>NW_027309845.1:0-600000 GCF_047496795.1 Chiloscyllium punctatum | reverse complement strand
CAGGTACCAGCTCAGACATTCATGTCAAATTCTCAATATTGAGTTTCCCCACGGTGGGGAAGGATATGAAGCTACAAGTTGATGAGGGGAGGGATCCACAATAATATGGCTGTTGGTCATCAGTAATCATTCAGTGAGCATCTCGCCACCCCCGGGCTCAAATCTTGACAAAAGGAACGGTCCAACACAGGAACAGGCCCTTCAGCCCAGCAGGCCCGCACTAACACAGGATGCCCTTCTAAAGTTAAAACAAAAGTTTTTGCTCGAATACCTCTATGTCATTCTATTCCCTACTTACTCATACTTGTGCCAAGATCCCTCTTAAACCTTGATATATTGACTTCTTCCCCTCTATCAGTGCATTCCAAGCATTTTCACATTCTGTCTGGAACAGCAAAAAAAACCTATCATATCTCCTGAACTTTCTCCTTTTTACCTAAAACCTACGGTCCTGAGTAATTGATATTCCTACTCTGGGAGGGGAGGGTGGGGGGGAACTGTCCTTCTATCTATGCCTCTGATAATTGTGTAAATATCTATCAGGTAGCCCCAAAGCCAATGATGCCCAGGTGCACACAAACCACGTTTGTTCAATTTCTCCTTCTGGCTAATACCATCCAAACCAGACAACATGCTGGTAAAACGTTTCCATACCCTCTCCAACACTTCCACAGTGTTCTGCTGGTGTTAGCAACCAGTACTGTACACGATATTCTAAATGTACCTCGAACTAAGTTTCTCTACAGCTGCAATATGACCTGTTAATGTTCATACTGCATGCTCCGATGCCTGTCTGCAAGTTTGCCGTCAGTCTTCTTGATCACCCTATCTACCCAAGTTACCACTTTCAGGGAACTGTCGAAATGTACACCGAGATCCCTTCGGATGTTGATGCAGCCAGTAGTTTTCCCATCCACTTTAAACTCTCTCCTGCATTAGACCTTCTAAAACAGATCACATCGCAACTGCCCAGATAATGTTACACCTGTATTTTCTCTGTCCAAGACTGCAGCTGACAGTGGGAGGTATGTCGGTCGGTGATGGTTACTGTACAATGGGAGGTATATCGGACCATGATGGTTACTGTACAGTGGGAGGTATGTCAGGCCGTGATGGTTACTGTACCGTGGGTGGTATGTCGGGGTGTGATGGTGACTGTACAGTGGGAGGTATGTCGGGGTGTGATGGTGACTGTACAGTGGGAGGTATGTCGGGGTGTGATGGTGACTGTACAGTGGGAGGTATGTCGGACCGTGATGGACTCTGTACAGTGGGAGGAATGTCGGACCGTGATGGTTACTGTAGAGTGGGAGGTATGCCGGGTTGTGATGGTTACTGTTAAGTGGGAGGTATGTCGGAGTGTGATAGTTACTGTACAGTGGGGTGTATGTCGGGGTGTGATGGTTACTGTACAGTGGGAGGTATGTCGGGCCGTGACGGTTACTGTACAGTGGGAGGTATGTCGGGGTGTGATGGTTACTGTACAGTGGGAGGTATGTCGGGGTGTGATGGTTACTGTACAGTGGGAGGTATGTCGGGGTGTGATGGTTACTGTACAATGGGAGGTATGTCGGGGTGTGATGGTTACTGTACAGTGGGAGGTATGTCGGGGTGTGATGGTTACTGTACAGTGGGGTGTATGTCGGGGTGTGATGGTTAATGTACATTGGGAGGTATGTCGGACAGTGATGGTTACTGTACAGTGGGAGGTATGTCGATCCGTGAAGGTTACTGTACATTGGGGGGTATGTCGGGATGTGATGGTTACTGTACAGTGGGAGGTCTGTCGGGGTGTGATGGTTACTGTACAGTGGGGTGTATGTCGGGGTGTGATGGTTACTGTACAGTGGGAGGTATGTCGGGGTGTGATGGTTACTGTACAGTGGGAGGTATGTCGGGGTGTGATGGTTACTGTACAGTCGGAGGTCTGTCGGGGTGTGATGGTTACTGTACAGTGGGGAGCATGTCGGGGTGTGATGGTTACTGTACAGTGGGAGGTATGTCAGGACGTGCTGGTTACCCTACAGTGGGAGGTGGGTCGGGGTGTGATGGTTACTGTACAGTGGGAGGTATGTCGGGGTGTGATGGTTACTGTACAGTGGGAGGTATGTCAGGGTGTGATGGTTACTGTACAGTGGGAGGTATGTCGGGGTGTGATGGTTACTGTACAGTGGGGTGTATGTCAGGGTGTGATGGTTACTGTACATTGGGAGGTATGTCGGGCTGTGATGGTTACTGTACAGTGGGAGGTATGTCGGGGTGTGATGGTTACTGTACAGTGGGAGGTCTGTCGGGGTGTGATGGTTATTGTACATTGGGAGGTATGTCGGGCTGTGATGGTTACTGTACAGTGGGAGGTATGTCGGGGTGTGATGGTTACTGTACAGTGGGAGGTCTGTCGGGGTGTGATGGTTATTGTACATTGGGAGGTATGTCGGGCTGTGATGGTTACTGTACAGTGGGAGGTATGTCGGTCCGTGAAGGTTACTGTACAGTGGGAGGTGGGTCGGGGTGTGATGGTTACTGTACAGTGGGAGGTATGTCGGGGTGTGATGGTTACTGTACAGTGGGAGGTATGTCAGGGTGTGATGGTTACTGTACAGTGGGAGGTATGTCGGGGTGTGATGGTTACTGTACAGTGGGGTGTATGTCAGGGTGTGATGGTTACTGTACAGTGGGAGGTATGTCGGTCCGTGAAGGTTACTGTACAGTGGGAGGTATGTCGGGGTGTGATGGTTACTGTACAGTGGGAGGTCTGTCGGGGTGTGATGGTTATTGTACATTGGGAGGTATGTCGGGCTGTGATGGTTACTGTACAGTGGGAGGTATGTCGGTCCGTGAAGGTTACTGTACAGTGGGAGGTATGTCGGGATGTGATGGTTACTGTACAGTGGGAGGTCTGTCGGGGTGTGATGGTTACTGTACAGTGGGAGGTATATCGGGCCGTGATGGTTACTGTACAGTGGGAGGTGTGTCGGGGTGTGATGGTTACTGTACAGTGGGAGGTATGTCGGGGTGTGATGGTTACTGTACAGTCGGAGGTCTGTCGGGGTGTGATGGTTACTGTACACTGGGGAGCATGTCGGGGTGTGATGGTTACTGTACAGTGGGAGGTATGTCAGGACGTGATGGTTACCCTACAGTGGGAGGTGTGTCGGGGTGTGATGGTTACTGTACAGTGGGAGGTATGTCGGGGTGTGATGGTTACTGTACAGTGGGAGGTATGTCGGGGTGTGATGGTTACTGTACAGTGGGAGGTATGTCGGGGTGTGATGGTTACTGTACAGTGAGGGGTATGTCGGGGTGTGATGGTTACTGTACGTTGGGGGGTATGTCGGGGTGTGATGGTTACTGTACAGTGGGAGGTATGTCGGGCCGTGATGGTTACTGTACAGTGGGAGGTATGTCGGGGTGTGATGGTTACTGTATAGTGGGATGCATGTCGGGACGTGATGGTTACTGTACAGTGGGAGGTATGTCGGGCCGTGATGGTTACTGTACAGTGGGAGGTATGTCGGGGTGTGATGGTTACTGTACAGTGGGAGGTATGTCGGGCCGTGATGGTTACTGTACAATGGGAAGTATGTCGGGGTGTGATGGTTACTGTACATTGTTAGGTATGTCGGGGTGTGATGGTTACTGTACAGTGGGAGGTATGTCGGGCCGTGATGGTTACTGTACAGTGGGAGGTATGTCGGGGTGTGATGGTTACTGTACAGTGGGAGGTATGTCGGGATGTGATGGTTACTGTACAGTAAGAGGTAGGTCGGGCCGTGATGGTTACTGTACAGTGGGAGGTATGTCGGGGTGTGATGGTTACTGTACAGTGGGAGGTATGTCAGGGTGTGATGGTTACTGTACAGTGGGAGGTATGTCGGGGTGTGATGGTTACTGTACAGTGGGAGGTATGTCGAGGTAAGATGGTTACTGTACAGTGGGAGGTATGTCGGGGTGTGATGGTTACTGTACAGTGGGGGGTATGTCGGGGTGTGATGGTTACTGTACAGTGGGAGGTATGTCGGGGTGTGATGGTTACTGTACAGTGGGGTGTATGTCGGGGTGTGATGGTTACTGTACAGTGGGAGGTATGTCGGGGTGTGATGGTTACTGTACAGTGGGAGGTATGTCGGGGTGTGATGGTTACTGTACAGTCGGAGGTCTGTCGGGGTGTGATGGTTACTGTACAGTGGGGAGCATGTCGGGGTGTGATGGTTACTGTACAGTGGGAGGTATGTCAGGACGTGCTGGTTACCCTACAGTGGGAGGTATGTCGGGGTGTGATGGTTACTGTACAGTGGGAGGTATGTCGGGGTGTGATGGTTACTGTACAGTGGGAGGTATGTCAGGGTGTGATGGTTACTGTACAGTGGGAGGTATGTCGGGGTGTGATGGTTACTGTACAGTGGGGTGTATGTCAGGGTGTGATGGTTACTGTACATTGGGAGGTATGTCGGGCTGTGATGGTTACTGTACAGTGGGAGGTATGTCGGGGTGTGATGGTTACTGTACAGTGGGAGGTATGTCGGGGTGTGATGGTTACTGTACAGTGGGAGGTCTGTCGGGGTGTGATGGTTACTGTACATTGGGAGGTATGTCGGGCTGTGATGGTTACTGTACAGTGGGAGGTATGTCGGTCCGTGAAGGTTACTCTACAGTGGGAGGTATGTCGGGATGTGATGGTTACTGTACAGTGGGAGGTCTGTCGGGGTGTGATGGTTACTGTACAGTGGGAGGTATATCGGGCCGTGATGGTTACTGTACAGTGGGAGGTGTGTCGGGGTGTGATGGTTACTGTACAGTGGGAGGTATGTCGGGGTGTGATGGTTACTGTACAGTCGGAGGTCTGTCGGGGTGTGATGGTTACTGTACAGTGGGGAGCATGTCGGGGTGTGATGGTTACTGTACAGTGGGAGGTATGTCAGGACGTGATGGTTACCCTACAGTGGGAGGTGTGTCGGGGTGTGATGGTTACTGTACAGTGAGAGGTATGTCGGGGTGTGATGGTTACTGTACAGTGGGAGGTATGTCGGGGTGTGATGGTTACTGTACAGTGGGAGGTATGTCGGGGTGTGATGGTTACTGTACAGTGGGAGGTATGTCGGGTGTGAAGTCCCAGACTGTATGCGCTGTACAGAGTATGATTCTGCTGCTGCTGATGGCCCTCTGCCCCTCATGGCTGCATCATCATTAATTATTCAATCTGTTTAAATTCTGTCCCAATCAGTACTCAAGGGGCTACATATCATCGTGAGGAGGGTCTGCCAAATGTGAAGGTACCCCTTGCTCCCCTTTGTGCAGTGACCATTCTGCCTGATATTTGAGATGGAGAGATGTATCTGCAGCAGGCAGATTGGTGATGATGTGATTAATTATATGTTTCCCTTTTATTTATTCCACCATAACCTGCTACAGAGTAGTCTATCAACCACAGGATCTAGCACTATCATTAGATTTGATCCCTTTCAGGATGGGAACAGGCCTTTCAGCTCAACCAATCCACACCAACCTTCCAAAGGAGCAGGAGTCTCTGATTAATGCACTGAACATTATGGGCAGTTTAACATGACCAATTCAACTGAGGTGCATATCTTTGGACTGTGGGAGGAAGCCCACGCAGATAGAGGGAGAATTTGCAACTCCACACAGGCATTTGCCGGAGGCTGGAATCGAACCTGGGACCCTGATGTTGTGAGGCAGCAGTGCTAGCCATTGAGCCACCACGCCACCCTATATTGACTATCTACAAATGAGCAGTCCCCCTTTGCCTGGCTGTCTCCTGTCAGTGGGACAGAACCTACCAGAGAGGGTGGTGATGTTGCCTGGGACATAGTCCTGTTCACAGAATCCTGCTTTACAGACAATATCTGACTGTTGCTTGATTAGTCCATGGTAAATATATACCTGGTCTCTTTCACATTTTCTGTAATGAAGAGTTAATATCACTTTATTTCTTACATATTTTAAAATAAACCAACCATCATTGTTTTTCAGTTGAAAACAATTGAAGTGAACAATAATTGAAATACCAGAGCGCACACCTAACTATTACACAATTCAGTAACTATAGTAAACAGCCGATTCATGTACAGATCAGTGAACGCACCATCTTGCAAGTAGCAAGGCTGTTGAAATGTCTTTGATGAAAAGCCTGAATTCAGACACAGTGTTATTGGGTCTCACCAGGACCTCCAAAACACTGGCCATCTCCAAAATCTGACAAAGAGCATCCAAACTGGAGCTGGGCAGTTGCACACACACTCCCTCAGAATAGACTGGTTAAAGGTCCACCTGAACAACAGGGAGATGTGTGTGGTTCAGACTGGTCAATGGACTAGCACATGGCACTGGTCCAGATGCTGTTCAATATTGACAACAATGACCTATAAACAGCCATATCTTGCAAGTATATCTCTTCTTGCGTGCCACCTAAACTCTGTAATTCTGCACCTTGGACCCGATCCTGAATGAAGGCGTTATAAAGGTGATGGGCTCCTGCAGCTCCTTACATTGAATCCCTCATAAACCATATCCAGTGTATGTTAGCCCTCCAATGTCAGTGTCTAAACAGAATTGTGCAGCTCCATTGATGGCCAGCGTGATCCCAGCCCAACAACCTTGTGTGTGACTTGAGCTGGAAATCTCTGTGTAAATGTTTGCACCATTGTTCTAAACATTAACAGCAAAGTCTCTTTACTAAAGGTCCGATATCCTTTCATAATACCAACTTATAGTTTGTCCAACAAGCACAAAATCCACCCATTTATTCAGTACACTGTTATAACAACAATATGATGAAAACTCACAGTAAGTCGCATTGAAATGATGAGTCTCATTACCACACCCAAGAACAAATTATAATTAAGTACAAGAACTTTGAAAATATACGATTATTTTCCCTTGTATTAATATTGTTAACTAATAGTCGATTCTCCTGCTCCTCAGATGCTGCCTGAAGGTCTGAGTTTTTTTTCAGAATCACACTTTTTGACTCTGATCTCTAGCATCTGCAGTCCTCACTTTCTCCCTGCTAATATTCACTTATAATAATTTTGGTGGCAACAATGTCACTGTGTGTTTAAACAGTTCCAGTCAGATATGAGTACGTTTTCAGTTGCTTCTGTCTATCTCAAAGCTCAGTAATGTGGGATGAGAATGCCAGTGTCTGTGTGATGTTCGGTATGTAGGCCATGCCTCTGAGAGACTGACAGATTGTTTCAAACAGCATATCCCTTCAGCTGTTCACAACATGCAATGTACTGCCTGGACCAACTAGCCTGAGCTCACAAAACCCAAAACACAGTGTGCAGTAATGAACAGGTTGAGTCAAAAAGTTTCTGTTAATTTATTCATGAAATGTGATTTGTACACATTTATTGATAGATAGGGAACTTAAAACAGTGACACTGAAGGATCGGCAATATACTTCCCAATCAGGATGGTAGATGGCTTGGGACAGAATGCGAACATGGTGGGGGTCCCGTGTATCTGCTTCTCTTGTCCTTCTCGATGGTCGGGGGTTTCAGAGGTCCGTTGTAAGGAGCCTTGGTAAATTTCTGCAGAGCACCGTGGAGATGGCAGGTATTGCTGCTACTGAGTGTCAGTGGATGAGGGGTGAAGCTGCACTCACACAGGCAAATGGAAGTATTTAATCACACACACACATTCAACATGTGTCTTAGCAATAGGTGACAGGCTTTTGGAAATTTTGAGGTGAGTTATTCCTGCAGAGTTTCTAGTCCCTGACATATTCTTGTTGCCAATGAAGTCATGTGCGTCAGAAAGTGGCACTGGAAAATCAAAACAGGCCAGGCAGCATCTGAGGTACAGGAGAAGTCAATGTTTTAGCATAAGCCCTTCACAGGAATAGATAATGAAATCATATGGTCAGTCCAGTTCAGGTTAACGATAATCCCCGCGATATTGTTTGGTGTGTGTTCAGTGATGGTGGTGGAATTGAACGTTAGAGGATGTGGTTCAATTTTCCATTGATATCAGTAATCGTTGTCTGGTACATGTGTAATGGAAATGGGATTGTCACTGTTAAGCACAAACCTGCATATCTCCAGGTTCTGTTACATTTGGAAAAGGACTGCTTCAGTATCTGAGTAAATCATGAATGGTGTTGAATACTGTCCAATCATTGGCAAACACCCTCACTTGTGATTTTACAGTCATTTATGAAGCAGCTGAAAATTATAGGGCCGAGGGCAGAGAGCACTCTTATAGCTCACTAATACTGTCCTCTCTCTGAGCTAGGAAGCTTGCTTCTCGTTCCACCTGCTCCAAAGGTGTTTACCAACATATCTTAATGGAATATTATTACAATAGCTATCACACAGAGCTGCATGAGGATTTGGTTAGCTCAATCAGTTGGATGGTTGGTTTATAATGCAGATTCATGCCAACAGTGTGGGTTCAATTCCTTGGACTGAACTACGGACTAAAGGACTGTCCTACTCAATCTCTCCCTTACTTGAGGCATGATAACTGTCCAGTTCAACTGCCGCCAGTTGTCTCTATCATCCTGTAGGAGTATGGTGCCCTACCTTTACATTTCTGATCTACAGGCTTACCCAGAAACCCCGTCCCTGGGGAACTGCGGTGAAGCTGAGATGGCTGCTCTCCACCAACCCCAGCCACCTTCCTTTGTACCAGGTATAACTCATGCCAGTGCAGACGATTCCTATTTGCTCCAGGTTTGCCGTTAATCCTGGATATGACATTTGGACAAATGCAGTTATGATCATGTAAAAAGTGAAGTAACTGTCACCTCACCTCTCGAATTCAGCTGTGTGTTCTCTTGTTGTATATCATTAAACCAAGGCTTCAATGAGCCCAAGGGATGAGAGCCCAAACTGAGCTTAAGCGACCAGGTTAGTACTGAGGAAGTGCTGCTTGATCCCACTGTAGATGACATCTGCCATCCCTTTATTAATGACAGGGATTAGAGCAATGGGGTAGTCACTGATTGTCCGATGTTTTGTCTGTGTGCCTCCAGAACACACCCGGATAGTTTCCCACATTGTCAGGTAGGTCCCAGTGCTGTATCCCAGCAGGAACAGCTGGAATGGAATGTTATCATTGCCCACAGCCTTTGCATTCTCCAATCCCTCCAGCTGTTTGTAGATACCACACAAAGTGAGTCGGATTAGCTGAAGACTGCCATCTGGAGGAGACTAAAATAGATCATCCCATCGATATTTATGTCTCAACATTGCTGTGAATGTTTTAGCCTTAGATTTCTATTGTTGTGCTGAGCCCTTCCATCATTCAGGAAGGTGGTATTGGTGGATTCTTCTCCTCCAGTGAGTAGTGTGATTGTCCACCACCACTCACCCGGATTGTAGAGATTAGGTCTGATTCACTGGTTACATCTGTGTCTCATTTGCTATTTATACCATGTGGTGAGTAAGTGGCCCAATTCAGTAACTTCATCTCATTCTGAGGTGTATTTGGTGCTACTATAGTCAGGCCTTCCTGTTTTCTCCATTTAACAAGGGTGTATCCCTTGCTTGACGGCCAGGATAACGTGAAGTATATGCCAGGCAGTGATAGTGAAAATTATACTGGAGTACAATTCTGCTGCTGTTGGTAATGACCCGAACCACCTCACACAGGCCAGTGCAAAATTCCAAAATCTATTGAAAATCTGCACCGTTGAGCACATTGATTGTGTCACATATACACAGGGGGTCTTCACAATGTAAAAGTGGAAAATGTCTCCATAAATACTGTGTGCGGTAGTTCACCGTTCCCAATACGGTCATTGAACAATGTGTTTGCAGCCAGTAGGTTGGTGATGGTGAGGTCAAGGATGTTTCTCCCTATCAGTCGTTCCCCCGGACCCGGTGCAGACGCAGTGAAGCAGTTGTGTCCTTTTGAACTCGACTACCTCGATCAGTAATGCTGCTGCTGAGCTCCTCTTCGTGGTGGTTTTGAAACGGCCCACACAGTATACATTCTCCAGCTCTGTCAGTCTCTCAGTGCTTCCACCAAGTGTTGTTCAATGTAGAGGGACACTGAGGCAGGGGAGTCAGCAGGTGGTTTCCGTGTCAGTGTTTGATCTGACACCGTGAGGCTGAGGGAGGGGGGTCAGCAGGAGGTTTCTGTGTCAGTGTTTGATCTGACACCGTGAGGCTGAGGGGGGGGGGGTTCAGCAGGAGGTTTCTGTGTCAGTGTTTGATCTGACACCGTGAGGCTGAGGGAGGGGAGTCAGCATGAGGTTTCTGTGTCAGTGTTTGATCTGACACCGTGAGACTGAGGCAGGGGAGTCAGCAGGTGGTTTCCGTGTCAGTGTTTGATCTGACACCGTGAGGCTGAGGCAGGGGAGTCAGCAGGTGGTTTCCGTGTCAGTGTTTGATCTGACACCGTGAGGCTGAGGGAGGGGAGTCAGCAGGAGGTTTCTGTGTCAGTGTTTGATCTGACACCGTGAGGCTGAGGGAGGGGGAGTCAGCAGGAGGTTTCTGTGTCAGTGTTTGATCTGACACCGTGAGGCTGAGGGAGGGGGTGGTCAGCAGGAGGTTTCTGTGTCAGTGTTTGATCTGACCCCGTGAGGCTGAGGGAGGGGGGTCAGCAGGAGGTTTCTGTGTCAGTGTTTGATCTGACACCGTGAGGCTGAGGGAGGGGGGTCAGCAGGAGGTTTCTGTGTCAGTGTTTGATCTGACACCGTGAGGCTGAGGGGGGGGGGGGTCAGCAGGAGGATTCTGTGTCAGTGTTTGATCTGACACCGTGAGGCTGAGGGAGGGGGGTCAGCAGGAGGTTTCTGTGTCAGTGTTTGATCTGACACCGTGAGGCTGAGGGAGGGGAGTCAGCAGGAGGTTTCTGTGTCAGTGTTTGATCTGACACCGTGAGGCTGAGGGAGGGGGAGTCAGCAGTAGGTTTCTGTGTCAGTGTTTGATCTGACACCGTGAGGCTGAGGGAGGGGGTGGTCAGCAGGAGGTTTCTGTGTCAGTGTTTGATCTGACCCCGTGAGGCTGAGGGAGGGGGGTCAGCAGGAGGTTTCTGTGTCAGTGTTTGATCTGACACCGTGAGGCTGAGGGAGGGGGGTCAGCAGGAGGTTTCTGTGTCAGTGTTTGATCTGACACCGTGAGGCTGGGGGGGGGGGGTCAGCAGGAGGATTCTGTGTCAGTGTTTGATCTGACACCGTGAGACTGAGGGAGGGGGGTCAGCAGGAGGTTTCTGTGTCAGTGTTTGATCTGACACCGTGAGGCTGAGGGAGGGGAGTCAGCAGGAGGTTTCTGTGTCAGTGTTTGATTTGACACCGTGAGGCTGAGGGAGGGGGGTCAGCAGGAGGTTTCTGTGTCAGTGTTTGATCTGGCACCGTGAGGCTGAGAGAGGGGAGTCAGCAGGAGGTTTCTGTGTCAGTGTTTGATCTGTCACCGTGAGACTGAGGGAGGGGGGTCAGCAGGAGGTTTCTGTGTCAGTGTTTGATCTGACACCGTGAGACTGAGGGAGGGGGGTCAGCAGGAGGTTTCTGTGTCAGTGTTTGATCTGACATAAGAGCTTCAAACCTCTTCCATACCTACCCCCTTCGCTATCTCTCTCTCCTTCCCCAAACCCTGCATTCCCCTCTATCTCTATAACCTCTTCCAAACCTTCCACCCATCCCATCTATATAACTTCCTCCAGCCCCTACTGCCTTTGCTATCTCTATAACACCCTCCATGCACTGTACCCCTTTTATATCTCTCTAACTTCCTTCAAACCCGACACCCCTCCCTATCTCCTTAACCCTTTCCAAATACTGCACCCCTGCCTAGCTCTCTAAACTCCTCCAATCACTACTCCCTTCCCTATCTCTTCAACCTACTCTAGCCCCTGCACCACACTCTATTTCCTTAACCCATTCTAAACCCTGCTCTCCTCCCTATATTTCTGAACCCTCTAAACCCTATACTTCTCCCTACTTACTCAACCCCACCAAACCCCTCACTATCTATCTAATCACATCCAATCCCTACACCCTTCTCTATCTCAGTAACCTGTTCCAAACCCTATGCTACTCCGTATCTCTCTCAAACCCTGCACGCCTCCCTATCTCTCTAACCCCTCCAAACCTACACATTTCCCTATCTGTCTAACCCCCTCCAATCCGTAACCCTTCTCTATCTCTCCAACCTCCTTCAAACCCTATACTACTCCATAAATCTCTCAAACCCTACACGCCTCCCTATATCTCGAAGCCCCTCCCAAATCATATACTACTCCCGATCTCTCTCAACCCGCTCATACTACCCGCTAATGTTTTATCACGCCTCATATTTACACTTCTACTTCCGTTTTAAGTTTAGCCCTACACATATGGTAGTTGCCTTCATTGACCTGCTCAATTTGTACCTGCTTTAAGCTTCTCTTTCCGATTTAATTCCCTTCTTACTGCAGCAACTGACACCGTAATGACTAATAATGCATCACCATCTCCTCCTTTACCCCTCTCCTGTGCTGCCTATAGTTCTTGCACCGCAGAATATTGAGTTGTCAGCCCTGACCTCCCTCAAGCACATCTCTGTAATGGCAAAAATGTCACAATTCCACGTGTCATTGCGTTCCCTTATCACATCTGTCTGTCCGATAACATACCCAACATTAAGGGAAAGCACATCCAGCCTGACTATATCACCTAGAATACTCTGTACTTCAGAGTTCTTCAGTCATTGACTGCTCGTTATCAAGCTGCCTAATTCATGAACCAAAACTGTAACTCTGGGACTACATGAATATTTGTTGAATAGTAATTTCGTTTTCAGTAAATGTATTTATCAAATGCAATTTTCCAGAACTGAACGGTCAGCTCTAAATACAATGAGTTTCTGCTGATTAATTGCCTGCTCAGTGTGCAGAGGGGACAGCCCTTTGTAATGGAGAAAGTGAGACCTGGAGATGCTGGTGATCAGAGTCGAAAAGTGTGGCACTGGAAAAGCACAACACAGAAGGTGACATTTGAAGAGCAGGAGAGTCAAAGCTTTGGGCATCAGCCTTTCATCAGGAAGGCATTGGTGCCTTCCCATGTTTTCCATTCCATGATTAACAGGTTATAGGGAACAATATGTGTCCAGGAAAGCAGCACTGTATGGAGCCCTGAAATGGAAAGCAGTCAATCAGATAGTTGGACAGTGAGTAGACACGGTGAGGTGAAGGACAGACTGATTGAAATACAAACATAGGGATAGCTAAATCTCCTAGGTGAGACGGGATCCACCCTGGCTTACTACAGGAAGAGAGCGAAGAGATTACTGTACCTTTGGAGATGATCTTTGCGTACTCACTCTCCATTGGAGTAGTGCCAGATGGTTGGAGGGAGGCAAATGTTACTCCCTTGTTCAGGAAATGGAATAAAGTTAATCCAGAGAATTACAGACCCAGTCAGTTTACATCAGCATTGGGCAAAGTTTTGGAGAGGATTTTAAGTGACAGAATTTATGATTACTTGCAAATCATAGTTTGGTTAGAAATAGTCAGCATGGCTTTGTGAGGGGCAGGTCATGCCTCACAAACCTTACTGAATTCTTTGAGGATGGGATCAAACACATTGAAGAAGCGAAAGTAGTGGATGTGGAGTAGATGGATTTTAACCAGGCGTTTGGTAAATTTACCCATGGTAGGTTCATTCAGAAAGTAAGGACGCATCGGATACAGGGAAACCGGCCTGTCTGGACGCAGAATTGACTGGCCCATAGAAGACAGAGGGAGGTGGCAAGCATTCTGTCTGATTCTCGGTGAATATTAGTGTTCCATTGGGATCGTTTCTGGGGCCTCTGCTGTTTGTGATATTTATAAATGACTTCGATGAGGAAGAGTGTAGGTGGATTAGTAAGTTTTTCAATTTAACAAAGCATGGTGGAATTGTGGGTAGTGTGGAGGGCTACTGTAGTTTGCACAGGTTATTGACAGGATGGTGAACTGGGCTGATAAGGGACAGTTGGAGTTCAACCTGGAAAATTGTGAAGCGATTCAGTTTGGAAGGTCATTTTTGAATGCATAATACACGGTTAAATGTAGGATTCATACATTGTGGAGTAACAGTGGGATCTGATGATCCATGTCATAACTCCCACAAAGTTGCCACTCAGGTTGATAAGGTTCTTAAGAAACCGGATGATATTTTCATTAGCATGGGGGTTGAGTTTAAGCAGTGAGGTTATGCTGCATCTCTATGGAACCCTGGTGAGATCACACTTAGAATGCTATGTTTTGTACTGGTCGCCTCATTATATGAAAGATGTGGAAGCATTGGTGAGTGTACTGAGGAAATTTGTCAGGACGCTGCTTGGACTGGAGGGCAGGTCTTGCAAAGAAAATTCAGGGAACTAGGTTTATTTCTCATTGGAACGAAAAAGAATGGAACTTGACTTGATGATTAGAGGCATAGATAGAGTGGATAGCCAGAAACTTTCACCCAGGACGGAAATGGCTATGGTGAGGGGGCACGATTTTAAGGTAATTGGAGGAATATTTATGGGAGATGTCCGGGATAGGTTCTTTACACAGAGAGTGTGGGTGTGTGGATAGGCACATGAATGATCGTATAATGAAAGGTATGTAGGTTAGTCTGATCTTAGAACAGGATAAAATGTCGGCAGGGCATCAAGGGCTGAGGGGCCTGTACTATGATTCCTGTTTCACCAAGCTTGGAGGTTCTCATCAATTCTTGAGTGTGTGAGGGAGTGATGTGTGTGAGATCAGGAAGCTTTGACGAAGAGTTAGGTCAAAACTTACATTTACGGTGTGCATTGTTACAGTCACCTGAGTGCCAGTACAATATGTGTATGTCACCACACACCAAACAGACTCCGCCAAGTTCAGTTATTAACGTGCTTCTTGGCCTGCCGTTTGCTGCTGTTTTCTTCAGATATATTCTGTTTGGTGAACCGTGTATTAATCTCTGGTCATCTACAGAGATGTAAAATTTCATTTTAATACTGGTGATAATGAAGGTGACATTTATTGGATATGGTTTCAGAGGTTTCTTTGTGAGACTCAAGATAGTGCATCAGACTGTCAACTTTTTACCGTCTTTTCCCAGCATCCGGTCCAGGGTGCAGATGTATGGAGTCTGGGAGGTAGGCCAGATGTCAGCACCATCAGTAAGTTGTGCGGTGTGATTCTGACACTGCATGGCGACACATCTGCCCACTGGGCCAGGCTCTGACTGAAGATGGTTTTTTAAAACCTGGTTGCTGGTCAGCCATTGATATCTAATTTGGACATTATTTGTAGCTACACTGAGACCAGTAATAGTCTGTTAGCGAGCTCCCACCTTTCCCAGGGTGGAGTCCAAATTATTTGTTGTGAAGAAATGTTTGACTAACCTGCCCTGACCCAGGTTAGAAACTCTTTGCACAGATTTAGGAGCAGGTCAGTGTGTCACTTAGCATCACATGCAACTGTGAATTCCAGTAACACTGTAAATGATTCAAAATCTTTTGGAATCCATTTTTAGGTAGCTCATTGCAAGGTGTTGAGCTTACTGACCCGAACAATAATCAACTGTTAGCTATGTTTCGTGAATTGGGCAAAAATGAGATGTGAAGTATGATTATTCAACTGAACAGTAATCTCTGAAAACAATTAGGTCGATTCTATATTTATGGGAGTAAAGTATAAACTCCTATCAATTTTTTGTAACACAAAATTAAAGAATGCACAATTTATTTTATATCGAATAAAGAACATGGTACCTAACTGTTATGATCAGAATTATATATTCAATATCAGGATTCAAATCAATGCATTGCCACTCCAACATTTTGAAAATGGTCGGCTTCTGAATGATTACATGTTCAGAGTGAGTAAACGATTGGACAATCAAATAGAATTAGCCTTCTTATACATTTATATATAATCAATCAGTTAAATTTCTCAGTGAAATGTACGAGCTTCAGCTAATAGCCAGCAATTTAGAAATGGCAATAATTCAACATGCACTGTCAATGATTTATGTTATCACATTTTAGCGAAGAATAATTTGAAAACTGCCGATTTTTAAAAAGAATTATACTTAATCTGAAATGTGGACAGTGAAAAAATTGACATATTATGGTGTGAGGGGAAAGTCAGAGCTTTTCGAAGAGATTTGTGCCAAAGCAATGAAATATTTGTTTTCGTTATCAGAACATAACATTTAAAATATCCATGTTCTGAGTAATAAATAGACTACATAATGAGACTGACCTTGCAATATTTGCATTTTAAATGTTTATCCTGCACCAAATAATCAGATATATGCGAGCACCTAAAACAGGAAATAATCCAATACTGACCTTTTTTTGTATCAGACACATGATAGAGTACAAGCCTTTAAAGTTCAGGAGGAGGCCATCGGCCACTGTGTGTGCACCAGCTCCAGTAATGTTTCCGAAGCACCTTCCATTTGCCAGCCCTACCTCTGTAGCCCATTAAATTCATAATTTCCAATTATATATGTCCAATTCTTTATTGAATCGTCATCTACAACTCTCCCAGGCAGTCTAATGCAAATCCTAACAACTCTCTCAATAAAGAAGTATTTATGTATCTCAGTCCCAGCTCTTTTGCTGACCATTATGAAATGAGAACTCCTTGATGCTGTAATGCCAACTAACGGAAACAGAGTTTTCCTGTTTTACTCTGCAACTTTCTTCATACTTTTGAGCACCACAATAAGTTCACATTTTTGTCTGTTCTGCTCCATGAAGAATAAGCCTTGCAAGTACTGTAACAAACACTACATCGGAAAAAACAGGCAGAAAACTAGCCACCTGGATGCATGAACAACAACTAAACAGAAAAAAGACATGACCCACTATCACTAGATCCTTACATACGGATGAGGAGATATATCATTTAGACTGGGTCTGCACATCCATCTCGGACAAGCCAAACAGAGACACGCACGAGAATTTCTAGAAGCATAGAAATCCAACCGGAACTCTATCAACAAACACATCGGTTTTGATTCCATCTAGCACTCTCTGAGGAAACGGACCAGGCATGAAATCACCAATACTGGAAATGACATCACTGACTCAAGGAAACCTAAACACATAAATAGAAAGTGGGATATAACACTAGCATTTTACCGGAGTCTCACTGATAATGTTCACTAGGATAATGATGAACGATCGGAAAATGAACTCTCCAACTCAGCGAGCAAACTGACATCCAGATGAAAAACAATTTCTCTCATCCTTTCTTTAACTAAACCCTTCATTCCAGTTAACATTCTAACTATTTATAAGGTTATTGGTATTCTTCTGCAAAGCAATGTGGTGTCTGTCTGATTATGTGTGTGAATGTATGTATGTGTGTGTGTGTGAGAGAGAGAGACAGAACAATCCTCTGTAATCTCTGAATTACTCCCCGTGCCATATGGAAAAGATGCAAGGATTAGGACGGCGGTATAGCTTAACATGTTGTTAAAAATCTACTTCAGGGTTGCTGGTTTCAGATTTTTGGATTATTGGGATTTCTTCCAGGACAGGTGGGAAATGTATTAAAAAGACAGATTGCATCTTAACTTGAGGAGCAGCAACATCCTTTTGGGAAGTATTGCTAGTGCAAGTCGAATGGATTTAAATTAATAAACCAGGAGTTTGGTAACCAAAGCAGCGGGTCAGAAACTGAGTAGAAGGTTGAGATGAGTAGCACATCAGGCATGGCCAGTCTAATGACCATGCTGAGGGAAGGAATCATATCAGTTCACATTGTGAGATGAAATTTGGAATAAATGATAGAGATTTGGGCGGCACAGTGGCACAGTGATTAGCACTGCTGCCTCACACCGCCAGAGACCCTGGTTCAACTCCCGCCTCAGGCGACTGACTGTGTGGTGTTTTCACGTTCTCCCTGTGTCTGCGTGGGTTTCCTCCGGGTGCTCCGGTTTCCTCCCACAGTCCAAAGATGTGCAGGTCAGGTGAATTGACCATGCTAAATTGCCTGTAGTGTTAGGTAAGGGGTAAATATAGGGGTATGGGTGGGTTGTGCCTCAGCGGGGAGATGTGAACTTGTTGGGCCGAAGGGCCTGTTTCCACACTGTAAGCAATCTAATCTAATGCAGATGAGGCTCAGGTTTATCAGCGATTCACAAATGAGGATGAAGAGTGTGAGGGATTAAGGTGTGAGAGATCAGGAAGACAGTGCACAAGAAAATATTAAAGGGTAAATTTTGAAGGGGTGGAGTGGGGTGGAGTGGGGTGGGGAATTCTGTGTAAATAACTGGCAGCAAAACACAGGAAAACTTGCTGTTTGTCAAAGTGAATATCTAGAAAGTAATTTATTATGCTTCAGAGAAATAGCACCCTCATAGCTAGAAGTCTGCATTATATTGAAGGAAAATCTGTGTCTATGACATTGCTGTAGCTATAATAATGGTGGTAAACAGCTGGAAAAATGCTCGTGCTGTTGTTAGACAATGCTTGCACTGAGCATGTGAATTACTCTGGATGTTCCCAGAAATGGCTTGGATGCTGCAGGTGGAGAAAGGGCTGAAACTCCATGAGATGATTCTGGTTTGTGATCACGACACTTACTGGGTCCAGTCAAAGGAACAAAAAAGCAACTGCCATTGCTTATTGCTTCAGTATATATCAGAGCATTCATGGCTGCCAACGCAAAGAATCATGAAACGAAATAAAGGCCTATCACGTCTGTGCCAGAAAGTGCACATCCAAAGGCTTTGTAAACGTTTGTGAGGTTACCTCCCTCAACGACCCTCCTGGACAATGCATTCCAGATTCATACCACCCTCTCAGTGTGAAATACATTCCACAAATCCTCTCTCAAATCCCTGCCTTTCATTTTAAAAATGTGTTCCTTCGTTTTTGACCCTTTGACTAAGGGAAACAGCTTCTGTTTATTAATCTTCTCCATACCCCTATACTCCAGTATACCTGTAGCAGGTTCCCTCCTCAACCTTCCCTGCTCCAAAGAAAAAACGAGCAAATTTAGCCCACCCCATTCATAGTTTGAGTACTCACTTGTACCCGATCCCGCTTCCCCAAAAACAAGTTTTTCCTTGTCATTAAAACCTCATCCGTCATTCTTCCTCCTTCGTCCTAATCTTTCCTCACACTCCTATTTCCCTTGCACTACCCCTTTTTCTGCTACATGCTTTTCCACTGATAATTTCCCTTTCCATCCTCCTTCTGCCACTCCCACTGTAAGTTACATCAATTCCCCAATTACTCCAACTTCATCTGACCATCGCATTCCCTTTTTGCTTTCCAACGGGGATGATGGGAGCTGCTGGCTTCTGTTCTGCTGTTGATCATCAGTGAATGTTGAGATTGGGATGATCAATGTCCAATCGGAACAGACAACAGTTTGTGTCTGTCACTGTCTGATGCACCGTAAACAGGATGGTTTTGTTCCCCACGGTCCAGAGTAGAGTATCTTTCTGTCTCTGTGTCACAGTGCATAACCAAACAGCCTCATCACAAATAGGATGAACCTTTCCTCAAAATCTGAAGTCCATGCATCAGTTTTCCCTTAAACATTGTGAGTACAGTGAGTACATTGTTCAAACAAGCCGTGTTTTACACTTTTGCTTTCTATTATTTTAACGGTTTACCTCTTTTGAGGTGAGATCAGAGTAACTTCCCTTGCATCAAAGTAGTATTGGATTCATGTGGCATCACGGACCCTGAGTAAACAGGGGTCAATGGGAATCGGAGGAAATTCTGTCCTGGTAATTTCCTCACTGAACAATGACACCTTCCCCAGAGCTTTTGAGAATGACAAATGAACTCTGCCCTTGCTAATACCTGCCAAAACCACGGATGACTTTGTCCTGTTGCTAGCCTCAACATTTATTATGTTTTCACAGTTTTGTCTAAAATCTCAGAAAAGTAAGACTTTGCTGATTGAGTGTCACTCCAATGAAATCAGGGCATTGCAATAAGATTATGTTCATTTTCATTCAGTTACATCCTGAGGACTGATCATGTGATTACAGTGCCAGTGATATCAACATTTTATCTGTGCAAAAGCATCACATCTCATTGGCTCAAGGCTGCACCACTCCCCAATTCTATTTCTTTCTCCGCTCATTCGCCATGCGCATCAGATATATGAGGTGCACAAGATGCAATAACACAGAGATGCCTATGACCCCTTGGAACCTGCGTCCCCACCCGTGCTCTGCACTCTGACTGCATCCACTCCCCTAAATGCACCTCCTGTCGTACCTTCACCCTCCCTCTTACCCTTCCACACTCTGATGTTGAATGTTCTGTACTTAACAATGGTCTCAGCGTTATCCCAATGTGCCCCAACTTTAATGAATTTCGAGTACGGCATGACGTTGAACGCTTCTCCCACCATCTTCTCCTCGGTGCCCATTTCTTTGGACAAGCATTCTGTTCCCTGTTCCACAGACTCTTCGCCGAGCTCCAATACTCTTCCTCCACCTGGACCTCTCACTCTGCTGTTTGCTTGAACTCAATCTGTTCATTGAGAATGTTCGATGTGACATTGGTTGTCTTAATTTCTCTGCATCCCCTCACCCAATCCACAAATCACCCTCTGAACAGGCCGTACGCCGTGTGCTTTGATCCAAACCTGCCTTTGTTATTCAGCCTGTGCTGGTAAGGGTGATGCTGCTGTAGTCTGGTGGACTGACCTCTACATTGCATAGACTGAGGGCCAGCTCTCAGTTATCTCCTCATATCACCTGCTGGTCCCGACCATGACCCGGCCATGGCACATCAGGCCATTGTATCAACTATGATAATTGTCCACATTTCATCTGGTCATTCACACCGTACTTGCCCCCACCTAACGGTCCCCAAGCTGATGGTCCTCTGATAGCAGAGCTCACTTCTATCTCCTCCTGAAAATCCACAAACAGAACTGCCTGGGCAGACCCATTGCTTCAGCCTACTCCTGCCACACAGAGGGGGGTGCATGGATACACTCGTGGGCTCCAGTCATACCTGTTTCTTCAAGGGGTACATAGACAATTCCCTGTTCCACATCTATTCCAGACCCATCCACAACTCTTTCTCCAATGCGTAGATTATATCATCGATTCTGCTTCTCTCGCTTGTCCTGAATTTGAAAAAAAACATCGATTTCACTTCCAATTTGCATGGCTCCTTCATTTTCACCGAGTCTTTCTCTGACTCATCACTTCCTTTCCTCGGCATCTCTGTTTCCATTTCTGGGGATCGACAGGCCACTAATATGCAGTATTCACCAACTGACTCCCACGTCTACCTGGAGTATACACCCTCACAACCTGTTTCTTGCTAATACTCCATTCCATTCCACCAATTTTTCTGTCTCGACCGCATTGCTTCTGATGATGTCAATTTCCAAAATGTCCACCTTCTTCCTCAACTGAGAATTTCCCTGCACTGTTCTCGAGAGGGCCTTCAACCAGGTCTGACCCACCTCTTGCATTTCTATTCTCACCGTCTCTCTACCCTCCTGCAACAGCGAGAGAATTCCTCTTGTCCTGGCCTACCATCTCACCAGCATTCACATGAACTGGATCATCAGCCACCATTTCCCCCACGCCAGCAAGGTGCCATCACCAGATACATATTTTCCTCCTTAAAATTGTCCGCCTTCTGGAGGGACCAGGACACCCTGGTTCACTCTTTATTCACTCCCATTACCCCACCCTCACCCCCACCACAGGCCCACTTCACTTGCCCCTACCGAAAGTGTAACATGTTCGCACTTCTGTCCTCCTTTCTCACTATCTAAGGGCTCAACCACACCTTACCGATGAAGCAGCACCTTACCGACATTTCCCACAATTAGTCTACTCGATTCGCTTCTCACAATGTGGTCTTCTCGACACTGGGGAAACTAACGGTAGCCTGGGTGACCGCTTCTCTGAACATCCAAAGTGTATCTATACAAATGACCCTGAGCTTCCAGTTCCCTGCCAGTTTAATACCGCATCCAGTTCCCTGGCCAATATCTCTGTGTCAGGCTTGCTGCAGTGTTCCAGGAAAAGTCTATGCAAACTGGAAGAACAACGCCTCATTTACCGTGTGAGGACCCTACAGCCCTTCAGACTCAAAATCAAGTTCAATTATTTTCGGCCCTGAACTCCCCAATGTCCTCACCCCTGATCAATAATACACAAGGCCTAGTTCTCACATCGCCTTCCATTACACACCCTCTATGTTTAGCCACTAACAATCTCCATTAACTGCTGTCCAGCCCCTTCTGCATATCAACCAACATTTTCCTAGCTACCATCAGTTCTGAGGAAGGGTCACTGAACCCGAAACGTTAACTGTGATTTCTCTTCACGGATGCTGCCAGACCTACTGAGCTTTAGAAGCAACTTCTGTTTTTGTTTCAACATTTTCATAGCACGTTTTCACAATCCAATACGTCATCAATATTTAGAGCCTTGTCAAACATAGGAACTTTGTAATTTTTCATTTAATGTCCATAAAAAATTACTCGAGATCCAAGTGAGACAGGGGCTTTGCTGTTATCGTTCAGATCAGACAATTTGTCACAGTTCAGAAAGAAAAAGAAATCGAAAGAGCTGGAGCAAAACTCAACAAATCTGGCAGAATTTGAGCAGAGATGCACAGAATTAACCTTTGACTTTTCAGAAATGTCACATCATAATCAATATGTTAACTCTGTTTCTCTCTGCAGATACTTCTTCATGTTTTTATTTCGTTTCTCCACCATTTTCCGTTTGTATCTCATGTTTGCATATCATTATATCTCATGTTTCTTGACAGGTCCATGTGCTGACCTTGGTTGTATTTGGACACTGTGGTCCTATTACAGTTGGTGTGTCTGTGACACGTGTATTAAGGCCGAAATCTGTTCCTTCTATAAGATTCAAAGAGAAAAAAAAAACATGTTTCTGAATATCCTGTTCATCTCAGAAAACCACTTTGTTTTAAAACACTTTTCATTGCAACTGAACTTCATGACATAATAAGAATCGAGTTTTGTTGATGGAACAGTCTGTGTCCTTTATTGAACAAGCTTGTCTCCGCTCCCCCCACCTCCCCCCCCCCCCCCCCCACCCCATAGGCTTTCAATACATATCACAGAATTATTACAGCAAAGGTTGTGGAAACTCAACCCATTGTCTCTTCCAGCTTAGAATGAGCTGTCTCTCTTACTGTTATTCTGTATACTGGCAACTGAAAGCATTCTATTCGTGTGACATGGTAACTGTTCTGCCCAGGACCATAAGAAACTACAGACGGTTGTGTGCACAGTACAGACCATCATGGAAGGCAACCTTTCATCCATTTATACTTCCTATTGTCACCGAAAGGCTGATAACATAAAAAATCTCTCCCAAACCGGTCATGATCTCCGACAACCTCTTCCAACAGGAAGAAGATAGAGAGGCTTGAAAACATGGACCAACATACTCAGGAACACTTACTTCCCTACCGTAATTAGACTGACGAATTGACATCTCTAACTTCAAATAATACTAGTCTTGCTAATAGCGATCTTGTTTTGCACATCTCATGTGCAGCTGTAAACTTATATGCCTCACTCTGTTGAAGTACCTCATGAGCTGTGTTTTTTTGTCTACGATCATGTTCCTGCACTACTCACAAAACAAAGCTTTCCATTGTACATTTGACTAAAATAAATCAAATCAAATCAAATAAAACATGTGGACTACAGTGGCTCACGGTCTTCTCAAGAGCAGCTAGAAAAGTGAAGTAATGCTGACCCAGCCAGTGATACCAAAAATCCCATTAACGAATATAAGAAGATGACCACAGTTTAGGGCAGAGAGACAGGGAGATAAAATCGCTTTAAACATTGTCTTAAACATATACAGGTTTCGCTTTATTGAACAAGCTTGTCTCCCCGCCACCCCCCCCACCTCCCCCCCCCATAGGCTTTCAATACATTTCACAGAATTATTACAGCAAAGGTTGAGGAAACTCAACCCATTGTCTCCTCCAGCTTAGAATGAGCTGTATCTCTTACTGTTACTCTGTACACTGGCAACTGAAAGCATTCTATTCGTGTGACATGGTAACTGCTCTGCGATTTTAAATACAGTGTTCCTTTCATAAGCCGATATGGTGTAAAGTGAAGAAGCATTCATTTGTATGGGAAAAATTTTGGCAATCTTCGAAAAAGTGAAAATCCTCTTTGGATTTCTTTTGATTAGCGAAAACAGATTAGATTAGATTAGATTACTTACAGTGTGGAAACAGGCCCTTCGGCACAACAAGTCCACACCAACCCGCCGAAGCACAACCCACCCAGACCCCTACATCTACCCCTTATCTAACACTACGGGCAATTTAGCATGGCCAACTCACCTGACCTGCACATCTTTGGACTGTGGGAGGAAACTGGAGCACCCGGAGGAAACCCACGCAGACACAGAGAGAATGTGCAAACTCCACACAGTCAGTCGCCTGAGACGGGAATGTCCGAATGTAGGTTATTTGGAAAGGGAAGTGGGGAAAAGCGAACTTTTGAAAAGCAGGGAATACCTGTATTTAGGTGGGCATGTCATCAGAGAACTTGCAGCTGGCATTGTTTGGAATTTGGCAACACAGCCGTGTGTGGACAGGGAGTACAGTAGGGGGCTGAGGGACACAGCCGTGTGTGTACAGGGAGTACAGTAGGGGCTGAGGACACAGCCGTGTGTGGACAGGGAGTACAGTAGGGGGCTGAGGGACACAGCCGTGTGTGGACAGGGAGTACAGTAGGGGGCTGTGGGACACAGCCATGTGTGTACAGGGAGTACAGTAGGGGGCTGAGGGACACAGCCGTGTGTGGACAGGGAGTACAGTAGGGGGCTGAGGGACACAGCCGTGTGTGGACAGTCAGTACAGTAGAGGCCTGAGGGACACAGCCGTGTGTGTACAGGGAGTACAGTAGGGGGCTGAGGACACAGCCGTGTGTGTACAGGGAGTACAGTAGGGGGCTGAGGGACACAGCCGTGTGTGGACAGGGAGTACAGTAGGGGGCTGAGGGACACAGCCATGTGTGGACAGGGAGTATAGTACGGGGCTGAGGATGCATCCTTGGGGTATCCAGTGTTGAGTGTGATTGTGGTCGAGGTGCAGATACCTCTCTTCACAGATTGTGGTCTGTGGGTCTGAAACCGGGGGATCAAGTTGCAGAGGGTGGAGCCGCGACTGAGGTCACGGAATTTTGAGATCAGTCTGGAGGGGATAACGATATTGAAGGTGGAGCTGTAGTCAGTGAGCAGGAATCTGGTGTAAGTGTCCTTGTTTTCAAGATGTCCCATGGATGAGTGCTGGGATCGGGGTATGGCATCTGTTCTGGACCTGTTACATCAGTAGGCAAATTATAAGGGATCAGGTCAGGCTGGGAGACTGGAGCTGATGTGGGCCATAACCAGCCTTTCAAATCACTCCATGTTTATTGAGGTCGGAGCCACTGGGCGGTAGTCATTAAGGCACGTTACATGTGCTTTCTCACTTATGAGGATGATGGTGGTCTTCTCGAAGCGGGTTGGGACTTCAGGTTGTAAGAGGGAGAAGCTGAAGTTGTAAATGAATACCTCTACCAGTTGGTCCTCATAGGCTCTGAGTACACAGCTGGGAACATCGTCCAGGTCTGTCGCTTCCCTTGCCTTGACTCTCAAGAAGACTGATCATGTCTGCAGCGGTGACAGCGGGCACAGAGACATCCGGGGCTGTCGGGGCAGGTTTTAACCTGGCAGTCAGACAGTCATTCATCATAGACATTCCTTCCCCCACCTCCCTCCACCGTCATCAACACACAGTTTGTCCAGACAGAATGCCATCAATAGACTGGGATTGTGCACAATAATGAAGTAAACTCACCTCAAACGGGGCAGGGTGTGCTTCTACTGAGAGTCAGTGGAGCAGGGAGTGAAGACTTTGCAGGTATAATTCCACTCAACCCATTGCTTCAACATAAATGGAGTCAAGCACCTTGAGTGTTGTGCCTTGAAGATGGTGGACAGTCCTGAGGGAGCCAGGAAATGTATTATATATGGACAAATTGGACAAAGGAGCTGAGGGCAGTTTTGCTAAGTTTGAAGATGATGCCGTGATGGTTTGCTGGGAAGATGATATTGAGGAAGTGGGGAGGCTGCAGAAAGACTTGGACAGTTTTGGACTGTGGGAAAACATGTGGCTGATGGAACACAATATGGAATCGTGTGAGATTATGCACTTTGATAGGCGGAATAGAGGCAGACACTATGTTCTAATAGGATCCATTAAATCTGAAGCACAAAAGGATTTTGAATCACTCGTCCTCCCTTATGGTTAATGTGCAGGTTCAGTTGGCAGTTACGAAAGCAAATGCAATGTTCACGTTCATTTCAAGAGAACAAGAGTACAAGAGAGGAGACATACTGTTGAGAATGTAATGGGCAATGGTCAGACGGCATTTGGCATATTGTGAACTGCTGAGGGATGACGGCTTGTCATATGAGCGGCAGTGTGTGTACTCGATGGAACTTAGAAGAATGGCGGGGGGGGGGGGCATCTGATTGAAACTGATCGATTACTGCAAAGATTGATACAGTCAGTGTGTAGAACATATTTCCACTAGACAGAGAGACAATTATAAACCAGCACAGTGCAGAATTGTAAGTCTCTGATCTGCTCTTGTGATTATATGTTGATTTGACTTCACGTTCTAGTCAGTGGTAACCCCTGTGATATAAACGGTGCGAGGATTCAGTGTAGCCAGTAGTCCATTAATCTGTTGAATGTAAGCTACTATCTGTGAGTCTTACCTGGCGGGAGTACATTGTCTCTACTATGATTGTCATTTGTAATCTGGTCATTTTGAAGGATTGAGCCTGTTACACCAGTATTGTTGATTTTAACTAAAAACGTGCAATTTATCACAGCACTCAGCAACAATGTGTCATCGAATACGGAACACCTTTCCAATAACAGAAAAAGTCTAAAATATTCACTATTAGAAACACTGTTTTCCTATTCGTGTTCAAATCAGATAATCTGTCCCATCGAGATGCTCGACTTGAAAATATTTATTTAAAAAAATATTTTTTTGGATGTGGGAAACACTGGATGGGCCCAGCATTTCTTGCCCGTCCCGAGTTGCCCTTGAGAAGGTGGTGGTGAGCTACCTTCTCGAACTGGTGCAATCTACGTGCTGTGCATTGACCCACCAGTGATGAAGGAGGAAATTCTAGTGTTTTGAACCAGCAACAGGGAAGGAACTGCGATATATTTCCAAATCAGGATGTTGGCTGGTTTGGAGGAGAATTTGAAGTTGGTGGTGGTCCCAAAAGTCTACTGCTCTTGTCAGTCTCCATGGAAGTGTTCGTGAAATTGGAAGGAGCTCTCTGCGGATTTTTGTGGAATTTCTGCATTGTGTCTAGTAGATAGTACGCACTGCTGTTCCTGAGTGACCGTGATGAAGGGAGTGAATGGTTGTGGATGTGATGCAAATCAAATGGGCTGCTTTATCCTGGATGGTGTCAAGCTTCTTTAGTGTTGTTGGGGCTGCACTCAGTCAGGCAAGTGAGGATTATTACATCTCATTCCTGACTTGTGCCTTGTAAATGTTGGACAGGCTTTGGGAAGTCAGAAGGTGATTTAATCGCGCAGTATTGCTGCTAAAAACAAGTGGTTATGTTGTTTCTTACTCATGATGGTCATTATCTGGATTTGTGTGGCATGAATGTTACTTGCAACTTGTCAGCCCAAGCCTGGATAATCCCCACTCCCGACCTTATGATGGAAGGAAGGTCATTGTTGAAGCTGCTGAAGATGGTTGGACCGAGAACATTATTCTAAGGGACTACTGCAGAGATGTTCTGGAGCTGAGATGACTGACCTCCAACAACAATGACCATCTTCCTATCTGTCAGGTATGACTCCAATAATGCAGTGTTGGCCTGTGATACTGTTTTTGCTTGGGGTCCTTGATGTCACATTAGGCAGAATGCAGCCTTGATATCAAGGGCTGGAATTCAGTTCCTTTTTCTATGTTTGAACCAAGGCTGTGATGAAGTCAGGAGCTGAGTGACCCTGGTGGAACACAAAATGGGCATCCCTGAGCAGGAGCTGCTTGATAACACTGTTGATGACACCTTCCATCACTTTACTGATGATGGAGAGTAGACCGATGAGGCGGGATTGGGTCGGGTTGACGTTGTCCTGCGTTTTATGTACAGAAGATACTTGAGCAGTTTTCCCCATTGTCTGTTTGTAACCGTACTGGAACATTTTGTCTAGGGAATCGGGAAGTTCTGGAGTACAAGTCTTCAGGACTATTGTCAGCATGTTATCAGGGATATAGCCTTTGCAGTGTCCAGTACCTTTAACCGTTTCTTGATATCAGTGAATCGAATTTGCTGAAGACTGCTATCTGTAATGATGGGGACCACCGGAGGAGGCCGAAATGGATCATCCACTCAAAACTTCTGACTGAAGATTGCTGCGAAAGCTTCAGCCTTATCTTTTGCACTGATGTTCTGGGATCTTCCATCATTGAGGATGGGGATATTTGTGGAGACTCCTATTCCAGTGAGTTGTTTGATCATCCACCACTGTCCATGATCAGATTAGGAGGACTGCAGAGCTTAAATCTGATGCATTCATTGTGGGATAGCTCAGTTCTGTCTGTCCCTTGCTGTTTAAGTTATTTGTCACGCAAGTATTTCTGTTTGGAAGCTTCAGCAGATTAACATTTTATCTTTGTATATTCCTGGTTCTGCTCGTGGCATGCCCTCCTGCACTCTCCATTGAACCAGAGTTGATCCTCTGCCTTGATGATCATGGTTGAGTGCGGGGATATGATGGGTCGTGACATTACAGTTTGTGCTGGAGTACAGTGCTGCTGCTATTAATGATCCACAGTGTCTTATGGGCGCTCAGTCTTGAGTTGCTAGATCTCTTCGAAATCTGTGCCATTTAGCATGGTGATAGTGCCACACAACACAATAGAATTTATTCTGAACCTAACCACGAGACTTTTACCGATACTGTCATGGACAGATACGTCTGAAGTTGGTAGATTGGTAAGGATGAGGTCATGTATGATTTTTTCCCTCTTGTTCTTTGTCTCACCACCTGCTGCAGACCCAATCTAGTAGCTATGTCCTTTAGGACCCGACCAGCGTGATCAATAGTACTGCCGCCGAACCATTCCTGATGGTCGACTTTGAAATCTCCTGGCCAGAATACACTTTGTGCCCTTGCCTCAGTCAGTGCTTTCTCCAAGTGTTATTTAACATAGAGGAGAACTGATTCAGATGAGGAATGACGTTACGTGGTAATCAGTAAGAGAATTCTTTGTCCATGTTTAATCTGAAGCCATGGGACTTCATTAGGTCTGGAGTCAATTCGGGAGACTCCCAGAGCAACTACCTACCGACTATATCTCACTGAGCTGCCCCCTCTGCTGGATCGGTCCTGCCTTTGGGGCAGGACATACCCAGGGATGGTGATGGTGGTGGCTGGGTTATTGTTGTAAGGTATGATTCCGTGAGTATGACTATGTCAGGCTGTTGCTTGAATAGCCTGTAAGGCAGATGTCCCAGTTTTGGCACTACCCCTTAGATGATAGTAAGGAAGACTTTGGAGGTTCTATAGTGATGTTTCTCATGTTGACTTTTCCAGTGCACAGTTTGATGCCAGATGGTCCAGCCGGTTTCATTTCGTTGAAACTTTGTAACCATTGGTACAAGTGAATGACTCACTGGACCATTTCAGGGAGCGATTGGGAGGCTATGACGTTGCTTTGGGTGTGGATTTGCATGTCAGCCAGACCAGGTGAGGACAGAAGATTCCTTCATTGAAGGATATTAATGATCAGATGGACTTTTCTAAATATCGGCAATGATTTTATTCTCATAGGTAGATTAATAATTCCAGGGATATTTTAAAATTATTGAATGTAATTTCCACCATCTGTAGTGGTGGGATTTGAACCTGGGTCCAAAGGACAGGAGCTGATTGTCTGGATTGATAAACTATCGGTAACACCGTGAGGCCTATTTGGAACCACATGTCGTACTCAACTGCTATTTCTTGGGTTGCCCTGTTTTTTATTCATTGATTATGTTATTCTGGAATTTCATCCATCATTAAATCCTGATTGAAATACACAGTCATGAACGTCATCTCGACCGCTTGAATTTCATTCAATCTGTTTGGTTTGAACAGATATTTCAAGGCAGCTGCACATCAGAAAAGAACAGGAAGTAAGAATGGCTGACTGCGCACGGTGCCTCTCTCCGGACCAGCATGTCTGGGTATGTCAGTTAGTCTGATCTTCGAGTAGGATAAAAGATCAGCAGGACGTCAAGAGTCGAAGGGTCTGCAATGTGCTCTACTGTTCTGTGTTTTATGTTACACCCAGCCTGTGAATTCTTATCAATTGTTGAAAGTGTGAGGGAGTGATATGTGTAAGATCAGGAAGCTGGGGAGGGGCGTTAGGCCAAAACTTCCAGTTATGTTGTTCATTGTTCCATTCACCTGAATGCCAGTCTGTGTGGTGTCCGACATCAGGCAGGCTCCGCCAAGTTCAGTTATTAACGTGATTCTTGACTTGTCATTTGCTGCTCTTTTCTTCAGATATAATCTGTTGGGTGACCCATGTATTAATCAGATGTTTGCTAAATTGAGTGAATTAGGCAAAAATAAGACATCAACTATGATTATTCAACTGAACCATAATCTCTGAAAAGAATTAGGTTGATTCTATATTTATGGATCAAAAATATAAACTCCTTTCAAGATTTTCTAACACAGAAATAAAGAATGTACATTTTATTTTGTATCGAACAAACAACATGGATCTAACTCTTTTGGCGATCAGAATTACACACACAATGTCAGGATTCAAAACAATGCATTGTCACTCCAACATTTTGAAAGCGGTTGGCTTCTGAATGATTACATGTTCAGGGTGAGCAAACAATTGAATAATCAAACAGAATTAACGTTCTTATACATTTATACATAATCAATCAGTTTAATTTCTCACTGAAATGTACAAGCTTCAGCTATTTGCCAGCGAATTAGAAATGGCAATAATTCAACTTGCACTGTGAATATTCAACTAAATAAATGATTTGTGTTATCAAATGTTAGTGAAAAATAATTTGAAAATGTTTAATTTTTAGTAAAAATGTTATTTAATTTGAAATGCAGACAGTGAACAAAAACGATAAACATATTATCGTGTAAGTGAAAAGTCAGACCTTTTCAAAGAGACTTGTGCCAAAGCAACGACAGATTTGTTTTCGTAATTGGAATTCAACATTTAAAATATTCATGTTCTGATCAATAATTAGACTATATAATGAAGATGGTCTTGCAATACTTGCATTTTAAATGCTTATGCTGCACTAAATAATCAGATATGCGCGAGCATTTACAATGGGAAATAATCGTATACTAACTTTTATTCACATCAGACACATGATAGAGTGTGTGCATCAGCTCCAGGAATGTCTCCAAAGCCCCTCCCATTTGCTAGCCTTATCTCTGCAGCCTGTTAAATTCATATTTCCAAAAGCATATCCAGATCTCTTTTCCATCTTCATCCACAACTCTCCCAGGCTTTTCATTCCAAATCCTAACAACTCTCTCAATAAAGAAGTTTTTCCTTATCTCAAACCTGGTTCTTTTGTTAACAATCTTGGAATTAGAACTCCTTGATGCTGTAATGCCAACTAACGGAAACAGAGTATTCCTGTTTTACACTACAACTTTATTTCATACTTTTCAGCACCGCAATAAGTTCACATCTTTGTTTGTTCTCCTCCAGGAAGAATAAGCCTTGCAAGAACTGTAACAAGCACTACATTGGAAAAACAGGCAGAAAACGAGCCACCTGGATACATGAACAACAGCTATCCAGAAAAAAAGACATGACCCACTATCACTAGTATCCTTACATACAGATGAGGAAGTACACCATTTCACCTGGGTCCAGCTAGGACAAATCAAACAGAAACACGCACGAGAATTCCTAGAAGCAGAGCATTCCAACCAGAACTCTATCAACAAACACATCGATTTTGATTCCATCTAATACTCTCTGAGAAAAAGAACCGGACATAAAATCACCAATACTGGAAATTATATCACTGACTCAAGGAAACCTAAACACATAAATAGCAAGTGGGACATAATACCAGCACTTCACCAGAGGCTCACTGATAATGTTCCCTAGTACAGTGATGAACCATCTGAAAATGAACTCTCCAGCTCAGCGAGCAAACTGAAATCCAGAAGAAGCGCAATTTCTCTCATCCTCCCTTTAATAAAATCCTTCATTCCAGTTATCATTCCCATTATTTTAAGGTTATTTGTATTCTTCTGCAAAGTAATTTGGTGTCTGTCTGTCTTCTGAATGTGTGTGTTTTTTTGGGGGGGTGGTGGGTGCGAGAGAGCGAGAGGGCAAGAGAGACAGACGGAGAGAGAGGCAGAGACAGAGAGAGAAAAAACATCCTCTATAATCTCTGGATTACTCCCCATGCCATGTGGAAAAGAGGGATGGATGAGGAAGGCAGGATAGTTTAACACATTCTGAACAAGTTCGTTCAAGGGTGGGTGTTTCAGATTGTTGATTCATTGCGATCTCTTCCAAGACAGGCGGGGACCTGTACAAAAAAGACAGGTTGTATATTAACTGGACGAGCACCAACATCCTTGTGGAGAGGTTTGCTAGTGCAAGTCAGATGGATTTGAATAAACCAGGAGAGTGAGAACGAAAGCAGCAGATCAGGAACTGAATAGAAGGTCGAGGTGAATAGAACATCAGGCACGGCCAGTCTAATGACCATGCCGAGAGAAGGAATTAAAACTGTGAGTTGGGTGTTGATAAAATTATTGAGATTAGGCGCAAGTTTTTCAGGGATTAATAAATATGGATGGAGAGTGTAGGGGATGTGAGGGAGTGAGGTGTGTGAGAGCAGAGAGACAGTGCACAAGAAACTGATAAAGTGGAAAGAGGGTGGGGTGGGGAATTCTGTGAGAAACAACTCGCAGAAAAAAAAACACAGGAAAACTTGCTGTTTGTCAAAGTGAATACCTGGGAAATAATTTATTATGCTTCAGCGAAATAACATCCTTATTGCTAGAGGTGTTTATTATAATGGAGGAAAATCTGTGTTCAAATTATGGCTGTAACTATAATAATGGTGACAAATAGCTAGAAAAGTGTCAGTGCTGTTGTTGGCCAATGCTTGCACAGAGTATGTGAATTACCCTGGATGTTCCCAGAGATGGTTGTGCTGATTTTGGTTGAGTAAGTGCTGAAGCTGCATGAGATGCTGCTACTTTGTAATACAGAAACTTACTGAGTACCATCAAAGGAACAAAGCAGCAAATGCCATTGCTTATTGTTTCAGAATATACCAGAGTGTTCATGGCTGCCACTGCAAAGAATCATGCAATGAAAAACAGGCTCATCACGCCTGTGCCAGCAAGTGCACATCCAAAGGCTTTTTTAAACGTTTGTGAGGTTACCTGCCTCAACCACCTTCCTAGACATCGCATTCCAGATTCAGTCTACCCTCTCAGTTCGATACACATTCCACAAATTCTCTCTCAAACCCCTCCCTTTCTCTTTAAAAGTGTGTCCCCTATTTTTTGATCCTTTGACTAAGGAAAACAGCTGTTGGCTGTTCATCCTCTCCGTACCCCTTATGCTCTTGTACATCTGTACCAGATTCCCTCCTCAACCTTTCCTGCTGCAAAGAAAAAACGAGCAAATTTAGCCCTCCTCTTTCTTACACACTTTTGAGTACTTGTCTCGTTACTTCTGACTTGCATCTTCCCAATTTATCGGTGTTAAATTTCATCAGGCCATTGATCTGGCTATCTGAATAATTTGTTTATATCCTCCTGTAGCCTAACCCTTCCCTCCTGACTGTGATCCACCCCCAGCCCATCTTTGTGTCATCTATAACATTGATCATCATTTCACTGCTCCCCACCTCCACATTCTCACAATCGTCATTTCTGAATATCACAAACAAGCCGTGATTTCCTTCCTGTTCTCCAGATGTTATTCAGAGGATTATTTGACAATTCCAGTTTCTTGCTTTCCCTGTTTTGGTGAATTTTTGACTGATGTAATTCACACATTTTATGAGGGAGCCACAAATAGCATTTTTCGACACAGAGTTGAATTCACTTTTTACTCTCCGCACCTCTGCATGTTTTATTTATAAACCTTGTAAATAAATTAGGATAAACTGGGTATGGCATCTTGCGCTGGAACATTATCATTTTGTGTGGCACTGTTCTTTGTAACATTCCCTGCAATAGCCAGAGCTGACGAAATGTTTCATCTGCAGGATGGACATGGACTCATGCATTGTTTGTTTAATTCAATGGGTGTGATGGGGATAAATATTCAATTAAATTCTATATTATGGGCAAACTGCAGAAGGTCAAGCCATGTTCTCATATCCACCTTGAATTGGAAGCAAATACATACTGGAAAATAATCAAAAATATTGAAACACCACTGTAGGGGAGAAAAAAAAATGTCGTCTGCACCTGATAGAGATATAGAAATATATAGTACATGTCCAACCTGAACAATGACCAAGTGACAGAAGAGAGAGTACAAGAAATCCTTTCTTAATTTTGAATGGATTCCAGATCCCGATTTTCTTGAACAGTGATGGTTTCTCATCCAATCTCACCATCCAGTCTTTTCTGCATATAAACCAACATTTTCCGTATTACCATCAGTTCTGAGGAAGGGGCACTGGACCTGAAACGTTAACTCTGATTTCTCTGCACAGATGCTCCCAGACCTACTGAGCAGTTGCAGAAACCTCTGTTTTGTTTCAACATTTTCATCGCAAGTTCTCACAATATAATACGTCATCGATATTTAGAGCCCTGTCAAACATAGGAACTTTGTAATTTCTCATTTAATGTTCATAACAAATTACTCAGGATTCAACTGAGATAACAGCTTTGCTATTATCATTCAAATCAGACACTTTGTCACAGTTCAGAAAGAAGAAAGAAATCAAAAGAGCTGGAGCGAAACTCAGTGGATCTGGCAACATCAGAGCAGAGATGCAAAAAAAAACCTTTGATTCTCATAGGACTTTTCAGAACAGTGTCACATCATATGACATATGTTAATTCTGTTTGTTTCTGCAGAAACGTCCTCACCTTTTTCGTTTCTGAAGCATTTTCTGTTTGTTTTTCATGTTTCCATTATCTCTATATTCCATGTTTCGTGACAGATCTACATGGTTAACTTGGTAATATTTAGACAATGTGGTACTTTCATGTTTCTATTACAGTTGGTGTGTCTGTGACACCTGAATTACAGCCGAAATCTGTTTCTTCTTTAAGACAGAAAGTACTAAAAATGCTGAACATCCTGGAAATCTCTGGAAATCTATTTTGTTTGAAAATGCATATTAGAGGCAGCTGAAATTCATGAAATAATAGGGATATATTTTTGATGATGGAACACTTGTGTCCTTCATTGAACAAGCTTATCTCCCCAATCTCCAAACGCTTTCAATGCATAACATAGAATTATTCCAGCAAAGGTGGTGAAAACACAGCCCATTGTCTCTTCCAGTTTGGAATGAGCGGTATTTCTACTATTATTCTCCTGTATTGTCCACGTAGCCCAGTACATTTTGTTGTTAGCATCTGCTTTTAATTGTAAGCATCCTGCCAGATATGAACAACATGATCAATCTCAAACAAAAACAGACGTTGGAGGGAAAGCTCAGCAGGTCTCGCTGTATCAGTGAAGAGACATCAAAGTTAATGCTTCAGATGCGGTGACCCTACTCAATCTGTATTCCCAATGATTAAATGGTGTGTATATAAAATATAGTTCACTTTTTCACATTTAAAATTATCCTATTCCGTTCACATTGTCATTGAGCATTACATATCCCAAACGTTGGCTCTTTCCTTGATGTGAACTATATTTAATTCTATCTGACGTTAAGAGTGATGATGACTGGGGAATATCATTGTACTCCCCATGCAGTCTCCACAGCCACTATCCCCATTCCGCCCTATCTACTAGGTAAATCTGACTCATTAATTCATAAGTCTTAATCAATAAGTTCACTTTTGGTTTTGGACTGAGGGGAAAAAAGATAAAAAAAATACTGCTTTACAGCAAATAAAACTGCATTAAGATGTTTGTCAATTTGTATAAATTAATTACTTAAACATACTCTAATGGAAGGTCCAACGATTCTGGATTAGAGCAGTGAGAGGATCATTCAGAGAAGTCCACCCTTCCTGTCTATGTTCAGGGCAATTGTGCCCAGTGACAATCTGTTGGCTGGGGTTTGTTGCCGTGAAGGAGAGATCAGCTCAGTAATAACATCCTGATTGTGTTTCTTTTTTTTTGTGGAGGGGCGGAGATTCGGGATAAGATGGTGACAGCATTGCAAGTGTACAACAGGGCAGAGTCATCTCGCCTGCGATAAGAAAACGTCCATCATTCTCCCTCACAACTGACTTCACTAGAGTAATTGGTGATGGGAGATGTGACTAATAGCCAGCGATGTCAGCATCAAGTCCAGTCCAGTCCAGATATATTGTGAACTGAATGTGCTGTATTGAAAGCTAGAGCTGTTTGCTCAGTGACTGTGATTGATGTCAGTCTCCATGCATAGTAACTGTGTCACTGGAGGGTTTCCCTCTCCTATTGGTGAGGGGCTTCACTCAGTGCGCTATCCCAGCCTAGGAGCCGATGCATCAGCTCCAACAGTAACAGAGATCAGCAGCTGTACAGACGTGGAGAGGACAGGTCTGAATCTGCGAATAATGGACTCGATAATTACACCAATAGAGAGGAGGCTTTCCTTGGGTCTTTTCAACATTTTCCTCTGTCGGAAATTTCTACCTTATCGGATATTAGTGGTGCTGATTAGGCGGGGTGGAGAGTGTGTTACTAACCTATGGTGGAGGAGCGACGCTCCGAAATCTCGTGTGCTTCCAATTAAACCTGTTGGACTATAACATGGCGTTGTGTGATTTTTAACTTTGTACGCCTCGGTCCAACACCGGCATCTCCAATTCATAACCTATTCTCGCTATTGTTGGTGTTCTCTACTTCTGTCCATTCATTAATCGCATAAACAATTTTGAACTTCATTGCAATTGCTGTTATCTATATTTTCCAATGGAAGAAACTTTTATCTGCAATTTCAATTGCAGTTTCCATTCATCTGAATTGCAGACCACTCCCTTACATCTGAGAACAAAACTGTACACAACCTCGAGATCTCTTTTTGCCCTGAACTGATTTATGTATCTTGTTCTCTCTGTCACGAACCCTGTCCACTACCAGCTCACAATATCCCCAGTCTCCATCTCTGCGTCAGTGCTGTGGCTGAACAAACCATTGTCTGCTCGTTGGTAAAATTCAGACTTTATGTTTCAAGCTCTCTTCTGGCCACTTTTCCAGTTACAAGTATTTGAATCACAAAATTGTTCTTGTCTCGGACGTTACTTCATGATTAGGACAATGTATCAGAGTCGGAATGTCGCTGGACATAATTCAGGAACAAAGCTTATTAAACGAAAGACATTGTTTCAAGCGATTTGTTTCAAGTCCTACCACAGCTGATGGCAGAACTTAAATAAAAATGATAAGAATTGGAATAAAAGTGAATTTCACGAAAAACAACTATAAAACCACATTTTGTCTGAACAGTTTCCTGTTTCACTGATGACCTTCGGTAAAGAAATCTAATGTTACTACCTGCTCTGGGTTAAGTGTGACTTCAGACCCACATCAATGTGCTTGACTTTCTATTGGCTTGTGGAATGTCATCAGAGTCAGGGCAATTAGTTTTGATTAACAAATGCTGCCCTGGGCAGAGATGTCGACTTCCCATGGAATAACAAATTTGAAGGTTAAACAAATTTGAAAGATGCTGTAGATCTGAAATTGCATAAATAATGCAAGGATAAGATCAGAAAGTGCTGGGAAGCTTTTCTGAACTGAAAGCAGCTGGAAAATAGTGTGAATAATGCTGGTGACAAAGAAGTCTGCTTTGAAGGGCAGGAGGAGTGAGTTGAATCGATAGAGAAAGAGAGAGATAGAAGACAAAGAGCAAACAAAGGGAATGATGATCAGCTGGGGTGGAAATAAAATGTGAGAATCACCTCATTTATTTTTAACTTTTCACATCTTCCTGAATATCACGCCCATGCTGCTACACGTATCCCCCGCTTTTAAAAAATTCGCTTTTTGCCATTTCCCTTTCCGAAAAACCTCCATTACGTCCTGTTTTCACTAATCAAAAGAAATCCGAAGAGGATTTTCACTTTTAACAAGAAAAGTACATTTTCCCCACATAAATTAATCATACCTCACTTTATGCCATATCAGCTTATGAAAGGCTTTGTAGGAACACTCTACTTTCAGATACCGAGGGAAATCTCTATCTATCTAAGATCATGTTTAATGCGATTTGATCCCACCTGTCTGTGTTCCCTGAGTGTCGTCATGTTCTTATATTTATTAATGGGATATAGGAATCGCTGGTTGGGCAGCATTAGTTCACTTTGTTGATTGCCCTTGAGAAGACTTTGAGCCTCACAGGGCACTTACACAGAGTGAGGCACACAAGGTGACAGCAACACAGGAGCAGTGGAATTCAAGATCGACTTTAGCAAGATTAACATTATTTGAAAAATTAGAGATGTAAATTCGTCAGTCTAATTACGGTAGGGAAGAAGGTGTTCCTGAGCATGCTGGTCCATGTTTTCATGTCTCTGTATCTCCTCCCTTTTGGAAGAGGTTGTAGGAGATCATTACCAGTTTGGGAGAGACATTTGATGTTGCCAGACTTTCACTGAAAATGAGAAGTATAAATGGATGGAAGGTTGTCCTCCATGATAGTATGGGCTGTGCACAAAACCGTCTGTAGTTTCTTATGGTCCTGGGAAGAGCAGTTACCGTCACACTATAATGCACGTGAATCGAATGCTTTCAGTTGCCAGTATGCAGAGCACTGGGAGAAGGCAGTTCCAAAATATTTAGATGTAACAATTGGTTGTTAAATGGATATCTATATTCTGGTTGCTGTTTTGACAACAATTGAAATTTAACCAATAAATTTAAATTATGTTTAAGATACCAAAACATCATTGAATTTATTGTATTACCAACATCCAACCAAAGAGCCATCACATGCTTCAAGAGAATAGAGAAGCCATCACCATCACAACGAGAGAGAAAGTGATGGACACGTAGAAGGAGAGAGAGAACACAGCGAGGCAAACAGAAGGACAGTCAGTAAAACAGAGAAAGGAAACAAAATAAGAAACAAACATTCACAAGAACAGGGAGAAGGGGAGATAGTAAGTTATGGGAAAGAAACAGAAGACAGATAAAAGGAAAATACAAGGAAACAGACAGTGTGAGAGAAATAGTGAGATACAAAGCACACAGGGAGTGGGGATGAGGTCACAGTGTGCTGGGGGGGGGGTGAATGGGAGGTTCTGGGGCTGAGGACCAGAGACAGCTGGGAGTGAGCACTGTAGTAACTGAGGGAAGGGAGGTGAGGATTTACTTTCACCTTTACCAAGAAATGCAGACAAAGCATAGTAAACAATGATGTACAGAACAATGGCTATAAAATATGTTTGAGAGCCATGCAGGTTACGATGCACAGGGCGTGTGCGAGGCGAGATCAGCAGGAACAAGATCAGCATTATCTGAGATTAGGGAGTCCACTCATCAGTCTAATAACAGTCAGGAAGAAGCTGTTCCTGAACCAGCTGCTCAGTGTTTTCAAGCTTCTGTACCTTTTAGTCTGAGGGAAGAGGTTGGAGGAGACCATTACTGGGGTTTGATGGGTCATTGCTAATCTTATAACAAAGAACATTCCAGCACAGAAACAGGCCATTCGGTGTTCCGAGCCTGCGCCGATCCAAATCCTCTATCTAAACCTGTCGCCTATTTTCTAAGGATCTGTATTCCCTTTGTTCCCAGCCTATTCATGTATCTTTCCAGAAACATCTTAAAATAAACCACTGGTCACAGTTCTCCATTTTGAGAAACTCACTCCCCTTACTATTCTCTGCCTCCTGTTGCCCAGCCAGTTCTTTATCCACCAGCTCGTGCATCATGTGACCTCACTTTCGACATACCCCGACCATGGGGAAACATACCAAACGCCTTCCTGAAGTCCACGTAAATGACATCTAGAGTGCCTCCTTCATCAATCAACTTTGTAACTTCCTCAAAGAAATCTATTGATTTGGTAAGACATGACCTTCTCTGCACAAAACCATGTTGCCTATCACTGATAAGACTATTTTCATTCAAATAAGAATAATTCCAATCTCTGGACCCTGTTTTTGTGGAGTTTTTTTTACAATCTCCCCGTGTCAGCATTGGGAGAATTAACTCGTTTCTCTCTTCACAGTATGTTTCTATGTTTGTTTCAGGTTTTTGCCATCTGCAGTATATTTACTTGTATTTGATGGAGAATTGCTGCAAATATGACGGGTTTATTGTAAAAGTGGCTCTGGTGCTCGGGCTCCCCGAGTACATGGGAATCTTGCCCAGCTACTGATGTGAGTGCATGTCTCTGATTACCTGCTCCGTCTCTCTCGAGCCCTGAGTCCATCCGTTATTACATGCAGCCTTTCACCGAGCCATCCCGGGGTTCCCCACACCCCATCGCCTGGCACTGGATGCTCCCTACGCAAGGAGCGCACAAAGACACTGGCCACTTTCTGACGCGCTAGGGATCCAGGTTAAAGACCCAGCCATTAAAAGGAACAGAATAGCTAAAAACCAATTGAACAGCAAAGCAGAGGAAACAGGCTGAATGACAGACATCTGTTGTGACATTTTCAGGTATTTTGGACTAATTTCTGTTTATCCACGTCCATCTACAAATAGATGCTCCATATGTATACCTTGTCACACAGGTTTGGTGAAGGTGATAGATATCAGATCTTATGGTCATTGCGACTGATTCGTTGGGCTCCACTTTCATAGTTAATAAGATCACACTAAGTTTTTATTGTCAAGTCTATCCATTTCAAAGTAAAGATCGTGCCGGAGTTCTGCTGAAAGGATTTTTGAATGTTGGAGAGACTAGATTATGCCACGTGCCAGTGAAGTTAGGAATAGGAAGGCAGTATAGTTAAAAACATGGCCAAAGAGCTGGTAGGGTAGGCAGCACTTGCAATATGTGGATTATTGGGATTCCCGGGTCAGTAGGATATACACAAGAAGGACTGGATGCATCTGAACTGGCAGCAATCTCCGCTATGTGGGTCATTGAGATTCCTGGGTCAGTATGAAATACACAAGAAGGACGGGATTGACGTGAACCGGCAGCAATCTCCTGGCAGGCAGGTTTGCTATTGTCAGTCAGGAGGGTTTAAACAAGTGTGGTGGCGGGGGGGGCGGGGGGGGGGGGGGGGGGGAGAGCCAGAGCAGTACATCCACAAGCACAGTGACTGAAGAGCAGTTGGAGACTAATCCCAGTACAGCTAAGACCAACAACAAACTGGCAGTGGGGAGTGAACACAATGGGACTGGCAGTCGGAAGTATGCTGATTTTAATGTGAGCAGTATGACAGGCAAGGCAGATGAGCTTGGAGTTTGGAGTTTGAATGAGTACATATAACTATGATATAACTATTACAGAGATTTGGTTGAGAGAGGGATCAGAAAACTGTCAATCCAATGGGTCCAGAGAGAGTTGAAGAATGTGCATTGAGAGGCTGGAGACTGTTGTTTGAAGCATAATAATTATCCAGCAATTTATTGGAATTGGACAGTGTGTGATGAAATGTACATATAGAAGGGACAATGGAGGAAACAGAAATTGTCTGTTTGCAATATTTTCTGCTTTACTGACAGTCTTTTCTAATCTCCTATTACCAGAGAATAGACAACGAGAATTTACATCAGGGAAACTAAAACCAAGTATCAGGTCAGGATCTGATGGAGTTGGGCTGAAGTGTATTTATTTCAATGGAAGAATTATTATGGTTAAGACCGATGAACTGACAGCCTGAATCCGTTCATGGGACTATGATGTTGCAGCTTTACAGAGACTTGGTTGAGAGAGGGAAAGGACTGGCCATTTAACATTTCAAAGTTTAATTGTTTTAGGCGAAATGGAGAGAAAGGTAAAAGAGGTGGACGAGGTGTTTTAATAATCGGGAGAATGCTACATCTGTACTTGAAGAGGACATACAGGAGGGATCATCCACTGCAGCAATATGGTTAAAGCTCAAAAATAAGATGGCTGCAAGCACTGCGTTGCTATAATCCCTCCAACAGGCCCGGAGGGATTGAGGAACAGAAATGTACGTCGATGAAGGAAAGGTGTATTAAAAACAGAGTGGTCATAGTGAGTGACTTTAAGATCTCCAGTAATGACTGGGAGTCCCTTGAAGCAAGAGGCTTCGACGGGGCAGAATTTATTAACTGCAGCAGTATGTGGATTGTCCAACCCGAGGAAGAGCCATACTGGATCTCGTATTGGCTAATGAGCCTGGCCAGGTGACTGACCTTTCAGTGGGGCATAATTTTAGAAACAATGGTCACAGCTCCTTCAGATTTAAGATAGTTACGAAGATGGATAAGTCAGGACCTTGTGTGAAGCTACTGAATTGGCGGAAGGCAAATTACGTGAGCATCAGGCAGAGCTAGGCCGTGTCAATTGGGAGGAGCTGCTATCAGGGAAGTCCACATTTTGTATGTGGGAACTGTTGTTAAATCCTGACAGCATAATCATCTGGTGAACGTCCTCCCGACAGCACGAATTTCACTCTATTTTGTTTGAACAGATATTTCAAGGCCACTGCATAACAGGCAACAGGAAGAGATAAAGGATGATTCTGCACTGTGTCCTTCGCAGGACCAGCTTGTCTCTCCAGGCACCTAAAGTCTTTATTGTGGTTCATAGAGCTTCAGAATTAATAGAGCACTGAACGAAGCCGTTTAGCCAATTGTACAACGATGAGCTCTCCAGCATCACAATTTGAAAACAGAGAGAACTGTGTGTGTGTGTGTGTGCGTGAGAGAGAGAAAAATTAACAGAGAAAAAGGAAGTGAAGAGAGATAAAAGGAATGGAGGGAGAATGGAGCGACAGAGTGAGTGAGAGCAAGGGGTGTCAGACGAGTGTGAAGTTAGATCAGAAGACAGCATGAGGACAAACATACAGAAATTTTATTTAGAAATTCCCACAGACTGCAAGCCCTTTGTCTGGTGCCGGACCCTGTGAGCACTATGCTGTCATCCCAGATCATTTATCGCCAATAATTTCACAGAGCCGGGTTGCTGACTGCTGAACAATGTCCAAAATAACAACAGATTGCTTCCAGGGAGAAGGTGAATTAATTTAAATATTCTGGGCCAACAGGAACTTGTAGTCACTCGAGACAATGTGTGAGACAGGGCGAGAGAGTCTCAGTGAGGGGGATCACTGACTGGGGGGAAATCAGTACTTCAGCTGTGGGTCAAATAATGACCAATAAAGCTGGAATACCTCGTCCGTGGTTTTGTAATTCACATTTCAATTCATATAGCTCCACATCGTAAGTGAATTTTAACAGACTTGTCTCTTTGTATTTTTCATGTTTTGGTATGTGCTGAAACGCTTCTTTTTTGTCCCAGTATTTTGTGTTGAATAAACACATTTTATTGTTGTGGTTCTGTTCGCCGAGCTGGGAATTTTTGTTGCAGACGTTTTGTCCCCTGTCTAGGTGATATCCTCAGTGCTTGGGAGCCTCCTGTGAAGCGCTTCTGTGATCTTTCCTCTGACATTTATAGTGGTTTGAATCTGCCGCTTCCGGTTGTCAGTTCCAGCTGTCCACTGCAGTGGTCGGTATATTGGGTCCAGGTCGATGTGCTTATTGATTGAATCTGAGGATGAGTGCCATTCCTCTAGGAATTCCCTGGCTGTTCTGTTTGGCTTGTCCAATAATAGTAGTGTTCACCCAGTCGAATTCATGTTGCTTGTCATCTGCGTGTGTGGCCACTAAGGATAGCTGGTCGTGTGGTTTCGTGGCGAGTTGGTGTTCATGGATGCAGATCTTTAGCTGTCTTCCTGTTTGTCCGATGTAGTGTTTTGTGCAGTCCTTGCATGGGGTTTTGTACACTACATTGGTTTTGCTCATGCTGGGTATCGGGTCCTTCATCCTGGTGAGTTGTCTGAGAGTGGCTGTTGGTTTGTGTGCTGTTATGGGTCCTAGTGGTCACAGTAATCTGGCTGTCAGTTCAGAAATGTTTTTTATGTATGGTAGTGTGGCTAATTTTTTGGGTTGCGGAATGTCCTCGTTCCGTTGTCTTTCCCTGAGGCATCTGTTGTTGAAATTGCACCGGATCATCAACGCCACACTCACAGGAATCCGATCAGAGAGGAAGAAAAGGACAACCAACTCCCATTCCTAGACGTGATGGTACAGAGAACACCGAACGGAGAATTCGCCACAAAGGTTTACAGGAAAGACACACACACAGACCAAATCCTGAACTACGAAAGCAACCACCCCAACACACACAAAAGAAGTTGCATCAAGACACTATTCAAAAGGGCCACAACATACTGCAGTACACCAGAACTGCAAAAAGAGGAAGAAGAACACCTATACAATGTATTCGCCAAAAACGGATGCCCCCGCAATTTCATCAACAGATGTCTAAGGGAAAGACAATGGAACGAGGACATGTCACGATCCAAAGGCCAAGCCACACTACCATACATCAGGAGCATTTCCGAACTGACAGCCAGACTACTGCGAACACTAGGACTCATAACAGCACACAAACCAACAGCCACTCTCAGACAACAACTCACCGGAACGAAGGACGCGATACCCAGCATGAGCAAAACCAATGTAGTGTACAAAACCCCATGCAAGGACTGCACAAAACGCTACATAGGACAAAGAAGAAGACAGCTAACGATCCGCATCCATGAACACCAACTAGCCATGAAACGACACGACCAGCTATCCTGAGTAGCCACACACACAGATGACAAGCAACATGAATTCGACTGGGAGAACACTACTATTATAGGACAGACCAAACAGAGAGCAGCCAGGGAATTCCAAGAGGCATGGTACTCATCCACAGATTCAATCAATAAGCACATCGACCTGGACCCAATATGCCGACCACTGCAATGGACAGCTGGAACTGACAACCGGCAGCGACAGATTCAAACCACTATAAATGCCGAAGGAAACATCACAGAAGCGCTTCACAGGAGGCTCCAAAGCACTGAGGATCTCACCTAGACAGGCGATGAAACGTCTGCAACACAAATTCCCAGCTCAGCGAACAGAAATACAACAATGAGCACCCGAGCTACAAATCTTCTCACAAACTTTAAACACATTTTATTACTGAGGAAGAAATAACCTGTTCTGATGGGACAGTCTTCGTCTGAACCGTGCTGGGACCAGAGTCCAAGTGAATCCTAACCAAGGATGTAGACAGAGCTTTAAACTGATTAAGAGTGTGTGTGTTCGCGTGGGATAGGGGTTTCGTTATAGGGTTTAATGAGAAAAGAGGAGGTAAGAGCACAGAGCTCAGGAGAGGTTATTAAAATCACCAGCATAGACGCAAATAGGACAGAGTGTATGGAAAGTGTAAGCAATCAAACTTCAATCACACTGGACAAACAAATGGCAATAGAAGAGGAAACGTTAACACAAGAATGAAGGATTATATCTGAATGCGAGCAGTATAAGGAATAGGGTAAATGAGCTTGTGGCATAGATTGAAATTGGTAGGTATGACGTAATGGGCATCACAGAGAAGTGGCTGCAAGGGGATCAGGATATTCAAGGACATATATCGTATGGAAAAGATAGAGAGAGTGGATTTACATTATTAATAAGAAATGAAATTTAATCAACAATGAGAAAGGAAGTAAGGTCAGATGGTGTAGAATCTGCATGGTAGAATTGAGGAACCACAAAGGTAAGACAACCACAGTTGGAGAATTGCACAGGCCTCCAAAGAGTCGTCAGGAGCTGGGGGACACGATACACCAGGAGATAGAAAAGATCCGTAGGAAAGGCAACGTTACAGTGATCATGGGGGATTTCGATATACAAGTGAAATGGGAAACCAGGTTGGTAGTGAATCTCAAGAAAAGGAATTTGAGGAATATCTTTTTGGAGCATCATGTGGTGGAGCCCAATCGGGAACAGATGACACTGGATTTAATGACGTAGGCTAGACAAGGGAGCTTAAGGTGAAGGAAAACATCAGAAGCAGTGATCAGAACATTGTTGAATTTATTCTGAAATTTAAGAGATAAGATAGAATCAGAGTTAACAGTATTTCAGCTGAATAAAGGCAACTGGAGAGGCATAAGGGAGAAGCTGGGTAGAATTGACCGGGACAGGCGTCTAGCTGGAAGGACAGGGTAACAGCAATGGCTGGAGATTCCATGATAATTTAAAAGACACTGCAGAGATACGTGCTGAGTAATATAGGTATGGTACAGGGAGGATGAGGCAACCAGAGCTGACAAGGGAAGTCAGGGATTGCATATAAGCAAAAGAGCAAGCAGAGTGAAGGGCAGTGGGAAACTGGAGAATTGAGGCCAACAGAAGGCAAGAAAAAATAAATAAGGAGGGAGAACATTAAGTATGAGGCTAAGCTAACCAGTAATATAAAGGAAACTGTAAGAGATTCTTTAGATATATAAAACGCAAAAGAGACGTAAATGTGAATATGGACCACTGGGAAATGATGCTGGAAAGACAGTAGTGGGAAGCAAAGAAATGGATGAGGAATTTTGCATCAGTCTTCACGGTGGAATACACGAGTAATTTCCCAAGAATTGAAGAGAGTGAGAGGGCAGTCCTAAATACAGTGGCCATCACCAAGAAGAACATATTAGAAAACGGAATGGCCTGAATGTGGATAACTCACCTGGACCAGATGGACTACACCCCAGCCTTGTAAGGGAAATCGCTGAAGAGTTAGTGCAAGCATAAGTGGTAATCTTTCAGGAATGACTAAAATCAGGAAAGGGCCAAGTGGCTGTATAATTGCTAACATGACACCCTTTTAATAAGGGAGTTAGGCAGAAGATGGAAAACTGCAGACTGAGTAGCAGACTTGGTTGTGGGTAACATCATGGAATTCATCGTGAAGAATGGGATTTCTGAATTCTTGGAGGTCTTTAGTAAAAAAGGACAGAGTCAGCATGGTTTCATCAAGGGGAGGTCATGCCTGACAAACCTGAAAGAATACAGAAGTTTGGCTGTCTGACAGAAAGCAGAGAGTGTGGATTAAAGTGTCCTTCTTAGGATAGCAGCCAGTGACAAGTGGTGTTCCACAAGACTGAGTTTTGGGACCACAACTTTTCACTTTGTGCATTCATTATCTATATGACGGAACTGAGGGCATTTGGGCTAAGCTTTCAAACTGTGCAAAGATAGATAGAGGGACAGGTAGCATTGAAGAGGTGGTTTGGCTGCAGGAGGGTGCTCTGGCGCATCTCCTCAACTGCCCAAAACTCCGGCCTTGAGCTTCACCCTTCCAACTACAACAAGTTAGAACCTCTATGGTGTTCGCCTTCCATCCCACCAACCTCAGGATACAACGCATCATCCTCCGCCATTTCTGCCACCAACAGTCAGACCCCACCACCAGAGATATACTTCCCTCCCTACCCCTATCATCATACTGCTGTGACCATTCCCTCACAGCTCCCTCATCAGGTCCACACAACCCCAACAAGCCACCTTCCACTCCCGGCACTTTCCCTTGTCACTACAACAGGTATGAAACCTGTGCCAACACCTCCCTCCTCACCTCCACCCAAGGCGCCAAAGGATCCTTCCACATCAGTCAGATAACATCCTGTGCATCCAAATACCTCTTCTAGTCTGTCCGTTGCTCTTGGTCTCCACTACGTTCGCGAGACAGGACGTCAACTTAGCACGGTTCAGGGAACACTCTCAGACACACACACCCAACAACCCCCCTGCCCTGTGGCTGAATACTTCAACTCCCCCTCCGACTCCGCCAAGGCTTTGCAGGTTTGTGGCCTCATCCACTGTCAAATTCTAACCACCTGACGTCTGAAGGAAGAACGCATCATCTTCTGCCTTGGGACCCTTCAAACACACGGTATCATGGACAATCTTACCAGTTTCCTCATCTCCCCTACACCTTATCCCAGATCAAACCCTCCAACTCAGAACCGCCGTCTTGAACTGTCCTACCTGTCCATCTTCCTTCCCATCTATCCACTCCACCTTCCACTCTGACCGATCACTATCACCACCCACCTTTATCTAGCTGTCGCCTTCCACGCGACCTTCCTCCCAGCACCAGCCCCTCTCATTTTTCTCTCTGGCACCTTCCGCCCACCCCACATTCCTGATGAAGGCTTTATGCATGAAACGTCGAATCTCCTGCTCCTCAGATGCTTCCTGCCAGGCTGTACTTTTCTATGACCACACTTTTTGACTCTGATCTCCAGCATCTGCGGTCCTCACTTTCACCTGCTGAAGGATTTTTACAGGTTTGGAGAGTGAACAAAGAAGTGGCAGATGTAGTACAATGTGGAAAAGTGTGGAAAAGCATTTTACCAGGATGAATAGAGGCATAGACTATTTTATAAATAGCAAGCAAATTCAGAAATCTGAAGTGCAAAAAGACTAGGGCGTTCTCGTCCAGGAGTCTTGAAAGGTAAACTTGCAGTTTGTCAGTAGTTAGGCAGGCAAATACAATGATGGCATTTATTTCAAGAAGGCTTCAATAAAAAACCAGGGATGTACTTCTAAGGCTCTACAAGGCTTTGGTCAGGCTACATTTGGATTATTGTGCACAGCTTTGGGTCCCATATCTCAGGAAGGATGTGCTGGTCTTGGAGCGTTTTCAGACGAGATTCACAAGAATGGTGCCAGGAATGAAAAGCTTAACATATGAAGAATATTTGAGGGCTCTGCGTCTGTATTTGATAGAGTTCAGAAAGATGTTGGGAGGTCTAATTGAAACTTACAGAATACTGCATGCCGTGGGACAGAGTGGATTTTGGGAAGAGATATCCAATGGTAGGAGAGACGAGTACCCAAAGGGACAGAGTAAAGAGAAGATCTTTTCAAACAGAGATAAAGAGAAACATCTCCAGCTAGAGAGTGGTGAATCGATGGAATTCACTACCACAGAAGGCTGTCGAATCCAGATCATTGAGTACGTTTAAGAGTGAGACAGATAGGTTCTTGACTGTAAAAGGGATCAAGGGTTACAGGTAGAAAGTGGGAGAATGGGGTTGAGAAGCTTAACAGCCATCATTGAATGGTGGAGCAAGATCAATGGGCCTAATGTCCAAATTTCTGCTCCAATGTCTTCTGGCCGTATGGTTAATATTGGCTCTACTCATTCCTCATTGGAGCTGTATCCTGAAATTTGATCTTCAAATGATTTATAAAGAGTAACGTTTCACTACTGATGAGTGGGAAGTATCATGTTCCCTCCCTCCAGTCTCAGCAGCTATGTCCCCAATATCATAATCACACTGCAATTGAAATCCAATGGTAAATAATCACAGTTGATTGACATCGATAACATTAACAGCATGACCCTCACCTGCCCTCTCTGATTCTCGAATAATCATCTGAATTGTGTGTCACGTCATATTCTCTGTTGATATATTCATGTCAGTTGTCCTTTATCACTCATGTTATCGTAGGCACATTTTCCTGTCAGATTCTGGACTAGAAAAGTTCTCTCCATATTTTACTGACATTATAATCACTGATCAGTAGTTGCAGATTGTATGTTTCCATTTATAAACGTAGAAACTTGTTTATGTTCTGACAATCCTTTGTCATTATTACCATATCCAAGGCAGATTGAATGATTGCACGCAATCAATCTACCATCTCCAATATTCCGTCCCTCAGTCACTCCCACATATCTCATGCCAAATGTATAAATTTTATACGTTCTTTAGAATTTTAATAAAATCAATGTTAAATTGAAAGGGGTTAACTGGAGCTATTTGTTCAGTGACTGTGATTAATGTCAATCTCCGTGGATCCTAATTATCCCAGTGGAGAGTTTCCATCGTTGAATGATAAGTGGGCTCTTTTCAGTGTGTTATCCCATAGTATGAGAAGGAGCATCACTGACAGCACTAACAGGGATCATCAGCTCGAGAGAGAAGGGGAGTAGAAATCAGAATCTGAGAACATTAGACTGGAACGTTAGAATAATGGTTCAGAATGTGAGGACCTTGGATTGAACTGTTCTAATAGTGGATCAGAATTTAAGATTAGTAAACTGGAATGGTACAACAATGGATCAGAATCTGAGAATATTAGACTGGAATATTACAATAACAGTCAGGAGTTTATCCTTGGGTCTTTACTACCTTTCTCAGCCTTGGATATCATTAGCATCACGGATCCAGGATATCCTTTGGATTATTCAAGGTGGTTACTATCCCATCCTCGCTATAGTTGGTGTACCTGGTAAGTCATTATATTTGTTTACTAAACTGGGTTGAACTGAATTTCTGCTCATGATATATAAAATTTGAAAATTGCAAGACAATGTCTTCAGTTACAAACAAAACCTCCTTTCCTTATATTAATCAGTGTCAAACTACTATTTCTAAATTACTCACTGATATGCAAGAAGGAACCAGACTGTTCTCAAACTCCATAACCCATTTTGTCCTTCACAAATTTACATCTCCATCTCCTCCCCACGCACGAATCCTGTCCAATACCACCGTCATGATACTCCAGTCCCGTCTCAGTCTCATTGCAACTTCTGAATAAACCAGAATTTGTGCCTTTGTTTAACAGTTTCAAGTTCCTTCTAACCATATGTCCATCACTAAAAAAATTGCTCTGAGGATGTTTAACTTGTTCTCTGTACATACGGGACGGCAGTTTATGGTGTTCAAGACTCATACTCTGGAGCCACAGAATAATAGTCTGTTGAAATCTCATGAGGGAAATTAAAAGCAACAATTTTCATTTGCCATTAAAGCCCATCTGCTTGCCCCATGTCCTTAAGCGAAGTCAATGGGTCATTCTTCTCCAGTCAGGTTTCAGTGTGACTTCTGTGAGGAACATGTGGGTGTTCTGCACCTTTAACAGAATTAAAAGCCAGCAATAACTACCTGACAGCACCACGTCTTCGAAAAATAGATTTAATGTAACATTTGGTCGATTAGTTTATTTTCTCAAGACAAAAACAAATTCAGCCAAACTGTTTAAGTTATAACCCAAAGTGCCCACCTCCAATCAAGTGTGAATTTAGTATATTGATAATCTTAAAAGCCAATGACACAGTCCAATGGTTTGGGGGTACAAGACCGCGGGAAATTGACAGTTGAGAGGAGATCTGCCAAGTTACCAGCATGCAAAGACTGCCTGAAAAATAGTTTTCCTCTCGGTAACTTTATTGATTAGTAACTTGGAAAAGCAGAATCTCAAAGAAGAAAAGAAGAACGGAATATGGAGAAGAACCGACAGCTTCTCGGTTTTGAGATAAGAAGTTTTGTTTTGTAAATCTTAATTAGGAGTCTAATCGAACTAATATAGTGGGGGGGGGGGGAGATAAAATATTGCTTCGAGGAAGAAGCTGTAAATATTCATTCATCTATTATTCCCTATTATGCTTTAAGAAATAAAGTTGTTAATTTTTACTTCAAATAGTTATGGACTCTAGAATTATCATGGATTACTGCAGTGGATAAATCATTTCCCTGTTGTTGGTTTTACATTAAGCTGGAGAATGTATCCTGTCTTGTAACACTACAATCCCACAGGAATGTGATTTTCTCTTTACTGTCCTGTGGAACAGCTGAACCAAACACTCACTTCAAGATCGGCATAACATGCTGCCGTGACTAGGTCTGCATACATCCTGTGAGAGAAGAACAGAAGTAAAGATAGCTCCCTTCCTCTGCCTGTTTCCCGTATTCCTATAGCTCATTTCTATTCAGGTGGGTGTCATTCCCTATTTTAGGTGTATTCAATCTCATTGAAATTCTCCCCGAGAGTGATGCACATCTCCATACGCATCTCTGGTGTTGGCTTTATTGATGCTGACGTACAGATGTAAGGAACTTATATATTCCATGTCAGTCGTAGTGCATAGAGAAATAATGGCTTTTTGTGGCACAGGAAAGAAACGGCGATGTCTAAGTGAGAGAAAAGGATTATTGCGATCATCCCCGAGAGTGTTGTTGAGGCAGTATTTGGGGTACAGTGGATAGACTTTCTCTCAAGTTTCACCAGACTATTCCCTGGGATGATGGCACCATGAGCAGAGAGTGAAGCTCAGAGAGAGAATAAGAAGTGATTGCATTGATCCTGAAGGGGGATGGACAGTCACTCATGATGTTCTAACCAGGCACTGATACGGTGATAAATTCCATGGGTTTTATTAACTCGGGTTAAGTGATTCTCAATAGGTTAAGAGCCTCCGAGGACATTCCCCTCATCCCACCCCGACTCCATATGTTGATTGAGAGAGACAGAGGGTCAGTCTTTGAATTAATTCCCCTCACATTAATACAGTGCATTTAGGGTGTGATCCTGCATTAAACGTCATGTTATCCACAATCCCGACAATAGCCACAATACCTTCATTCTAAAACAGTTAACTATTCCCACCAGCTTCTGACATCCATGGAGGACATGGGTCTGTCTTCTCAGAGATGGAAGATGCCTCTCTGAGATTTCAGACAAAGCATCTGGCTACCTTCCTCACTGGCAGCAAACCATATTAAAGTTTCAAGTGTCCCACAGGTAATGGAGCCATGAAGAACATCGTGGATCCGTCTCAGAGTGCATTCTCTGCTCCATTGATTTGTCAGGTTGGAGCATCAATGACACCCTCCTGTTCCTGTATAAGTGTCTCGAGGGGCTGAATGGCCTCCTCCATGTCCCATGGAACAGGTTCATGGGTCGGACTTGGCCCTGCCTGTTCCTGTTTAACAGCTTGATGTGGTAATCAGACCCCTTCTCTTCCTGTGGAACAGGCAGGAGGATTGAATCGGCTATTCCTCTCTTTGTTCAGTAGTTTCGATGGGCTGAATGGCTTCCACATATCTGTTTCTAATGTGCCTGAGACGCCGAATGAGCTCTTCATTTAACTGTGGAAATGTAGAGTGTCTGGCCTTGCTGTTACATGAATATTACCGACACTTTAACAGCACAAACCTGAATGCTGTCCAGGTCTTACTGCACATGGACACAGACTGTTTCAGGAGCTGAGGTGTGGCACATTGTTCTGAACATTGGGTGGTCTTCAGTGACCATCCCCATTTCTGATCTTATGAAGGTGTTTGTTTTGAGGCAGCTACCCTGAGGATCTCCTGCAGAGATGTCCCAGGACTGAAAGGATTGTCGGTCACCGACCATAAACATCTTTCTTTGTGCTCTGAAAGACCCCAAACCAGTGGGGTGGGTATACCTAATTCCCATTAATCTCAAATAAGTAGGTGGTCCTGATGTCATCCACAGTAAAATGCTACCTTGTCATCAAGGCCATTCACTCTTTCCTGAGCCCCTGTGTTCACCTCTTGTTCACATCAATAGATGATGGTGTCTGTGTTGGGAGTGTTTTCCTCTCATAGAGGGTAATCAATGCCAGGAATTATCTGGGCTAGATAGTGAGGGGAGTTACATCACGGAAAGTATTCAAAGAGGTGGTACATGAATTTTTTGGCCTGTCAGAGTGCTAAAGGGTGTGAAGAATTGGAGATTAAAGACCAGTTATTGCTAACAGTAGGTCAGCCATGATGGTATACAATAGGTTGATCATCCGAGTCACCTAATCTTGCTTCTTATGTTCTCATATTCTGTAATTATAAAGTTAATATTTGTAATTTTCCTGAACGTTCTGTTATTGAATGTTGCAGTCACAGAGAGTAAAGTATTTTGTGAGTCATCTCAGGGTGAGGTATGGGGGCTGTATTCACAGTGAATCGGAGTCTCCAACATGACCAACAAATGAAGCACAAGTTGCAGAGAGGAGATACTATGTAAAGAGACCAGAGCTGTCTTTCGAAACCAGCCTAGTTTTCCAAATAACATTTTCCAACCCACGCCAAACCGTGTGTGACAGTCTTGAGGATGACATCCTGTGTTCCAGTGGACCAGGTATTTGGAGCAGGTGGCCTCCATCTGCTAATATCAGGAGCTGTGAGGAGCTGAATAGAACATAGGGACATAGGACTGAGCGGCAGGAGTGGGCTATTAGACACTTTGTCACCGCTTCACCACTCACAAATTCCAAGGGTGATGTGCATGTGGTCTCAAAAGCATTTTTCTGTCTGTATGCCATTTGTCTGCATTCACTTGTCTGTCAAATGTCACCAAATATAATTTTGAATAAATGCAAGCATCCAGCACCACAAACTTCTGGGGAAGGGAATTTCCACTTGAACAGCCCTTTGAAAATTTCTCATTTGTGTTTCAACCAATGTTGGAAGGTCACTCCGTCCTTTTCCAGTCCCACTCCTCCACTGGTTACACCAATCTTAAATGGAACCATTTTTGTGATCTGACCAATGATGTAGGTCTCAGAGTAGGTCATTTTCTAGAAAAGTCTGAGACACAGAACGTTGGACTCATAACAAATGGTAAAATGATAGAGTGCCCCAAGCGTTATTCTGCCTTTGAAGTTATTCTGCTCACACAAGTTACTGGTAGTGGGGTTTCACTCTGGAACTTTTGAATTTGGCTGAATTCCTTTTGTTTCAGGCAGTGGAGAGATTCCAGTGAATTCTCACCAGAAATCCTTCACAAGTGGTAAAGATAACACAGGGATATTATGGTCTCACACTTTGCTATCGGATGGAACAACGGAAGAGAGAGAGATCAATAGGCTGCTGCTTCTCAGGCGGGGGACATTTTTCTCCCTCTCTGTGTTGAAACATACGATAATGTCAACTGAACACCAAACTGGACCAGGTGTGCTCTTCTGGAACATTCTCTGGAAAACCCGATTATAGATTATATGCAAGTGCATTTGTTTCAATCGCAAAAAAGTCCCCACTTTATAATTTGAAGACACGCTTACATGTGTCTATGTAATTTGTAAATATTGGTAGGTGTCTTCATAGTATGTGTGTGAATATAAATGCATCTTTTTCTTAAAGTTTATTCTCGAGCTTTAGTCTCCCTGACAAGAGATAATATGCATCCTGTTGATACACTCTTCAGAAAGTCATGGATGGTTCAATACCATTTCTCAGCTAAGATCAAAACTGATAATCCCCGATAACAAAAGACCGGCCTTCCAGGAATGAGTAAAGGGAAACCTCTTTGAAAATCTTCGAAAAGAATTAAATCCTTTCATTTTAGTTTCGGGGATCAAAACAGCACACAGTGCATCAAATGTGGTCACAGCAATGCCTTCGTACCGATGCAGTTAAACATTCCTGCGATTAAACCTGATATGTTTTGCCAAAAACAGCATCATTCCACTTACCTTCCAAATCACTTGCTGCATCTGCAGACTGACTTCATATGATTCATGTCCCAGGAACATGGAAACCGCCTGAATCACAGAGTTCTACAATCTCTCTGCATTTACATTGTTTACCATTGTTTTGTTCTTCATGCAAAATACACAACCTACCTTATGCTATTTCTGCTGAAGGTTTGCTCACTAACCTTCCCTGTCTGTTACACATTGCAGACTCACGACCTTCATTTGATGACACATTAAATGACCATCTTGGTTTACGAGCTAATTGAGCTCCAAGCAATTCCCTCCCCTTCCTCCAGATCTTGGATACAAATTGTTGATCATTGATGACCCTACATTGATCTCTGAGGCACTCCATCAGTAACAGCTTTGCAGCCTGAAAATAAATATTTGTCTCTACTCTCGGTTTCCTGTTAGCGACTGTCTTTGCTGGACAGGAGAGTGAATGTTCCCTGCTACTGGGTCGCCGTTCAGGCGGGTTGAATGGCCTCCTGCTGGGCTGTGTAATGTACTCAACGAGCTGAATTACTTCATTCTATATTGCTGTGCAATTCCTTAGAGTGACAGAATGGGCTCCTCCTGTCTCATTGTATCGATCCTGTCTGATTGAATGGGATGGTCCCCTACCATGTAATAGCCTCGAGGGTGGATTGAGGGAACAACACACGGGGTAGGGGTAACAGTGGTCATTTGGCTGCACCATTCAGAATGCTCATGGCTGATCCGAATGTGTCTGTCCATCCGTCTCCTGTCTGTTCCCAATAAACATTGACTCTCCTGTCCAACAAAGATCACTCAAGCGAAGACTTATACACTTAATAGCAAGATCCTTGGGAGTGTAGCTGAACAAAGAAACCTTGGAGTGGAGGTTCATAGCTCTTTGAAAGTGGAGTCACAGGTAGATAGGATAGTGAAGAAGGCGTTTCGTATGCTTTCCTTTATTGGTCAGAGTATTGAGTACAGGAGTTAGGAGGTCATGTTGCTGCTGTACAGGACATTGTTGAGGCCATTGTTGGAATATTGCGTGCAGTTCTGTTCTCGCTCCTATCGGAAAGATGCTGTGAGGCTTGAACGAGTTCAGAAAAGGTTTATGAAGATTTTACCAGGGTTAGAGGATTTTAGCGATAGGTAGAGGCTGAACAGGCTGGGGCTGTTTTAAATGGAGCATCGGAGGCTGAGGGGTGACTTAATCGAGGTTTACAAAATTATGAGGGGCATGGATAGTGTAAATAGGCAAAGTCTTTTCCCTTGTATCGGGGAGTCCAGAACTAGGGGGAATAGGTTTAGGATGAGAGGGGAAAGATACAAAAGAGACCTAAGGGGCAACGGTTTTCACCCAGTGGGTGTACTTCTATGGAATGAGCTGCCAGAGGAAGTGGTGGAGGCTGGGACAATTGCAACATTTGAGAGGCATTTGGGATGGGTATACGAATTGGAAGGGTTTGGAGGTGTATGGGCCAGTTGCCGGCAGGGGGGACTAGATTGGGTTGAGATATCTGGTCGGCATGGACGGGTTGGACTGAAAAGTCTGTTTCCATGCTGTACATCTCTATGACTCTATAAACGAGTCTTCACTGCTCCCTGAGGATGAGGACACCACAGGTAGCACAACACTAAAGTGAAAGGTACGTCCTTATTTCTTTGTAGAACCTGTTATTTTAAAACTTTGTTAACTGAACATCAAATCACCACCTCTTTGCAGAATTAAGGACAGAATAATTAAGAATAAACATAAACCATTCCGGACTCCAAACCTGTCCCACATTCCCACTGAACCTTTCCAATCGAATATGTATCAAACATAGTCTCTGCTGCTGTCTCAGGAAGAGAATACCTGTTAGCATAGCACCACATGAAAAAAGGAGCAGGATGAGGCCATTCGGCCCATCTAGTCTGATCTGTCATTCAATAATTTCTTTTCTGTTCCTCAACCTCTTTCTCCTGCCTTCCCCCAAGAATCCTTGATCCCGTTATAAAACAAAAACTTATCAATTTGTATCTGTGTCTACGTGTGCGTATGTTTGTCCATCTGCTTGTCATCTGGGTATTTGTGCATCTATGTTTGTCTTTCTGTGTATCAGCCTGTTTGTTTCTATCTATGTTTGTGTCTATTTGTGTGTGACTCTATATGTCTGCGTGTATTTCTACGTGTGTGTATGTCTATTCCCTTGTATGTATTGTGTTTCTTCGTATAATGGGGTGATACCAATAATTCTGTGTATTTCTGTGTCTGCATCTCTGTGCAGTGAGGTAACTGTATTTGGGGGTGGGGGGTGTGGGAGTTAAAGTACTGTCGTTTGAAATGCCAATGTGTTTACAGTGAGAATTGTCTTTCACTGAACACTGCTCCTTAATCGGTCAGTGGGACATGGATGTTTCAGAAATTTCACGCGAGGCATCCCAGTCCCATTCATCTTGTACTAGGTTCCTCCCACATGGCGGGTGTGGGGGAGGGGTGAGGGAATGGATATTGGGCATTCCACCACCCGGCTTGGCCATTTCTGTCCTATTCCAGACTTTTTCTCTTGGAATAGAAGAAAGGGATAGATGGAGTGAGGGCAGGAGTGGATGGCCTTGCTGTTAGTGCTGGTGGAGGTGGATCTGGGAGGAATTGTGAGTCATCCGGAATGAGACAGTCGACAGTTTTGAATCCATATAGTATTATTAATGTGTGGGAGTATTGCGTAGGTGACAGAAAAAGTGTGGGAAGGAAGTTGCTGAATTCAATAGTGAGTGCGGTAGTGCCTGAGCCTTATTTGGAGATAGCGCATGAGGATTTTCTGGGGGTAGGTGCTATAACAGATATACAGAGAGGGTGACGGAGCAGAGAGAATTCGGTGACCATTATCCGGAGACAGCCGGGAGGATATTGATGCTTGTCCTGTATTGATGGAGATATCTTCAGATCATCTCAGCGTAGAGGTGAGCCTCCCCAATGTCCTTTCCAAGTCTATCACTAATAATGACACAGACCTGTCCCTCCCATTCTACAGAATCAGTTTATGGAGAACTTACAAAGAGCAAGGCGCAGCAAATATTGGTGTGTTATATATTGGTTGGAGAAAATCTGAGCATCATATGCTCTGGGAATTAGATATGCAAGTATCAAGGATACCGCAGTTTTGTAGGATGTTCTCAAATTGCATCTAAACTGTATTAACTAAGTGACTGCTTATGCTGTGCAAAATAAATTCTGTACGTGTATGTGAGGTGGGTTGAAGAGTATGTTGTGAAGCAAACTATAGAGCAGTTTATTTTGGGTTTGTTGTGTGATCAGAAGGAAGAGTTAATAACCTTGATCTGAATCAGCTTTGAAGGAATAGAGACGTTAATAAGGTGCATTTTACACGGTGTCTGCATGAATATAGAATGCTTGAACGTTCTGGTTAAAAATCATGGTAGCCTGGAGGCTAAAGGGTCAAGTTCCCTCCAGTAAATTGGGAAAGTACAATATAACATACAGTGGGAGGCAAGCAATGTTTGTTGGAGTCATAGAGTCAGGCAACACAGAGACAGGCCCTTCGGCCCAAACACGTCCATTCCGACTAAACTGTCCATCCACGCTAACCCCATTTCCCTGCTGTTGTCCTGTATCTTTCTAATCCTTTCCTGTCCATGTATTTGTACAAATGCCTTTTAAATGTTGCGAATGTGCCCGCCTCAAACTCTTCCGCAGGCACATAATTCCATATGCGTATCACCCCTGTGTGAAAAGCAGTTGGTCCTCAGGTTCCCTTTTATTGTTTCCCCTCTGACCTTAAACTGATGCCCTCTTGTCCGTGATTGCCTAACCCTGGAAAAAGGAACTGAGTGCATTCACTCTGTCCGTCATTCCCATGACCTTATAAACTTCTCTCAGATTCCCCCTCAGCCTCATACATCTTAAGTAAAAAGACCTAACTTGTCCAACCTCTCCCAATAACTCAGACCATTGAGATCTTTGCAACATTCTTGTAAATTTCTTCTGCACTCTTTCCAGTTTAATACCATCCTTCCCAAAGCAAAGTGAACACAGCTGAACATAACGCTCCCAGTATGGCCTCACCAACATCCTGTATAATTGCAAAGTAGATATACACTGATGAAGGCCAGTGTGCTAAAAGCTTTCTTCACTGCCCTGTCTACCTCTGAATCAAATTTCAGAGAACCATGCACATGAATTCCAAGGTCCCTCTGTTCCACTACACTCCTTAGGACCCAACCATTCAACATGAAATTCCAACCTTGATTTGACTTTCTAAAATACAAGAACTTACACTGATCTATATTAAAATCCATTTGCCATTTCTCAGCCACTTCTCCAGCTGATCAAGGTACTGCTGCATTTTCTGAAATTTCTGATAACCTTCCTCAGTCTCCATGATGCTGCCTATTTTAGTGTTGTCTTCAAACTTACAAATCTGCCTGTTCATTCTCATCTAAACCATAGATATATGTAATATGTAGTGGACGAAGCAGTAACCCGTGAGGCTTTCCATTAATCACAGGCCTCCAGGCTGACAAGCATCCTTCTACTATTACCCTCTGCTTCCCACCAACAAGGCAATTTTGTATCTAATTTGGCAGCTCCTCCCCAATTTCATGCGATCTAACCTTCCAGAGCAGTGTACCATTTGGAACCTTATTGAAGGCCTTACTGGAATCCATTAAGACTGCATACACCATCCTGCCCTCCTCAACTTTGCAAGTCACTTAATCAAAGATTTCGAACAAATTTGTGAGCCATGATCTCCCATGCACAAAGCCGTGCTGAGTTTGATGTTGGGCTTTTCCCCAAAAGGTTGATTTTCCTGTTCCTCGGATGCTGCTTGGCCTGCTGTGCTTTTCTAGCACCACTCTAATCTTGCTCCTAATCACACCCTGTATTTCCAATTGCATTTATATCTTATCTCTCAGAACCTGTTCAAGTAAATTACCTACAACAGATTTTACGTTTACTGGTCTATAGCTCCCGCATTTTTCTTTGTAGCCCTTCTTGAGTAAGTACACAGCATTCGCTGTCCTTCAGTCCTTCGTGACTTCGCCCGTTGGCCAGCGATGATACAAAAATATCAGCTAGGGTTCCGGCAATTCCTTCTATGTCCTCCTGCAGTGTTCCTGAATATATCTGGTCAGGACGAGGAAATTTATAGAAATATTGCAAAGTCTTTTTATTTCAGGTGCAAACACCAAAGAAAGGAAAAGTGACACAATGATGTTGAACATAACAAATTCGAAAATGTATTAACCATAGGAAATGGCTTCAGAAGAATTTCAGTCATTGTGGAAACCTGAGAATTCTCTGAAATTCACGATCCAGAAACAAGGGCCATGAAACTGATAAGGAAATCAAAAATAGAACATGAATGCTAACAAACAGGAACAAAAACACTGCATAAATCTAAAATCTGTATTTCAAAGGAAACAAAGTGAAAGCAAGGTCAAATATGGAAATTGGTAATTGGGAGAGGAGAGTTTATTGTGAAGAACAGGGAAATGGGCAAGAAAATAATCATCTGCTTTGTATCTGTCTTCAAGGAGGAAGATCCATAAAATCAGCCAGTAATACCAAGTGATCATGTAGCGCTTGTGCAACTGAAGACAAAAAGTCAATTTATATCAGTGACAAGGTAGTATTTGAAAGTGTAACTGGATTGAGCATTGCTCAGCCTGATAAACCTTATGTACTTCATATTAAAATGACAGACATAACTCATCAACAGAAGTATTAATTGCACTGTTGATGACTGTGTATTATTTTCCTGTGCATTCTGCAGAGGCCGCAAGCCATTCTGGATAAATGGAAATTATTAAACGTGGTCCAAGCACTATAGATTAATAGAAGGGATCCAAGCATCTATAAAGGGAAGAAGACATAGTTTGGAGAATTGTCGAACAATTAACTTGACATCTGCAGGGAAACTGTTGTAATCTATTATGCAGCATGTGACATTGGATATTTAGAAATTAATAGGATCAATGGAGAGAATCCACATGTATTTCTGGCAGATGTCTAACTCGATATGCTGTTAGTTGTTAGACCCCATCTACCACCCCCTGAGAAAAGGAACAGAAAGTGACTTCGCCACAGGAAATGACATCAACAACCCAAAGAAACCCTTAAAAAGAAAGCAGGAATGTGTAGCATCGCTTCGCTAGAGGTCCACTGAAGATATTACCTAGTAAGGTAAGGAAACGTCGGGAAATGAACCTGCCAGCTCAGCGAGCAAACCTGCATCCATTATGGACAGTATTGGTGACCCAATCTGAGAAAGAATATACTGAGCACAATAAAATTGCAATGGACGTTGTCCAGATTAATCTCACAGATGGCGAGATTGTCGGATGAGGAAACTCGGCCTATGTTCTCCAGTGTTTCAAAGAATGAGAAGTGGGTCACAGTGAGATTTACAAAATTCACAAAACATATAACAAATGGGAAATTAACAGGACGCTTCCCTGACTCCCCAATCCAAATTCAAGGCAAATAATGGCAAGATAAGGGATTGGCCACTTAAGACTGTAACTTTGAGGAAATTCATCACTCGGTGAGAACTGCCTAAAACAGGATCATAGAAAACTGCTGGCAGGGTAAGATTAAGGAAAATCTCCAGATATTCTGCAAGTGTGTCAAGCGGAAATGAATAACAAGGGAACAGGTACGAGTCATTAATGACTTGCCAAGTTGCATCCAAATCATCTTAGTGTTAGGAGACAGACGGTAGTGGTTGAAGGCTGTTTGTGTGATTCGAGACCGATGTCCAATGGTGTATCACAGGGATCAGTGCAGTGATTCGGAGATGCTGGTGTTGGACTGGGTGAACAAATCTAAAAATCACATAACACCAAACAATAGTCCAGCAGGTTTATTCAGAGGCACGAGCTTTCAAAGAACACAACCACCTAATGAAGAAGCAGCGCTTCGATGTTAGTGCCTCCAAATAAACCAGTTTTACTGTAACCTGGTGTTGTGTGATCGTTAACCTTATTATTTGTGGTATTCCTAAATAATGCAGCTGTGAATATAGGCGGGGGTGCTGGGAGTGTGACAACTAAGTTTGTGTTTGATACAAAGATTGGCCGGGTGGTTGGCAGTGAGGAGGAAGGTCTTATGTTGCAGGAAGATACAGATGGAAGGTCAGATGGGCAGATCAATGGCAGATGTAATGTAACCTTGATAAATATGATGTGATACACTTTGGATGAAGGAACTCGACAGGGAGTACTCAATGAATGGCAGCCCGCGAGGAAGCGCAGAGGGTGTTTCTCCACACTTTCCTGAATGTGACTAAATACGTTAATGCACAATTTTGAGAAAGCATAAGGGACCATAAACATAATCTTTATTCATCAAGGCATAGATTATAAGAGCTATGCGGGACTTTGGTTTGGCCAAGATGGAGTACTGTGTGTAGTTCTGGGAACCACATTACGGGAAGGATCTGATTGTAGTGGAAGGGGCTCAGAGGAGATTCACCAGGATGTTCCCAGGGATGGAACATATCAGCTATGGAGAGAGGATGGATAACCTCAGGTGGTTTAGTTTGGAGCAGAGAAGGCTGAGGGGGCCGTGATTCAGAAGGATAGGATTCTAAGGGACATGGACAGGGTGGATAGACTGCAGCTGTTCCTTTTAGTCAAAAGGCCAAGAACAATGCAGCACATTTTAAAGTGAAGGGAATTGAGGTTTGTTTCTCATCCCTAGTGTGTTGGGGTCAGGAATGCCCTTCCTGAGAGAGAAGTTGTCATGGTAACTTCACAACCATTAGAAAATACACCGCTGTGCACTTGAAATGCCATAAGATTCACGGACACGGGACTTGTGTCCGAAAATGGGACTAATGTAGACCGTGCTGTATTGTTGATGGTACAACGTCTGTGCTTCTGTGTTTGTATGGCTGTGGAATGTCAAACATTGAGTATTTTAAGATACGAATTGATGGGCTTCTGAAGAGTATATTAACAAGGGTTTTAAGATTGAACTTGTAATATCTTCTGAAAATATGTCAATGGCAAAATTAAGTGGAAAAATGTGCAGCTTTCTGACAGTCTGATACCAGAGAATTGAGGACCGCGAAAAGGCAGAACTATGGAGCAAATACTTTAGTTATGTCTTCACAGAAGAAAACAAAACAAAAAAGAAAACTTCCCAACAATCCTAGTGAACATTAGTCTGTTGAGAAAAAAATAATAGAATGAAATTAGCAATCAAACAGTCTTAGAGGAAGTATTGGAACTGAAAGTAATGAGCACAGATACAATCAACAGAGATTGATCAAATGGGAATCATATTTGAGAAAGTGACGTTTAGCATAATTATGGAGAAGCAATCAATGCAATATAATTGCATTTTCAGAAAGATTTTTTGATAAAGCCCCAAGCCTATTATGCAAATTCAAATCCTCTGGGACTGGGACTAATATGGTTTTAGAATGGGAGAGCGGGCAGAAAGCAGTGAGTAGGAATAAAACAATGGGTTTATTTGAAAGGAAGGCTTGGAGGATATAGCAAGAATCGGGGTTTGGGCTCCAGCTATTCCCAATACACAACATATATTTTGTTGAGTGGATCAAATTTAATATTTCCAAGTTTGTTGATGGCACTAAACAATATCGGATTGTGAGTGGGTGCGCAGGATGTCCAAAAAACTGCAAGGTGATTCCGACAAGTGGAGTGTCTGGGTAAATACACGGCAGATGGAGAGCAATGGGGGGTGGGGGATATGGTCTATGGGGGATATATGATATTGTGACCTTTGATGGTAAAAACAGAACGGGAGCCTATCATTTGAAAAGGGATTGTTTGAAAAATGTTGATCTATAAAGGAACTTAAGCTGCATTTTTGTTTCCTTCTGTGCAACCCTCCGAGGTCAGTATAGGGTAATGAGATCTGAATCGAAAAGTCAATACTGAGAATGGCATTGGCACGCTGACCAGTATACACAGACCCAACACGTGGGGAGGTGTAACATTGAAAAGGATCTGGATATCCCTGTGCACTGGTCACAGAAAGCAATTTTGCAGGAGCAGAAAACAGATAGGCAGATAAATAGTGTATTCACCTTTATTTCAGGGGGGATTTGAATCCAGGAGTAAGGGTGTTTTACTGCAGCTGAGCAGGGCCTTGGTGAGACCTCATCTCGCACATTGTGCAGTATTGTGTGTAGTTTTGGTCTCCTTACCCAGTAAAGGACAAACCTGACATTGAAGGAGAGCAGTAAATGATAACCAGACTGATTCCTGGGATGACAGGCTTGTGTGGGAGCAGAGTTTGGGGCGGCTGTGCCTGTATTCCATCGGGTTTAGGAAAATGAGTGGAGATCTCATTGAAATATATAAAACTCTGTTCGGGCGAGACAGATTGGAAACAGGGGTGACAATTCCCCTGGCTGGGGCTTCAAAACAAGGGGCCACAGTATTATGTACAGACAGGCCACTCTGCATTGAGATGAGATTAAATGTCTGCACTCAAAGACTGGTGAACCTGGGGTACTATCTCCCAGATCAGGCTGTGGAAACCAAGGCACTGAATATAAATATGGATTTCTGGAAACTAAAGGGATAGGGAGACAGCAGGGTATGGTATGAAGATAGAGGATCAGATACCATTACAGGTTGTTCTCCAATAACGTGGTAGCTGTGTTCCTGTGCATCACTGTGTTGCAGAAAATCTTGTAATATTAATGATGTGGTTTATGGGGAAAAGAGGATATGGGCGAACTGCAAAATATCAGTAAAAAACCAAAATAAAAGTTAGTCTAACACACACTAGCACAGTCTAATTAAACCTTTAAATCATATTTTGTAATGAAATAGTGCTAATAATGACAATTCAGTCACTGGCTACATCCCTGCACCTTTCACCAAGCTCTTCACCAGAAAGTGCACAGGACTGACTGACCACGTGATGCCAACATGGAATTGCAGTTCTCCTGAAGATTCTCCTCCGGTTTCAAATAAAGTTCCTTCTAATTGGAGAGAGCAATTCCCCTTTCCAAGCTCAGGTTCAAAGCTTGCAGAGCGGATTGCATTCCTGTTTTAGCTGAACACTCAGAGGGTGCATTTGGCAGACAGAGGATCCTGAAGCTGGGTTTTCGCGTTCAGCTGGTGCCTGGCAAGGAATCGCGTCACAGTGAGCGGGAGTTAATTTTATGGAAAAAAGGTGCGCAATTCACGATTCGCATTGTAGTCAAATCAGTTTAATAAACATTCATTATCAGAGAACTGCCTGTATATTGAATCGAGGAGCAAGATTGATGGACTGAAGGTCTACCACAGTTCTTATTTTATATTTCACAATGTTTGAACATATTAATAGATATGACCACTGTGTCAGGAAAACTACATTGAGGAGATTTTCTCAATGAACTCGAATGGGGAAGGCTCAATGTGTCGAATGACCTACTCTTTTCCCGATGTTTTTGTGCAGCCTGTGGGAAAGCTCTGTAAATGTTGTCACAAGCTCTCAGATGTTAGGAAGGAGGGCTCTGCAGGGTCAACAGAACTGTGATTCCAGTTTCCTTCTCTGATATCGAGGCTGGTGCCGGGTATCCTGTCTGCTTTTATCCTTTAAGACTTTGGAGCAGTGTGATACAATTGAGTGTCTTGCTTGGCCATTTCAGGGACCATTGAAGATTTTTTCACATGTCTATGTGTCTGGAGCCATACAAGAAAAGCAAGGGAGATTTACTTCCTGAAAGTACGTTGGGGAATGAGATCGTAGTTTACAATCAACATTGGATGCAAGGTCACTGTTACAATCAACAGATTCTAGATCTTGATATTTTATTAATTGTTTTTAACTACCACCAGCTGCCAGAGCATTATCCTGTGTTGGATTAGTAATCCAGTGAAATTTCCACATCAGCACCATCGCCACATAGGAACCTATCAGAAACCACAATGAGCGGGTTATTTCTGGACTGCTTGACAGCTCTGTTAAAAAGAACTCCCACCAATTTGATTACCGTGAAGGGACTGAGGGGGTGGTAAATGGTCAGAATGTAATTATGCACCTATTAGGGGACCAGACATAGTTGAGTAATTTTCCACATTGCAGAAAATGTGTTGCTGGAAAAGCACAGTCGTCAGGCAGCATCCAAGGAGCAGGAGAATCGACGTTTCAGGCATGAGCCCTTCTTCTCCTGTTCCTTGGATGCTGCCTGACCTGCTGCGCTTTTCCAACAACACATTTTCAGCTCTGATCTCCAGCATCTGCAGTCCTCACTTTCTCCTCGATAATTTTCCACATTGCCATGGAGTTGTCAGAGTTGGAGCTGGAATGAAACAGCTTCCCCAGGGACACGGCTTGTTGTGCAGCACAAGTCTTCGGTCCTATTGCAGGAATGGTGTCATGGCCCATTGTCTTTGTCGTATCTACTGTGTTCAGCGGTTTCTTCATGTCACGTACAGCGAATCGAATTGGGTGAACATTGCCATCTGTGATTCTGTGGATATCATGGCGAGGATGAGGTGGATCATCCTTTCAACACCTCTGGCTGAGGATGGTGCAGATACTACATCCTTGTCATTTTCACTGATGTACAGGGCTGTTTCATTATTTAGCATGGGGATATTTCTGGAGTCCTCTCCACCAGTAAGTTGTTTAATACTACACTGATATTTATGTCTGGATGTGGCAGGACTGCAGATCTTAGATCTGATTTGTTGGTCTTGGGATCATTTCGTCCTCTCTATCAGATGTCAGTTCTGCTCTTTGGAATGAAACCACTCAAGCGCCGTAGCTTTGATGGTTTGTCATCAGCTTTAGGTACACATGGTTCTGACCTTGGCATGTTCACCCACACTTGTCACTGAACCATCACTCGGTTTGATGATAATGGTAGACTGATGGAATATCCTGGGGAAAATGATACAGATTATGTTTAAATACAATCCTGCTTCTGTTGCTGCTGTTGTCTACAGCATCACGTGAAATCCCAGTTTGAGCTGCAATATCTGCAATTCAATTCTACTGACTCTCCCCCAGTTCACATCGAGACCCAGTCACCGATCAGCCGTGTACTCAGTGACCGCTCCTGGTTTTTAATGCAGTAATATTTCAATTTTCATATTCTCATTCTGCTGATGGTTCTCATTGGTTCCATGATTCCAATTTGTTACATTACTCAAACCCTTTAACATATTCATCTGAATCTTTTCCTTGCTTGTCGTGCCATCTGCATTTGAATTAAATGTGTTTCCCTCTGGTTTTCTCCCTGACCATGATTAAGAGCGCTGTGGTGTCAGTGATGTCAGCCTTATGCAGTTTCTGAGTGAATAAATGTGTGCACTTCAGTTCCCTGTGTAGGGCGCTCCGTGTTGGACAGGATGTTTGAGCAGCTTTCAAACACGTCATTGGAACTTGTTCAAAATCAGAAATTGCTGAAGAAATAAAGCAGCTCTGGCGGCATCTTCTGTAGTGAATGTCGAGTTAATGCTTTGAGTCCAGTGGCCCTCTACAAAGCCCGCAGTTTCTTCAGCAATTTTTGTATTTATTTTGTATTTATTTCCAGTATCCATAGTTATTTGTTTCATTGAAAATTTGTGCTGTGCCTATCCGTTTCTGAAGAACCTCAGCAGGTCTGGCAGCATCTGCAGAGACAGAGAAACAGTGTTAGCGTAACAAGTCCAATGTGACTTGTTCTGAACTGAAAAGGGATGGCTTTATAATCCCTTGCCGGAGATGGGGGATGGGCGACTTGGAAAAGAGGGCGTGGCAAAAGATAAACGGGCTATTATCAGTGGTGAAGGAGAAGATAATGCAAAATGGGTTTAAATTAAGGTGTGAATGGGGCAAAGGGGTTCTCTCTCGTTGAGTGTAAGATGAAGAAGACACAACCACACAAGGCCATAGGGAGAACATGAGGGAGAATTTGACCATATGGTATTAAATAGATCTAGATCTATACATTTTCATAGTAGACATCATCACTGCCTTCACACTATGGAATTCAGGTGCTTGAGCTCTTATTGGCACGAGTAAGAGTTTCGTGCTGCCTTAGTTTTGTAACATAGAGCAAAACTAACAGTATGAAGTTTGAGCTGTTTTCTACACCTTTCATTTTTAATATTCATTCAGATTTACAGTGCTTATTGTTAAACATTTGATCTTGAAGCTAGTATCAGATGGAGTGTACGAGTTTGAAGGGTGGCATTCTAGAAGTTTATAATATCATGGGAGGCATGGATAGAGTGAACAGCGAAGGTCTTTTCTGTAGGATTGGGGAGTTCAAACACAGATGCATAGCTTTAAAGTGGAAGGAGGGAAACTTGAAAGGGACAAAGGGACAACATTTTTTACACAGAGTGTGATGTATTATGGAATGAACTGCCAGAGGGACAGTGGGAGATGCAAGTACAGCCACAATATTTCAAAGACATTTGGACCAACATATGAATGGGAAAACTTTAGAGGCATTTGGGCCATGAGCAAGCAGATGGGATTAGTATAATTTAGAAAACCTGGTCAGCATGGACATGTTGGACCAAAGGGTCTGTTTGTGCACGATATGACTGTATGGATGTAGAAACTGAGGAAAATGTACGAAAAGATATGATGTAATAAATTGGTAAGAAATATTAAAACAAACATCATGAGCTTTTCTGTCAACATAAAAAAAAGCTTGAAGATGTGTGTGTGAGATGAAGCAGTAATGAAGTGAGGAACGTACATTGAGGCCATTAGGAGGGTGTGCCTGGAGAACTGGCCACAGGGAACAAGCAGATAATTTACACTAGTATTTTAAATCACTCCTCATGAGGAAGGTACTGTAAGCATGTCAATGGTAAAAACAAAATGGTAACAGGAGGGAAGTTATTGAACTGTCTCTAACAAAAGGAATAAGGTATTTACCTAACAGATAAGAATAAGGGTAGGCAGGTGAGCAGTAATTCGTAGTTAATTTTAAAAGAAGTGGTCACACAGTGACCAGCGGCATTGTGTGAAATATTCCATAGAAATTTGGATTCCAGCAGTGTTCTAGTGAAACTGGAGAACCTCCAATGTGGTGCCTGCCTTCAAGAAAGGAATGAGACAGAACGCAGGAACAATTTAGCTTAACTATTATTGCTGGGAATCTGCTAGAGCCTGTTATTAAGGAAGGCATTGCAGGGCAGTTAGAAAAGCTTAATGCAGAGTTGGCATGGTTTTGTGAACGGGAAACTATTTTTGCTCTGTAAAATCATACAAATTCTGTTTTGGAGACCCCTGAGAATGTCAAGATTAGAGTCATGCTGGAAAAGCACAGCATGTCAGGCAGCATCCGAGGAGCAGGAAAGTCAATGTTTCGGGCAGGAACCGTTCATCAGGAATCCCTGAGAAAGTGACAAGCAGATTTGATAAAGGCCACTGGTCAACATGAGGCTTTCCAGAAAGTTTTCACAAGGTATCACAAAATAAACGTTCCGACACAAGACAGATGCTTGTAGTATGATGAATAATATATTTGCATAATGGTTGCTTAACACATAGAAATCAGAGAGTCAGGATTAATGGATCTTTATGATAAAGACGTATCTACTGGATTACCACAATTATCAGGCTAATGGCATCAGTTATGTACAATCTATACTGATAGCCTGACGGCGGGAGCTGAGTGCAATATACATTGGAGTTTGTGAATGACTTTGAGAACCAAAATGCAGGCTGCTATTTAATGAAGAGGACTCCCAAAACAGGAGTAGTACAAAGAGATTGGAGTGTTCCTGAGTACGAAACGTAACGTCTGCATGCTGATGCAGCAAGTAACTAGTTTGGTTCATGGGGCGGCTTCCTGAGATGGAAGGGTTGAATTATTGAATACATTTAAAATGGTGAGGAGATTATTCATTGTGGTTGAAATGAATGAGGGTGATATTACTGAAATGTACAAGATACAGAGGGGGTTGACAAGGTAGATGCTGAGAAGGTGTTTCCCCTGAGTCTCGAACTCGAGGTGGTAGATACTGAATAAGGGACATCGATTTTAATCTGAGGTGAAAAATGATGCATTCTCTCAGTAGGTAGTGAATGTCTGGAATTCCCTAACCCAGGGAGTTGTGGAGGGATGCAGGAAATTGAGTAGGAAAGTGGAGTTGAGCCCAGAAATAGATCAGCCATGTTCTCATTGAATGACAATCCAGTCTCAAGGGGCCGAATAGCCGTCTCATGTTCCTACTTCTCAGTTTTTTTATGTCATGCTTTTGGAAAGTAATTGGTTGTTTTCCTGGAAGTCGTGTTGTACTATGTTGCATTCGGGAGAGGAGAAAATTTGCCTGAGTTAACCCTGGATGGGATATGGGAACTGCATTCAAAGCAATTCCAGAGCAGAAATTACAGAGTGGGGAAGCATGGAAAAAGGGATTACGGCTGCGGGCCACTTCTTGACCAAGCCTGCAATTTCCAAGTGCATTTCCAAAACAACACCTAACCATCGGCGTGGCTTCGATCTGCCTGTTTGTAGCAGGTCCGGAGGGCTGAATGGAACATCAGAACACAGCGCACCCGTCAGAAGCTTTCAGCATGCCTGTGGCGGCACCTGTAACACCCTCTGCTCATTCAATAGACACAGTTACTCATCAGGACCTGGTCACCGAGTTCACCAAGTTACAGGAAATGATTGAAAACTTGATTGAAGAAACACTCAGCAGGAAGATAGAACCACTCTCAGCTCCAAAAACATGAACAGCAACTTGAAAGCCTTGGAAACAGAACAGATGAGGTCGAGAGCCAAACTGCAGATGCAGAGACTGTGATCGATTTCTGTAAGGAGCAGATCCTCACCCTTGAAAAATCGGTCCGTACCTTAACTAAACAAGGTGACGACCTCGAGAGAAGGGGCAGGATGAAGAGTGTTCATATCATCCGTCTGCTGGACCGGACAAAAGGTGATCAGTCAGTGAGTTTTTCTTTGAGAGAACTGGCTGCAGAGATTCCTTCACTTCGAAGCTGAAGAGGGATGGGTGAAGAGTGAGACAGTTCATCGGGTTACGGTGCGCAGGTCAGGCTCAGTCCAACGCCCTCACCCTGTCCTTGTGCGATTACATTGTTGCAGGGACAAACAAAGACTTATGGAAGCTTCCAGAACACAGGGAAGAGACCCGAAGAGGCCTCCAGGATTATGTTCTTCCAGGTCTTTTCAGCGGCAGTGATTCAGAAAAGGAAATCTTTTGATGATATCAAGAGAAGATTAAGGTAACTTGAGATTCAATATTCCTTAATGGACTCAGCGGTTCTCCGTATGCACTAGTGGATCTTTCAATAGATCCACTAACTCTCCAGAAGATGCGAAAACTTTGTGGACACTTTAAAGTAGGCTGGATGCGTTAATGGAAAGCGATAACCTTGTTTCCCTTTTTAAAAAGAAAGTTTGTTGACCGTTTCTGGTATTAAGCAGTGTTAAATTATAGTCGGGGGTGGGTAGAGTACACACTTTTAACTTCTTCATTAGTAATACTACTCGTTTTTCTCTTGATTAGTTTGTGTGTCGGGTTCGGCTCAAGCTGGAGAGAGTTATGAAGGTGATCGTGATGACTGAATACCTACCTAAGGGCAGTTCTGTCCCGATATTTGTGATTAATTGCCCTGGACGCAGTATTGATAATGGGGCAGAAGATAGAGATTTGTGACATGCAAATGCCCCCGGTCGGCAGGGGGTAAATGCCCCTCCTGAGTGCCACTGGCACTTCGTATTTTTTTTTGTTTTAGAATGTATTTAGTTTTGGAACGTTTTGAGAGGTAGTTAGTTGTAGTAGCATTAGTTTGTTTGTTTTTAAGCTCTATGATTCTTTTTTCATTGGTGCTCAGTAATTTGTAATTCGAGTTCTTCCTCTCTGGAGTTCAAATATTGTTTCAGTGTGTAATGGCTAATGTCATGCTTAAATGGTGTATCTGGAACATTAAGGGGAGCCATTCGCCAGTTAAGAAAAAGGAGAGGGTGGATATTGTCGTATTGCAGAGATGCACTTTGATAACAAGGAACATTTGACATTACAGCAAGGTGGATTTGATCGGGTTTATTTCTCGTCTTTTAACACTAGGAATAGGAGAGAAGCCAGACTGGTGAGGAAGAATCTTTCATTTAAATTAGTAGATTGTATTAGACACCCACGGGAGGATCATAATCCTCGAAGATATATGTGGAAGAAAGCAGTAGTTTGAATGTTTATTGCTCCCTGGCTCACTGCCATAAATTCCTGATCGATGCATTTTCCAAATTAAGCAATCTTTCTTCGTAGTACATTATCGTAGGAGGAGATTTCAATTGTCTTTTGCACCCATGGCGGACAGCATGCCCCAAAGCTCCCAGTACCATCTTTCCAATCTAAGCAATTAGTGGATTTTTGTGTGGAACTGGGGCTGGTGGATGTTTGGAGGCAGATCCACCTCATAAATAGGGATTTTACTTTCTTATTTAAACCAAAGAAATGCCACACTAGTGTTGATGTCTTCCTCACCTTGCAGCAGTCTTCGATTCAGTGGTGTTCTGTACAATTGGGAATATTACCATTTGTGACAATGCAGCAGTATACTTATTGGTTAAGATGAAGGGCAATATAGCAGGTTCGAGACACTGGCGAATCCCTTTATTCTTAAGGATAGTAAGTACATTGAGTATTTCTGTAATGAATTCAGATCTTTCTTAGCCATTAATTTAGATTCAACCAGTAACCCATCCATTCTATGGAAAATTGCTAAGGCTTATGCCAAAGGAATAATTATTCCTTAGGATGCAGCAGAAGCTGGAGCAGGGACACTTGCTCCAAGCACGGTTAAAGGCAGCCGAGAGGGCATACTTTGATAGACCCTCAGTGGCTAGGCTGCAGAGGATCACAACGCTTCTGTCTGCAGTGAATTCCACGCTCAAACAGACAGTCAAGAAGGTACTTACTTTTGCAAAGCAAAGGCTGTTTGAGCATGGTGATAAACCGGGCAAGTAGTTAGCCTATCTTGCGATGAAAAAGAGAACCCCAAAGCCATTACCTCAACTCGGGAAGGTACTGGGACCCTTTCCTATGATCCCATAAAGATTAAAGCAGCATTTCGGAGATTTTTCTCCGATTTATATCAGACTAAGCATTATGGGGATATATGGATTTAGATGGAATCTTTCTTCAGGAACTTGGACCTTCCAGGGGTAACCCCCAAATAAGTGTCTTGCCTTCATTCACCATTGTCGGTGCTGGAGGGTGTAAAGCAGCTTCCGGGCGGAAAGGCACCCGGTCCTGACGGATGTCCACGTGAGCTTTATGAGGAATTTATAAACCTGTTGTCAGATCTGATGTTTACTATGTTCGTCGCTCACACAGTCACGACTGCATCCCACCATCCTTAAGAGAGGCTCATATCTCTCTTATTCTGAAGAAAAGGAAGACACCGAAAGATTGTGCTTCCTATAGGCCTATCTCACATCTAAATGTTGATTTCAAAATTCTGTCTGAGTCCCTTAGATTGAGGATGGAAACTATTTATCCTTCCATTGTCAAAGTATACCATACCGGCTGAGAAAAGGCTGCAGATATTCCAACAATGTTAGGAGATTACTCAATATGATCCAAGCGTGTCAACAGGAAATTATGCAGGTATTAATGATCTCTTTAGATGCAGAGAAGACGTTTGCTTGGGTTGAGTAGCTGTATCTCTTCTATACGTTAGAATGGTTTGGTCTCGGCAAAGTTTTTATCAAGTGGGTGAGGGTCCTTGAAAATGACCCTCTGTGTGCGATCCTGTAAAATTAATATTTCTAGAGGCAGTCGACAATGTTGTTTACGCCAGTGTTGTTCACAATGGTGATGGAGCCACTGGTGAAGGCCATCTGCAGGGACCCAAACATATCTGCCACAGAAGTGGGATAGAAGTCACGTAAGATTACATTGTCTGCAGATGATGGTCTTAAATTTTTGTTAAATCCCACAGTTTTGGTACCTCACCTCATGCAATGCATCAGTTCGTTTGGTGCCTTTTCCGGCTATAATATTGATTTTACGAAGTCAGAGGCCATGCCTCTGGGCAAACTCAGGGAAACACCTGATGCCGTGGGAGAATCCTGATTTCCTTTTCAGTGGTCCCAGGGGGTAATGGGGATGTTCCCTATTTGGGTATATTCATTAATCCTATCTTTGGACTTATATTTAAAGTGTGATTTGTCCATTTGTTTGACAAAATTAAACAAGATCTTTGAATATTTCCAATATCCTGGCTGGGTCAGATAGCTCTTATTAACATGAATTCCCTCCCTTGTTTGCTATACCCCGTGTGAATGCTTTCTTTGATGTTTCTCAGACAGACATTTAGGAGATTAAATGGATGATGTAGCTCTGATTTGTCACCATAAGCGACCCCTTATAAAAAAAAACAAATTACAACAACCCCACAGTTTGTGGGGAGTAGATCTCCAGGATGTTATGAGCTATCAATTAAGCTCTTCTTTACCTGATGTTAATGAGGCCTCGGTGTCAATATGGTTAGATATTGAAGCTTCTCAGGCAAAGTGCTCCCTTATTAGTCTGCTATTCATAGACAAAATGAGGACAGTTACGAAGTATTACCATTTCCCAATAAATATCAACAACTTTAAAGTAGGGAGGGCAATGTGTCCGATCGAGGGCAACATAGCCAAACCTCATTTCTTACCCCAAAGCGTGGTGTACCATATTTCCGATGGGGAATACTGGATTCCATGCTTAAACTATGGACAACTCGTGCGTGTATCTTCCTTTGATTGTTTATCTGAGGTAGAAACAAGGATGTCCTTTGATCAAATAAGTCGTAACTATGGACGACCGAGTAGAGATCTCTTCTGTTTTCTTTTTATCAGATCAGAGATGTTATTCAGAAAAGAAACACGCTTTTAACAGACCCGTACAGATCCGATACAGAGAAGAGGGTGCTTATTGCTAAGAACACACTCTCTGTCAGTACCCTTTATCATTTGTTGGAGAGTGACCTCTCAGACGAGATATTGTGACTTTCTGAGGTCTACAAAGAGAGTTGGGGATTCAGATCTCTTTGGACACAGGGGAGGATATTTGTGTAAATGCAAGAAGGATTTCAATCTGCAAGAAGACTCTTGCCATGTAGTTGAAGATTCTTCATAGAGTCTGTCTGGCCCCAGACACTCTCTCAAAATTCAAGATGGAGTATGTCTTAAATACAAAATGACTATGGACACTCTTACTCATTGCTTGTTGAACTTCCACCGGCGGTATAGGAGCGGTGTGCTCGCTGGGATGGAGAGGATCTTGCGGACCGAATTGGAGATGGATCAGGTTTCCCTTTTCCTGGGCCTGCCCAGTCTACCTTACTCAGATGTGCATAAGAAAAAATACTTCAATACCCTCACTCTCTGAGTTCAGAAAAAAAGTTCTGTTGCATTCGGTGTCTGAACACCCCCTGGGTCTATTGGTTTGTCATAACCTCGTCATGGAGCATAGCCCTTTGGACTTTTTAAAAGGTATGTTGCACCATAAAATAGAGGATTTTTATAAGACATGGCAGCCCTTTTTGTATTACCAAGGTACAGGCTGATCTGTCATTCTAATAAGGACTTGTATATAGCTATGACGAACTTGACTAATGAATCTAATGTCCAGAGAGGAGGAATTACGAACAAATGAACTTGTATTAGTTAATGCTCTTGAAGGTTGAGAGCTATAGTTTTTTTTACACTGAGTTCTACTGTTCGATTTTTTTATTTTTTTTATTTTTCTTCGGTCCGTTGATTTACCTTTTCTTTATGTACATGCACATGGGTGTAATTGTGTTCAATTTGCATTGTTTTTTGAGTTGGGTGCTTATTCGTTCATCGAAGCATTAAAAAGATTTTCTCTGAATAAAAATATTTTTGAAAAAATTAAAATATTAACATGGATAAAATAGAGTCCCAAAGGACCACTTTCTCGTTAGTGAAACCACAAATTATGGTTTATCTTAAGGGTCATCACACTTCGGGTGACAGGATGATGTTGAGTGGGTGTGCCCTTCGTGGCAACCTCTGTCTGTGTGGGGAATTGAACATGCGCTGTTGGTCCATAAAACCACCAATTTTAGTGTCACCTTCAAATTTACTAATCATGCCTTATACAGACTGAAGAATATCATTGAACTAGATAATAAACAACAATGGGCCTAGCACTGACCCTTGAGGCATTTCATGTGTTACAGGCCTCCAGTCAGACAGCATCGTTCCCTATAACCCTCTGTTTTCTACCATCAAGCCAATTGTGCATCCAATTTGTCATCTCCCTCTGGATTCCATGCGAATCTAACCTTCCAGACCCACCTATCAAGAGTAATCTTGTCCAAGGCCTTACTGAAAACCATACATACTATGTCTACTGCGCTACCCTCATCAACATTCCTGGTCGCTTCATCAAAGAACTGAAACAAATTTGTGAGGCATGACCTACAACTCACAAAGTCATGCAATCGTTCCAGTCTAAAAACAACTATCAACAATAATTATTAAAATAAATAACAACAAACAATAATAAATAATAGTAAGATGACATTTTCAATGGACAATAAATTATCCATGGTTTGTGGCATTCGAACGTGCAGAATAGATTTTGTGGAGAAAGTGAGGACTGCAGGTGCTGGAGTTCAGAGCTGAAAATGTGCTGCTGGAAAAGCGCAGCAGGTCAGGCATCATCCAAGGAGCAGGAGAAGCGACCTTTCGGGCATACGCCCTTCTTCAGGAAGTGCTTCAGGATGATTCCTGAAGAAGGGCTCATGCCAAAAGTCGATTCTCCTGCTCCTTGGATGCTGCCTGACCTGCTGCACTTTTCCAGCAACACAGAATAGATTTTGTCCCTGTGTCATTGAACTGCGTTGAAAAAAGCAAGGGTGGCATGGTGGCTCAGTGGTTAGCACTGCTTACTCATAGTGCCATGGATCCGCGTTTGATTTCACCCTCGGGTGACTCTCTTTTGGAGTTTGCACATTCTCCCTGAGGTTGCGAGGGTTTTCTCTGGGAGCGTCATTTTCCTAACACAATCCAAAGATGTACAAGTCAGGTGAATTGGCCACCGCCTTATTTGCATTAGTTAGGGATAAATATAGATTAGAGGCATGGGACCTGGTGGGTTGCTATTCAGAGGGTCGTTGTGGCCTTGTTGGGTCAAATGGCCTGTTTCTGTACTGTAGGAAATTGAAAAAAATAAACTATTTCTCATCAAACCCTGTCTTTCCAAACGTGTGCATATCTTATCCCTCAGAATCCTCTCAAGTAACCTACCTACTGCAGATGTTAGGCTTCCCGGTCTATAGTTCCCAAATTTTTTCTTTTCTTCCGTTCTTGAAAAATGGCACAACGTTTGCTACACTTCAATATTCTGGAACCTAACCTGCGGCTAACGATGATGCAAAAATATCACGCAGGTCCCCTTAGTTTCTTCTGGAGCCTCTTGCAGTATTCTTGGATGCATCTGTTTAGGAGAAGGAGATTTATCCACCTTCATACATTCTAATGCATCCAACAAGTCCTCTCCTGTGATATTGACTCACCCCAAGATATCACCACGACCTTTGTTAACCTCCCAAGTCTTCTTGTATTTCTCCATAGGAAAGACAGAGGAGAAATATCCATTGAGAATCTCACACATCTCCTATGGTTCTAGACATGCATGTCCAGTTTGGACCTTGAGGGGTCATATTCTCATGTAGTTATTCATTTAACTTTAATATACTTAAAGTACCTCTTTGGATTCACCCTAATCTTCTCAGACAATGCTATCGTGTGCGCCCTTTTCGCCCTTCTGATTTCCCTCTTCGGTAAAATCCTGTATTCCCTGCACACCGCCAGGGATTCCCTTGATCGCAGCTGCATGGACCTCAGCCACACCTCCTTTTTGCCTGTCAAAACCTCAATATCTCCTGCCATCCAGGATTCCCTCTTCCTGCCAACCTTGCCTTTTACCCTCACAGGAACATATAGACCTTGAACTCCAGTCATTTCACTTTTAAAGGCCTCCCGCTAGCCGGAGGTCCCTTCACCTCTAAACAAATTCATCAAACCAACCCCAACAAGCTCCTATCTAATTCCATCAACATTCACTTTCCCCCCATTTAGAAATTGATCTCACAGGCCAGTTTTGTCCTTCTCCATAAGTATTTTAAATCTAGGGTCACTGGTCCCAGCGTGCTCCCCCATTGTCACCTCAGTCACCTGTCCTGCCCTATTTCTTAGAGTAGGTCAAGCTTTACCCCTTTCCGAATTGCTCCCTGTACATACTGCTTGAGGAAACATTTCTGAATACAGTTAATAGATACACCCCATCTCAATCCTTAATTCTATGTAATTCTCAGTCAATGTTAGGAAAATTAAAATCTACGACTATGGCAATCCTATTGGCCCTGCAAGTCTCCCCAATCTCTCTACATATTTTAATTATTCTAAGTCCCGTTTACTATTAGGGGTCCTATAGTACAACCCAAATAATATCATAATTCCCTTTTTATTTCTTAGCTTCCCCCACAAATCCTCAATGGATTATCCATTATTTATTTTATCTCTGATTACTGCTGTGGTACTCGCCTTAATCAAAACTGAAACCCCCCACAGCTCCTTCCACCATCTCTGTCTCGCATAAAGCACCTGTACCTTGGTGCATTAAGCTGCCAGTCCTGTCCCTCCCTTAGCCATGTTTCTGTAATGGCTATAATATCGCAGTCCCACGTACCTCTTCACGCACTGAGTTCATCGGCCTTACCTGTCAGCCATCTTACATTGAGATAGATGTAATTTAATCCAACAGGCATTCCTTGCTCCCTGTCGTGTTCCTGCCGAACCTGTCTCTGCACTTTACTGTTTGTGATTACGGTACCTCCTTCCAGCCTCGCACTTGTATCCCTGCTGTTGAGGATCCCACGCCGCCCCCCACGCCAGCCAATCTAGTTGAAACCCTCCCTTGTTGCACTAGCATACCTGCCTGCCAGGATATTAGTCCCCTTCCAATTCAGGTACAACCCGTCCTTCCTGAACACGTCACCTCTGCCCCACAAAACATCAGAGTGATCTAAAACCCTGAATCCCTACCTCCTGTACCATTTATTTAGCAACGCATTCCTCTGCCACGTCCGCCTATTCTTACCCTCACTAGCACGGAACACTGGAAGTAATTGATATGTGGAACTTGTTCAAGGAGCAACTATTGAGTGTCCTTGATAAGTACGTACCTACCAGGCAGGGAGGAAAGGTTCGTGTGAGGGAGCCGTGGTTTAATAAGGAGTTGGAATCCCTTGTTAAATGGAAGAGGGCGACCTTTGTAAAGATGAGGCGTGAAGGTTCAACAGGGGCGATTGAGAGTTATAAGGTAGCCCGGAAGGACCTGAAGAGAGAGCTAAGAGCAGCAAGGAGGGGACATGAAAGGTCCTTAGTTGGTAGGATTAGGGAAAACCCCAAGGCTTTCTATAGGTATGTTAGGAATAAAAGAATGACTAGGGAAGGAATAGGTCCAATCAAGGATAGTAATGGGAAGTTGCATGTGGAGGCTGAAGAGATTGGGGAGGCACTGAATGAATACTTTTCGTCAGTATTCACTCAGGAACAGGACATTGTTGTCGATATGAATACTGAGGCACGAATAAGTAGAATGGATGGCTTTGAGATATGTAGAGAAGAGGTGTTGGAAATACTGGCAAGGGTGAAAATAGATAAGTCCCCTGGGCCTGATAGCATTTATCCTAGGATTCTCTGGGAAGCAAGGGAGGAGATTGCAGAGCCATTGGCCTTGATTTTTGTGTCCTCTTTGTCTACAGGAGTAGTGCCAGAGGACTGGAGGCTAGCAAACGTAGTTCCCTTGTTCAACAAGGGGAGTAGGGATAATCCTAGTAACTATAGGTCAGTGAGTCTCACTTCTATTGTGGGCAAAGTCTTAGAGAGAATTGTAAGGGATAGGATTTATGCACATCTGGATAAGAATGATGTGATCAAGGATAGTCAGCATGGTTTTGTGAAGGGCAGGTCGTGCCTCACAAACCTTATTGAATTCTTTGAGAAGGTGACTAAGGAGGTAGATGAGGGGAAAGCGGTAGATGTGGTATATATGGATTTTAGTAAGGCGTTTGATAAGGTCCCCCATGGTAGGCTACTGCAGAAAATACAGAGATATGGCATTGAGGGTGAGTTGGAGGTTTGGATTAGGAATTGGCTGGCTGGAAGAAGACAGAGGGTAGTAGTTGATGGCAAAGTTTCATCTTGGAGTGCCATCACTAGCGGTGTTCCGCAAGGATCGGTTTTGGGACCATTGCTGTTTGTCATTTTTATAAATGACCTGGAGGAAGGGTTAGAAGGTTGGGTGAGCAAGTTTGCGGATGATACGAAAGTCGGAGGAGTTGTAGACAGTGAGGAAGGATATGGCAGGTTACAGCGGGATATAGAGAAGCTGCAGAGCTGGGCAGAAAGGTGGCAAATGGAGTTCAATGTAGCTAAGTGTGAGGTGATTCACTTTGGTAAGAGTAATAAAAAGATGGATTACTGGGCTAATGGTAGACTACTTGGTAGTGTGGAAGAGCAGAGGGATCTTGGTGTCCATGTACACAGATCTCTGAAAGTTGCCATCCAGGTAAATAGTGCAGTGAAGAAGGCATATAGCGTACTGGCTTTTATTGGTAGAGGAATTGAGTTCCGGAGTCCTGAGGTCATGCTGCAGTTGTATAAGACTCTGGTGCGGCCGCATCTGGAATATTGTGTGCAGTTTTGGTCGATATACTATAGGAAGGATGTGGAGGCACTGGAACGGGTGCAGAGGAAGTTTACCAGGATGTTGCCTGGCATGGTAGGAAGATCCTATGAGGAAAGGCTGAGGCACTTGGGGTTTTTTCATTGGAGAAAAGAAGGTTTAGGGGTGACTTGATAGAGGTGTACAAGATGATTAGGGGGTTAGATAGGGTTGACAGTGAGAACCTTTTTCCACGTATGGAGTCAGCTATTACAAGGGGGCATAGCTTTAAATTAAGGGGGGGTAGATATAGGACTGATGTTAGGGGTAGATTCTTCACTCAGCGAGTCGTAAGTGCATGGAATGCCCTGTCAGTAGCAGTAGTGGACTCTCCCTCTTTATGGGTATTTAAGCGGGCATTGGATAGGTATATGGAGGATAGTGGGTTAGTGTAGGTTAAGTGGGCTTTGATCGGCGCAACATCGAGGGCCGAAGGGCCTGTACTGCGCTGTATTCTTCTATGTTCTCTGTTCTATGTTTTATAAACCGGATATTACCACTGTCGTGGTCCTGTCTTTTATTCTTTTTCCTCGCTCTCTATAATCACTCTGCATGACCTCATCACTACTTCTACCTGTGTCATTTGCACCAATGTGCACAATGACTTCTGGCTGCTCCCCCACCCCGGTGAGAACGTTCTGCAGCCGGTATGAGACATCCTGAACCCTGGCACGGAGAATGCTATACATCATCTTGGATTCCCATTTGCAGCCATACAATCTCTTGTCTGATCCCCTCACATATCGAGTCTGAATAATTACTTCTGAAGTTATTTGTCACGCATAACCTTCTGACAATGGGATTTCTTCCTGAAACAGTTGGATTTGGCTGAATTGCTTTGCTTCAGGTAGTGGGGAGATTCCAATGAATCATCATCAGGAATCCTCCATGAGTAGAAAAGGCGACTAGGCTTTTTTTCACTCCCACACATTGCTGTGCTGAGCGGCAGGGAGGGAGAAAGTGAGCAATAGGCTGTTCGTTCACAGATAGGCTACATTTTTCTATCTGTAAGTTAAATCACTAATGTTATCAGGCCCCAAATGGGACCATGTGAGCTCTCCTTGAATATTGTCTGAACTATATGGCTCCATTACATTCTCGACTCCAGGTCAGTGCATTATTGCTGTTGTCATACACCAAATCAATTCATTAACAATAAATGGCCCTACTTGTTTTGAAGATGTGTTAATATGTGCCTGCATGATATAAACATAAGCGTTTGATGACTTCACAATATTTGTGTTGAGATGAATATGTTTTATTCTTAAACAAATACAGAAATTGCTGGAAAAGCTCAGCCTGTCTGGCATCAGTTATGAAGAGAAATCAGAATTCAATTTTTCGGTCCAATGACCTTTCCTTTGAACCTGACTTGTTCTTAAATTATTTTCCCAATTTTATTCTCCCACATAAGAAGAAATATCCATCCGGTATTCACCAACTACACTCTTCTCAAGATGTTATATGGTCAATAAAACATCTCTCATTCTCAGGTCGAACTGTTCCTTCTTCGTAACATAAGGCCTTCATCCCAAGAATGAGTAAAGAGAAAAATCTATGAAACGTTTCGAAAGCAATTTTGTTTTTATCATTTAAGGCAATTGTAACGACACATAATACATCAGATGTGATCTCAGCAATGCCCTGTACTGATGCAAAAAATCATCACTAAGATCAAACACAACACCCCTTGCACGGAACAGAATAATTCCATTTACCTTCCAAATCACCAGCTGCATCTTCAGGTTAATTTGATGTGATACATGTACTAAGACACACAAATCCCTCTGTACCACTCTGTTCTGCATTCTCCTTGCATTTAAATAATTTTCTGCTGTTTTGTCTTTTCCCCAAAACAGAAAATTCCCATCACAGAAATGTACTTTTTTTCTGCTGAAGGTTTGCTCAAAACTGTCCTCTGTCTTGTATGCTATTGCTTGATTCTCTGCCCCTCCCCCGTCTGCATCCCAATGCAGATGATCCGCCCTCTCCCTGTCTGTATCAAATTGAAGATGATCCGCCCTCCCCCTGTCTCTATCCCATTGCAGATGCTCTGCCCTCCCCCTGTCTGTATCCCATTGCAGAGGACCCGCCCTCCCCCTGTCTGTAACCCATTGCAGATGCTCTGCCATTTCCCGTCTGTGTCCCACTGCAGACGTTCTGCCTTCCCCCTGTCTGTATCCCATTGCAGACACACTGCCCTTTCCCGTCTGTGTCCCATTGCAGATGCTCTGCCCTCCCCCTGTCTCTATCCCATTGCAGACACTCTGCCCTTCCCTGTCTGTGTCCCAATGCAGATGATCCGCCCTGCCCCAGTCTGAATCCCATTGAAGATGCTCTGTCCTCCCCCTGTCTGTGTACCAGTGCAGATGCGCTGCCCTCCCCCTTTCTGTGTCCTATTGCAGATGCTTTCCCCTCCCCCTGTCTCTATCCCATTGCAGACGCTATGCCCTCCCCCTGTCTGTTTCCATTGCAGACGCTCTGTCCTCCCCCTCTCTGTGTCCCATTGCAGACACTCTGCCCTCCCCCTGTCTGTCTCCCACTGCAGACGCTCTGCCCTTCCCGTCTCTGTATCCCATTGTAGACGCTCTGTCCTTCCCCTGTTAGTGTAACATTGCATACGCTCTGCCCTCCCCCCATCTCTATCCCATTGCAGACGCTCTGCCCTCCCCCTGTTGTATCATATTGTAGGCGGTCTGCCCTTTCCCTGTCGGTATTCCACTGTAGAGGCTATGTCTTCCCCTGTCTGTATCCCATTGCAGACGTGCTGCCCTCCCCCTGTCTGTGTCTCATTGGAGACGCTCTGTCTCCATTTGACATCTTATTGATTGACTATCCTGATGTATGAGCAAACTGAGCTCCATCCTCTTCATCCAACTCATTGGTGTGGATTGTAATTTGTTGATGACCTCACACAGATCCCTGAAGAATTCCACTAGTTACAGATTGCCAAAAATAAAATGAGTAATGATCTCTTCTCTGTATTTCCTGAGGCTGCCCAAGGTGCCCCTGCTCCTGTGTAACAGCCTGGGGTGTTTATATGGCGTCTTCCTGTGCTGTGTAATTTACTGAAATGATTTGAATACTTCATTCTATTCCTGTTTAACCCCATGGAAGTTCATTATGGCCACCCCCTGCTATATTGTCACGATGCTGACTGGCTCAATGGGATCATTCTCTCCCTCTGTAACAGCCTCGAAGGGTGAATTGACAGAAGAACGAGTGAGGTAGGAGCAGCAGTTGGCCATTCGTCCCCTCCAACTTGCTGCTCAGTTTAGAAACATCATGGCTGGTCTGATTGTAGCTGAAGACCCCTTTTCTGTCTGTTACCAATAAACATTGACTCCTCTGTCCATCAAAGGTCAGTCAAGGTCAGCCTTGAATATCCTCAATGACCCAAACTTCACTGTTCCCGGGGGATGAGAACACCACAGATCGCACAATCCAAAAAGGAGCAACGTTATCTCAAATGGAAATGGGAGACACCTTTTATAGTAAAGCGTGTTAACCTCACAGCAAATCACTTACTCTTTTCAGAAACAAGGGCACAGCAAATAGGAACAAACATATACCATTCAGCCCGTCAAACGTATCCCACAGTCCCATTGACTGTCGAGTCAAGTATTTATCAAACTTGGCTTCTACTGCACCCTTGGAAAATAATCCTGACCCCTTAAGGCTGCAGAGCATAGGGAATCGGAATTAGGCCATTTGGCCCATCAGGTCTACTTTGCAGTTTGATACTGTCTGGTGTGTATCTCAACACAATTTTCCCGCCTTCTCACTTAAATCTTGATCGTGGCTTTAATCTAACCTTTGTCTTAAAAAACATGGTTGCATCAATGTCTCTGTATGTGTGTGTGATTGCGTGTGTGTTTCTGTGTATATCGGTTTAATGGCAGGAGACAGGGTGGTGGTGGATGGTTGTTTTTTGAACTGGAAGCTTGTGGGCAGCGATGATCCAGAGGCAAAATTGTTGGGTCCACTTTTGTTTGTCATTTATATAAATGATCTAGATGAGAATTATAGAAGGTATATTTCGCAAATTTGAGGATGACATCAAGTTTGGGTGTACAGTGGACATTGTTTGTATAATGGTGAACAACGGAGGATTACAAAGAGACCTTCATTAATTAAATCAGTGATTCATAGAGATGTGCATCAGGGATCAGACCCTTCAACTCGTTCATGCCATCCAAATATTCTAAAGTAATCCACTCCCATTTGCCACCATTTGGTCCATATCCCACTAATCATAAAGCCACCCAGTTGCCTGTTAAATGCTGTAATTGTTCCAGCCTCTACCAGTTTCTCTGCCAGCTTATTCCATAGAAGCACCACCCTCTGCAGGAAAAACCATGTTGCTCTTCATTGTCTTTCAAATATTTCTCTTCCCAGGTGCAGGTGTAATGCTTTGAAGTCTGTGGCACAGGGTGTTTCAGGTTACTTCAGTGCTCAGACCATTGAGTTTAGAAGCTCAGCAGGCATGCTGAGATTGTTCAGGACATTGATAAAGCCTCTTCTGCAGTTCTGTGTGCAGTTCTGTTATAGAAAGGAGATTGTTAAGCTGAAGTGGGTTCAGAAGAGATGTACCAGGATGTCACCAGTAACACATCATCTTCTGCCTCGGGAGCCAACAAACACGCGGCATGAACATCTGATCCACTGATTTACAAATTTCCCCTGGCCAACCCAGATCCCAGATCCAACCCACAAACTCACATCTGCCCTCCAGAGGAGACCTAATGTCCATCTTAATTCCCACCGCTCCGTCCCACACTCCCCATCGATCTATCACTATCATCTCCTCCCTTCGCTCACCTATTACTTACCTTTCCCCAAGCCTCATCCCATCACCCATTTTCCTTTAACCCCCTTTCCCCTCGCCTGTCCTGAAGAAGGGTTCTGCCTGAAACATCGACTCTCTTGCTTCTCGGATGTTGCCTGGCTTACTGTGCCTTTTCCACCGCCATGCTTTACATACTCTGAATTTTCAAACAGCTGCAGTCTCCATTATCTCTAAGGTACAATTCCCTGTTAACATAACCGTGTTGTTGTCTGTTACAACCGCACGTAGTCTTAGGGACATTTTCTTCTCAGATCACGGACGATAAAAGTTCTTTTAACATTTTACTGATATTGTAATGCCTGATCAGTAGTTAAAGAGCATACGTTTCAATTTATAAACAGAGAAGCTTGCTCATGTTCTAATAAACCCCTGGCATTGCTCCCATATCCAAGGCAGATTGAATACTTACACATGATTGATCTACCAGCCCTAACATTTGTTCCCTCTGTCACGCCCACATATCCCACCCAGAATGCGTAAATTTTAATCATATTTTTTAAAAAAATTTTAATAAGAAATATTGAATTGAAATGGGTTAACTGGAGATATTTGTTCAGCGACTGAGATTGATGTCAGTCTCCCGTGGATCCTAAATATGTCACTGGAGGACTTTCCTCTTCTATTAATGAGGGAATCAGTTCAATGTGTTATCCCATAGTATCAGCGGGAGCATCACCGACAGCACTAACTGGGATCAGCAGATCTAGAGAGAGGGGAAGGAGAGATCAGAATCTGAGAACATTAGATTGGAATGTTCCAACAATGGATCAGAATCTGAGAACATTAGATTGGAATGTGACAGCAATGGATCAGAATCTGAGAACATTAAACTGGAATGTTACAGCAATGGGCAGGAGTTTATCCGATGGTCTTTACTTGCTTTCTCAACCTTAGATCTCATTAGCATTGTGATTGTATGGTGCACTGATGGTTATTCAAAATGGTTACTATCCCATCCTCATTATAGTTGGTGTTCCTGGTAAGTCATTCTATCTGTTCATAAAGCCAGGTTGGACTGAATTGCTGCTCATATTATTTAAAATTTAGAAAGGTGGACGTCAATATTTTCAATTCCACTGAAATATTCTATTCCTCACAAATTATAACGTGCAAATTACTCATGACAAATTGCTCACCAATATGCGAGGAGGAACCAGACTCTTCTCAAACTCCATAATCCTTCTAGCCCTGCACAGATCTACATTTCTATATCTTCCCCACTCACTAATTCTCTCCAATATCACCATCATGATATCCCTGTCTCCTCCTCAGCCTCAGAACCATCAATTGTGCCGTTGTTAAACCTGGATACAACTTATCAAGTCCTTTCTCGCCACACGTCATTGGCAGATTAATTGCTCTTGAGTATGTTGAACTTGTTCACTACACAGATTCTGTCAGCCAGGCAGACACTGCATGCAGCTTAAATCATTGACACATAATCGAGAGGCACAGAATAATAATCTGTTGATACCCAAGAAGGAAATTGATGTAATTGAAGTGAAAACATCATCATTTGTGATAAAAAAAAGGCCCATCTGCTTAATTCCTGTCCTTCAGAGAAGTCAATGGTTATTCTTCCCCAGTCATGTCAGTGCAACCCCAAATCAATATGTTTTACTCTTTACTGTGCTGTGGAGCAACTGAACAAGGCACTAAGTTCAAGATCCGTATAACATGCTGGCCTTGTCAGGGCTGCACACATTCCGTGAGGGAAGAACTAAAGTAAAGTTAGCTCCCTTCCTCTGCTTGCTTCCATTATTCCTACACTCCATTTCCATTCAGGTAGGTGACCATTCCTTATTTCAAGTGCAATCTTTCTGACTGAGTCTCTCCCCAAGAGTGATGTTCATCTCCACAGGCACCTTTGGTGCTGGATTTACTGATGCTGACATACAGATGTAAGGAACTTTTAAATTCCACAACAGTGACAGTGCATAGAGACGGAATGGGTTTTTATGTCATAATAAAGATACGGAGACCGTAAGTGTGGGAAAGGAATTATAATGATCATCACTGAGAGTGTGGTTGAGACAGTATTTGGGGTATTATGGACAAATGTTTTATCCTGAGAACGAATGTTCTCATTGCTCTAGAGACAGTGTCAAGGAATTACACCAGAATAATCCCTGAGCTGATGGTAAAAGAGGAGTGAGTGAAGGTTAATCTGTAGCACTGTCAGAGAATAAGAGGTAATTGCATTGAACCTTGATGGTGATGGACAATCACACGTTATCTTCTACACAGACACTAAGAAGATGATAAGTTCCATGGCTTGTATTTTTATTTCACTCGGGATGCATGATTCTGAATATTTAAGTGCCTCTGAGGATAAAAACTTCAGTCAAATCCTGCCTTGATATCGGGGTCAATCCCTCTTACCTGAGCAGGTCAGTTAACAACTTTTGTTAATGTTAATACATGATGGCGTCTGTGTGGAGAGTGTTTTCTTCTTATAGAGGGTAGTGAATGTCAGGAATTCTCAGGTATAGAAAGTTAGGGGAGGTAGATCACTGCAAGTATTTAAAGAGGAGGTTCCCCATGGTAGGCTTATGCGGAAAGTCAGGAGGCATGGGATAGAGGGAAATTTGGCCAATTGGATAGAAAACTGGCTAACCGGTCGAAGTCAGAGAGTGGTGGTAGATGGTAAATATTCAGCATGGAGTCCAGTTACAAGTGGAGTTCCGCAGGGATCAGTTCTGGGCCCTCTGCTGTTTGTAATTTTTATTAATGACTTAGATGAGGGAGTCGAAGGGTGGGTCAGTAAATTTGCAGATGATACAAAGATAGGTGGAGTTGTGGACAGTGAGGAGGGCTGTTGTCGGCTGCAGAGGGACTTAGATATGATGCAGAGCTGGGCTGAGGAGTGGCAGATGGAGTTCAACCCTGCCAAGTGTGAAGTTGTCCATTTTGGAAGAACAAATAAGAATGCGGAATACAGGGTTAATGGTAGGGTTCTTGGTCAGGTGGAGGAACAGAGGGATCTTGGGGTCTATGTACATAGATCTTTGAAGGTTGCCACTCAGGTGGATAGAGTTTGTAAGAAGGCCTATGGAGTATTATCGTTCATTAGCAGAGGGATTGAATTCAAGAGTCGTGAGGTGATGTTGCAGCTGTACAGGACTTTGGTTAGGCCACATTTGGAGTACTGTGTGCAGTTCTGGTCGCCTCACTTTAGGAAAGATGTGGAAGCTTTGGAGAGGGTGCAGAGAAGATTTACCAGGATGTTGCCTGGAATGGAGAGTAGGTCATACGAGGATAGGTTGAGAGTTCTCGGCCTTTTCTCGTTGGAACGGCGAAGGATGAGGGGTGACTTGATAGAGGTTTATAAGATGATCAGAGGAATAGATAGAGTAGACAGTCAGAAACTTTTTCCCCGGGTACAACAGAGTGTTACAAGGGGACATAAATTTAAGGTGAAGGGTGGAAGGTATAGGGGAGATGTCAGGGGTGGGTTCTTCACCCAGAGAGTGGTGGGGGCATGGAATGCGCTGCCCGTGGGAGTGGTAGAGTCAGATTCATTGGCGACCTTTAAGCGGCATTTGGATAGGTACATGGATGGGTGCTTAATCTAGGATAGAAGTTCGGCACAACATCGTGGGCCGAAGGGCCTGTTCTGTGCTGTATTGTTCTATGTTCTATGTTCTATGTTCTAGGAGGTAGATTGATTTTTAATCTGTCAGAGAGCTGAGGCGAGGGAAGAATTGGGCATTAAAGATGAGTTAATGCCAACAGTAGGTCAGACATGATCGCATACAATGGCGAGAGCATCGGAATTATCTACTCCTGTTTCTTATGCACTCATATTCTGTCATTGGAAAGTGAATGGTTTTAATTTACCGAGAAGTGCTGTTATTGAATGTTGAGGACAGTGAGAGAAAAGTATCTGGTGAGCTATCTCTGGGTGAGATATGGACCTGATATTCACAGTGAATCTGGGTCGACAACATGACCAACAAATGAAGCACCAGTTGCAGCAAGGAGACACTCTGTAAAGAGGTGAGAGGCCTCTTTTGTATCCAGCCTGGATTTCCCATCACATTTTCCAACCCACACCAAATCACCCAGTGTTGAGGGACTGAATGAAATCCTGTAATACTGTGGACCAGATATTTGGTGCAAGTGGTCTCTATCTACTCCTGTTATGGTGGTGTTAAGGACTGAATGGAACATAGGAACACAGGACGAGGAGCAGCAGTGGGTAATTAGACACTTTGTCATTGCTCGAACAGACGGGGTAAGATCGTGGCTGATCTGAGTGTGGTCTGCGCAGCACTTTTCTGTCTGTCCACAATTTTCCTCCATTCACCTGTCTGTCAAATGTTGCAAAACACAACTTTGAATAAATGCAAGCACCCAGGCACAATACTAGGGAACTGCACAAAGTCAAAGTACACAGGCAGCACAATTCTGGATGGCACCAGGCAGTGGTCTAACAGTCTTGTTCCCATCCAATTAATTCTGCTGCAGTTTATCATTTTTTTATTTATTCTTGGAATGTGGGTGTTGTTGATAGGCCAACTTTTATGGGCCATGTTTAATTACGCTGGAAATTGTGGTGTTGACCTGCCATCTTGGGAATAAACGTCTATAGAAGAGAATTCCCATTTTAACAGCCCCATGAGAATTTCTCATTCCTGCTCTGTTGGAGGGTCACTGCTTCCTTTTCCAACACCACTTTTCCACTGGTTACATCAAATTCGGAGTGTAACCTAGGTCAGTTTCTCGAAAAATGTGAGACACAGAGTCATACACATACAGACACATACACAATCGCACATGTCTGAAGATGACAAAGAAGAAGGAATGGTTTCCAGAGTTTCATAATATTTCAACTCATATCAAATGGAAAAAGAGATAATGTGTCTCAACTGCTATTCTGTCTCCGACGTTATTCTACTCAAACAAGCTGCTGGTATGAGACTTCTTCCTGGAACAGTTGGAATTGGCAGAATTTACTTTCCTTCAAGCAGTGGAGCGATTCCCATGAATCCTCATAAGGAATGCTCCACGCTTGTTAAATATTACTCAGGGATTTTTTAATCTCACACTTTGCTGTCAGGAGGGACAAAGAAAGAGAACGGGAGCATCAGACTGCAGCTTACGACCATAAGATCATCGAAAATAAGAACATAAATGACGCCATTGAGCCCACCAAGTCTGTTCCGCCATTCAGTTATGCTGACAAGTTTCTCAACCCCATTCTCCTGCTTTCTCCCTGTAACCCATGATCCCTTTGATACTCCAGAAGCAAACTATCTCTATCTTAGATATACTCAATGATCTGACCTCCACTGCCTTCTGTGAAAATGAATTCCATAGATTTTCCACTCTCTGGCTGAAGACATTTCCCCTTACCTCCTTTCTAATAGGATCTCCCTTTACTCTAAGGTTGTATCCTTGGGTCCTAGAATCTCCTACCAATGAAAGTCTTCTCTATATCCACACTGTGCAGGCCATTCAGTATTCTGTATGTTTCAATTAGATCCACTCACATCCCTCTGAACTCCATCAAGAACAGACCCAGAATCTTCAAAATTCTCATATGTTAAGCTTTTCATTCCTGGGACCATTCTCGTGTACCTGCTGTGAACCCATTCCAAGGTCAGCACATCCTTCCTGAGACATGGGGCTCAGAACAGCACATAATACTCCACATATGGTCTGACCAGAGCCTTATAGATCCTTAGAAATACATCCCTGCTTTTAAATTCAAATCCTTTCAAAATAAATTCCATCACTGCATTTGCCTTCCTAACCACTGACTCAATCTGCAAGTTTACATTGAGAGAAGCGTGGAGTCGAACTCCCAAGTCCTTTTGCACTTCAGGCATCTGAATAGTCCATGTTTTTATTCTTCCTACCAAAGTTCATGTTCCCACAATTTCCCAGTTTGTACTCCATCTGCCACGTCTTTGTCCATTATCCTAACCTACCCACATCCTTCTTAAGCCTCCATGCCTCCTTGACGTTAGCTGTCCCTATACCTATCGTTGTATCACCTTCAAACTTAACCAGAATGCCTTCAACTTCTTCATCTGGTTGGTTAATGTATAAAGTGAAACGTTGTGGTCCCGACACTGAGCCTTATGGAACACCACTTGTCACTGGCTGTTTTTTTTTAGATTAGATTACTTACAGTGTGGAAACAGGCCCTTCGGCCCAACAAGTCCACACCGCCCCGCCGAAGCGCAACCCACCCATACCCCTACATATCCCCCTTACCTAACACTACGGACAATTTTAGCATGACCAATTCACCTGACCTGCACATCTTTGTGACTGTGGGAGGAAACCGGAGCACCCGGAGGAAACCCACGCAGACACGGGGAGAATGTGCAAACTCCACACAGTCAGTCGCCATCGGTGGGAATTGAACCCGGGTCTCTGGCTCTGTTATGCTGAGAAGGACACTATTATCGACGCTCTCTGCTTCCTGCCAGACAGCCAAATTTCTATCCATGCTAGCACTTTGCCTCTAATACTATGGGCCCTTGCCTTACTCCGTAGCCATTGTCAAAGACCTTCTGGAAGTCCAGGTGAATGACATCCATTGGTTCTCCTTGTTCTAAGCTGCTCGTTACGTCCTCAAGGTTTTCTAGCATGTTTTCTAGCATGTCCCCTTGATGAAACCATGGTAACTTTGTCCTACTTTACCATCCACATCCAAGTATTCATAAATCTCATCCTTCACAATGCATTCCCGGGTCTTACCTAGAGCCAAGTTTTGATTAGTCAGTCTGTGATTTTCCCTTTTTTGCTTTACTCGCCTTTTAAACAGGAGTATTACGTTAGCGATTTTCCAGTCCATTGGGAATCTCCCTGATTCGAGAGATTCCTGAAAGAACACCGCCAACGCCTCCCCGTCTCATCAGCTATCTGCCTTAGAAATCTGGAGTGGAGTCCATCTGGCCCAGGTGATTTACTTACCATCAGGCCATTCAGTTTTTTTCCAGCACCTTCTCCTAGGTGATGCCCACCTTACTCAGGTCTGTCCACTAAGTCTTTTGGGATATTACTCGTGTTTTCAACCGTGAAGACTGACACAAAGGAATTTTTCAGCTCCTCAGCCATTCCCTTGTTCCACATTACTATCTCTCCTGTGTCAATCTTTACCGATCAGATGCTCATTTTTGCCTCTCATTTGCATTTTACATATCGAAAGAAGCTCTTACAATCTTTTTTTTACTATTTAACCTTCTCACTCCTTACTTGTGTGTTATTTCTTTGCTCTCGGTTGGTCTTTACAAATGTTATGACATGGTGGTGAACGCCTCTATTAATTAAACAAAACACCCAGGAAAGTTGAACTCACCTCGAAATCTGTTGCAATATGAGTGACAGAGAACTCCCAAGTTCCACTATTTAAAGAAAATAACGCCAATTTATTTTTAAGTGTAAAAGTGAACATTACACCACAACTATTTATAACTTTATCCAGCCCCCCCCCCCCAACCACACAACTGCCCCCAACTCTATAAAAATATGCTGTTTCAATTAGACGCTTATGAAGATTACATCAACTTAATTTCACAACCACACAGCCACTGCCGTCCTCTGTGATGTTACTCTTCTGGCTGCTGAATTCCCTGGGTCGTCGTATTTCTGTTTACTGTGAATATGTTTCATATGAAAAAATAGATATGATTAGTGAGTATTTCCTAATTTCTTGCGGAGCAAGATGGTTGATGCCCAGGCTTCTTCTTTCTCGATGGCATCTGCTGCCTCCCCAATTTTCAAAATGTTCGCATTTTTATGTCCCCAGCATCAAATTGTCTCACTGGTTCAATGTTGGAAAACAATAAATTCAATTTCGATTAGCTTTCAGTGACAGAGAGAGTGAAGGAATGAGGGTGTTGCATGCAAAGGTGAGAGTGGTGTAGCAAGAGCCTTGTTCGGGTACAGGTGCTGGAACAGATATTCAGAGAGTGTGAGGGACTAGAGAGAATAGGGAGAGATTTGTCCTGGCCGAGCGGGGAAGGTTATTGTTGCTTGTCCTGTATTGATTGGCATTCCTTCAGATCATCTCAGCATCGGGGTGAGCCTCCCCAATGTCTTGTCGACGTCTATCACGCATAACACCACACACCACATCCCTCAGATTCTTCAGAATATGTTTGTGTGGATCTTGCAAACAACAAGGAGGAACACACATTCGTGCCTTTCATATCTAAACCAAAACTGTTGTGCATCCGATTATCTGAAACTAAATATGCAAATATCGTGGGTGCTGCAGTAATACTGGATGATCTAAAATTGCATCTAAGCTGCGTTAACTAAATGATTGCTAATGCTGTGAAAAATCTATTTCATGTGCATATGAGGTAGGCTGAAGGGTATGTTGTGAACCAAAGTAGAGAGCAGGTTATTTCGGGCGTGATGTTGTGTGGTCAGAAGGACTAATTACTTACCGTGCACTGAAGCAGCTATTGGGCAATCGTGACATTAATATGTTGCATTTTACACCGCGCCTGCAAGCAATATAGAATGTTTGAACATTACACTCAAATATCATGGAAACCCGAAGGCTAGACGGTCAAGTGAATTGGAAAAATACAATATGACATCTAGTGTGAGACATACATTGGCTGTTAGTGATAGAAATACTGTAAAGTCTGAAAAATACGTACATATCACTCATTACAAACACCAACGAAAAGGAAAGTGACTCATTAATAATTTACGTAAGAAATTAATGATTACATTAAATCTAAGGAAGCAGCTTCAGAAGAATTCCAGATATTGTGGAAACCTGAACATTCTGAGAGATTTACTTTTCTGATAATAAGGACGAAGAAAGTGTTAACGAAATCAAAAAGAACATGAATATAAACAAACAGGAAACACAAAGACTGCTTAAATCTACGATCCATACACCAAAGAAAACGAAAGTAAGGCCAAAATGTGGAAATTTGTAAGGTAATGGAGAATTTATTGTGGGGAACAAGGAAATGGCAGAGAACCTAACCAGCGACTTTGTATCTGTCTTCATGGAGACAGCGCCAGGAAATCTCCGTGTAAAGCAAGTGATCACATGGGACTTGTGAAACTAAAGACATAAAGTCGATTCATATCAGCAACAAGGTAGTACTTGAAAATGGAGCTTGATTGATCATTGCTAAGTCTGATGGGCCAGATATACTTCATATCAAAATGTCAGAAATAAAAGAGCATATTAATTGAACTGTCGGTGACTGTTTTATTTTTTGCAGATCCTGCAATGGCCATAGCCATTGTAGATAACTGAAAGGTAGTAAACATGATCCATCTATGTACACAGGGAAGAAGAGATAATGTGGAGGACTGCAGACCAATTAATTTGACATATGTAAAGAAAGAGTTGGAATCCATTATATAAGAAGTGATATTGGGTACTTAGAAATGAACAGCAAAATTGCAGAGAATCACAATGCATTTCTGACAGAGAAATCATGCCTGACAAACTTCGGAACTATTTGAAGTTGTTTCTTGCAGCATAGACCACAGACAACCAGTGGAAGTAGTGTATTTGGATTATCAGACGTCTGGGCGGGAAAAATGTCTTGTTGTAGCAGCTGCTCCTTTTTTGAGGTAATTTAGGTGTTGGAGGTGATTTCCTCGAATTCCAGGAGCAGCAATTACTGTTTTGTATGCTCTTGCATTGTTTTGGAACTTTGGGAAAAAAAGTCAAAGAAACAGCAGTTTTAAGAGGGAACAGAACGGACAAAGGAAGCACATGGTGAGGGGAAGAAACTGACAGGACAGCGTACCTGCACAGTTACTATCTTTGCTGTTTGAATTCATGTATCACTAGATATCGGAGTGCCTTCAGGAAAATTAACAAACAGTGAAATTTACAACTGGTTTGGAGGAACTGTTTGAGCAAAGTTCCCAGTTAGATAGTGGATTGTTTTAAATGTGTCCTACAGAAAGTCTGCAGAAGTAGAGTGGGTTAATCCTTATTAATATATTTTTGAGATATGTCTTTTGCTTAATCTTAAAATATAAGCCATAAATATTAATATAGACTTGGGCAGTGTTTTGTAGAGGAATAAGACAGTTTTCTTTTTCTGGGTCTGTAGATTGTGAAGGAGCACAAATGGCCTTAGTAGAATCATATGCGCTTTTTGTCAGATGTGGGAGTTTAAAGAGGATTTAAGGGTTACTGCAGATTATATCTGTAATAAATGCTTCTGGTTGCGAATTCTATCAGATCGAATCGATCCTTTGGAGAGACAGTTTAAGACAATGAAGAATTGGTAACAGCAACAGTATGTGATGGATGGTAGTTATAGGAAGGGGGAAAAGTCTCAGATAAAGTTACATAGGTGGGTTAGCTGCAAGAAAGGCAAGATAATGAAGTAGCTAGTGCAGGAGCCTTCTGGAGCTGTCCCCATTTCAAACAAATATGCTGTTTGGAAAATGTTAGCGGGTGATGGATTCACACGGGAACGTAGCACAATCAGGCAAGTTTGTGGTATGGAGACTGGCTCTAATGCAACAGGGGATACGTCGGATTCCACGAGGACAATTGTATGAGGGGACTTGCTAGTCTGAGGTACAGACAGACGGCTCTGTGGACAGCAGAGAAATAAGCAGAATGGTGTGTTGCTTCCCTGGTGCCAGGATCAAGGATGTCTCAGAAAGGGTGCGGAATGTTCTCACGGGGGAGAGAGGCCAACAAGAGGTCATTGTCCAAATTGAAACCAACTACATAGGAAGGGTAAAGTTTGAGATTATGAACGGAGATTGCAGGGTGATAGGCAGAAATATAAAAAGGAGGTTCTTCAGAGTGGTCATATCTGGATTACTCCCGGCGCTATGAGCTAGTGAGGGCAGGAATAGAGGGATAGAGCACATTAATGCATGCCTGTTGAGCCGGTGTATGGGAGAAGTATTCTCATTTTTGGATCACTGGAATCTCTTTTGAGGTAGAAGGAACCCGTACCAGAAGGACGGATTGCATCTAAATTGGAAGGGGACGAATACGCTGGCAGGGAGATATGCTACAGCGGCTCGGGAGGCTTTATGCTAGTAAAGCACGGGGGGGGGGGGGGGTGGTGCAGGGGGCAGGGAGATAGTGAGGAAATAGATCAATTTGAGATTAGTACAAGTGAGAACAGAAACGAGTCAAACAGTCAGAGCAGGCAGGGACAAGCTACGACAAATAAAGTAAACTGCATTTATTTCAATGCAAAGGGGTCGAACAGGGAAGGCAGATGAAATCAGGGCATGGTTAGGAACATGGGACTGGGATATCATAGCAGTTACAGAAACATGGCTCAGGGATGGGCAGGACTGGCAGCTAAATGTTCCAGGATACAAATGCTACCGGAAAGACAGAAAGGGAGGCTGGACAGGAGGGGGTGTGGAGTTTTTGATTAGGGATAGCATTACAGCTGTACTGAGGGAGGATATTCCTGGAAATACATCCAGGGAAGTTATTTAGGTAGAACTGAGAAATAAGAATGGGATGATCACCTTATTGGGATTGTATTATAGACTCCTTAATAGTCAGAGGGAAAATGAGAAACAAACTTGCAAGGAGATCTCAGCTATCTGTAAGAAAATAGGATGATTATGGTAGGAGATTTTAACTTTCCAAACATAGACTGGGACTGCAATAGCGTTAAGAGTCTAGATGGAGAGGAAGTTATTAAGTGTGTACTAGAAGATTTTCTGATTCAGTATGTGGATGGACCGACTAGAGAAGGTGCAAACCCTGACCGACTCTGGGGAAATAAGGCAGGGCAGGTGACTGAGGTGTCAGAGGAGGCGCAATTTGGGGCCAGCGACCATAATTCTATTAGATTTAAAACAATTATGGAAAAGGATAGACCAGATCTTAAAGTTGAAGTTCTAAATTGGAGAAAGGCCAATTTTGACAGTATTTGGCAAGAACTTACAAAACATGATTAGGGGCAGATGTTCATAGGTAAACGGACGGCTGGAAAATGAGAAGCCTTCAGAAATGAGAAAACAAGAATCCAGAGAAAGTATTTCCTGTTAGAATGAATTGAAAGGCTGGTAGTATAGGGATTGCTGGCTATCTAAAGGGTTTGATTAATAAAAAGAAGGAAGCATATGACAGGTATAGACAGGATAGATCGAGCGAATCCTTAGAAGACTATAAAGGCAGTAGGAGTATATGTAAGAGGGAAATCAGGAGGGCAAAAAGGGGACATGAGATAGCTTTAGAAAGTAGAATTAAGGAGACTCCAAAGAGTTTTTACAAATACATTAAGGACAAAATCATAACTAAGGAGAGAATGGAACTCCTCAAAGATCAGCAAGGCAGCCCTTGTGTGGAGCTGCAGGAAATGGGGAAGATACTAAACGAGTATTTTGCATTAATATTTACTGTGGAAACTGATATGGAAGATATAGAATGTCAGGAAATAGATGGTTACACGTTGAAAAATGTTCATATTACAGAGGAGGAAGTGTTGGATGTCTTGAAACGTGTAAAGGTGGATAAATCCCCAGGACCCGAACAGGTGTACTATAGAACTCTGGGAAGCTAGAGAAGTGATTGCTGGGCTTCTTGCTGAGACATTTGTACCGTTGATCGTCACAGGAGAGGTGCCAGAACACTGGAGTATGGCAAACGTGGTGCCACTGTTTAAGAAGGGTGGTACGGACAAGCCATGGAACTATAGGCCGATGAGCCTGACGTCGGTGGTGAGCAAGTTGTTGAAGGGAATCCTGAAGGACAGGATGTACATGCATTTAGAAAGGCAAGGACTGATTAGGGATAGTCAACATAGCTTTGTGTGTGGGAAATCATATCTCACGATCTTGATTGAGTTTTTTGAAGAAGTAATGAAGAGGGCAGAGTGGTAGATATGATCGATATGGACTTCAGTAACACGTTCGACAAAATTCTCCATGGGAGACTGATTATCAAGTTGGCTATGCTAAATTGCCCATAGTGTTAGGTTAAGGGGTAAATGTAGGGGGATGGGTCTGGGTGGGTTGCGCTTTGCCAGGTCAGTGTGGACTTCTTTCCACACTTTAAAAAATCTAAACGGAATACAGGGACATTTAGCCATTTGGATACAGAACTGGCTCAAAGGTTGAAGACCAAGGGCGGAGGTGGAGGGTTGTTTTTCAGACTGGAGGCCTGTGTCCAGTTGAGTACCACAAGAATTAGTGCTGGTTCCTCTATTTTTTATCATTTACATAAAAGATTTAGATGCGAGCATAAGAGGTATCGTTAGTAAGTTTGCAGATGACAACAAAATTGGAGGTGTAGTGGACAGCGAAGAAGGTTTCATCAGAGTACAACAAGATCTTAATCAGATGGGCCAATGGGCTGAGAAGTGGCAGATGGAGCTTAATTCAAATAAATAAGAGGCGATGCATTTTCGGAAAGCAAATTTTAGCAGGACTTATACACTTAATGGCAAGGTCCTGGGGAGTGTTGCTGAACAAAAAGACCTTGGAGTGCAGGTTCATGGGTCCTTGAAAGTGGAGTCGCCGGTAGGTAGGATAGTTAAGCCGGTGTTTGGTATGCTTTCCTTTATTTGTTGGAGTATTGAGTATTGGAGTTGTGAGGTCATGTTGCGATTGTACAGGACACTGGTTAGGCCACTGTTGGAATATTGCGTGGAATTCTGGTCTCCTTCCTATCGGAAATATGTTGTGAAAATTGTAAGGGTTCAGGAAAGATTTACAAGGATGTTGACAGGTTTGGAGGATTTGAGGTATCAGGAGAGGCTGTACATAATTGGGCTGTTTTCTCTTGAGCGTTGGAGGCGGAGGGGTGACCTTCTAGAGATGTAAAAAATTGTGAAGGGCATGGAGAGGATAAATGGATAAAGTCTTTTCCCTGGTGTCGGGGAGTCCAGAACCAAAGGGCATAGGTTTAGGATGAGAGGAGAAAGATGTTGGGTGGCACAATGGTTAGCAATGCTGCCTCCCAACGCCAGAGACTCGGGTTCAATTGCTGCCTCAGGCTTGAATCAGTTGATGTGATGAGGATAAATACTCAATTAAATTCTATGTTATGGACAAACTGCAGGAGATCAAATCATATTCTCATCTCTACCTTGAATTGGAAGCAAATACATTCTGTTAAAAAAAATCAAAAATGTTGAGACACAACACCAGGGGAGAAAAAAAAACACGTCACCTGCTTTTGATGGAGATACAAAACCACAGAGTCAATATACAATCTGAGAAAGAATCAAGTGATAGAAAAAGAAGTACATCAAATCTTAATTTTCAATGGAATTAGATCCCAATTTTCCTGAACAGTGGTGGTTTTTGCCCAATCTCACTTTTCCAAAAACAAGCTTTACCCAGTCACTAAAACTTCATTAGCCATTCTTCCTCCCCTTCCTACTCTTTCTTTACACTCCTACTTCCCTTGAACTACCCCTGCTGATGTCACATACTCTTCGACTGATGATATCTCTTCAGACCATTCTTCTGCCACTCCCATTGTAAGTTACACCAGTTCCCTCGTTACTCCCACTTCCACTAGCCATCCCTTACCCCTTTTTGCTTTCCAACTGGGGTGATGGGAGCTCCTGGCTTCTGTGCTGCTATTGGTGAGAATGAGATGATCAATGCCCAATAGGAACAGACAATAGTGTATGTCTGTCATTGTCCAATGCACCGTGAATAGGGTTTTTTTCCCCCATACAGAGTGGAACTTTTTTTCTGTCTCTCTCTGTCACAGCGCTTAACCAAACAGCCTCACCCCAAATAGGAAACACCTCTCCTCAGAATCAGAAGTCCATGCATCTGTTTGTCCTTAAACGTTTCGAGGACAGTGACCACATTGTTCAATAAGCCGTCTTCTATCCTTTTTCTCTTTAGTATTTTAACTGATTTTCCAATGTCAGTTGAGGTGAGATCAGAGTAACTTCCCTTGCCATCAAAGTAGCATTTGACTCATGTAGCATCATTCCCTCTCAGCAAACTGTGGTTATTGGAAATCAGAGGAACTTCCGTGCTCATAATTTCCTCAATGAACAATGACACCTTCCCCAGAGCTATTGGGAATGACAAATAAACTCTGCCCTTGCTAGTGCCTTCCAAAACCATGGATGGATTTGTTTTATTAATGACATCAAGATACATTCAGCTTTCACAGTTTGGTCTAAAGTCTCAGAAAAGTAAGACCTTACCAGTTGAGTGTCACCTCAGTTAAATCAGAGCATCACAATAAAACAACAATTTCGATTATTTTCAACCTCTTACTTTCTGAGGACTTGTCGTGCAGCGTGGTTGCCAATGAGCTCAATATTTTCTCAGTTCAACAGTATCACATCACATTGGCTCAAGACTGCACCATTCCCCAATTCTACTTCATTCTCCAGCTCATTCACCATGCTCGCCAGCTACATGAGGCCCTCAAGATGGAATAACTTAGAGATGCCTATGAGCCTCTGGAACCTGCCACTCCACCCATGCCCTGCAATCTGAGTCCATCCCCTCCCCCAAGCCTGTCGTGTATTCACCATCCCTCCTAACCTTCCACGCTTTAAATCTGAATGTTCTGTACTCAGAAAAGGTCTCAGCTTTATCCCTCTGTGCCCCACTTTAATGAATTTCAGGAACGACATATTGTTGAACTCTTCTTCCACCATCTTCTCCTCTGTGTCCATTTCTTTGGGCAAGAGTCCACTCCCCATCCCATAACCCCTTCACCCAGCTCCAACACTCTCCCTCCAGCTGGATACATTCCTGTGGCGTTTACCTGATCTCAATCTGGTCATTGAGGACGCTCCATGGGAGTTTGATTGTCTTAAATTCTCTGTATCCCCCTCACCCTATCCAACCTATCACCCTTTGAACAGACTGTATGCTGTATGCTTCGATCCAACCCTGACTATGTTATTCAGCCTGTGCCGATAAGGGTAGTGCTGCTGCAGTCTGGTAGACTCACCTCGACATTTCAGAGGCTGAGTGCCAGCTCTCAGATACCTCCACATATCACCTACTGGCCCATAACCCTTCCATGGCATATCAGGCTATTTTATTTACTAAATCTGACCACATTTCATCTGGAGATTCCCACTTACTCGCCCACCAGCCCCCCCCCCCCCCCCCACCCCACTCACCCCCACCTAACAGTCCCAAAGCTGATGGTCCTCTGATAGTAGAGCTCGCTTTTATCTCCTCCTGAAAATCCACAAACAGAACTGCCTGGGCAGACCCATTGCTTCAGCTTGCTCCTGCCATACAGAGGGGGTGTATGGATACATGCGTGGACCCAAGTTATACCTGTTCCTTCCTGGGTACGTAGACCATTCCTTGTTCCAGTTCTATTCCAGCCCCCATCCACAACTCTTTGCCTGGTACGGAGATGATATCATCGCTGCTGCTCCTCTCTCTTGTCCATAATTGGAAAAGTTCGTCGTTTCCAATTTACAGCTCTCCCTCACTTTCACCTGGTCTACCTCTGACTCCTCCCTTACGTTCATCGACATCTCTGCTACTATTTCTGGGGATAGACCGGTCACTGATATCCAGTATTAACCCACCGACTCCCACAGCTACCTGGAGTATACATCCTCACACCTTGTTTCCTGCAAAGACTCCATTCCATTCCCCCAGTTCCTCTGTCTCCACGACATTGCTTCTGATGATGTCAACTTCAGAAATGTGGCCTCTGAAATGTCTACTTTCGTCCTCAACCAAGAACTCACCAGAATTGTTATTGACAGGCCCCCAACCAGTTCCGACCCATCTCCTGCACTTCTACCCTCACCCTCTCTCCTCCCTCCTGTAACAGCGTTAAGACTTCCCCCAGTCCTTACCTACCATTTCGCCAGCATTGACATGCAGAAGATCATCAGTCTGCATTCCCCCACCTCCAGCACAGATGCCACCACCAGACACATATTTGCCTCCTCTCCCTTTTCCGCCTTCTGAAGTGACCATTTTCTCCAGGACACCCTGGTCCGCTCGTTATTCATTACCCACACCTTCCCCTCCATCACCTCCACCAGCCCCCACCACAGGTATACTTCACTTTACCCTGCCAGAGGTGTTACACTTTCCCATTTACCTCCTCCCTCCTTACTAACCAAGGGCCCAAACACACCTTCCAGGTGAAGCAGCATCCTACCAACATTTCCCACAATCCGGTCTACTACATTCGCTGTTCACATTGAGGTCTGCTCTACATTGGGGAAACTAAAGGTAGACTGAGTGACTACATCACTGTACCTATGCAAAAGACCCTGACTTTCCAGTTGCCTGCCAGTTTAATACCCCATCCTGTTCCCTGACCAATGTCAGGCTTGCTGCAGTGTTCCAGGACATTTCAACGCAAGCTGGAAAAACAACACTTCCTTTTCCGCGGGTAGACCCTGTAGCCATTCAGACTCAAGATAATGTTCAATAATTTTAAGGACTGAACTCCTCAATGCCCCCTACCCATGCACCAGGCCGAGTTCTCACGAGGCCTTCCATTACTCACTCCCTATTGTTAGCTACTAACAGTCTCCGTTAACAGCTATTCAGCCTCTGCTGTATATTAATCAACATTTTCAGGGCTACTTTACGTTCTGAGGAAGGGCCACTGAACTAGAAACGTTAATTCTGATTTCTCTGCACAGATGCTGCAAACCTTTTGCAGCAACTTCGGGTTTTGTTTCAACAATGTCTCACAATGTTTTTGTATAACAATGCAATGCGTCATGGCTATTTGGAGCTCTGTCAAACATAGGAACTTTGTAATTTCTCATTTAATGTCCATAAACAAATATTCGAGATTCAACTGAGATAGCAGCTTTGCTTATATCGTTCAGATCAGTCAATTTGTCACAGTTCAGAAAGAAAAAGAAATCGACAGAGGGAAACTCAGCAGGTCTGGCACTCTCTGAGCAGAGATACACAGAATTAACCTTTGATTTCAACATGACTTTTTCAGAACAGTGTCACATCATATTCGATATGTTAACTCTGTTTCTCTCTGCAGATACTTCCTCATCTGTTGCGCTTCTACCATCATTGTCTGTTTGTATTTCATGTTTCCGTATCACTCTATTTCATGTTTCTTGACAGGGCTACATGCTGAATTTGTTTATATGTGGACAATGTAGTCATTTCACGTTCCTATTACAGTTGCTGTGTCTGTGACACCTGTGTTACGGCCGAAATCTGTTTCTTCTTTAAGATTCAAAGGAAAAAAATAATATTTTTCTGATTATCCTGTAAATCTCAGGAACTCCACTTTGTTTGAAAAGACATTTTAGAGGCAGCTGACTTTTTATGAGATAATAGGAATAGAGTATTGATAGTGGAGCACTCTGTGTCCTTCGTTGAACTAGCTTGTCTACCCCCTCTCCAAAGGCTTTGATTACACAGAATTATTTACAGCAAAAGTGGGGGAAACTCAGCCCATTGTCTCTTCCAGTTTGGAATGACTATATCTCTGCTGTTAGTCTCCTGTATTGTCCCCATTGCCCTTCACATTTTGTTTTTGTGTCTGCTTTTAATTGTAAGTATCCTGCCAGATATGAACAATATTATCAATCTCAAACAAAAAGAAAACTAGAACTTAAAGGGCAAGCTCAGCAGGTCTGGTAGTATCTGTGAAGAGAAATCAAAGTTAATGTTTCAGGTCCGGTGACCCTACTCAATCTGTATTTCCAATGATTAAATGTGTGTATATAAAATGTAGTTCACTTTATCACATTTAATATTATCCTTTTAGTTCGCATTGTTATTCAGCATTGCATCTCCCAAATGTTGGCTGTTTCCTTGTAATGCATTACATTTAATTCTGTCTATCCGAAAGAGAGATGATGACAGGGGAATATCATTGTACTCCCCATGCAGTCTCCACAGCCACTGCTTCCATTCCGCCCTGTCTCCCAGCCAATGTCATGTTCATTCGAACCTGACTCATTAATTCATAAGTCTTAATGAATACGTTCATTGTAATTATCACTTTTAGTTTTGGACTGAGGCCAAAGTGTGTAAAAATACGGTTTACAGCAAATAAAACTGCACTTAGAAGTCTGTCAATTTATATAAATAAATTACTGAAGCATATTCCCTTTGGACGTCCCAAGTTTCCTTATTAGAGCAGTGAGAGGAACATTCCGAGAAATCCAGGGCGACTGTGTTGAATGGCAGTCTGTTCGCTAGCGTTTGTTCCCGTGGAGGAGAGATCAGCACAGTAACAAAATCCTGATTGTGATTCTTTTGGGGGTGGTGGAGGGATTTTTGGAGAGATGGTTACAGCATAGTAAACGGACAAGAGAGCAGAATCATGTCGCCCACGAAAAGAAAATATTCTTATTCTCCCTCACAACTGACTTCACTAGAGCGATTGATGATGGGAGATGTGACCAATAGCGAGCAATGTCAACATGGAGTCCATTCCAGATATATTGTGAACTGAATGTGCTGTATTGAAAGCAGGGACTGTTTGCTCTAATTGTGATTGATGTCAGTCTCCATGCAATGCAACTGTGTCACTGGAGGGTTTCCCTCTCCTATTAGTAAGAGGCTTCATTCAGTGCGCTATCCCACTGTAGTAACAGATGCATTAGCTCCAACAGTAGCAGAGATCAACAGCTGCATAGATCTGAATCTGAGAATAGCGGACTGGAACATTACAGCAATGGAGAGGAGGTTTTCCTTGAGTCTTTTCAATATTTCCCTCTCTTGGGAATTTCTACCATATCGGATATCAGCAGTACTGATGATTATTCTGGGCGGGGTGGAGGGTCAGCTACTAACCTATTCTCGCTATTGTTGGTGTTCTCTACCTCTGTCCATTCATTAATCCCATAAACAAGTTTGAACTCCGTTGTAATTTCTGTTATCTATATTTGTCAGAGAAAGTAACTCTTGTCTTCAATTTCAATTGCAGTCTCCATTCACTACCCATGAATTACAGACCACTCCCTCACAAACATCTGAGAACAAAAATGTGCAAAACCTCGAGATCCCTTTTTGTCCTGAACTGATTTTTGTCTGGTGTTCTCTCTGTCACCAAACCTGTCCACTCCCAGCTCCTAATATCCCCAATCTCCATCTCTGTGTCAGTATTGTTGCTGAACAAACCATTGGCTGCACGTTGGTAAAATTCAGACTTAATGTTTCAAGCTCTCTTCTGACCACTTTTCCAATTACAAATACTTCAATCACAAAATTGCTCTTGTCTCGGACTTTACTTCTTGATTAGGGCAATGTATGAATGTAGGAATGTCGCTGGATGTAATTGTGAGGCAAAGCTTAATAAACGAAAGATATTGTTTCAAGTCCACCACAGCTGATGACAGAACCAAAATAAAAATAATAAGAATCGGAATAAAAGTGAATTTCACGAAAAACAAACATAAAACAACATTGTGTCTGAAAACCTTTTTCTTTCACTGATCACCTTCGGTAAACAAATCTAATGTTATTACCTGGTCTGGGTTAATTGTGACTTGAGACCCATGACAATGTGCTTAACTTTATATTGGCTTGTGGATGGCCTCATAATCAATACAATTAGTGATGGTCACTAATTGCTGCCCTTGGCAGAGATGCCAACATCCTACGAAATAACAAAATTGAAGGTGAAATCAAATAAAGGAAGATGCTGAAAATCTAAAATTATAGAAAGAAATGCAAAGAAACGAACAGAAAGTGCTGGGGAACTTTCCTGAATTGAAAACAGCTGGAAAAGGGTGTGATTAATACCATTGACAGGGAAGTCTGCTTTGAAGAGGAGGAGGAATCAATAGTGAAAGAGAGATATAGAAGAAAAAGAGCAAACAAAGAGAATGATGATCAGCTGGACTGGAAATAAAATGTGAGATTCACCTCATTTATTTTTCGCCTTTCCCATCTTCCTGAATATCATGCCCTTGCAAATGTGGGTATCCCCGCTTTTCAAAAGTTCGCTTTTCGCCACTTCCCTTTCTGAATAATTAAATTAGGACATTGTTTTGCTAACCATAAGATATCCGAACAGGATTTTCACTTTTACGAAGAAAGCCGATTTTTTTCCCATATAAGTTAGTGCTCCTGCACTTTACACCATATCAGCTTGCGAACGGTTTCGTAGGAACACTCTGCTTACAAATAGTGACGGAAACCTGTATATATCTAAGATCATGTTTAAAGCAATTTGATTCCCTCTGTCTGTCCTCCTTAAGTGTGGTAACCTTCTTATATTCATTAATTAGACATGGGTATCTCTGACTGGGGCAGCATGAGTTCATTTTCCCAGTTGCCCTTGAGAAGACCTTGAGCCACTGCAGTCCACGTGTTTGATCTGATTTGGTTTCGTTTATTTTAGTCAAATGTACAATGGAAAGGTTTGTTTTTATTGTAGTGCAGGCACCTGATAGTAAACAAGAAAACAGAGATCGTGGGGTACTTACACAGATTGAGTCATACAAGGTTACAGCTTCACAGGAGGTGTGAAAAGTAAGATCGACATTAGCAAGATTAATATTATTTGAAAAGTGAGAGATGTCAATTTGTCAGTCTAATAATGGTAGGGAAGGAAGTGTTCCTGAGCATGCTGGTCCATGTTTTCAAGCCTCTGTGTCTCCTCCTTGTAGGAAGAGGTTGAAGGAGATCATGACCAGTTTGGGAGAGATCTTTGATGTTGCCAGCCTTTCTGCGACAATGACAAGTACAAATGGACGGAAGGTTGTCTTCCGTGTTGGTCTGAGCTGTGCACACAACCGTCTGTAGTTTCTTATGGTCCTAGGCAGAGCAGTTACCATGCCAGGCCATCACGCACCCGAATAAAATGTTTTCAGTTTCCAGTATGCAGAGCACTGGGGGATGGGTGGTTTCAAAATAGTTAGATATAACAATTGTCTGTTAAATGGATACCCACGTTCTGGTTGCTGTTTTGACAACAATTGAAATGTAACTGATAATTTTACATTATGTCCTCTATAACAAAACCTTGTTGAGTGTATTGTATTGCCAACATCAAACCAATGAGCCATCACCTGGTTCAAATGAATAGAGAAGCCAACGAAGGAGAAAGAGACAGAAACAAAGAGAAGGAGAGAGAGAACACAGCGAGGGAAACAGATGGACAGTCAGTCAAAGAGAGAAAGGAAACAAAACAAGGAAACAAACAGTCACATGTGCAGGGAGAAGGGAAGATAATAGGTTCAGGGAGAGAAACAGAAGACAGGGAGAAGGCTAACACAGGGAAATAGGCAGTGTGAGAGAAACAGTGAGAGACAAAGGTCACAGTGAGCTGGAGATAGGGTCAAGGGGAGCTGGGGGGAATGGAAGGAGCTGACGCTGAGGACCAGAGAGACCTGGGCGTGAGCACTGGAGGGAGATGGGGGTAGGGAGGTGAGGATTTATTTTGTCCTGTGCCAAGATGCCCAGGAAGATCATGGTAATAATGGTTGTATTGAATGATGGCTGTAAAACATGTCTGAGAGGCATATTGGCTACGCTGCACAGGGCGTGCGCTCGGCGAGATCAATATGAACAAAATCAGCATTATCTGAGATTAGAAAGTCCATTCATCAGCTTAATAACAGCTAGGAAGAAGCTGTTCCTGAACTTACTGCTCTGTGTGTTCAAGCGTCTGTATCTTTTAGCCTGATGGAAGAGGTTGTGGGAGACCTTTACAGGCATATGATGGGACATTGGTAATGTTAGAACAAAGAACATTCCAGTGCAACAGGCCATTTGGCGGTCCAAACCTGCGCCGATCCAAGTCCTCCATCTCAACCTGTCTCCTATTTTCTAAAGGTCTGTATCCCTATGCTCCCTGCCCGTTCATGTATATTTCCAGAAACATCTTAAATGGAGCACCAGTGGTCACAGTACTACATGTTGAGAAACTCCCTTCCCCAACTACACTCTGTCCCGTGTTGCCAAGCCAGTTCTTTATCCATGTAGCTAGCACACCCTGGACACCACGTGACTTCACTTTCCCCATAGCCCGACCATGGGAAACCTTATCAAACGTCTTCCTGAAGTCCATGTACATGACATGTACATTCCCTCCCTCATCAATTAACTTTGTCACTTCCTCAAATAATTCTATTAAGTTGGTAAGACATGACCTTCACTGCACTAAACCATGTTGCCTCTCACTGATGATACCATTTTCATCCAAATGAGAATAGATCTTATCCCTCAGTATCTTCTCTAACAGCTTCCCTACCCCAGACGTCAGGCTCACCGGTCTATAATTAACTGGATTATTCATGCTCCCCTTCTTAACAAGGGGATTAGAAATTTTCCTGTCCTACGGGCCCTCAGTTGTGTTCAAGGATGTTACAAAGAAATCTGTTAAGGCCCTAGCTATTTCCTATCTCCCTTCCCTCAGTAATTTTGGATAGATGTTGGCAGCCTTTCTGCGGCAACAGGCCGTGTAAATAGAGTCAATGGTTGGGAGACATGAGACCGCCTTTGTCTGGGCTGTGAACACAATCTTCTGTAGTTTCTTATGGTCCTGGGCAGAGTGTTGCTGTACCAGGCCATTACACACCCGGACAGTACGTTTACAATAGTGCATCTGTAGAAGTAGTGCATGCTAATTATCCTGAGCCTAGTGAGGAAGCAGTGACGTTTTTGAACCATCTTGACTGTCACACCCATGTGAGAGGTCCAGGGTAGATTGCCATTATCATCACTCCGAGGGCTTGACGCTCTGCACTGTCTCGAACGTTGATGTAGATAGGGGCTTGTTCACCTCCTTTCGTTCTAAAGTCAATGATCAGTTCTTTACTTATGCCGAATTTGAGAGGGAGGTTATTATCATTCCACCATGCTACCAAACCCACTATCTCCTTACTGTGTTCAGACTCATCGTTGTTTGATATCCCTCCTGCTTTGGTGATGTCATCAGCAAACTTACAGTTGGCATTGTTTGGAATTTGGCAAGACAACCACGTGTGTACAGGGAGTACAGTAGGGGGCTGAGGACACAGCCGTGTGTGTAAAGGGAGTACAGTAGGGGGCTGAGGACACAGCCGTGTGTGTAAAGGGAGTACAGTAGGGGGCTGATGACACAGCTGTGTGTCTACTGGAGTATAGTAGGGGACTGAGGGACACAGCTGTGTGTGTACTGGAGTATAGTAGGGGGACAGAGGACACAGCCGTGTGTGTACAGGGAGTACAGTAGGGGACTGAGGACACAGCTGTGTGTGTACTGGAGTATAGTAGGGGGACAGAGGACACAGCCGTGTGTGTACAGGGAGTACAGTAGAGGGCTGAGGACACAGCCACGTGTGTACAGGGAGTACAGTAGGGGGCTGAGGACACAGCCGTGTGTGTACAGGGAGTACATTAGGGGGCTGAGGGACACAGCCGTGTGTGTACTGGAGTATAGTAGGGGGACAGAGGACACAGCCGTGTGTGTACAGGGAGTACAGTAGAGGGCTGAGGACACAGCCGTGTGTGTACAGGGAGTACAGTAGGGGGCTGAGGACACAGCCGTGTGTGTACAGGGAGTACAGTAGGGGGCTGAGGACACAGCCGTGTGTGTACAGGGAGTACATTAGGGGGCTGAGGGACACAGCCGTGTGTGTATTGGAGTATAGTAGGGGGACAGAGGACACAGCCGTGTGTGTACAGGGAGTACAGTAGAGGGCTGAGGACACAGCCACGTGTGTACAGGGAGTACAGTAGGGGGCTGAGGACACAGCCGTGTGTGTACAGGGAGTACATTAGGGGGCTGAGGACACAGCCATGTATGTACCGGAGCACAGTAGGGGGCTGAGGACACAGCCATGTGTGTACAGGGAGTACAGTAGGGGGCTGAGGACACAGCTCTGTGTGTGTACAGGGAGTCCAGTAGGGGGCTGAGGACACAGCTCTGTGTGTACCGGAGTACAGTAGGGGACTGAGGACACAGCTCTGTGTGTACCGGAGTACAGTAGGGGGCTGAGGACACAGCTCTGTGTGTACCGGAGTACAGTAGGGGACTGAGGACACAGCTCTGTGTGTACCGGAGTACAGTAGGGGACTGAGGACACAGCTCTGTGTGTACCGGAGTACAGTAGGGGACTGAGGACACAGCCGTGTGTGTACCGGAGTACAGTAGGCGGTTGAGGACACAGCTGTGTGTGTACAGGGAGTACAGTGGTGGACTGAGGACACAGCCGTGGGTTTACAGGATCTAAAGTAGGTGATGCGGACGCAGCTGTGTGTGTACGGGGAGTACAGTAGGAGGCTGAGGATACTGAAGTGGGTGTACAGGGAGTACAGTGGGGGGTTGACGGCACAGCTTTAGGGAAGTAGTTACTCCGAAAGTTATAGAGAGATGGGCGACAGTGAGGGGGAGTGGGAGGAAGCAGCCAGTGCAGGGACCCCCTGCGGTCATTCCCCTCAAGAACAAGTATACCGTTTTGGATAATTCTGGGGGGGGATGACTTACCTGGGGTAAGCAACGAGGTTCAGGCCTCTGGCACGGAGCCTGTCCCCGTTGCTCAGAAGGGAAGGGTGGAGAAAGGTAGAGCGATCGTTATTAGGGACTCAATAGTGAGGGGCACAGATAGGCGGTTTTGCGGGGGCGACAGAGACTCACGATTGGTATGTTGCCTCCCAGGTGCAAGGGTACGTGATGTCTCTGATCGTGTTTTCCGGGTCCTTAAGGGGGAGGGGGAGCAGCCCCAGATCGTGGTCCACGTTGGCACCAACGACATAGGTAGGAAGAGAGGTGAGGATGTTAGACAGGCTTTCAGGGAGCTATGTTGGAAGCTCAGAGCTAGAACGAACAGAGTTGTTGTCTCTGGTTTGTTACCCGTGCCACGTGATAGAGAGTCGAGCATAGGGAGAGAGAAGAGTTAAATGCGTGTCTACAGGGATGGTGCAGGAGGGAGGAATTCCGGTTTCTGGACAACTGAAGTTCTTTCTGGGGAAGGTGGGACCTCTATAAACAGGACAGTCGACACCTTAACCTGAGGGGCACCAGTATCCTTGGGGGGAGGTTTGCTAGTGCTCTATGGGAGGGTTTAAACGAACTCTGGAGGGGCATGGGAACCTGGACTGTAGCTTTAGGGTACAGGACCTTGAGTGTCGGGAGGTTAGGAACATGGCATCGATCTCGAAGGAGGGTGCCTGTAAACAGGAAGGTGGCTTGAAGTGTGTATACTTTAATGCAAGAAGTATAAGAAATAAGGTAGGTGAGCTTGCAGCATGGGTTGATACCTGGGACTTCGATGTTGTGGCCATTACAGAGATGTTTGTAGAACAGGGACAGGAATGGCTGTTGCAGGTTCCAGGGTTTAAATGTTTTAGTAGGGTCAGAGATGGGAGTAAAAGAGGGGGAGGTGTGGCATTGCTTGTCAAGGACAGTATGACAGCAGTAGAAAGGGTGATGGAGGAAGACTTGCCATCTGAGGTAATTTGGGCGGAGGTTAGAAATAGGAAAGGTGAGGTCACCCTGTTAGGAGTTTTCTACAGGCCTCCTAATAGTCCGAAAGAAGTAGAGGAAAGTATTGCGAGGATGATTCAGGATAAGAGTGAAAGTAGCAGGGTGGTTGTTCTGGGGGACTTTAACTTCCCAGATATTGACTGGGAAAGCTAGAGCTCAAGTTCGTAAGATGGGTCGGTGTTTGCCCAATGTGTGCAGGAGGGTTTCCTGACACAATATATAGACAGGCCAACAAGAGGTGAGGCTATACTGGATTTGGTTCTAGGTAATGAACCAGGCCAGGTGTAGACTTGGAGGTAGGTGAGCACTTCGGGGGCAGTGACCACAACTCGGTGACTTTTACTCTAGTGATGGAGAGGGATAAGTGTGCACTGCAGGGCAACAGTTATAGCTGGGGGCAGGGAAATTACGATGCGGTGTGGCATGACTTAGGATGCGTGGATTGGAAAAATAGGCTTCAAGGGAAGAACACAAATAATATGTGGAGATTGTTCAAGGAACAGCTAATGGGTGTCCTTGATAAGTATGTACCAGTCAGGCAGGGAGTAAAGGGTTTAGTGAGGGAGCCGTGGTTTAATAAGGAATTGGAATCCCTTGTGAAAGGGAAGAGGGCGGCCTATATAAAGATGAGGCGTGAAGGTTCAGTTGGGGTGATTGAGAGTTATAAGGTAGCCAGGAAGGATCTAAAGAGAGAGCTAAGAGCAGCGAGAAGGGGACATGAAAAGTCCTTTGTTGGTAGGATTAGGGAAAACCCAAAGGCTTTCTATAGGTATGTCAGGAATAAAAGAATGACTAGGGTAGGTTTCGGTCCAGTCAAGGATAGTAGTGGGAAGTTGTGCGTGGAGGCGGAGGAGATTGGTGAGACACTAAATCATTACTTTTCGTCAGTATTCACTCAGGAACAGGACACTGTTGCTGATGTGAATATTGAGTCACAAGTGATTAGAATGGATGGCCTTGAGGTACGTAGGGAAGAAGTCTGGGGAATACTGGAAAGGGTGAAAATGGATAAGTCCCCTGGGCCTGATGGCGTTTATCCTAGGATCCTCTGGGAAGCTAGGAAGGAGATAGCGGAGCCATTGGCCTTGATTTTTATGTCGTCGTTGTCTACGGGAATAGTGCCAGAAGACTGGAGAATAGCGAATGTGGTCCCCTTGTTCAAGAAGTGGAGCAGGGATAGCCCGAGTAACTATAGGCCAGTGAGTCTCACTTCTGTTGTGGGCAAAGTCTTAGAGAGATTTCTAAGGGATAGGATTTATGAACATCTGAATAGGAATAATGTGATCAAGGATAGTCAGCATGGTTTTTTGAAGGGCAGGTCGTGCCTCACAACTTTATTGAGTTCTTTGAGAAGGTGACCAAGGAAGTGCACGAGGGTAAAGTGGTAGATGTGGTGTATATGGATTTTAGCAAGGCGTTCGATGAGGTACCTCATGGCAGGCTAATGCAAAAACTACGGAGGTATGGCATTGAGGGTGCATTAGAGGTTTGGATTAGGAATTGGCTGGCTGGAAGGAGACAGAGGGTAGTAGTTGATGGTACAGGTTTATCTTGGAGTGCAGTTACTAGCGGTGTTCCACAAGGATCTGTTTTGGGACCATTGCTGTTTGTCATTTTTATAAATGGCCTGGAGGAGAGGCTTGAAGGCTGGGTGAGCAAGTTTGCAGATGACAGGAAAGTCGGGGGGGTTGTGGACAGTGAAGAAGAATGTGGCAGGTTACAGCGGGATATAGATAAGTTGCAGAGCTGGGCAGAAAGGTGGCACATGGAATTTAATGTAGCAAAGTGTGAAGTCATTCACTTTGGTAGGAGTAACAAGAAGATGGATTACTGGGCTAATGGTAGGCTACTTAGAAGTGTGGATGAGCAGAGGGATCTTGTTGTCCATGTACACAGATCTCTGAAAGTTGCCACCCAGGTAAATAGTGCTGTGAAGAAGGCATATGGCATACTGGGCTTTATTGGTAGAGGAATTGAGTTCCGGAGTCCTGAGGTCATGTTGCAGTTGGATAAGACTCTGGTGCGGCCTCATCTGGAGTATTGTGTACAGTTTTGGTCGCCATACTATAGGAAGGATGTGGATGCATTGGAACGAGTGCAGAGGAGGTTTACCAGGATGTTGCCTGGCATGGTAGGAAGATCGTATGAGGAAAGGCTGAGGCACTTGGGGCTGTTCTCATTGGCGAAAAGAAGGTTTAGAGGAGATTTGATAGAGGTGTACAAGATGATTAGGGGTTTAGATAGGGTTGACAGTGAGAACATTTTTCCGCTAATAAAGTCAGCTGTTACTAGGGGACACAGTTTTAAATTAAGGGGTGGTAGGTATAGGACAGATGTTAGGGGTATATATTTTACTCAGCGGATTGTGAGTTCATGGAATGTCCTGCCAATAGCAGTGGTGGACTCTCCCTCTTTATGGTCATTTAAGCGGGCATTGGACAAGCATATGGAGGTTATTAGGCTAGTGTAGGATAGGTCGGCTTCGGTCGGCGCAATATCGAGGGCCGAAGGGCCTGTACTGCGCTGTATTTTTCTATTTTCTATGTTGTATGTACAGGGAGTACAGTAGGGGGCTGAGGACACAGCCGTGTGTGTACAGGGAGTACAGTAGGGGGCTGAGGACACAGCCGTGTGTGTACAGGGAGTACAGTAGGGAGCTGAGGGCACAGCTGTGTGTGTACAGGGAGTACTGTAGGGGGCTGAGGACACAGCCGTGTGTGTACAGGGAGTACAGTAGGGAGCTGAGGGCACAGCTGTGTGTGTACAGGGAGTACAGTAGGGGGCTGAGGATACATCTTTTGGTGCTCAGGGAGTACAGTAGGGGGCTGAGGGCACAGCCGTGTGTGTACAGGGAGTACAGTTGGGGGCTGAGGGACAGTGCCATGTGTGTACAGGGAGTACAGTAGGGGGCTAAGGGACACAGCCGTGTGTGTACAGGGTGTACAGTAGGGGGCTGAGGGACACAACCCTGTGTGTACAGGGAGTACAGTAGGGGGCTGAGGACACAGCCGTGTGTGTACAGGGAGTACAGTAGGGGGCTGAGGACACAGCCGTGTGTGTACAGGGCGTACAGTAGGGGGCTGAGGGACAGTGCCATGTGTGTACAGGGAGTACTGTAGGGGGCTAAGGGACACAGCCGTGTGTGTACAGGGAGTACAGTAGGGGGCTGAGGACACAGCCGTCGGTGTACAGGGAGTACAGTAGGGGGATGAGGACACAGCCGTGTGTGTACAGGGAGTACAGTAGGGGGCTGAGGACACAGCCAAGGGAGTACAGGGAGTACAGTAGGGGGCTGAGGGACACAGCCATGGGTGTACAGGGAGTACAGTAGGGGGCTGAGGGACACAGCCGTGTGTGTACAGGGAGTACAGTAGGGGGCTGAGGACACAGCCGTGTGTGTACAGGGAGTACAGTTGGGGCTGAGGACACAGCCGTATGTGTACAGGGAGTACAGTAGGGGGCTGAGGATACAACCCTGTGTGTACAGGGCGTACAGTAGGGGACTGAGGACAGTGCCATGTGTGTACAGGGAGTACAGTAGGGGGCTGAGGGACAGTGCCATGTGTGTACAGGGAGTACAGTAGGGGGCTGAGGACACAGCCGTGGGTGTACAAAGAGTACAATAGGGGGCTGAGGGACACAGCCCGGTGTGTACAGGGAGTACAGTAGGGGGCTGAGGACACAGCCGTGGGTGTACAGGGAGTACAGTAGTGGGCTGAGGACACAGCCGTGGGTGTACAGGGAGCACAGTAGGGGGCTGAGGACACAGCCGTGGGTGTACAGGGAGTACAGTAGGGGGCTGAGGACACATGCTCCAGGAGCACCAGTGTTCAGTGTTATTGTGGCGGAGGTGCAGATACCTACCTTCACTAATTGTGGTCTGTGGGTCAGAAACCAGGGGATCCAGTTGCAGAGGGTGGAGCCATGAGTAAGGTCACAGAATTTTGAGATCAGTCTGGAGGGGATAATGATTTTTAAGGTAGAGGTCAATGAGCAGGAGTCTGGTGTAGGTGTCTTTGGTGTCCAGATGTCCTAAGGATGAGTGCAGGGCTCGGGATACGGCATCTGGTGTGGACCCGTTACATCAGTCGGTATATTATAGGGGATCAATCAGGCTGGGAGATTGGAGGTGATGTGGGCCATAACCAGCCTTTTAAATCACTCCATGTTTATTGAGGTTAGAGCCACTGGGCGGTAATCATTAAGTCATTAAAACATGAGCTTTCTCACTTACAAGGTTGATGTTGGTCTTCTTGAAGCAGGTTGGGACTTCAGCTTGTGGGAGGGAACAGCTGAAATTGTATATGAATACCTCTTCCAGTTGGTCCTCCCAGGATCTGAGAGCTCAGCCGGGAACACTATCCAGGCCCGTCGCTTTCCTTGATTTGACCTGCAGGAAGACTGATCATGCCTGCAGCGGTGACAGCGGGCACAGGCACATCCGAGGCTGTTGGGGCAGGTTTCAGCCTGGCAGTCACACAGTCATTCATCGCAGACATCTCCTCGCTGACCTCCCTCGATCGTCATCAATACACAGTGACATATTTGGTGTGAGCACCACTCAGTTAGTGTTGAGACGGAGTGACATCAATAGACTGAGATTAAGCGCCATAATGAAGTAAACTCACAACAAAAGGTGGTAGAGTGTGCTTCCACTGAGAGTCAGTGACGCAGGGAGTGAAGACTTTTCAGGTGTAATTCAAGTGAAGCCATTGCTTCAACCTGAATGGAGTCAAGCATCTTGACTGTTGTGCCTTGTAGATGGTGGGCGGTCCTTAGGAAGCCAGGAAATATATCATGTAAGAACAATCTGAACAAAGGACTTGAGGGCAGCTTTGCTAAGTTTGCAGATGGTATTGAGGAAGTGGGGAAGCTGGAGAAAAGCTTGAACAGTTTATGACTGTGTGAAAACACGTGGCTGATGGAACGCAATATGGGAATGTGTGAGAATATGCACTTTGGTAGGCGGAATAGAGGAGACACTATGTTCCAATGGGATCCATTAAATCTGAAGCACAAAAGGATTTTGAAGCACTCGTCCTCTCTTATGGTTAATGTGCATGTTCAGTTGGCAGTTAGGAAAGCAAAAACAATGTTCGCATTTATTTCAAGAGAGCAAGAATGCAAGACGGGAGACATACTGCTGAGAATGTAATGGGCTATGGACAGACGGCATTTGGCCAATTGTGAGCTGTTTTGGACACTATCTCTGGGGAAAGATCTGCTGGTGTTGGAGGTGATCCATCCTGGGGACGGTGGCTTGTCATATGAGCGGCTGTGTGTGTACACGATGGAATTTAGATGAATTGTGGGTGGTGGTGGGGGGGGGGGGTCTGATTGAAACTAATGGATTACTGCAAAGATTGATACTACAGTCAGTGTGTAGAAAATATTGCCAATTTTCATAGAGACAATGACAAAATGGCACAGTGTCAGAATGAAGGATTGGGCTGAATGGACTAAATCTATTGCTATATCTCATTTTGTTTCGGTCATAGGATCTATTATTCAGTAAAGACTTGTAAGTCTCTGACCTGCTCTTGTAACCCTGTATTTGTATGTCTATTTGACTTCACGTTCTGGTCAATGTTAACCCCTGTGATATGGACAGTAAGAATATTCAGTGTCAGCCAGGACTCCATTAATATTTTGATTATGAGCTGCTATCAGTGAGTCTCATCTGGCGGGAGGACATTCTCTCCACGATGATTGTCATTTTCTGTCTGGGATTTTCGAAGGATTGATCCTGATACACCAGTATTGTTGATTTAAGCAAAACAGGTGCAATTTATCACAGCACACAGCAACAATATGTCATCGAATACTGAACACTCTTCTAATAACAGAAAAGACTAAAATGTTCAATATTAGAAACACTGCTTTCCTGTTCGTGTTCAAATCAGATAACCTGTCCCATCGAGATGCTCAACTTCGCACTATTCATTAAAAAGTTCTTTTTTTTTCTGTGGGCATCGCTGGATGAAACCGCTCACATTTCTTGCCCGTCCCTAGTTGCCTTGAGAAGGTGGTGCTGAGATGCCTTCTCGAACTGCTGCAATCTACCTGCTGTGCGGTGGCCCACTAGTGATTACAGAGGGAATTCCAGGGTTTTCACGCAGCAACAGTGAAGGAACGGCAATACATTTCCAAATCAGGATGTTGACTCGTTTGGAGGGGAACTTGAAGGTGGTGGTGTTCCCAAAAGTCTATTGCCCTTGTCATTCCAGATGGAAGAGTTCTAGAGATTGGAAGGAGCTGTCTGAGGATCTTTGGGGAATTTCTCCATTGTGTCTTGTAGACAGTGAAAATTGCTGCTCCTGAGTGACCGTGGTGAAGGGAGTGAATGCTTGTGGATGTGGTTCAAATCAAATGGGCTGTTTTGTCCTGGATTGTGTCAAGCTTCTTTCGTGTTGTGGGGCCTGCACCCATTCAGGCAAGTGAGGATATTCCATCTCATTCCTGACGTGTGCCTTGTAGGTGATGGACAGGCGTTGGGGAGTCAGGAGGCGAGTTTCTCGTGCAGTATTCCTAGCCTCTGATCTGGTCTTACATTCATGCGGCGAGCCCAGTTGAGGTTCTGGTCAATGAAACCCCCACCCCCCAGGATATTGACAGTGGGGGAGTTTAGTGATGATAATGCTGCTGAATACAAAGTGGTTATATTGTTTCTTATTGATGACTGTCATTGTCTGAATTTATGTGGTCCAACTGTTACTTGCCACTTACCAGCCCAAGCCTGGATATTGCCCAGATATTGTTGCTTTGGGCATGGACTGCTTCTGTATCTGAGCATTTGCGAATGGTGCTGAACATTGTGCAGTCATTATCGAATATCCCCACTTCTGACCTTATGATGGAAGGAAGGTCATTGTTCAGCAGCTGAAGATGTTTAGACTGAGGACATTAGCCTAAGGGACTACTCTGGAGATGTTCTTGAGCTGAGATGACTGACCTCGATAAACAATGACCATCTTCCTATCTGTCAGGTATGACTCCAATAATGGAGTGTTGGCCCGCGATACCATTTTTGCTTGGGGTCCTTGATGCCACTTTTGCAGAATGCAGCCTTGGTGTCAAGGCTGGAATTCATTTCCTTTTTCGATATTTGAACCAAGGCTGTGATGAGTTCAGGAGCTGAGTGACCCTGGTGGAACACAAAATGGGCGTCCCTGAGCAGGTTAGTTTTGAGCAGGTTCTGCTCGATCGCTCTGTTGATGACACCTTCCATCATTTTACTGATGATGGAGAGTAGACTGATTAGGCGGTATTTGGACGGTTCAAAGTTGTCCTGCGTTTTATGTACAGAACATATTTGAGCAGTTTTTCCCCATTATCAGTTTGTAAACATACTGGAACAGCTTGGCTAGGGGAGCGGGATGTTCTGGAGTACAAGTCTTCAGGGCTATTGCCGGCATATTATCAGGGCCCATAACCTTTGCAGTATCCAGTGCCTCCAACCGTTTCTTGATATCAGTTAATCGAATTTGCTGAAGACCGTTATCTGTAAAGATGGGGACCACTGGAGGAGGCCGAATTGGATCATCCACTCAAAACTTCTGACTGAAGATTGCAACGAAAGCTTCAGCCTTATATTTTGCACTGATGAGCTGGGCTCTCCCATCATTGAGGTTGGGGATATATGTGGAGACTCCTATTCCGGTGAGTTGTTTAATCGTCCGCCACCATTCACGATCAGATTAGCAGGACTGCAGAGCTTAATTCTGATGCATTGGTTCTGTGATCTCTAAGATCTGTCTGTCCCTTGTTGTTTATGCTATCTGGCACACAAGTATTTCTGTTTGGAAGCTTCAGCAGATGAACATTTTATCTTTATATATTCCTGGTTCTGCTCCTGGCATGCCCTCCTGTATTCTCCATTGAACCAGGGTTAATCCTCTGGATTGATGGTCATGGTTGAGTGGGGGACATGCTGGGCCGTGACGTTACTGATTGTGCTGGAGAATAGTTCTGCTGCTATTGATGGTCCACATTGTCTTATGGGCGGACAGTCTTGAGTTGCTAGATCTGCTAAAAGTCTGTGCCATTTAGCTTGGTGATAGTGCCACACAACACGATAGAGTTTATGGAGACAATAGACATCATCTCCACAAGGACAGTGTGGTGGTCACTTTTACCGATACTGTCATGGACATATACATCTGCAGTTGGCAGATTGGTAAGGATGAGGTCAGGTATGCTTTTTTACCCTCTCGTTCATTCCATCACCACCTTCTGCAGACCCAATCTAGTAGCTATGTCCTAAGGAGCCGACCAGCATGATCAGTAGTACTGCTGCCAAACCACTCTTAAAAGTCGACTTTGAAATCCCCCAACCAGAATACACTTTGTGCCCTTGCCGCATTCAATGCTGTCTCCAAGTGTTGTTTAACATGGAGGAGGACTGATTCAGCTGAGGAACGACGTTACGTGGTAATCAGTGAGAGACTCCTTTGTCGATGTTTAATTTCTGTTATTTCTGTAAGGTATGATTCCGTGAGTATGACATTGTCAGGCTGTTGCTTAACTAGTCTGTAAGGCAGTTGTTCCAATGTTGGCACTAGACTCCAGATATTTGTAAGGAAGACTTTCCAGATTCTATAGTGATGTTTCTAATGTTGACTTTTCCGGTGCCCATTTCAATGCCAGATGGTGCATCCAGTTTCATTTGTTTGAAACATTGTAGCGATTGGAACAACTGAATGACTCATTAGACCGTTTCAGAGGGCGATTGCGAGTCAATGACATTGCATTGGGTCTGGAGTTATATGTCAGCCAGGCCAGGTGAGGACGGAAGATTCCTTCATTGTAGGATATTAGTGAACCAGATAGATTTATCTGACAGTCAGCAATGACTTCATTCTCATCAGAAGATTCTTAATTCCAGGAATATTTTTTACATTATTGAATTGAATTTCCACCGTCTGCAGTGGCGGGATTCAACTTGGATCCACAGAACAGGAGCTGATTTTTCTGGATTGATAATCTATTGGTAATACCATGAGACCTACTTGGAACCACATGTTGTACTCAGCTGCCATTTCTTGTGTTACCCTGTTTTTAATTCATTGCTTATGTCATTCTGGAATCTCATTCTTCATAAAATCCTGATTGAAATACACACTCATGAACGTCTTCTCGACTGCTCGAAGTTCATTCAGTCTGTTTTGTTTGAACAGATATTTCAAGGCACCTGTACACCAGAGAAGAGCAGGAAAAGAGAATGGGTGATTGTGCACTGTACCTGTTACCGGACCAGCATGTCTGTCCAGGAAGTATTTATTGTGGGTCAGAGAACGTCAATTATTATGGCATGGATGGAGGCCATTCAGCCCATCGTGGAGTCACAATCTCTCCAACTGCACAATTGGAGATAGAGAGAGTGTGTTAAGAGAGATTGTGTGAGAGAGAAATAAACAGAGAGAAAGCAAGTGAAGGGAGATAATCAGAGAGGATTGAAAGGGGAGCGACTGACTGAATGTGAGTAGAAGAGGTGTTAGATGAGGGTGAAGTCAGATAAATCAGAAGACTGCAATACGATAGATAAATATGAACAGACAGAAGTTAGAAGCTTTATTTAGAAATTCCTCTGGACGGCAAGCCCTTTGTCTGGGCTCCATACACTGTCAGCACTGTGCTGGTACTGGCTGTCATCCCAGATTATTTATTTCCAACAATATTACACAGCTGGGTTACTGACAGCTAAACAGAACCCATTAGGCCAATAGTTTGGTTCCATGGAGAAAGCAGAGGTTTTAAATAGACTCTGCCAAGAGCAGCAGGAAATAACAACCACCACCCCGCATCCACGACCCCCCCCCCCTCCCCCCCGGCCACACCGATACTGTATGAGAGACTAGGCCGGAGAATCTTACTGACAGAGGTGAAATCACAATCTTAGCTGTGGGTCAAATAATGATTGATAAAGTTTGCATACCACCTTCCTAGTTATGTAAATCACATTTCAATTTATATAGCTCAAAATCAGGAGTGTATTTTAACAACCTTATCTCTTTGTACTTTGCATATGTTGGTGGGTGCAGAAATTCATTTTGTTCCTGTATTTTATATTGCATAAACACATTTCATTAATATTGTCTCTGCTAATTCCTCATTGCAGATGTATTCTTGAATCTGATCTTCATATGAGTAATAAAGAGTAACATTCCAATACTGGTAAATGGGGAACATCACTGTCCCTCCACCCAGTCTAATCAGCCATGTTCCCCAGTCTTCTCCGTCTTCTCTCTTTTCCCCAATATCATAATCACAATGTAATTGAAGTCCATTAAATGACACTTCATGACAGTTCCTTAACATCGATAACATCAACAGCCTGACCCACACCTGCCCTCTCTGATCCTGGAATAACAATCTGCACTGTGTTTGCCATGTGCAATTCTCTGTTAACGTATCCATGCCGTTTGTTTGTTGTAACCCACGTTTCTTTTTTGGCACATTTTACGATCAGATCATGGATGATAGATATTTTCTCAATGTTTTACAAATTTTGCAATGATATCAGTAATCAGTAGTTACGGTATTCATTTCTGTACTTATTTACAGAGAAGCATGTTTATGTTCCGTTAAACCTCTGGCATTACTTCCATACCCAAGGCAGACTGAATGAATACACACAATCAATCAGCCATCTTCAACATTCCTTCCTTCAGTCACACTCGCATACCACACCCAGAATGCATAAATGTTCAACGTTTTTTTGAAATTCAATAAAGTAGCATTGAATTCAAAGGGGTGAACTGGAGCTATTTGTTCAGCGATTGTAATTATGTCAGTCTCTGTGGATCGTATGCGTCCCTAGAGAGTTTCTCTCTTCTATTAATAAGGGAATGCTTTCAGTGTTTTATCCTATAGTGTGAGCGGGAGCATGTCCAACAGCAATAATAGGGATTAGCAGCTTCAGAGAGAAGGGCAGGAGAGATGGAAATCTGGGAACATTAGACTGGAATGTTCCAACAATGGATAGGAGTTTATCCTATGGTCTTTACTGGCTTTCCCAACCTTGGATATCATTAGTATCGCGGATTGAAGATGTACTGATGGTTATTCAAGCTGGTTACTACCCTATCCTTGCTGTAGTTGGTGTTCCTGGTAAGTCACTCTGTGTGTTTAGTGAAATGGTCTGAACAGATTCATGATATGCAGATTTTGGAAAGGTGCACTCCAACGTTTTCAGCTCCAATCAAAGATTCCAGTCCTTAGAAATTATAACTAGCAAACTATTATTTACAAATTACTCACCAATACGCGAGGATAAAACACACTGTTCTCAACCTCTTTGATTCATTTTCTCCTGCAAAGTGTACATCTCCATATCCTCCCCACATACCAATCCTGTCCAGTACCACCATTAAGACGTCCCAGTCTCCTCTTCAGCCTCACGTCAATTCCTGAATAAACCATCGTTTGTGCCTTTGTTAATTCCAGATACATCTGTTTCAAGTCCCTTCTAACCACGTGCCCATCGCAAAATAATTGCACTTGAGACGTTTGAAATGTTCTCTTCACAAAATATGAAAGATGGGCAGACAGTGTATGGTGGATCACGTCATTGGCTCGTATGCTAGAACCACAGAATAATAACCTGTTGATATCGGCTTGCCTTATGCCCATTAGAGAAGGCAGTGGGTCACCATTCTCTGGTCAAGACTCTGTTTAACTGCAACCCACGGCAATTTGTTTTACTATTTATTGTCCTGTGGAACAGCTGAAACAGCCACTCAGTTCAAGATCGGCATAACATGCTGGCCTGACCAGAGCTGCACACATCCCGTGAGGACAGAATAACAGGAAAAGTAGCTCCCTTCCTCTGCCTGCATCCCATATTCCAATGGCTCGTTTCCGTTCAGGTAGGTAGCCATACACTATTTTAGATGCATTCTTTGTGACTGAGTCTCTTCCAAGAGTGATGTCCATCTCCATGGGCACCTCTGGTGCTGGCTTTATTGATGCTGACCTACAGATGTAAGGTTGTTTTTAAATTCTACATCAATGGCAGTGAGTTGTAAATGAATGGTTTCCTGTGTCACACAAAAGAAATGGAGCCAGCTAAGTGAGGGAAAGGAATTATTGTGATCAAACCTGAGAGTGTTGTTGAGGCAGTATTTGGCATATTATGGACAGATTTTCTTTCCTTTATCTGGAGTGATCTCCTTAACACAGAGAGGGTGAAGAGGAGTTCCACCAGATTAGTCCCTGGGATGATGGCACCATGAGGAGTGAGCGAAGGTTGATCTGTAGTGCTGTGAGAGAATAAGTAGTGATTGCATTGAACCCTGAGAGAGATGGACAATTGCTCCTTATATTCTAAACAGACAATGAGAAGGTGATAAATTCCATGATTGCTATTTCACTCAGGATGCATGCTTCCGGATAGTTAAATTGCCTGGGCGGACCTTACACCCACCCACCCCAACGCCTACTGCCAATTGAGAGAGACGGACAGGTCCAAGTTTTGAATAAACATTCCCCACATTAATACAGTGCAGTTGGTGTGTGATCCTGCACTGAATGTCATATTATCCACCACCCCGACAGCAGCCACAATACCTTCATTCTAAACCAGTTAACTATTCCCAACAGCTTCTGACCTTTATGAAGAACATGAATCTATCTTCTCAGAGATGCAAGGTACTTCCTTAAGGTTTAGACCAGAAGACTATAAGACATTGGAGCATAAATTAGGACAGTTAGCCCATCGGGTCTACTCCGTTATTCAATCATCACTGATAGGTTTCTCAAACCCATTCTCCGACCTTCTCCCCATAACCCTTCATCTCCTGGATAATCAAGAATATCTATCTCCGCCTCAAATATACTCAATGGCCTGCCCCCACAGCCTTCTGTGACAATAAACTTCAAAGATTCACCATTCTATGTTTAAGTAACTTTCTCTTATCACTGTTCTAAAAAGTGTTCCCTTTCATCTAATGCTGTGCCCTCGGATTCTAATCCAATGGAAACATCTGCAAAACTTCCACTCTCTCCGGGTTATTCAGTATCCTGTCTATTACAATTACAATCCCTCTCATCCTTTCAAACTTTATCAAGTATAGACCCACAGTACTCAAACATTCCTCATGCAATAAGCTTTTCATTTCTGTGAAAATTCTCGTGAAAATCTTCTGAATACGTTCCAGTACCAGTACATCCTTCCTGAGCAATGGAGCTCAAAAATGAGCACAATACTCCAAATGTGGTCTGACCAAAGCCGTATACAGTCAGTTCTTATATTCAATTCTTCTCGTAGTAAATGCTCCCAATCATAATTGCAATTGCCCTCCTAACTACTGTCTCAACCTGCAAGCTGACCTTGAGAGAACCCTGCACGAGAACTCCCAAGTCCCTTTGCACTTCAGATTTCTGAATTTTCTCGCCTTTTAGAAAATAGACCATGCCTCTAAACTTCATGCCAAAGTGCATGACCTCACACTTTCCAACGTTGGAATGCATCTGACGATCTCTTTGCCTGTCCAAAACCTGGTTCAGCATCTCCGCTTCCTCAATACGACCATGTGCCTATCTTTGTATCGTCTGCAAACCTAGCCAGAGTGCCCTCAATTCCCTCATCTAAATTGTTAATGTAACAAGTAAAAAGTTATGATTCCAACACTGAGCATTCTGGATCACCACTTGTCACCGGCTGCCATCCTGAGAAGTATTTTTTTATCCCCACTCTCTGCTTTCTCCCAGACAGACAAGCTTCTATCCATGCCACTACCTTGCCTCCAATACCATGGACCCTTATCATACTCAGTAATCTCCTGTGTGACACCATGTCAAAGCCCTTCTTGAATTACAGGTGGATAACATCCATTGGCTGTGCTTGGTCGAGCCTGCTAATTTCCTCTTCAAAGAATTCCAATAGATTTGTCAGGCATTAACTTCCCCTGATGAAATCATGCCGACTTTGCCCTATTTTACCAAACACTTTCAAGTATTCAGAAATCTCATCCTTCACAATGGATTCCAGGATCTTAGCCATGACAAAGGTTAAACTATTCATGGTGGGATTTTTATTTGTCTTTTTTCCTTACTCCCTCGTTCAAAAGGAGTGTCACGTTAGTGGGTTTCCAGAGCTCTGGGATCGTTCCTTACTCTAGTGATTCCTGAGAGATAACCACGATTGCCTCCACTCCCTCTTCAGCTATCTCCCTTATAACACTGGGATGTAGTCCATCTGGTCAAGGTTATTTACCCACCTTTGGGAATTACATCTTTTTCTAGCTTGTTTTCCATGGTGGGGGCCATCATACTCAGCTCTGGCCCCTCAATCTCTTGAATATTTAAGGTATTACTCATGCATTCCACCATGAAAGCTGATGCAAAGTAATTATTCAGTTCCTTGGCCATTTTCTCGTTCCCCATTCTATCTCTCCAGTATCATTTTCCAGCAATCCAGTGTTCACTTTTGCCGCTCTTTTGTACTTTATATATCGAAAGAAACTGTTACAGTCTTCTTTTATCTTGCTGGCGAGCTTACCCCCATATTTAATAATCTCCCTCCTTATTTTATTTAGTTTGCCCTCAGTTTTGTCGTTGTAAGCTCAGGTTTCCCACTGCACTTTCCAAAATTATATCCTTTCTCTTTTGCTTTTATGCTATACCTGACTTCCCTAGTCAGCTATGGTTGTCCCATCCTCCCTATACAAGCCTCTTTTTCCTCAGAATAAATCTTTTCTCTATCCTGAATTACTCCAAAAATCTCCTGCCATTGCTGTTGCACTGTCTTTCCTGCTGGGCCCGTCTCCCAGTCAATTCTACCCACCTCCTCACTCTTATCTGTGTAATTGCCTTTATTCAGCTGTAATGCTGTTACTTCTGATTCTAACTTCTCCATCTGAAATTGCAGAGAAATTCAATCATATTATGATCACTGTCACCTTAAGCTCCCCTCATTTACTCTGGCCGCACAAGCTGCTCCAAAAAGCCATCTCGTAGACATTCTACAAATTCCTTTTCCTGCCAACCACCATCAGTCTGAATTCCCAGTCCATCTGCATAATAAAATCCCACATGATCACTATAACTTTGCCTTTCCAACAGATCTTTCGAGCGCCTGGTGTATCTTACACACCAGCTCCCTGTATATAACTCCAACTGCATTTTTTCACCTTTTTGATTCCTCAATTCTACACCATCTGACCTTATTTCATTTCTTATTATTGATTATTGATTCAATTCCATTCTTAATACTGAGCCAACTCTATCTCTGTGCCCACTTGCGTATCTTTTCGACAGGATGAATATCCTTGAATATTCAGCTCCCAATCCTGATCCTCTTGCAGCGATGTCACTGTCACTGTTCTGCCCACTATGTCGTACCTGCCAATTTATGGATAAGTCACAAGCTCACTTACCTTATTCCTTAAACTGCATGCATTCCGAAATTATAGTTCAGTCCTGTATTACCCGTCGCTCTTCTCATTGTCATTTGTTTGTCCAGCCTTTGGTACCTACACAGACCCTGACCATTGGATCATTCCCCTCCTACTCCATGTTCTGCAACCCTGATGATATATCCCAAACGCGATAGGCAACACGATCTTCAGGAGTCTTAACCCTGATCATAGAGAACAGTATCTATGCTTTTAACTATACTATCCCCAATTATTCATCATTGGGCAACGTGGTGACACAACAATGCTGCCTCACAGTGCTGAGGACATTTGGTACATTTCCAATCTCTGGACGCTGTCTGGGTGGACTTTGAACATTCTTCCCGTGTCTGCATTGGGAGCATTAACTCTCTTCTCTCTCCACAATACATTTCTATGTTTGCTTCAGGTTTCTACCATCTATGGAATTTTTGCTTTTGTTCGATGGAGAAATGCAGCAAATGTGATAGTAATTTTGTAAAAGAAGCCGTGGTTCGCGGGTTCCTCTGGGTATTTAGGAATCTTGCCCTGCCACTTCTCTGAGTGCAGTGTCCCTGGATGCCCATTCCTTCTCGCTCAGTTCCCTCAGTCCATCGTCACTACATGCAGCATTTCCTTGTGCCACCCATGGACTCCCCACACCCCATTGCCTGGCACTGGATACTCCCTTCGCAGGTGGGCGGCACGGTGACACAGTGGTTAGCACTGCTGCCTCACGGCGCCAGAGACCCGGGTTCAATTCCCGCCTCAGGCGACTGACTGTGTGGAGTTTGCACATTCTCCCCGTGTCTGCGTGGGTTTCCTCCGGGTGCTCCGGTTTCCTCCCACAGTCCAAAGATGTGCAGGTCAGGTGAATTGACCATGCTAAATTGCCCGTAGTGTTAGGTAAGGGGTAGATAGATGTAGGGGTATGGGTGGGCTGCGCTTCGGCGGGGTGGTGTGGACTTGTTGGGCCGAAGGGCCTGTTTCCACACTGTAAGTAATCTAATCTAATCTAAAGGACTGCGTACACAACGACACTGGGAACTTTCTGACCCGCTGGGGATGCTGGGTAAAGACCCTGCCATTGAAAGGAACAGAATAACTAGAATCCAATTGAATAGCAAAGCTGAGTAAACAGGCTGAATTACATCCATCTGCGCCGACATTTTCTAATATTCTGTTTATCCTCGGCCATCTGCAAATAGATGGTCCATGTGTATACCTTGTCAAGCAGGTTTGGTGGTGGGGATAGATATCAGATACGGTCGTCATTGGACTGATTCAGTGGTCCCACTTTCCTGATGTCACACTTAAGTTTTTATTATCAAGTCTATCCAGTTTAAAGAAAAGGCCTTGCTGGAGTTGTGCTGAAAGGATATTTGAATTTTGGAGACATTAGAAAATGTCACGTGCGAGTGAGGTTAGGAATCGTAAGGTAGCACAGTTAAATACACGATCAAAGTTCAATGTGGTTAGCACAGTGGTTAGCACAGTGACACAGTGGTTAGCACTGCTGCCTCACAGCGCCAGAGACCCGGGTTCAATTCCCACCTCAGGCGACTGACTGTGTGGAGTTTGCACGTTCTCCCCGTGTCTGCGTGGGTTTCCTCCGGGTGCTCCGGTTTCCTCCCACAGTCCAAAGATGTGCAGGTCAGGTGAATTGGCCATGCCAAATTGCCCGTAGTGTTAGGTTAGGGGTATGGGTGGGTTGCGCTTCGGTGGGGCGGTGTGGACTTGTTGGTCCGAAGGGCCTCTTTCCACACTGTAAGTAATCTAATCTAATCTAAAAATGTCACGTGCGAGTGAGGTTAGGAATCGTAAGGTAGCACAGTTAAATACACGATCAAAGTGCAGGTCGGGGAGGCAGCACTTCCGATATGTGGATCATTGGGATTCACGGGTCAGTAGGATACACACAAGAAGGACGGGATGCACATGAACTGATAACAATCTCCGATATGTGGAAGATTGGGATTCCTGGGTTGGTAGGATATACGCAAGATGGACGAGATGGAGTTGAACTGGCAGCAATCTCCTGGCAGGCAGATTTCTATTGTCCTTTACGAGGTTTTAAGCTAGTGTGAACCGGCGGTGGGGGAGGGGCGTGTGGAACCACAGCAGTAGGTCCACAGGTACATTGACTGAGGAGAAGTTGGAGACTAATCCCATAACAATAAGACCAACAAAAAAATAAAACAGAGAACAGTGTTCAGTGGCCTGGCAGTCTGAAGTGTGTTGATTTTAATATGAGGAATTTGTTTGTTTGAACAGATATATCGATGTCGCTGCATGTCTGAAAATAGGAAGAGATAATGGTTAATTGTCCACTGTGTCCTTCACTGGACCAGCTTGTCTCTCCAAGCACCAAAATTTGTTACTGTGGGTCGGAGAACGTCAGAGTTAATGCAACACAGAAGGAGGCCATTCAGCCCACCATGCATCCATGAGCTCTTCAAATTGACAACTTGAAAATAGAGGGAATGATCGGAGCTAGACTGAGAGGGAGAGAAATAAACAGAGAGAAAGACAGTGAAGTGAGATAAAGAGAGTGAAAAAAAAGCGACAGAGTGAGTGAGAGAAAGGGGTGTCAAACGAATGTGAAGTTAGATCAAGAGACAGCATGAAGAGAAATGCACCAAAACTTTTCTTAGAAACTCTCACAGACTGTAAGCCCTTTGTCTGGTGCCATACCCTGTGAACACCATGCTGATACTGGCTGTCATCCCAGGTCATTTATTGCCAATAACATCCCAGAGCTGAGTTGCTGACAGCTAAACACAATCCAATAGACCAATAGATTGGTTCCAGGGAGAAGGTGGATTAATTTAAATATTCTGGACCAACAGGAACTTGTAGCCCCTCTAGACACTGCGTGAGAGGCAGGGTGGAATCTCAGTGAAGGGCATCACTGGCAGAGGGGTAATCAGGATCTCAGCTCTGGGTCAAATAATGATTGATAAAGTTTGCACACCAGTTCCATGGTTTGGTAATTCACATTACAATTTATATAGCTCCACATAGTAAGTGTATTTTAACATTATTGTCTTTTTGTTGTTTTCATATTTTGGTATGCACAGAAAAGCTTTTTTATTCTTGTATTTTGTGTTGAATAAACACATTTTATTACTGAGGAAGAAAGGACCTGCTCCGATGGGACAGTCATCATCTGAACCGTGCTGGGACCAGAATCCGAGTGAATCCTAACCAGGGCTATAGACAGAGCTTTAAACTGATTAGGATGTGTGTGTGTGTGTGTGTGTGGTGGGGTGCAGTTATAGGGTTTATTTAGAAAAGCCGAATTAAAAGAGGAGGTAAGAGTACAGAACTCAGGAGAGCTTATTAAAATCTCCAGCACAGACACGAATAGGATAGAGCATCTGGAAATGTTTAACATATCACACTTCGAGTACACTGCACAAATTAATGACAATGAGAAGAGGGATGGTTAATGCAGGACTGAAGGGGTTATAACTGAATGCATGCTGTAAAAGGAATAAGGTAAATGAGCTTGTGGTGCAGAATTAAATCGGCAGGTATGAAGCGATGGGCATCACGGAGATGTGGCTGCAAGGGGATCTGAATATTTACGGATATTTATCCTATCAAAAAGTTTGGCAGGTGGGCAGAGGGAGTGCATTGCATTATTAGTAAGAAATGAAATTAAATCAATAGTAAGAAAGGAAGTAAGGTCAGATGGCGTAGAATTGAGGAACCACAAGAGGTAAGACAACCACAGTTGAAGTCTCGTACACGGCTCCAAAGAGTAGTCAGGAGCTAGGGCACAAGATACGCCAGGAGATAGAAAATATGTGTAGGAAAGGCAAAGTACAGTAATCATGGGTGATTTCAGTTTGCAGGGGAACTGGGAACATGAGATTGGTAGTGGTTCGCAAGAAAATGTAATTTAGGAATGTTTACGAGATGGCTTTTTGAAGCAACTTCTAGTGGAGTCCACTCGGCAACACATGATACTGGATTTAATGATGTAAGATTCGGAAGGGAGATTAGGGTGAAGGTAAACTTCGGAGGCAATCATCAGCACATGGACGAATTTATTCCATAATTTGAGAGAGAGAAGATAGAATCAGAGGTAACAGTATTTCAGCTGAATAAAGGCAACTGCAGAGGCACAAGGGAGAGGCTAGGTAGAATTGAACTGGGACAGGGGTCAAGCATGAAAGGCGGGGGAAGAGCAATGGAAGCAGATTCCAAGACTAATTCAGGAGACATAGCAGAGATACTTGCCGAGGAATAGAGGCATAGTACAGGGAGGATAAGACATTCAGGGCTGACGAGGGAAGTGAGGGATTGCATAGAAGCAAAAGAGCAAGCGTATAATATGGTGAGGGGCAGTGGGAAACTAGAGAATTAGGAATCTTACAAAGACTAACAGAGGGCTAAAACTGACAGAGAAGATTTGATATGGAGGTAAGGTAACCAGTAGTAGAAAGGAGACTGTAAGAGGTTCATTAGATTAGATTACATTACAGTGTGGAAACAGGCCCTTCGGCCCAACAAGTCCACATCGACCCACAACCCACCCATACCCCTACATTTACCCCTTACATAACACTACGGGCAATTTAGCATGGCCAATTCACCTGACCTGCACATCTATGGACTGTGGGAGGAAACCGGAGCACCCGGAGGAAACCCACGCAGACACGGGGAGAACATGCAAACTCCACACAGGCAGTCACCTGAGGCAGGAATTGAACCCAGGTCTCTGGCGCTGTAAGGCAACAGTGCTAACCACTATGCCACCGTGCCGTGCCAAAGTGAAAAAAGAGAGGCAAACGTGAATATGGAACACTGGAAATTGATGCTGGAGAAACAGTAGCGGAAAACAAAGAAATGAATGAGGAACTTTGCATCAATGTTCATGATGCAAGACACAAGTAATTTCCCAAAAATTGAAGACAGTGAGAGGACAGAGCTGAGTATGGTGATCATCATCAAGAAGAACATGCTAGAAAATTAAATGGCCTGAATTTGGATAAATCATCTCCACCAAATGGACTACATCCCAGCATTGTAAGGGAGATAGCTGAAGAAGTAGGGAAAGTGAAAGTGGTAATCTTTCAGAAATGACTAAAATCAGGAAAGGCTGGAAAATTGCTAACGTGATTTTCCATTTAATAAGGGAGTTAGGAAGAATATGGAAAAGTACAGACTGATTAGCCTAACCTTGGTTGAAGGTAACATCCTGGAATCCATCGTGAAGAATGGGATTTCTGAATACTTGGAAGTATTTAGTAAAATAGTGCAAAGTCAGCATTGTTTCACCAATGGGAGGTCATGCCTGACAAACCTGCTGGAATACTTTGAGGGAGTAACGGGCAGATTTGACCAAGGAGAACCAGTAGATGTTATCCACCTGCTTCTCTAAAATCATTTGATAAGGTGCCACACAGGAGGCTATTGAGAAAGATTAGGGCCCCTGGTGTTACAGGCAAAGTGCTAGCCTGGATAGATGCATGGCTGTATGACAGAAAGCAGAGAGTGGAGATAGAAGTGTCCTTCTCAGGATGGTATCCAGTGACAAGTGGTTTTCCTCAAGACTCAGTGTTGGGACCACAAAATTCGCTTTGTGCATTAATGGTCTACATGAAGGCACTTGAGGGAATTCTTGCTAAGTTTTCAAACACTGCAAAGATGGAATAGAGGGATAGGTAGCATAGAAGAGGTTGTTTGGATGCAGGAGGGTGCAGTAGCACCCCTCTGATGCTCGGCTTCCAGACCACCAACCTCAGGATACAACGCATCATCCTCCGCTACCAACAGTCAGACCACACCACCAGAGATATACTTTCCTCCCCACCCCTATCAGCATTCTGCAGAGACCATTTCCTTCACGACTGCCTAGTTAGGTTCACACGTCCTCCCTCCCACACCCCAACAAGCCACCTTCCACTCCCGGCACTTTCCGTTGCCATTGCAGTAGGTATGAAACCTGTGCCAACAACTTCCTCCACACCTCCATCCAAGGCCCCAAAGGATCCTTCCAATCAGGCAGAGAAGATACTGTGAATCCAAACACCTCATCTACTGTGCCCAATGATCCTGGTCTCCTCTACACTGGGGAGACTGGACGTCAACTTGCAGAACGTTTCAGGGAACACTCTCCATCATGAACCCAACAATCCCACTTCCCTGTGGCTAAATACGTCGCCTCCCCTACCACTCCTCCAAGGACATGCAAGTTCGTGGCCTCCCCCACTGCCATATTCTAGCCACCAGCACATCGAGTTCCACCTTGGGACCCTTCAACCACATGGTATTCAGCGCAATGTCACCAGTTTCCTCATCTCCCCTCCCTCCACCTTATCCCAGATCTAACCCTCCAAATGAGCAGCGCCTGTTGAGCTATCCTACCTGTCTATATTCCTTCCCATCTATCCACTCCACCTTCCACTTTCACCACTCACCTTCATTTAGCCATCGCCTTCCAAGCTACCTTCGTCCCAGCCTCTCCCATTCATCTCTCAACCGCCTTCCGCCCACCCACTTCATTCCTGATAAAGGCTTTATGACGGAAACGTCGAATATCCGGCTCCTCAGTCTGCCTGACTGGCTGTGCTTTTCTAGCACCACACTTTTTGACTCTGATCTCCAGCATCTGCGGTCCTCACTTTCTCCTGCTGAAGGATTTGCACAGGTTAGGGGAGTGAGCAAAGAAGTGGCAGGTGGAGTATAACGAGGGCAAGTGTGAGGTCATGCAGTTTGCCCAGAAAAATAAAAGCGTGGAATATTTTCTAAAAAGCGAGCAAATTCAGAAGACTTGGGGTGGTGGGGGGGGGGGGGGGGGAGCAGTGGGAGGGTTCTAGTCCAAGGATCTTGAAAGGTAAAACCTGCAGGTTGTCAGCAGTTGGGAAGGCAAATAAAATGACTCCATTTATTTCAAGAGGGCTTGAATAGAAATGCAGGAATGTATTTCTGAGGCTCTATAAGATTTTGGTCAGACTACATTTGGATTATTGTGCTGGATCTGGAACATTTTCCGATGATATTCACGACAGTGGTCCCAGGAATGAAAAGCTTAACATATGAAGAACATCTGAGGGCTCTGGGTCTATATTTGATAGAGTTCAGAAGGATGTCAGGAGGTCTACTTGAAACTTACAGAATATTGAATGACCTGGACAGGGTGGATTTTGGGAAGATATTTTCCAATGGAGGGGAGACTAGGACCCGAGGGGACAGAGTAAAGAGAAGACCTTTTCAAACACAGATAACGACGAATCTCTTCAGCCAGAGAGTGGTGAATCTAGGGAATGCACTGCTACAGAAGGCTGTCGAGGCCAGTTAATTGAGCATATTTAAGACAGATAGGTTCTTGATTGTAAAGGGGATGAAAGGTTACAAATAGAAAGCGGAAGATTGGGGTTGAAAAGCTTAACAGCCATCATTAAATGGTGGAGCAGGCTCAATGGGCTGAAAGGCCAAATTTCTGCTCCATTGTCTTTTGGTCGTATGGTTAATATTGGCTCTCCTCATTCCTCATTGGAGATGTATCCTGGAATTTGATCTTCTTATGCTTTATAAAGAGTAACATCCCAATACTGCTGACTAGGAAATATCATGTTCCCTCCCTCCAGTCTCTGCAACCATGTCCCCAATATCATAATCACACTCAAATTGAAAACTAGTGCATGGTAATTAATCACAGTTGATTGATATCGACAACATTAACAGCATGACATTCACCTGCCCTCTCTGATCCTCGACTAACCATCTGAATTGTGTGTCAAATCATATTCTCTGTTAACATATCCATGCCTTTTGTCTGTTATAACTCATGTTGTCGTAGGCACATTTGCCTGTCAGATTATGGACTAGAAAAGTTGTCTTCGTATTTTACTGACATTATAGTCACTGATCAGTAGTTACAGACTGTATGTTTCCATTTATAAACGGAGAAACATGTTTATCCTGACAATCCTTTGACATTACTCCTATATCCAAGGCAGATTGAATGAATACACGCAATCAATCTGCCATCTCCAATATTCCTTCCCTCAGCCGCCCCCAATATATCCTAAGCTAAATGAGTAATTTTTAAACTTTTTTTTAATTTTAACTTTTTAAATTTTGAACTCAAAGGGCTGAAATGAAGCTATTTGTTCAGTGACTGAAATTAATGCCCACCTCCATGGATCCTAATTATCACATTGGAGAGTTTCCATCGTTGAGAGATAATGGACTCTATTCAATGTGTTATCCCATAGTTTGAGTAGGAACATCACTAACAGCACTAACAGGGATCAGCAGCTCGAGAGAGAGGGCGAGGAGAGATCAGAATCTGAAACATTAGGCAGGAGTGTTACAATAATTGTTCATAATCTGAGGACCATGGATTGGAATGTTCCAACAATGGATCAGAATCTGAGAACATTAGAGTGAAATGCTCCATCAATGGATAGGAGTTTATCCTTGAGTCTTTACTGGCTTTCTCAGCCTTGGATATCATTAGCATATTGGATCCAGGATATCCTTTGGATTATTCGAGGTGGTTCCTATCCCATCCTCGCAATAGTCGGTGTTCCTGGTAAGTCATTATATTTGTCTACTAAACCGGGTTGAACTGAATTTCTGCGCATGATATATACATTTTGGAAAGTGCAAGTCAATATCTTCAGTTCCAAAGCAAAATTCATTTCCTTATAAACTATAACAAACAAACCACGATTTATAAATTACTGATATGCGAGCAGGAACCAGACTCTTCTGAAACTCCATAATCCATTTTGTCCTTCAGAGATTTACATCTCCATGTCCTCCCCACTCACCAATCCTGTCCAATATCACCATCATGATATCCCAGTCTTGTCCTCAGTCTCAGTGCGATATCTGAATAAACCATTTGTGCCTTTGTTCAATCCAGATGCAACAGTTTCACGTTTTTTTGTGACCACACATCCGTCACTAAATAATTGCTGTTCAGAATGTTTAACTTGTTTTCTGCACATAAGGGAAGACAGTTTATGGTGGTCAAGGCACTTGCTCATAATCTAGAGCCACAGAATATTGGTCTGATGATATCTCCTGAAGGAAATTGTGGAGTTTAAAAACAACCATTATCATTTGTTATAAAAACCAATCTACTTGCCTCAAGTCCTTTAGGGAAGTCAATGTGTCATTTTTCCATCGTCAAGTTTCCATGTGACTTCTGTGATGAACACGTTGGTGTACTGTACCTTTGAGAGAATTAAAAACCAACACTAACTACCTGTCAGCAACAAGAGTTCTGAAAAATAGATATAATGTAACATTTGGTCAAACAACCCGATTAGCTCATTGCATGAAAACAAATTCAGCAAAACATTTTAAATTATAACCCAAAATACCCACCTACCAAGTTTCAATTTCTTATATTGCCAATCTTAACCGCCAATGAACAATCCAATAGGTTGGCAGTACAAGACCATGGAAAATTGAACAGTTGAGACGAGAACTTCCAAGCTACCAGCATCCAAAGACAGCCTTAAAAATAGCTCTCCTATAGGTACATTTATTGATTATTAACTGGTGAAGCAGAGTCCCCAAGAAGAAAATAAGACAGAGATATGGAGAAGAACCGAAAGTTTCCTAGTTTTGAGATAAGAAGTTTTGTTTTCTAAATCTTAATTAGGTGTCTTATCAGACTAGTATTGTGGAGGGGGAATGTAAATGACAGGTTAGAGGAAGAAGTTGGAAATAGTCGTTCGTTTATTATTCTCTGCTATACTTTAAGAAATAAAGTTGTTAATTTTTAGTTAAAATAGATTTGGACTCTAGAATTATCCCAGATTACTGCATGGGATAAATCTTTTCTCTGTTGCTGGTTTTAATTAAGCAGGAAGATTTATCCTGTGTTGTAACACTACAAACCCATAGATATGCGTTTTACTTTTTACGATACTGTGGAACAGCTGAATCAGCCACTCAGTTCAAGATCTGCATAACATGCTGCCCTGACCAGGGCTTCATACATCCTGTGAGAAAAGAACACAGGTAGAGATTGCTCCCTTTCTCTGCCTGTTTTCTGTATTGCTACATCCCATTTCCATTCAGGTCCGTGATCATCCCCTATTTTAGGTTCAATCTCATTGAAATTCTCCCCGAGAGTGATGCACATCTCCATAGGTATCGCTGGTGCTAGCTTTATTGATGCTGACGTACAGATGTAAGGGACCTATAAATTCCATGTTAGTCATAGTGCACAGAGAAGGAATGGCTTTTTGTGGGACAGGAAAGAAATGGCAATGTCTAAGTGAGAGAAAATATGTTTTTGACAATCCCTGAGGCAGTATTTGGGGTACTGTGGTAGCCTTTCTCTCAAGTTTCACCAGATTAATCGCTGGGATGATGTCACCATGAGCAGTAAGTGAAGCTCAGTGAGTGAATAAGAGGTTGTTGCATTAAACCTTAAGGGGGCTGGACAGTCACTCATGATGTTCTAAACAGACACTGATACGGTGATAAGTTTCATGGCTTTTTGTCCCACTCAGATTGCATGCTTCTCGATAGTTTAAGAGCCTCTAAGAACGTTCCACCCAACCACCCACTCCCTATTTCAACTGAGACAGAGAGAGAAAGAGAGCAGAGAGGAGAGACAGAGAGAGAGAGAGAGAAAGAGAGAGGTTCAGGCTTTTGAATAAACTTTCCCAACATTAATACAGTTCAACTGGTTCGTGATCCTGCCATGAACGTCATGTTATCCATAATCCTGACAGCAGCAACAATACCTTCATTATAAAAGTGTTAACTCTTTCCGGCAGTGTAGAGAGAATAAAAGTATTTTTTACGCCACAGGAAAGAAACGGAGATGTCTAAGAGGAAAAAGAGTTGTTGTGATCATCGCTAAGAGTGTTGCTGTTGCTGTTGGGATATTGTGGACAGACTTTCATTCCTTGAAAAGGAATGATCGCCTTGCCACAGAGAGAGTGCAATGGAGTTTCACCAGACTAATCCCTGGGATGTTGGTTACATGAGGAGACAGTGAAGATGAATCTCTGGCGTTGTGAGAGAATTAGAGGCGATTGCATTGAAACTTGAGGGGGAGGGACAGTCACTCACGATGTGCTAAATAGACACTGATACGGTGAAAAATTCCATGGCTTATTTTTTACTCGGGTTGCATTATTGTCGATCGTTTAAGAGCCTCTGAGAATATTCCCCTCAATCCACAACCAATCCCCATGTCGCATGAGAGAGACAGAGGGCCAGTATTTGAATAAACTCTCTCCACATTAATACAGTTCATTTCCTGTGTAGTCCTGCACTGAAAGTCTCATTATCCGCAATCTCTACAGCAGCCACAATACCCTCATGCTAAAACAGTTAACTATTCCCACCAGATTCTGACCTCCATGGAGAACATGGGTGTGTCTTCTCGGAGATGGAAAATACCTCCTTGAGACTTGGCACAAATCATTTGGCTTCCCTCCTCATTACCAGCAAACCATGTCAAAGCAGCACATGTTCTACAAACAATTGAACCATGATTAACATGATGAAGTCCTCTATCCGTGCAGTCTCGGTTTCATTGGTTTGTCATATTGGAATATCAATGACCCCCTCTTGTTCCTGTATAACTGTCTCGTGGGGATGAATAGCCTCCTCCTGGTCTCATGGAACAGGATTAAATGTCTGATTGGGTTCTGCCTGCTCCTATTTAAGAGTTCAATGCACTGAACAGACCACGCTTCTTCCTGTGTAACAGGCAGGAGTATTGAATGTGCTGTCACTCTTCCTGTTCCTGAACGTTAGCTCATACCTGTGTCCAACCAGCTTGAGATGCTGAATGAGCTCCTCTTTTAACTGTGACAATGTGCAGTGTCTGGCCGTGCTGTTACATAAATGTTACCGACACTTTAACAACACAAACCAGAATGCTGTCTGGGTCTTGCTGCATATAGACACAGAATGGTTCAGGAGCTGATGGGGGATAAAATGTTCTGAACATTGTGTGATCTTCAGTCATCATACCCACTTCCAATCTTATGATGGGAAAAGACATTGATGGAGCAGCTGACGATGCTTGTGCTGAGGAGTATAACCTGAGGATCTCCTGCAGAGATGTCCTGGGACTGAGAGGATTGTTGGTGACTGACCCTAAACCTCTTTATTTGTGTTCGGAAACATCCCGTCCAATGGGAAGGTTACACCTGATCCACATTCAGCTCAAATACGTAGGTGGTCCCGATGCCATCCTCAGTCAAATACCGCCTTGATATCAAGGCCATTCACTCTTTCCCGAGCCCCTGTTGTCACCTCTTGTTCATATCAATAGGTGACGGTGTATGTGTAGAGAGTGTTTTCCACTCACAGAGGGTAATCACTGTCAGGAATGATCTGGGCTGGAGACCGAGGGGAGCTATATCACTGAAAGCAATTAAAGAGGAGTTAGATGGATTTTTGACCTGTCAGAGAGCTAAGGGGTGAAGAATTGGGCATTAAAGAGGAGTTAATGACAACAGTAGATCAGCCATGATGTTATGCAATGGCTTGATCATCCGAATTACCTGATTCTGTTTCTTTTGTCCTCATATTCAGCAATTGCAAAGTTAATGGCTGTAATTTTCCTGAATGTTCTTTTATTGAACGTTGTAATCAGAGAGAGTAAAGTATTTTGTGAGTCATCTCTTGTTGAGGTATGGGGACTGTACTCAAGGTGAATCTGGGTCTATAATATCACCAACAAATGAACCACAAGTTGCCAAGAGGAAACACTCTGTAAAGAGACCAGAGGCGTCTTTCGAACCAAATAACATTTTCAACGGACACCAAACCATGTGTGACAGTCTTGAGGGACTGAATGATATCCTGTGTTACTGTTGACCAGGTATTTGGAGCAAGTGGCCTCCATCTGCTCCTTGCAAGAGATGCGGGGGGTTGAATAGAACATAGCAACACAGGACTGAGCAGCAGGAGTGGGCCATTAGATACTTTGTCACCGCTCTGTGTGCTTTTGGTCTCAGCAGCACGTTTCTGTCTGTATACCATTTTACACATACGAAAAACAGCTTTGAATAAATGCAAACTTCCAGAAACCACAATCCTCTGGGGAAGGGAATTTCTACTTGAACATCCCTTTGATTATTTCTCATTTGTGTTCCAACCAATGTTGGAGTGTCACGATGTCCTTTTCCAGTCCCACTCCTCCATTGGTTACACCCATCTTAAATGCAGCCAGTTTAGTGAGGTGGCCAATGATTTAGGTCTTAGACTAGACCATTTTCTGGAAAAATGTGAGGCACAGGAAGTTGAACTCATAACAAATGGCAAAATGATAGAGTGCCCCAAATGTTATTCTGTCTTTGAAGTTATTCTGCTCACACAACCTACTGGTAGTGGGATTTCTTTCTGGAACAGTGGGATTTGGCAGAATTCCCTTCGTTTCAGGCAGTGGATAGATTCCAATGAGTCCTCACCAGAAATCCTTCGCAAGTAGTAAAGATGACACAAGGATTTTATGGTCTCACACTTTGCTATCTGGCGGAACAAAGTAAGAGAGAGGGATCAATCGGCTGCTCCTTTTCAGTCAGGGAACATTTTTCTCCCTCTCTGTGTTGGAACATACAATTTTGTCAACGGAACACCCAACTGGACCATTCTGTGGAAAACCTTATTATGGATTATATGCAGGTGCGTCATTGCTCTTGTTGTACACAATTCCTTCCAATCGCAAAAAATGTCCCTTCTTTATAATTTGATGACATGCTTACATGTGTCTGTGTAATTTGTAAATATTGGTAGGTATCTTCATAGTATGTGTGTTAATATCAATGCATCTTCTTCTTAAAGTTTATTCTCTAGCTTTAGTCTCCCTGACAGGAGATAATATGCATCCAGTTGATACACTCTTCAGAAAGTCATGGATGGTTCAATACTATTTCTCAGCTAAGATCGAAACTGATAATCCCCGATAACAAAAGGCCGGCATTCCAGGAATGAGGAAAGGGAAACCTCTTTGAAAATCTTCGAAAATAATTATACCTTTTTATTTTAGTTGAGGGGATCAATCCTGCACACAGTGCATCAGGTGTGGTCTCAGCAATGCCCTTGTACCGATGCAGTAAAACATTCCTGCGATTAAACCTGATACCTTTTGCCAAAAACAGCATCATTCCACTTACCTTCCAAATCACTTGCTGCATCTGCAGACTGACTTCATATGATTCATGTCGCAAGAACCTGGAAACCTCCTGTATCACAGAGTTCGGCAATCTCTCTTCATTTTTTTTTTACCATTGTTTAATCTTTCACGCCAAAATAGACAACTTACCTTATGTTATTTCTGCTGAAGGTTTGCTCACTAACCTTCCCTGTCTGTATCACATTGCAGACTCACTACCTCCATTTGACGACACGTTGAATGACCATCTTGGGATATGAGCTAATTGAGCTCCAAGCCACTCGCTCCCCTTCCTCCAGATCATTGATACAGATTATTGATCACTGATGACCCCACAGTGATCTCTGAGGCACTCCATCATTTACAGCCTGAAAATAAACATTTACCTCTACTCTCTATTTCCTGTTAGCGACAGCTTCCCTTTTCCTGTGTAGCGGCTCAGGTGGGTTGAATGGCCTCCTCCTGCACTGTGTAGTGTACTGAACGAGCTGAATTACTTCATTCTATGCTCCTGTGTAATTCCTGACAGGGGCAGAATGGTCTCCTCCTATGTCATTGTAATGATCCTGTCTGACTGAATGGAGTGGTCCCCAACCCTATTGGATTGAGTGAACAACACATGGGGTAGGGACAAAAGTATATCTCTGCAAGAGCCTGGAGGAGTGGATTGAGGGAACAACACATGGAATGGGCAGAAGTTGCCCATTCGGCTGCACCATTCAGAATCTTCATGGCTGATCCGAGTGTGTCTGATCATCCATTTCCTGTCTGTTCCCAATAAGCACTGACACTTCTGTCCAGTAAAGATCAGTCGAGCTCAGCCTTGTATATCTTCAATAACTGAGTCTTCACTGCTCCCTGAGGATGAGGACACCACAGGTAGCACAACACTAAAGTGAAAAGGATATTCTTATTTCATTGTGGGACTGTTATTCTAAAACTGTGTTAACTGAACAACAAATCACCACCTCCTTTCAGACATAAGAACAGAATAATTTGGAATAATTAGGAACATAATCCATTCCGGACTCCAAACCTATCCCACGTTCCATCTGTCCCTTTCCAATCAAATATGTATCGTACCCAGCCTCTGCTGCTGTCTCAGGAAGAGAATGCCTGATAGCAGAAGACTTCAGGAGCATTAAGGAAATGATCAGATTGAGGCCATTCAGCCTCTCGAGTCGGAAATTCCGGACAATAATTTCTTATATGTACCTCGACCTCATTCGTCTGCCTTCTCCCTAGTATCTTTGATCCCCTTACAAATCAAAACGCATCGATTTGTGTCTTAATGACACTAGTGTCTGTGCCTCTGTGTATCTGTATGTAAGTGTTTGTGCGTGTGTCTGTGTGTATGTGTGTCTGTGCCTCTGTTTGTGTGTGTCTGCATGTGTGTGTGTGCGTGTGTGTGTCCAAATGCTTGTAATCTGTGTGTTTGCGTGTCTACATCTGTCTGTCTGTGTTTCAGCCTGTGTTTCTATCTATATTTATATCGATTTGTATGTGACTGTATATGTATTTGTGTGTTTATAAGTGTATGTATATCTATATCCTTGTAAGTATTGTGTGTTTCGTCTGTGTTTTTCTGTGTCTGCGTCTCTGTACAGTGAGGTATCTGTGTTTTTTTTTGGAAGTGAAAGAACTATTGTTGGAACTGCCAGTGGGTTTAAACTGAGAATTGTCTTTCACTGAACATTGCTCCTTAACATTGTCAGTTGGACGTGGATGTTTCAGATTCTTCACACGAGGCGTCCTGGTCCTCTCCAGCTCTTTAAGAGTCCTTCCCACATGACGGGGGGAGGGGAGTGAGGGAACGGATATCGGGCACTCCACTACCCGGCTTGGCCCTTTCTATCCTATTCCAGGCTGTTTCTCCTGGAATGGGAGAAAGGAATGGAGGGAGAATGTGAATGGGTGACCTTGCTGTTTGTGCTGGTGTAGGTGGGGAAAGTTGTGAGGTGTCTGGAATGAGTCAGTCGACAGTTTTGAATCCATATAGTGTTATTAGTTGCTGAATTCAATAGTGAGAGTCGTAGTACCTGAGCCTTATTTGGAGACAGAGCGTGAACCTTGTTCGGGGTTAGGTGCTATAACAGATATACAGTGACTGTGAGGGAGCAGAGAGTATATGGTAACTCTTATCCTAACAGAGCGAGAAGGATATTGTTGCTTGTCGAGTATTGTGGGACATTCCTTCAGATCATCTCAGCGTCGAAGTGAGCCTCCCTGACTGTTTTGTCCAGGTCTATCACTAATAACGACACAGACATGACCCTCAGGTTCCGCAGTATCAGTTGAGGTAGAATTTACAGATAGCAAGGAGAAGCAAATATTAGTGTATTATTTATCGAAACCAAACGGTAGCAGAAAATCTGAGCATCATATGTTCTGGAAATTAGAAAGGCAAGTATTGTGGATACCGCAAGTCTTATTGAATGGTCACAAGTTGTATCTAAACTACGTTAACTAAGTGACTGCTGAAGCTGTGAAAAATAAGTTCTGGAAGTTTATATGAGGTGGGTTGAAGAGTATGTTGCGAAGCAAACTGGAGAGCAGGTTATTTCGGATTTGATGTTGTGTGGTCAGAAGGACGAATTATTAACTTTGGTCTGAAGCAGTCTTTAAGGAATAATGGCATTTACAAGGTACAGTTTACAAGGTGTCTGCATACAATATAGAATGCTTGAATAGTCCAGTCAAACATCATTGAAGATTGGAGGCTAGAGTTCAATATATCTACATTGAATTTGGAAAGTACAATATAACATTCAGTGGGAGACAAGCAATGGTTGTTAGAGTCATAGAGTCCGACATCACGGAGACAGGCCCTTCAGCCCAAATTGTTCCATTTCAACCGAAATGCCCATCCACGCTAAATCTATTTCCCTGCCATTGTCCCGTACCTTTCTAATCTTTTACGATCCATGTATTTGTTCAAATGCCTTTAAAATATTGTCAATGTATCTGCCTCAACAACTTCTCATTCCATATGCATAACAGCCACTGAGTTAAAAAGTTGTTCCTCAGATTCCCTTTTGTTGTGTCCCCTCTGACCTTAAACTGATGCTCTCTAGTCTATGATTGCCCAACCCTGGGAAAAAAGACTGTGCATTCACTCTATCCATGGCTGACATGATCTTATAAACTTCAATATGATCCTCATCATCTTCATGCACACAAAAGTAAAAAGTCCTAGCTTGTCCAACCTCTTTCTAAACCTCAGACCATTGTGATCTTGACAACATCCTTGCAAGTTTTCTTTCTGCACTCTTTCCAGTTTAATAATATCCTTCCTCTAGCAAGGTGAACAAAACTGAACATAACGTTACCAATATGGCCTCACCAGCATCCTGTATAACGGCAACATAACTCCCTAATTTCGATACTCAATGATATAACCCAATTAAGGCCAGTGTGCCAAAAGCTTTCCTCACTCCCCTGCCTACCTCTGAATCAACTTTCAGAGAACCATGCACCTGAATTCCAAGCTCCCTCTGTTCCACTTAGGACCCAACCATTCACCATGAAACTCCAACCTTGATTTGACTTTCTAAAATGCAAGAACTTATACTGATCTATATTAAAATCCATTTGTTATTTCTCAGCCCACTTCTCCAGCTGATCAAGATCCTGCTGTAAATTCTGAAATTTCTGGTAACCTTCCTCACTCTCCGTGATGCCGCCTGTTTTAGTGCCGACTTCAAACTTACAAATCATGCCTGTACATTCTCATGTAAATCACAGATATATGTAATATGTCGTGGTGCCAGTACCAACCTCTGAGGCATTCCACTATTCCAGTCTGACCAGCATGTTTCCAGTATTGCTCTCTGCTTCCTACCATCAAGGCAATTTTGTACCTAATTTGCCAACTCCCCCTCAATTCAATGCGACCTAACCTTCCAGAGCGGCGTACCATGTGGAACCTTATTGAAGGCCTTGCTGGAATCCATCCAGACTCGGTATACCACCCGGGCCTCCTCAACGTTGCTGGTTACTTTATCAAAGAACTCCAACAAAATTGTGAGTCATGATCTCCCTTGCACAAACTCCCGTGCTGAATTTCATGAAGGGCTTTTGCCCGAAACATAGATTTTCCTGCTCCTCGGATGCTGCCTGACCTGCTCTGCTTTTCCAGCACCATTCTAATCTTAGTCCGAACCACACCCTGTCTTTCCAAATGTATGTATATCCAATCTCTCCGAATCTTCTAAAGTAACCTACCAACTAGATTTTAGAATTCCTGGTCTTTAGTTCCCAGGCTTATCTTTGTAGCATTTCTTGAACACAGGCTCGGCATTCGCTATGCTCCAGTCGTCCGGGACCTCACTCGTTGGCCAGCGATGATAGAGAAGAGCAAAGTAGTGCTCCAGCATTTTCTTCTCTATCCTCTTATCCTCCTGCTGTGTTTCTGAATATAACTGGTCAGGACCAGGAGTTTTTAGAAATACTGTAAAGTCTGCAACATACATCTATTTATTTCAGGTACAAACACCAAAGAGTGAGCAAGTGACTCAATGATGGTTAACATAACAAATTAGAAAATATGTTAATCAGAGGAAGTGACTTCAGAACAATTCCAGCTATTGTGAAAACCCGAGAATTCTCAGACATTAACGATCCAAAAAATAAAGGCCGTGAAACTGTAAAGGAAATCAAAAAGAGAACGTACATGTTAACAAACAGGAACACAAAGACTGCATCAATCTGCGATCTATATTTCAAAGGAAACAAAATAAAAGCAGGGTCAAATGTGGAAATTTGTAATCGGGAGAGGAGCGGTCATTGTGGAGAACAGGGAAATGGCCGAGAAATAACCAGTTACTTTGCATCTGTCTTCATGGAGGAAGATCCAGAAAATCCCCCAGTAATACCAAGTGATCATATCGGACTTCTGGAGCTAAAGACATAAAGTCAATTCATATCAGTAACAAGGTAGCACTTGAACATGGAGCTGGATTGAGCATTGCTAAGTCTGACGAAACAGATGTACGTCCTATCAAGATGTCGGAAATAAACCACCAATAGAAGTACTAATTGCACTGTCGATGTCTGTGTTTTATTTTCCTGTACATTCTGCAGAGACCGGAAACTGTTGTGGATAAAAGTGATCCAAGAACAACCGACGAATGGAAGGGATCCAAACAGCAACAAAGGGAAAAAGACATAGTGTGGCTAACTGCAGACCAGTTAACTTGACATTTGTAGGGAAACTGTTGGAATCTATTACACAGGATGGCATTTTTGCTATTTAGAAATTAACAGCAACAATGGAGAGAATCAGCATGCATTTCTGATAGAGAAATCATACTTGATAAACTTCGGAATTGTTCGAAGTTGTTCCTTACATAATAGATAATGGGGAATCAGTAGAAGTGCATAGATTGGATTTTCCGAAGGGTTTCTATAAGAACTCAAAAAAATGAGGTTGCAAATGCAATGAATGTGAAGGGTATTTGGAGGAATATATGTAAGTTGAAAGTTAAAGTTTGTTTCGCCTTCATATAAGAGAGTCCGAACATCAATACAAAGACATGTTGAAGCAGTTTCACAGCGTGTTGGTGGGACTGTACCTGGAGTATTGTGTACAGTTTTGGTGACCGAATCTCAGAAAGGATATACTAACCACAGAGGAAGTGCAATGGACATTCTCCAGATTAATCCCTCAGATGGTGAGATTGCCTGATGAGGAAACTCGGCCTGTGTTCGCGAGAGTTTCAAAGAATTTCACAGTGAAATTTAGAAAATTCACAAAACATATGACAAGTTGAAAATTAACATGAACGCTTCCCTCGCTGTCTATTCCACATTCAAGGCAAATAATGGCAGGATCTGGGACAGACCAGTTAAGACTGCAATAAGGAAGAAATTCATCACTTGGAGGAGACTAACTAACACAGGGGCATGGAAACCTACTGGCTGGCAAGATTAGGGAGAATGTCCTGATATTCCACAAGTGTCTCCAGCAGAACAGAAGAACCAGGGAACAGATAGGACTCATTAATGACTTGCCAAGTTGCATCCAAATCAACTTTAGTGGTAGGAGACAGAGGATAGTGGTACAAGGCTGTTTGTGTGATTGGAGGCTAGTGTCCCATGGTTTACCACAGGGATCACTGCTGTGTCTCTTATTATTTTTGATTCAGAGGTGTTGGTGTTGGACGGGTTGGACAAAGCTAAAAATTGCATAACACCAGGTTATACTCCAAAAGGTTTATTCAGTGGCACGAGCTTTCGAAGTGTTTCTTCAAAGCGCACCATCACCTGATGAAGATGCAGCACTTTGAACGCTCGTGCCTCCAAATAAACCTGTTGGACTATAAGCTGATGTTTTCTGATTTTACACCTTATCATAAAGGATGCAGCTGTGAATATGGACAAGGGGTGGGGAGTGTCATAAGTAAGTTTGTTATTGATATGAAGATTGGTCGGATGGTTGACAGTGAGGAGGAAGGCCTTATGTTTCAGGAAGATACAGATGGAATGGTCAGATGGTCACATCAATACAGGGAAAATGGTCAGATGGGTGGATCAATGGCAGATGGAATATAACTCTGATAAATATGAAGTGATGCACTTTGCAAGAAGGAACCAGACAGGGGAGGACTAAATGAATGAAAGCACACTAGGAAGCTCAGAGGGTGCTTCTCCACACATCCCTGAATGCGACTGGACAGGTTATTGCACAACTTGGGAACGCATAGGGGTGCGTAAACACAGCCTTTATTCATCGAAGCATAGATTATAAGAGCTATGTGGAACTTTGGTTAGGCCAAGATGGAAAACTGTGTGTAGTTATGAGGGCCACATTACAGGAAGGATGTGATTGTACTGGAGGGAGTGCAGAGGAGATTCACCAGGATGTTCCCTGGGATGGAGTATATCAGCTATGGAGAGAGGCTGGATAAGCTCAGGTTGTTTACTTTGGAGCAGAAAAGGCTGCGGGGGATGTGAATCAGAAGGATAAGATTCAGGGTGGATAGACAGCAGCTGTTCCTTTCAGTCAAAGGGCCACATTTTTAAAGTGAAGAGTTTGAAGTTTAGTGATGATTTGAGGACTGTTTTTCACACAGAGTTTGTGGAGTCTGGAATGCACTGCTTGAGAGAGGAGCTGTCATGGTAACCTCAAAATCTTTAGAAAATACATGGTTGTGCAGTTGAAATGCCATAAGATTCACATCTAATAGCTTGTGTCGGAAAGTGGGCCGAATGTCGGTCGTGTTGTATTTCTGATGGAACAGAGACTGTGCTTCTGTTATTGTATGGATGGGGGAGGTCAATCATTGAGTAGCTTAAGATAAGAATTTATGGGTTTCTGAAGAATATCTTACCAAAGTATGTAAGAGGGAACTTGTAATATCTTCTGAAAATATGTCAATGGCAAAATTAACAGAAAAAGGTGCAGCTTTCTTACAGTCTGATACCAGAGAATTGAGGACAGGGAAATAGCAGATCAATGGAGCAAATACTTCAGTTAGGCCTTCACAGAAGATAAAAAAACAATAAAAAATCTTCCTAGAAATACTAGAGAACTTTAGGCTGGTGAGAAAAAGGGAATAGCAACTAAATTAGCAACTAAACAGTTTTAGAGAAAAATATTGGAGTGAAATTAATGGGCATAGACAAAGTCAACAGAGATTTATGAAATGGGAATCATATTTGAGAAAGTGGCTTTTAACAAAATTATGAGAAGGTATCAATGCAATACGATTGAAATCTCAGAAAGAGTTTTGATAAAGGCCCAAGCCTATTGTGCAAATTCGAATCCTGTGGGACTGGTGTAATATATGGTCATGGTTTTAGAATGGGAGAGCTGGCAGGAAAGAACGAGTAAGAATAGAACCATGTTTTTTTTAATGGAACACGTCGAGTATATAACTCGGATATAGCAAGATTTGACATCACCTATTCCCAATACACATCATATCTTTGGTTGAGGGGCTCATATGCTATATTCCCCAGTCTGCTGACATTACTAAACGATGTGAGCTTGTGAGTGAATGAGGAGGATGTTAAAAAGATTCCAATGTGATGGAGATATGTGGAGAGACTGGGCAAATACGTGGTAGATGGAGAGCAATCGGAGAGATGAGATGTTGTACACTTTGATGGGAACAATAGAATGGCATCCTATCATTTGCAAAGGGAGTGGTTGACAAATGTTGCACTATAAATGTACTTAAGCTGCATTTTTATTTTATTTCTGCGCAGCCCTCCGAGTCCATGTAAGGCAGTGAGTTCTGAAGCCAGAAGTCAATACTAGGAATAGCATTGGCACGCAGACCAGTGTATATATACCCAACAAGTGGGGAGCTGTAACATTGAAAACGATCTGTATGTCCCTGTGCACCAGTCAGTGAAAGTAATATTGTAGGAGCAGAAAGCAGGTAGGCAGATAAATGGTGTATTCACCTTCATTTCAGGGAGATTTGAATACAGGAGTAAGGGTGATTTACTGCAGCTTTATAGAGCCTTAGTGGGGCCCCATCTCGAACATTGTGCAATATTGTTCGCAGTTTTGGTCTCCTTGCCTAGTAAAGGACATTGAGGGAGAGCAGTGGAGGATGACCAAACTGATCTCTGGGTTGACAGACTTGTTGAGGGACCAGCGATTTGGGGTGACTGGGCCTGTATTTTATGGGGTTTAGGAAAATGAGTGGAGATATCATGAGACAATAGACAACAGACAATAGGTGCAGGAGTAGGCCATTCTGCCTTTCGAGCCTGCACCACCATTCATTATGATCATGGCCGATCATCCTTAATCAGTATCTTATTCCTGCCTTATCTCCATAACCCTTGATTCCACTATCCTTGAGAGCTCTATCCAACTCTTTCTTAGATGAATCCAGAGACTGGGCCTCCCTCTGGGGTAGAGAATTCCACACAGTCACCACTCTCTGGGTGAAGAAGTTTTTCCTCATCTCTGTCCTAAATGGTCTACCTGGTATTTTTAAGCTGTGTCCTGTGGTTCGGCACTCACCCATCATCGGAAACATGTTTCCTGCCTCCAGAGTCTCCAATCCTTTTATAAATAATCTTATATGTCTCAATCAGATCCCCTCTCAGTCTTCTAAACTCAAGGGTATAAAGCCCAGTCGCTCTAGTCTTTCCGCATAAGGTAGTCCGGCCATTCCAGGAATTGACCTCGTGAACCTACGCTGCACTCCCTCAATAACCAGAATGTCTTTGCTCATATTTGGAGACCAGAACTGCACACAATACTCCAGGTGTGGTCTCACAAGGACCCTGTACAGCTGCAGAAGAACCTCTTTGCTTCTATACCCAATCCCTCTTGTTATGGAGGCCACCATGCTATTAGCTTTCTTCACTACCTGCTGTACCTGCATGCTTGCCTTCATTGACTGGTGTGCAAGAACACCCAGATCTCTCTGTACTGCCCCTTTACCTCAATTGATTCCATTTAGGTAGTAATCTGCCTTCCTGTTCTTGCCACCGAAGTGGATAACCATACATTTTTCCACATTGAACGGCATCTGCCATGCATCTGACCACTCACCTAACCTGTCCAGGTCACCCTGTAATCTCCTAATATCCTCCTCACATATCACCCTGCCACCCAGCTTAGTGTCATCAGCAAATTTGCTAATGTTATTACTCATACCATCTTCTATATCATTAATATATATTGTAAAAAGCTGCGGTCCCAGCACTGATCCCTGCGATGCCCCACTGGTCTCTGCCTGCCATTCCGAAATGGAGCCGTTTAGCATGACACTTTGTTTCCTTTCAGCCAACCAGCTTTCAATCCAAGTTAGCACTTTGCCCCCCAATACCATGTGCACTAATTTTGCTGACTAACCGCCTATGTGGGACTTTTCCAAAAGCTTTCTGAAAGTCCAGGTACAATACATCTACTGGATGTCCCTCGTCCATCTTCAAAGTAACATCCTCAAAAAATCCAGAAAATTAGATTTCCCCTTCAGAAATCCATGCTGTCTCTGACCTATCCTGTTACTACTCTCCAGATGTGTCGTAATTTCATCCTTTATAATTGACTCCAGCATCTTTCCCACTACTGCGGTCAGACTAACTGGTCTTTAATTTCCTGTTTTCTCTCTCCCACTTTTCTTAAAACGTGGTACAACATTAGCCACCCTCCAATCCGCAGGAACTGATCCCGAATCTATGAAATTCTGGAAAATAATTACCAACACATCCACGATTTCTCGAGCCCCCTCCTTCAGTACCCTGGGATGTAGACCATAAGGCCCTGGGGACTGATCAACCTTCAGACCTAACAGTCACTCCAACACCAATTCCTGGCAAATATAAATTCCCTTTTGTTCGGGTCCTTCAGCCACTGTTACCTCAGGGAGATTGCTTGTGTCTTCCCCAGTGAACAGAGATCTGAAGTACAAATTTAATTCTGCCATTTCTTTGTTCCCTGTAATATGCTCCCCTCTTTCTATCTTCAAGGGCCCAATTTTAGTCTTAACCTTTTTTTTTGCCTTTCACATATGTAAAATAGCTTTTTCTACACTCATTTATATCTTTGGCCAGGTTACCTTCATACCTCTTTTTTTTCTCTGTGTATTTCCTTCTTAGTAATCCTCTGTTGTTCTTTAAAAGCTTCCCACTCCTCCGTTTTCCCACTTATCTTTGCTACGTTATACTTTTTCTATTTTAACTTAATATGTTTCTTAACTTCCCTCGTCAGCCACAGCCACCCATGCCTCCTCGTAGGAGCTTTCTTCCTTTTTGGAATGAACTCATTTGCATCTTCTGCATTATACACAGAAATATCCGCCATTGATACTCCACTGTCATCCCTGCTAAGGTATTGCACAATTGAACTTTGGCAAGCTCCTCCCTCATAGCTCCATAGTTCCCTTTATTCAACTGAAATATTGTCACTTCCAATTGTACCCTCTCCCTTTGAAATTGCAGATTGAAACTTATTATATTATGGTCACTACTTCCTATGGCTCCTTTACTTCGAGGTCCCTGATCAATTCTGGTTCGTTGCACAATACCAGATCCAGAATTGCCTTCTCCCTGGTCGGCTCCAGCACCAGCTGCTCTAAGAATCCATCTCAGAGGCACTCCACAAAGTCTCTTTCTTGAGGTCCAATACCATCCTGATTCTCCTAGTCTACCTACATGTTGAAATCCCCCATAAAAACTGTCGCAACATCTTTGCGACAGGCCAATTTCAGAATCCTGATTCAACTTACATCCGACATCCAGACTACTAGTTTGGGCCTGTAGATAATTCCCAAGAGGGTCTTTTTACCCATAGAATTTCTCAGCTCTATCCATACTGACTCTACATCCCCTGATTCTAAGTCCCCCCCGGGCAAGGGACTGGATATCATCCCTTACCAACATGGTCACTCCACCCCCTCTGCCCGTCAGTCTGTCCTTATGATAGCACGTATAGCCTTGAATATTCATTTCCCAGACCCTGTCCACTTGAAGCCACGTCTCAGTTATCCCCACAATATCGTATCTGCCAATTTCCAAAAGAGCCTCAAGCTCATCCATCTTATTTCTAATGCTTCGTTCATTCATATATAGTATTTTTAATTTGTTGCTATCCTCACCCTTCGCAAAAACTCCTATTTCACTCAAGCTTATAGCATGATCCCTTTTTGAGTTTTCTGCGTTGTTGATACAGTTGTCTTTCTTGACTTCCCTTTTTCTACATTTCCCTTCAATTTCCTTCTCAAACATCCAGTTTGTCCCCTCCCCCAGCTACTTAGGTTAAATGCAGCTGTGTTGCAATAGCAAACCTGCCTGCGAGAATGTTGGTCCCCCAACCTATTAAGGTGCAAACCGTCTCTCTTGAATAATTTATGCTTACCACAAAACATACCCCAGTGATCCAAGAATTTACATCCTTGCTTCCTGTGCCAGTTCCCCAGCCACACTTTCAAGTCCATTATCGCCTTGTTTCTGGCCTCACCAGCCGGAGGAAATATATCAAACTCTGAAAGTTTGAGACAGATTGGAAGCAGGGATGATAGTTCACTTTAAAGAAAACAGTCAAATCGTATTTAATACACAAGCGTTATCAAAGAACCGCGTGTATATCGAATAGAGAAGCAAACTTGATGGGCTGAAAGCACTACATCCGTTCTCGTTTTATATTTCACAATGTTTAAACATATTTTGGGATATGAACATTGTATGAGGAAAACTGCATTGAGGAGATGTTCGGCTCTGAACTAGCATGACGAAAGCTCAACGTATTGAATGACCTCCTCCTTTCCCGATGTTTGTGTACAGTCTGTGGGAAAGCTCTGTAAATGTTGTCACAAGCTCTGAGATGTTAGGAAGGAGATCGCTGCAGGATCGATCGGACTGTGTTTCCTGTTCCCTTTTCCGATAACGAGGCTGGTGCCAGGTGTTCTTTCCGGGTTTATCCTTTAAGACCTCAGAGCAGTTTGATACAATTGAGTGTCTTACTTGGCCGATTCAGAGACCATTGAAGAGGTGATCACATGTCTGTCCGTCTGGAGTCACTTTTAGGCCAAACCAGGAAAGCACGGGAGATTCACTTCCTGAAAGTACATTGAGGAAGGAGATCGATGTTTACAATCAACATTGGACACAAGATCACTATTACTGACACCAGATTTTCGGACTCGATATTTTATTAATTGTTTCAAGCTTCTACCAGCTGCTAGAGCATTGACCTGGTCTGAATTCGTAATCCAATGATATTTCCACAACAGCACTATCTCCACTAAGGGGCCTATCGGAAAACACACTGAGCAGGTTATTTCTGTGCTTCTTGACAGCTCTTTCAAAAAGAATTCCCACCAATTTGACTGTCGTGATGGGAGTTCGAGGTGGTAATTGTTCAGATTGCAATTATTCTCCTCTTCGGGGACTGGACATAGCTAAGTAATTTTCCACACTGGCAGGGAGATGTCAGAGTTGTATCTGGAATGAAACAGCTTCCCCAGGGATGCGGCTTGTTGTGCAGCACAAGTCTTCAGTCCCATTGCAGGAATGGTTTCAGGGCCCATTGCATTTGTCATATCTAATGTGTCCAGATGTTTCTTCACGTCACATACAGCAAATCGAATTGCTTGAAGACTGGCATCTGTGAGTCTGTGGGCATCATGATGAGTGTGAGTGTGAGTCAACACCTCTGGCTGGGGGTAGTGCAGACACCATATCCTTGACTTTTTTTCACTGATTTAGAGTTGTTCCGATATTTAGGATGAGGATATTTATGGCGTCCTCTGCTCCAGTAAATTGTTTAATAATCCATCGACATTTATGTTTGGATTTAGCAGGACGGCAGAGCTTAGATCCGATCTGTTAGTCTTGGGATCATTTCCCCTTCACCATCAGAAGTTATTTCTGCTGTTCGGAATGCAACCAGTCACGTGTGGGTTGTCAACAGGTTTAGGTGCACGTGATTCCGACGTTGGCATCAGCCCTGTATTCAGTGACCTAACCTGGTTTCTGATGCGGTAACACTTCCATTTTCATATTCTCATTCTGCTGAGGGCATCTCTCTGGTGTCACACCTCCAATTTGTTACTTTATCTCAATCCATTTAAGGTAATAATCTAAATCGTTTCTTTTCCACAATGTCAACTTCGGTGTTTGAAATGAATGTGTTTCCCTCTGTTATTGTCCCTGACATGATTAAGAGCTCTGCAGTGTCAGTGATGTCAGTCTTATGCAGTTTTAGAATGTAGGAACTTGTGCAGCTAACATTATCATTCAGTCCCCAATGTACGGCGCTACAGGTTGGACGGGATGTTTGAGCATCATTGACATCCTTCTTTGGAAATTGTCCAAAAACAGAAATTGCTGAAGAAATTACTGAAAATGTTGCAGAATCTTCTGGAATGAATGCAAAGTTGAACTTTCAGGTCCAGTGACCCTTTACAAAGCTGCCAGTTTTTCAAGCAATTCTTGTATTTTTATTTCCAGTAGCCATAGTTATTTGTTTTAGTGAAAATTTATTCTGTGCCTATTCATTTCTGGAGAAACTCACCAGGTCTGTCAGCATCTGCAGAGACAGAGAAAAAGTGTTAGCATTTCATGCCCAGTGTGACACTTCTTCAGAACTGAAAAGAATTGGAAACTGGGAATTTTAATCCCTTGTCAGAGGTGGAGGATGGGTGACAGGGAAAAGAGGGTGTGGCAAAGATAAACGGGCTTTTAGCAGTGGTGAACGAGGGGATGATGTAAAATGTGTTTAATTTAAGGTGTGAATGGGGGAAAGGGGTTCTCTCAATTGAGTGCAAGATAAAGAAGACACAACCACACAGGGATATAGGGAGGCCAGGAGGGAGAATGTTGACTATGTGGCATTATATAGATCTGGCCATAGATACGTTTTCACTTTCGAGATCATCACCTCCTTTAGACAAAGGAATCCAGGTGTTTGACTTCTTATTGGCACTAGTAAGCGTTTCATGCTGCCTTAGTATTGTAATATGGAGAAAAACAAATCGCCATATGAAGTTTGGACTGGGTATTGTTTACCTGTCATGTTTAATATTGTTTAAATTTTCAGTGCTTATCTTTAAATGCTTGTTCTTGAAATTAGTATCAGATGGAGTGTAGGAGGTTGGGTGGTGACATTGTAAAAACTTCTAAAATCATGAGAGATATGGATAGGGTGAATAGCCAAGATCTTTCCAACGGCATGGGGGAGTAAAGCCATAGAAGGCACAGGTTTAAGGTGAAAGAGGAAAGATTTAAAAGGAACGAAGAGGCAACTTTTTTTCACAGAGGGTGGTTGGGTATGGAATGAGCTGTCAGAGGAAGTGTGGTAGATGCCAGTATATGTACAACATTTAAAACTCATTTGGACAACATATGAATGGGAAACATTTCGAGGCATATGGACCAAATGAAAGCAGGTGGGACGAGCTTAATTTGGTAAACTTGGCCAGCATGGACATTTAGAAAAGCTTCACACATGGTCCGAGTGGTTTTGTGAAAGGGAAATTATACTTTGCCCTGTAAAATTATGCAAAGTATTTCTGGAGATGCCTGAGAATGTAACAAGCAGACTTGATAAAGGGGATCTGGTCGACACCAGGCTTTCCAGAGATTTTCCACAAGGTATTACAAAATAAAAGTTCTTACACATGACAGAAGGTCGTAGGATGATGGATAATGTATTAACATGGGATGATAATTGTTTCGCTAATCGAAATCGGAGAGTCAGGATTAATGAATCTTCATGATAAAGGTGTATCTGCTGGAGTACCACGGGTATGAGTCCAATGGCATCAGTTATTTACAAACTATACTGACAGCCTGAAAGAGGGAGTTGAGTGCAACATAACATCCGAGTTTGTGGATGACACTGAGAACCAAAGGCAGGCTGTTATTTAATGGAGAGGACTCCCACTAAAAGAGCAGTACACAAGGATTGGAGTCTTCCTGTGTATGAAACATAAAAGTCAGCACGCTGTGCAGCAAGTAACTGGGTTGGTTCAAAAGATGGGCGGCACGGTGGAACAGTGGTTAGCACTGTTGCCTCACAGCGCCAGAGACTCGGGTTCAAGCCCTGACTCGAGCGACTGACTGTGTGGAGTTTGCACGTTCTCCCCGTGTCTGTGTGGGTTTCCCCCGGGTGCTCCGGTTTCCTCCCACAGTCCAAAGATGTGCGGGTCAGGTGAATTGGCCCGTAGTGTTAGGTAAAGGGGTAAATGTAGGGGAATGGGTGGGTTGCGCTTCAGTGGGTCGGTGTGGACTTTTTGGGCCGAAGGGCCTGTTTCCAATCTAATGGGTTCCTGGGACGAAAGGTTTGTGTTAATGAGAATCTCTAAAATGGTGAGGCGAACATTCATTGGGGTTTAAATGAATGAGGAGTGATACTGCTGAAAAATACAAGACACAGAGAGGGGTTGACACTGTAGATGTTGAGAAGTTGTTGCCATTCCTGGGTGGAGTCCCGAACTTGAGGACATAGATACCAAATATGGAGCATCAGTCTGAGATGCAAAGTGATGTCTTCTCTCAGAAGGTAGTGAATATCTGGAATTCCCTAACCCGGAGAGGTGTGAAGGGACAACAAATTTGGACTATACAAACACCCAGCGGGTATATATAACTCATTCACTCTCCTCAAGGAGTCGGGAAGAAAGTGGAGTCGAATCCTGGAGTAGATCAGCCATGTTCGTATTTAATGACAGGACAAGCTTGAGGGGCCGAATAGCCTACTGTTGTTCCTACTGTTATTAATTTCACATGTTATGCTTTTGGAAAGTAACTGGTTATTTTCCTGGAAGTTGTGTTGTGTAATGCTGCATTCGGATGAGCAGAGGATTAGTTTGAGTTTACTCTGGGTGGGGTATAGGGGCTGGAGTTACAGCGAATCTGGGTCTGGGACATGGCTTAAATTTGGAGCAGAAGTTACAGAGATGGGAAGCATGGAAACAGGGATTGGAGGTGAGGGTCACTTCCTGATCCAGGCTAGATTTTCCAAGTACATTTCCAAAACTACACATAACCATCGGAGTGGCCTCGATTTGCAGGTCCGAAGGGCGGAATGGAACATCAGAACACAGGGCTGAGGGATAGGAGTGGGCTATTCGGCCCTTTGATACTACCCCACCAGTAAATAAGATCGTGGCTCATCTCATTGTGGTCCCAGCTGCACTTTTCTCTCCATGCACCATTATCCCTGATTCACCTGTCTGTGGAAAATCAGATGAAGCCAACCTCGATATAATATAAAGATTCCGCCATCCCAAATTTCTGGGGAAGAAGATTTCCACTTGACTGAATTCCCACCTTGTGAATTTCTTCTCACTCCATTTGTGACTGAGGATGAAGGGTGTCACGATTTTCTTTTCTCGTCCCACTCCTCCACTGCTCACAACAAATTTTAAATGTAACCAGGTTGGTGACGGGGCCGATGATAAAGGTCTCAGACTGGCTTAGGTTCAGTGATGAGATGTCAGACAGATTTCTTTAGTCAGCCACAAGTAACTAACAGAACTAACGGAGGAGTATGGTGGATCTGTGGGTGGCACTGCTTCCTCACATCACCAAGGAGCTGGGTTCGATTCCAACCGTGGGCAACCCTCCATGTGGAGTTTGAACATTCTCCACGTGACTGTGTGGGTTTCCTCTCAGTGCTCCAGTTTCCTGCCACAGTCCAAAGATGTGCAGTTTAAAGTGGATTGCCCATAGTGCCCAGGGATGTGTAGGTTAGGTGGGTTAGTAATGGGAAATGTAGGGTTACATGGATAAGGTAGGGGGCCACGTCCACGTCTTTGGTGCATCAGTGCGGACTTAATGGACGGAATGTCCTGCCTCCACACTGCAAAGGGTCTATGACAATGACAACAAATTTGGCCTATACAAACACCCAGCGGGAATATACCTAATCCACACTTATCAAGGTCTTGTATGTTTCATTCTCATCCCAAGAGTACTCTGTTAAAGCCTTCATAAAATAAGCCCTTCACCCCAGGAAGACGTGAAATGAAACATCTCTGAACTGCTTTCAATGTAATTATATCCTTTCTCAGATAAGGAGACACAAAAAAAATCTCACACTCAGATCATAAAGTTTATATTTGTTTTCTCAAAGTGCTGAGAGTCTTTGGAACACTCTTCCCCACAGACCGTTGGAGGCAGAAATATTGAATATTTTTGAGGCACCGACAGAAGGTTCATGAATAACATCAGAGTCAAGGATTTTGGAGGAATGGCCAGCAATTTGCAGAGTAGGGGAAAATGTAGACAGTGGTATCAAATTACACGGGTCTGGAACATCCAGGAATATAATGCAAAATGAAATGATAATATCAATAAAACATTAAGGGGGAATCCAAGATACTGGAGATCCGGAAGGTCTGTTTTGCTGGGCTCTGCATCACAGCACGGGCAAAGTGGCTCTCTAACCCATCCCATCCCAGCCATTTATGTAAAATTCAACAAGTTATCAAGTGGAAATGACAAAACATGGGAAAGGATCAAGTAAGTCCCAACACACGGTGCACCCATCAGAATCATCGAGTATGCCTGAGGCTGTAGCTCTAACCCACTCTGCTCGTTCCATAGACCCAGTTACTCACCAGGCCTTGGTCACTGAGTTCACCAAGTTATGTGAAATGATTGAAGTAATGATTGAAGAAGGGTTCAGCAGTGGCTAGAGCCACTCTCAGCCGTGCTCCAAAAACATGAGCAGCAACTTGACAGCCTTGGAAACAGAACAGATTATGCCAAGCGCCGAACTGCAGCGACAGAGACCGCGATCAGTTCCTTTCAGGAGAGGATCCTCGCCTTTGAAAAGCAGGTCTATACCTTAACTGAACACGTCGACTACCTCGAGAACAGGCATAGGATGAAGAATGTTCACATCGTCCGTTTGCTGGACCGGATGGAAGGTGGTCAGCCAGTGAGTTTATTGAGAACTGGCTGCAGCGATTCCTTCATTTCAAAACTGAAAAGGGACGGGTGAGGACTGAAACAGTTCATCGGGTTATGGTGCAGAGGTCAGACGCAGACCCCTGCCTTCGCCCTGTCCTTGTGCAGTTACATAGTTATGGGGATAAACATAGGCAGATGGAATCTTCCAGAACCCAGTGGAAAGATCCGATGGCTTTAATTCACGAGGGCTCCAGGATTATGATCTTTCAGGACTTTTCAACGGTGGTGATTCAGGAAAGAAAATCTTTTGATGATATCAAGAGAAGAGTAAGGGAAGTCGGAGTCAGTATTCCCTAATATACCCAGCGGTGCTCCGTATTGCTTTCAATGGATCCATACACTCGTCTGACTCTCCAGAGAAAGCGAAAACTTTGTGGACATTTTAAAGTAAGATGGATGTTTAGATAATCATGTTTCTCTCTTAAAGAAATTTTCTTGGATTTTTCTGGTATTAACCAGTATTAAATTATAGTCGGGGATGAGTAGAGTACTCACTTTTAACTTCTTCATTAGTATTACTACTCTTATTCTCTTTCCTTGCATATGTCCGGGGTGCGGCTCAAGCTGGAGCGGGTTACAAAGGTAATTGTGATGACTAAATACCGACCAAAGGGCAGTTGAAGCCTGATGCTTGTCGTTAATTGCCCTGGATGTCGTATTGGTAGCAGGCAGAAGTTAAGGTTTTGGGGTATGTAACTGTCCCCACTGAACGGGCGTGGTTGGGGTGAGTAAATTCCCTATGGAGTGTCATTGGCACGTTGGATTTTGTTTCATTTTTTGTTTTTTTTGTGTGTGTTTAGTTTTGGAAAGTTTTGACAGCTTGTTAGATGTAGTAGTCTTAGTTCGTGTTGTTTTGAAGCTCTATGAGTCTTTTTTCATTCATGATCAGCGATGTGTAATTCGAGTTCTTCCTCTCTACAGCTCAAATGTTGCGACAGTGTGTGATGGATAATGATGTGCTTAAATGGGGTACCTGGAACAATAAGCGGAGCCATCGTCCAGTCAAGAGGAAAAATGTACTTTCTAGTCTTAGAAAGGAGAGGATGGATGTTGTCCTATTGCAGGAGATGCACCTTGATGACAAGGAACATTTGATATTACAGCAGGGCGGGTTTGATCGAGTTTATTTCTCGTTTTATTAATAATAGGAGTAGGGGAGAAGCCATACTGGATAGGAAGAATCTTCCAGTTAAATTACTAGATTACATTAGACATTCACAGGAGGGTCATAATCCCCAAACCCTTGAACTATGGGAAAGATAGATGGTAAATATTCAGCCTGGAGCCCAGGTACAAGTGGAGTTCCGCAGGGTTCAGTTCTGGGTCCTCTGCTGTTTGTAACTTTTAGTAATGACTTAGATGAGGGAGTCGAAGGGTGGGTCAGTAAATTTGCAGATGATACGAAGATAGGTGGAATTGTGGACAGTGAGGAGGGCTGTTGTCGGCTGCAGAGGGACTTAGATATGATGCAGAGCTGGGCTGAGGAGTGGCAGATGGAGTTCAACCCTGCCAAGTGTGAGGTTGTCCATTTTGGAAGAACAAATAAGAATGCGGAATACAGGGTTAATGGTAGGGTTCTTAGTCAGGTGGAGGAACAGAGGGATCTTGGGGTCTATGTACATAGATCTTTGAAGGTTGCCACTCAGGTGGATAGAGTTTGTAAGAAGGCCTATGGAGTATTATCGTTCATTAGCAGAGGGATTGAATTCAAGAGTCGTGAAGTGATGTTGCAGCTGTACAGGACTTTGGTTAGGCCACAGTTGGAGTACTGTGTGCAGTTCTGGTCGCCTCACTTTAGGAAAGATGTGGAAGCTTTGGAGAGGGTGCAGAGAAGATTTACCAGGATGTTGCCTGGAATGGAGAGTAGGTCGTACGAGGATAGGTTGAGAGTTCTCGACCTTTTCTCGTTGGAACGGCGAAGGATGAGGGGTGACTTGATAGAGGTTTATAAGATGATCAGAGGAATAGATAGAGTAGACAGTCAGAAACTTTTTCCCCGGGTACAACCGAGTGTTACAAGGGGACATAAATTTAAGGTGAAGGGTGGAAGGTACAGGGGAGATGTCAGGGGTGGGTTCTTTACCCAGAGAGTGGTGGGGGCATGGAATGCGCTGCCCGTGGGAGTGGTAGAGTCAGAATCATTGGCGACCTGTAAGTAGCATTTGGATAGGTACATGGATGGGTGCTTAATCTAGGTTAGAAGTTCGGCACAACATCGTGGGCCGAAGGGCCTGTTCTGTGCTGTATTGTTCTATGTTCTATGTTCTATGTTCTAATACAGTATTTTGAATGGTTATTGCCTCCCGGCGCACCCTCTTAAAACCTTGGTACATGCATTTCCCAAATTAAGTTATCGTGTCTCATGGTGCATTAGTGCAGATGATTTCAACTGTCTTATGGACCCCACAGTGGACAGAATGTCCAAAGGTCACCCAATACCCTCGTCATAATGTAAGCAATTAGTTGGTTCTTGTGCAGAACTAGAGCTGGTGGATGTCTGGAGGCATATCCACATCACAAGTAGGGATTTTATATTCGCCTAAAACCCGCATAAATGCCACACGAATGTTCATCTCTTCTCCATCCCTGCAACAATCTTAGATTCGGTGGGGTCCTGCACAATTGGGAAAATTACCATTTCTGACCATGAAGCAGTATAACAGTTTCGAGACGCTGGCAAATGGATCCTTTTTTTCTTAAGTTAATTGGGTATTTCTGTAAAGATTTCAGATCTTTCTTAGCCATTAATGCAGATTCAACCAGTAACACATCCATTCTATGGGAAACTGCTAACGCTCATGCCAAGGGAATAGTTATTCATCTGGAAGCGGCAGAAGGGGGAGCAGGAACGCTGGCTTTAGGCACAGCTGAGGACAGCCAAGAGTGCATACTGTGAGAGCCCCTCAGTGCCTAATCTGCAGAGGATCACAACACTTCTGTCTACAGTGAATTCCTCGCTCACACAGACAGCCAGGAAGGAACATACTTTTGAATAACAAAGGCTGTTTGAACATGGAGATAAGCCAGGCAAGTATTTAGCCTAACTTGCCAGGAAAATGAGCGCCCCGTCAAGCCATTACCTCAATTAGGGAAGGTACTGGGATCCTTCCCTCCGATTCCAAAAAGATTAATGCAGCCTGTCCGAGAGTTTTCTCCGAATTATTTCAGACTGAACATTTTGAGGATAGATGGATTAAGATGGAGTCATTTTTCAAGAACCTGGGTTTTCCAGGAGTAACCCCTGAAAAAGTGATGTGCCTTAATGCACCATTGTCAGCGCAGGAGGGTGTGAAGCAACTTCAGCATGTAAAGGTGCACGTTCCTGACGGATTTCTGAGTGAATTTTATAAATAATTTATAAACCTATTGTCACGGCTGATGTTTGACATGTTCTGTCACTCATACAGTCACGAACACCTCCCTTTTCCTTAAGAGAGAGGCTCTGATGCTTAAGAATGGAAGACCCTGGAGGATTGTGCTTCTTACACGCCAATCTCACTTTTAAATGTTGGTTTCAAAATCCCGTCTGTGACCTGTACATTAAGGTGGAAACTTTGCTCCCTTCTGTTACCAAAGAGGACCAAACAGGATTTATAAAGGGCCGCAGATCTTCCTAAAATGTTAAGAGTTTTCTCAATATTTTCCAAGAGTGTCAACAACAATCTGTCCAGGGATTAATGATCTCTTTAGATGAGAGAAGGCATTTGGTTGGGTTGAGTGGCCGGATATCTTCTGTACATTAGAACGGTTTGGTCTACACAAACTTTTTATCAAGTGGGTGAGGGTCCTTTACCGCAATCCTCTGGCTGCAGTTCTCACGAATGGTGTGGCCAACCAGTAATATTAATATTTCTCCAGGCAGCCGCCAAGGTTGACACCTTTCACCATTGTTGTTTACGTTGGGGATTGAGCCACTGGCGGAGGCCATCCGTAGGGATGCCCACATATCTGCCCCAGAAGAACGATAGAAGTCACGTGAGATTACATTGTATGCTTTTTGTCAAATTCCGCAATTTCGGTAGTTCATGTGATGCAATTCATTGATTCGCTTGTTGCCTTTCCGGGTGATAAGATTAATTTTACAAATTTGGAGGCCATGCCTATGGGAGGTCTTAGTGAAATACCTGATACTGAGGCCAAATCCTGGTTTACTTTTAAATGGTCACTGGGGTGGTTTCCATATTTCAGTATATTCATTGCATCTGTCTTTGATCATTTATTTAGTGTGAACTGTATCCATTTGTTTGACAAAATTAAACAAGACCTTCAAAGATGGGAGGCATTTGCAATATCCAGGCTAGGTCGGACAGCTGTTATTAAAATGAATGTAGGGGTAAATGTAGGGGAATGGGTCTGAGTGGGTTGCGCTTCAGCGGATCAATGTGAACTTGTTGGGCCGAAGGGCCTGTTTCCAAACTTTAAGTAATCTAAGATGACTTTTAGAAAAAAATGACTGGTTTAGCTCTTTTATTTGGCACCAAAAGTGATTCTTTATCAAGCTAACAAAATTGCAACTGGCCCACAGATTTTGGGGAGTTGATCTCCCCGATTAAAAGCAATCAATTAGGTTTTTTTCATCCTATGTGAGTGCCTGGGCGACTGAAGTCTCGGCATCAATATGGCTAGACATTGAGCCCTCTCAGACAAAGTGAACCCTTATTAGTCTGTTGTTCTTAGATAAAATGACAACATTTATGGAGTATTGTCATAAACTAATGATGAACAATACTGTTAAAACTTGAAGGACAATGCATCAGATCGAGGGCAATACAGACAAAACCATGTTTCTTACCCCTATAATTGATATACCGGGTTGTCAACCGGGGGTGATCGATTCCAGGTTTAAATTATGGGCAGTGAGGGGGATACCTTGCTTGCATGATTTAGAATTAGTAGAATCCCTACAGTGTGGAAACAGGTCATTGGGCCCAGCAACACCACTTCGACCCTCCGAAGAGTAACCCACCCTCACCCATTCCCCTACCATCTTATATTTACCCTGGCTAATGCCCAAACGTACAGATCCTGGAACACTATGAGCGATTTAGCAATGGCCAATTCATCTAACTGCACATGTTTGTGACTGTTGGAGGAAACCTATGCAGACACAGTTGAGAATATACAAACTCCACACAGCTAGTCACCCAAGGCTGGAACCAAACCCGTGACCCTGGTACTGTGAGACAGTGCAAACCACTGAGCCACCACGTGTTACTTGAGGGAGAAACAATGATATCATTTGGTCAAATAACTAATTAAGGATGGACTACCTAGTAGAGACTTCTTCTGTTTTTTTTTCCAGATTAGAGATTTGATTTTTAAAAAACCGAGACTGATAGATCCAAGACACAGAAGTGGGTTCTTTTTGCTAAGAATACACTCTCTGTCAGTACCCTTTATCATCAGTTGGATAATGTCCCCTCAGACAAGACTGTGCAGCTTCGTGACGTCTGTGTGAGAGAGTTGAGGGTTTAGATCTCTTCGGAGACATTTGAGGATATTTGTGAAAATGCTCAAAGGATTTTGATCTGTAACAGGTCACATTCCATGCAGTTGTAAATTCTTCATCGGGTGAATCTGACACCAGTGTTTCTCTCAAAATTCAAAGTGGGATTATCTTCAGCATGTCCGAAATGCAGAATGACTACAGGCACTCTTACTCATTGCATGTGGTCTTGCTGCAGGCTTCAGGTATATTGGAGCACTGTGTTCGGTGTGGTAGAGTGGGTCGTGGGGACCGAATTGGAGATGGACCCGGTTTCTCTTTTCCTGGGCCTACCCAGAGTATCTTATGCATGGGAAAAAAATCATTACTTTCTGTGTTAGGAAACTTATTCTGTTGTGTTGGATGTGTGAAAACTCCTCGGGGCTGTTGGTCTTTGTAAGCTCCTCATGGAAAATATCCCTTTGGACTTTCTCACCAAAATGGTGCACCAAAAAACAGAGATTCGTATAAGTCATAGAGTCAGAGAGATGTAAAGCATGGAAACCTTCGGTCCAACCCATCCATGCCAACCATATATCCCAAACCAATCTAGTCCTACCTGCCAGCAACCGGCCCAAAAGGCTCCAAACCCTTCGTATTCATATACCCATCCAAATGCTTCTTAAATGTTGCACTTGTATCAGCCTCCCCAACCTCACCTGGCAGCTCATTCCATTCACGTGCTACCCTCTGTTTGAAATAATTGCCCCGTAGGTCTCTTTTATATCTTTCGCCTCTCACCCTAAACCTATGGCCTCTCGTTCTGGACTCCCCGACCCCAGGGAAAAGACTTTACCTATTTACCCTATCCATGCCCCTCATAATTTTGTAAACCTTTATAATGTCACCCGTCAGCCTCCGGCGCTCCAGGGAAAACAGCCCCAGCCTATTCAGCCTCTCCCTGTAGCTCAAATACTCTAACCCTGGCAACATCCTTGTAAATCTTTTCTGAACCCTTTCAAGTTTCACAACATATTTCCGATAGGAAGGAGACCAGAATTGCACGCAATATTACAACAGTGGCCTATCCAATGTCCTGTACTGTCGCAACATGATCTTCCCACTGCTGTACTCTATACTCGGACCAAAAAAGGAAAGCATACCAAACGCCTTCTTCACTATCCTATCTACCTGCGACTCCACTTTCAAGGAGCAATGAACCTGCACTCCAAGGTCTCTTTGTTCAGCAACACTCCCTGCGACTTGACCATTAAGTGTATAAATCCTGCTAAGATTTGCTTTCCCAAAATGCAGCACATCGGATTTATCTGAATTAAACTCCATCTGCCACTTCTCAGCCCATTGGCAATTTGGTCAAGATCCTGTTGTAATCTGAGGTGATCTTCTTCGCTGTCCACTACACCTCCAATTTTGGTGTCATCTGCAAACTTACTAACTGTACCTCTTATGCTCGCATCCAAACCATTTATGTCAATGACAAAAAGTAGTGAATCCAGCACCGATTCTTGTGGCACTGCACTGGTCACAGGCCTCCAGTCTGAAAAACAACCCTCCACCATCACTCTCTATCTTCTACCTTTGAGCCAGTTATGTATCCAAATGGCTAGCTCTCCCTATATTCCATGACATCTAACCTTGCTAATCTGTCTCCCATGGGGAACCTTATGAAAACCCTTACTGAAGTCCATATAGATCACATCTACCCCTTTCCCCTCATCAATCCTCTTTGTTACTTCCTCAAAAAACTCAATCAAGTTTGTGAGACATGATTTCTCACGCACAAAGCCATGTTGACTATCCCTAATCAGTCCTTGCCTTTCTAAATACATGCACATCCTGTCCCTCAGGATTCCTTCCAACAACTTGCCCACCACCAACGTCAGGATCACTAGTCTATAGTTCCCTCGCTTGTCCTTACCACCCTTCTTAAACTGTGGCACCACGTTATCCAACCTCCAGTCTTCCGGCACCTCACCTGTGACTTTCCATATTACACATATCTCAGCAAGAGGCCCAGCAATCACTTCTCGAGCTTCCCATAGAGTTCTAGGGTATACCTGATCAAGTCCTGGGGACCTGTTTCAAGACATCCTTGGATATCTATCCACCTTTACCCATTTTAATACATCCAGCACTTCCTCCTCTGTAATATGGACATTTTGCAAGGTGTCACCATCTATTTCCCTGCGTTTTATGTCTTCCACAATAAATACTGATGCAAAATACTCGTTTAGTATCTCCCCCATACTTCCTGTGCGAGGAAAAAAATATTCTGTTGTGCTGGATGTCTGAAAGCCCCCCGGGCCTGTTGGGTCCTTGTAAGCTCATCATGGAGAATATCCTTTTGGACATTCTCACCAGTATGGTGCACCAAAAAGCAGAAATTTATATAAGATATGGCAACCCTTTTTGGATTACCCCGATACAGGCTTATCTGCCACTCTAAAAAGGGCTTTTACATAGCCATGACGATACTGTCTTATGAATTTAGTATGAAGAATTACGAACATATGAATGTGTATTGCTCTCGAAGAACGAGAACTATCATTTTGTTATGCTGAGCCAAATTATTTATTTATTGTTTATTGTTTATTTTTTTGTTTTTCTTCTGTCCATTTAGAGACTTTAACTTGTTTTGTATGTACATGCAATTGAGTGTAATTTTGTTCAGTTATTTGAGTTGTTTTGTTATTGGTTTAATATAATAATAAAAACCTCTTTTTCAATAAAAATGTTTGTTAAAAAATTAAAATGCCAGAATTGATTACCAAAGAACTCTCATTAGAGAGCCGACTCATCGTGGTTTATCCTGAATGTCACCACACCCCAGTGACAGGGTGAGGTTGAGAGAGCGTCCCCTTCATGGTAACTTCTGTCAGTGTGGGGAATTGAACCTGCCCTGGTGTCCTCCCTCTACATCACAAACCAACCATCCAGCCAACTGAGTGGGAGACTGTGTAACTGTTACACACAGAATCAGTCACAGACAAAGGGCAAGAGAAACTTTCATGACACAAAAAAAGTATATTTGAGATAATCGTCATGGTAACGGCTGAGGATGAAAACGTTCTCTGCCAGAAATTGTATTTTATAATGAGTCAAGTGTTTGGAAGCTTTCTTTGGCTGAATACAATAAGATGAGACAAGTGAAATAACCAGAATGTCTAATTGTGGTTTGATATCGATAACCATAAAATAAGTGCATGTTTTTGATTGGTCTGTGGAAAGCATGATGACTGTTGCATGAATTTATAAATCAGATGAAATATGTTGTTAGGATAGTCCGTCCCCATGAGAAATGCCTTCGGAACACATGCTAGAAGAAACCCGGGGTATGAAGTGTCTGAGAATCGTCTGCTCGGTAACAGGAACCTGGGGGTTGAATGACTGAAAGTTCCTGTAACATGGAGCTGAGAAAACCATCACATCACCTCCAGACGTATTGAATGTTGGAGCATATTTGAAGTCATGAATGGCCTCATGATGGATTTTAATTGTGTGTGATTTGAAAAACGTACATCTCTACTCCATCCTCTTACGTGTTACACACTGGGGCACAGCCGTTTTCCTGAAACTGGGAATAAGTTGGAACATTATCTGGAACATTCCATAATTGGCATTCTCCAGAATATTTTATAACTGTGTGTGTGTGGGAGGGGCATTAGAAAAGCAAGAGAGAAAGAGAGGGAAGATGCTGAATGCAGTAGTCAGAGTGAAGGAGCATGAGCCTTGTTCGGGGGTCGGTGCTATAACTGATATGCAGTGAGTGTGAGGGAGCAGAGAGAATACGGTGACCCTTATCCTGACAGAGCAGGGAAGGTTATTGATGATTGTCCTGTTTTGCTCAGACCGCACACTGCACTGAGCTGGGCGAGGAGTTCAGACCATGCGCGGTGGGTCTGGTGGTGTGATCCCTCTGGTAAGAGAATGGTCTCCCTCTGTGCTAGCCCATCCACCACGACCTCCGTGCCCCTGTTGACAAACTGTGGTGTAATTTCCCCTTAGCTGCTATGCTCGGGGTAAACTGTGCAGGGCAGTTCTGAACTGAGAAAGCACAACCATGTACCCATTGGCTTTTTAAAGATGGCACAAGTGTCAGGGGTCACAGAATATCCGGGGCATCCCGGCAATGGTGAGTACCTCCAGTCTTGATGGGTTGGAGAATCGGGCTGGCATTGTATGAGAGGGACACTATGGAGTGGGGTGGCTAGTTAATGAGGTGAGTTTGGTAAGATAGCACCAGGAAACTCGCTCGGCCTCGTGCAGACAACCCCTCTGTCACACTTAATTAAAATGTCATTGCGACAGTTTTTTGTTAGATTCAGCCCAGTGAGGCGAAGACTCTGCTGTCCTCATTTGCAGTTACAAAGCTGCAGAACAAATGCTCATCCAAAACTCTCCATCGCCTGAACTCACAGCAATATCCCTTTCACTCATAATTCTTCGAAATACTGACCCGTGTTGCATGATACTATCGAAATGTCTTCATTCTGAAACCTGTGAACATATCCTTCCATGACATTTTATCTCAGTCTCTCCACCCCCCCCCCCCCCCGCATCCTATCTCCACCCCAAAACACACTCATTTACAGTCATGTTGCACGAGACTGCCAGTATGACTGGTCATTTGGCCTAGCTGGTCCATGGTAACCAAAATGTTCATCCAGACTCACCCCATTTCCCTGCCCTTGTTCTGTATCCCTCTAATCCTTTCCTATCTGTGTATTTGTCCAATTGCCTTTTCAATGTTGTTATTGTACCCACCTCAATCACTTCCACTGACAGCTCAGTCCATATGCGTACCACACTCTATGTAAAAAACGTTGCCCCTCAGTTTCATTTTTATATTTTTTATCCTTTCCAAACATTAATGGATGTCCTCTAGTCATCGATTCACCAAACTTGAGAAAGAAGTTTGAAGTATTCACCCCATGCATGCCTCTCATGATTTTATAAGGGCTACACTTCTATAAGAACCCCCTCGGTTTCCTAAGCTGTAAAGAAATAAGTTCTAACCTGTCCAACCTCTGCCTATAACTTAGAGCTTTTAGCCCAGGAAACATCTTTGGAAGTTTGTTCTGCATACTTTCTAGTTCAATAATATCCTTTCTAGAGCAAGATGAACAAAACTGAACACAATACTCCAACTGCAGCATTACCAACATCCTGTACAATTGCAGCATAACGTCCCAACTTCTATACTCAATGCGTTGATGAAGGCCAATGTGCCAATAGCCTTCTTCACTGTCCTGTGTATCTGTGACTCAAATTTCAGACAACCGTGCACCTGATCTCCAACATCCTTTTGTTCCACTACACGTCTTAAGGCACTATCATTCATCATTAAACTCCTACCTGGATTTGACTTTCCAAAATGGAAGACGCCACAATTATCTAAATTAAACTCCATTTGCTATTTCTCAGCCCACTTCCCCAGCTGATCAAGGAACTGCTACAATTTCTGATAACGGTCCTCACTGTAAATAATGTCTCCTAATTTAGTGTCATCTGCAAACCTACTAACGTTGCGTTGTGCACTCTGGTCCAAATCATTGGTATAGATAACAAACAGCAATGGGCCCAGGACCGACCACTAAGGCACTCCAGTCCGACAAGCATACCTCCACCATAGCCATTTGTTTCAGAACATTAAGCCAATTGTGTCCCCAATTTGCCAGTTTACATTGGAGTCCATGCGATCTAACCTTCTAGAGCGGCCTACCATGTAGAACCTTATCAAAGGCATTACTGAAATCCATATAGACTATGTCCACCATCTTTCCTCGTCAACCTTCCAAGTTACTTCCTCAAAAATCTCGATCAAAATTTGTCAGGCATGATCTTCCACGCACAAAGCTATGCTGACTGCTCCAAGTCAAACTCTGTCTTCACAAATGCATCTATATCTTATATCTCCAAACCTTCTCAAGTGGTTTCCGAAACAGATGTGAAGCTTACTGGTCTATATTTCCCAGGCTTTTCTTTGCAGCCCTTCTGAATAAGGACACAACATTTGCTACTGCCAAGTCTTCTGAGACCTTGTCCCTGACCTACCTTCTCTCGCCTTGTGCAGTGCTCTTAGATATATCTGGTCAGGATCAAGAAATTTATCTGACTGCGCATTCTAATATGTCCAACAGCAACTCTACTGTGATATGGACTGTACCAAGATATCACAACTAACCTCCCAAAGGTCACAGGTCTTCATGTCTTTCTTCATGATAAACACAGAGGGGAAATTGAGGATCTCACCCATCTCTTGAGGTTTTACACATACATGCCCATTTTGGATTGTAAGGCGTCCTATCTCCCTCTAGTTGTTCTTTTTATTTACTATACTGAATTTGGATTCATCTTAATTTGCTCAGCCAAGGCTATCTCATACCCCATTTTAGCCCTGCTGATTTCCTTCTTCAGTAAACTCCTGTAACCCCTGTGTACCTCCAGAGATTCCCTTGGAACCAGCTGCCTGTACTTGAGTGACGCCTCCTTTCTTTCTGGTCAGAGCCTCAATATCTCTTGTCATCTAGGGTTCTCTCTTCCAGCCTCACTTGCCCTTCACCCTCACAGGAACATGCAGACCTTGAACTCGAGCTATCTCACTTTGAAGCCCTCCCACTTGCCATGGATCCTTTTATCTGGAAACACACTACTCCAATCAAGCCCTGCAATCCCCTGTCGAATTTCAACAAAACTTGCCTTGCCCCAATTTAGAACTTGAATCTGTGGGCCAATTTCTTCCCTACCATACCTATTTTAACATTAATACATCTCTGGTCACTTTTCCCAAAATGCTCCCCCACTTTACCTCCGTCACCTATCCTGCCCTGTTTCCCAACAGTAGGTCGAGTTTGTCCCTTCCCGAGTAGGACCCTGAACATGCTGCTTGTGGAACCTTTCCTGAACACACTTAACAAATTACGTTCCATCTAAGTTCTTAACCCTCTGGAAGTCCCCATCTATGTTAGGATAATTAAAATCACCTATTATGACAACCCTATTGTTCCTGCAAGTCTCGCCAGTCTTCCTGCATATTTGTTCTTCTAATTCCCATTGATTATTTGAAGGCTTATTGTGCAACCACTATAACGTTACCAACCCCTCTGATTGTTTGCATCATTTACAAGATCTCATTGGATATTATCTCAATTATTTCATCTTTAAATACTAGAGTGATACACGCCTTAATCAGAACTATTGGCATTTGAATTGTTTCCATTTACATCTCTTCCTCGCAGTGACTTTCACATTCGCAGCATCCCTTGTCAAGGCACAGTGGAGATATGGAGCTGTAAATGGATGGGAGCTGCACATCCTGTCAGTTCCAACATTGGTTGCAATTTCCCCACACTGAGCTGCGATCGAACACAGTGTAACCGAACAATGCAACAATCTGGGTTGATATATTAATGAACCAGTGCGGTCTGCACAGCCCCCCACGCTGGACATTTAGCCCAGGATTATAGATCCAGCATTGGTGTGGGCTGCACAGAGTTTCACTCTGCACATAGCTGGGTTGCATTCAGCAGTACACTAGCCGGATCTACACAGTGGTCCATCCTGAACATGTAATGGTTATGTGAGTTAGATTGTGAATGTGAGAGAACTAAACATCCGGCTATGCCTTTATTTTTGTTTTAATTCTTGTGATTGGACTCTTCAAATTGTGACTCATCCAGTTAGACCCGACCCTCTGGATGAGTCATGGTGACTGTTGTTACAGCATCAGAGTCTGCAACATGACCAACAAATGGAGCAGAGGCTGCAGAGAGGACAGTCTCCGTAAAATGGAATGAGGGAATCACAATCAGATCAGTCGTGGTCTTAGTGAATGGTGGGGCAGGATTGAATGGACCACTGATGCAACTTATCATATATTTCTGTTTGTTCCAAGCAAACTCCCCTTCTCTCCCAGTGTCCCATACTGGTGGGGAGTGAGTTACCTCCTCATGTTCTTGTGTAACAGGATCCTCAAGCCTCACTAGCCTCCAGATTTCCCTGTGCCCCAGTCTCGAACAGTTGAGTGACTGCCTCCTGTCCCTGTGTCCCAGTTTCAAGCAATTGAATGATTCACGCCTGATCCCAAGTTTGTGAAAGTAGATGTCCTCCTCCTGCTCCTGAGTAACAGGCTCCAATAGCTCTGTGCTCACCTGCTGCTCCTGTGGAATGGAGGTGAGGGACTGAATGGCCTCTTCACATTCTTTCCAGCTTTTTCTTGACTAAAGGCCTTTCCCCGTTTCTGTAAAGCACCATCAAATTCTGAATGATATATTTTTTTATTTGATGCTCTGTGATTGAGCAAACAAGCCGATTGGCAGAATTCAGATGCTGAATGGCCTCCTCCTGTTCCCGTATTATACACTGAAGAGTCAATAGACTCTCAGAGATGTACAGCACGGAAAAAGATCATTCGGTCTGGTCATCCATACCGCAAAATATCCTAAATAAATCTCGTTCCACTTGCCAGCACTTGGCCTATCTCCCTCTAAACCCTTCCCATGCATGTATCCATCCAAATGCCTTTTAAATGGGGTAACTGTACCTGCCCCCACCACCTCTTTTGTCTGTTCAATCCATACACACAGCGGTCTCTGTGTGAAAATGTTGTCCCTCATGTCCCTTTTTAAATCATTCTCCTCTCACCTTAAACTTTTGTCTTCTAATTTTGGACTCGTCTATCCTGGGAAGACATTGACTGTTTACCTTAACTATGCCCCTCATGATTTTATAAACCCATTTAAGGATCCACTCACCCCCAGCCTCAACACTTGAAAATAGCCCCAGCCTATTAAACCTCTCCCTGAAACTCTAACCCTCCAACACCTGCAACATTCTTTTAAATCTCTTCTGCACCCTTTCAAGTTTGACAACATCTTTCCGACAGTAGAGAGACCAGAATTAAAGGCAATATTACAAAAGTGGCCAAACCAATGTCCTGTACAGATTTAACATGTCATGCAAATGCTTCGACTCAAAGCACGCACCAAAAAAGGGAAGATCACCAAATGCCTTCATCACTGCGCTGTCTACCTGTGACAGCACTGTCAAGGAACGGAGAACCTGCACCACGAGGCTAGCTTTGCTGCCTCACAGGGCAGTGACCTGGGTTTAATTCCATCCTTGAATGACTCGCTGTGTGGAGTTTGTACATTCTCCCCGTGTCTGTGTGAGTTTCCACCGGGTGCTATGTTTTACTCCAACTGTATAAAGATATACAGATAAGGGTATATTGGCCATGCTAAATTGCGCACCATACCCAGGGATGTGTAGGGCATGTGGATTAGCCATAGGAAATGCAGGCTCAGAGGGATAGGGCAGGTGTTTGTCCAGTGGGATACTGTTTAGAGGTTTGGTGTGGCCTCGATGGGCCGAAAAGCCTGTTTCCTCACTGTAGGGATTCGATAATTTCAATGGAGTTCTCCTTCACTGGCAGCTTTCGATAGGGCACTACCTGTAAGTCTTACCTTGATTTGTCTTGCCAAAATGCAACACCTCATATGTAACTAAAATATACTCTATCTGCCACTCCTCGGCTCACCTAAAAAGGTCCCATTATAGTCTGAGCGATCATTCTTCACTGTCGACAACACCACCAAATTTGGAATTATCTACAAACTTACTGACCATACTTCATAAACTCAAATGTAAATGATTTGTATCAGTGACAAAAGGCAGTGGACCCACTATTGATCTTTGCGGCATGCCACTGGTCATAGGTCTCCAAGTTTAATGAACAAATGTCCACTCTCACGGCCTGTCTCCAATATTCAAGAAAATTTCGGATCTAAATGGCGAGTTCTCCCTGGATCCGAGGAAGTCTAACCTTGCTCACCAGTCTACCATGTAGAACATTTTGGTTTTCTTACTGAATTCCATAAAGACAACATCCACTGTCCTGCCTTCATCAATCATCTTCATCACTTCCTCGAAAGATTACACCGAGTCAGTGAGACGTGATCTCCAATGTACAAAGCCCTCTTCAGTCCTTGTCTTTTCAAATACATTTACATCCTTTCCAACAAAACCCCCTCCAACAATTTAGTCACCATTGACGTCAGGCTCAGCGACCTATGGTTACCTTTTTTTTCCCTTACTTTTTAAATAATGGCACTATGTTAGCAGCCCTCCAGTCTTTTGACACCTCACCTGTGGAAATCAATGATACAAATATGTCAGCAAAATGCTGACCAATTTCTTTCCTCGCTTCTCACAATCATTTGGGATACAACTGATCAGGTCCCAGGGATAAGTTCACCTTTATGTGTTTTAAAATGTCAACCACCTCCTTGTAATATAGATATCTTTCAATGTTTCACTGTATATTTATTCATTCTCTCGCTCTTGTAACCACCTCCACATTAAATACTGAGGAGAAATTTTTGTGTCATATCCCTCCAATCTCGGGTGGTTCCACACATAGGTAGTCTTACTGATCTTTAAGGGGCCCTGTTCGCTCCCTAGTTAATCCTTTACCATTAAAGGATTTGTAGAATTTCTTCAATGCCTCGTTAACCCTATTTCTAAAGCCATCTCGTGTCCACATTTTTCTGGCCCGAATTCCCCGGTGACTATACACTTATTGCCCTTATATTCCTCTCGGGATTCACTTGATCTCAGCTCTGTTTACCTGACATATGCCTCCTTCCTAACCTTGACCAGAGCATCAATATATCTAGCTATCCAGCACTCCCTGCACTCACCAGCCTTGCCCATCTCACTAATAGGAACACGTTGGCTCTGGCCTCTCTGAAACCACATTTTGATGGCCTTGCATTTACTAACCATCCCTTTACCTGTGAATAGGGTATTCCAATCAGCCTTTCACTGGGCACGCCTAACATTTTCAAAATTGGCCTTGTTCAAAGTTAGAACTTTAATGTTGACATCAGGTATTTCATATTCCACAACTAATTTAAAACCAATATTTATGCGTAACAGATTTGAAAATTAAATCAACACTTCCTGCCCCCCTATAACGGGCTCGAAATTCTGTCTAGGCTCCTCCTGTCCCTCTGTAATAGACTCAAGAGGCTTAATGGTCTCCTCCAGTTCTTCTAAACACACTCGAGAGGCTGCATGGCCTCCTCCTGTCCTTGTGTAACAGATCCGAGACACAACAACCCGTGGATTACGAGCAGCCGTTAAACTGTATCTGATGGAGGTCTTTCCTTTCTCAGTTACAGAAACACAGACAACACAATGTACTGCAGGTGCCCTCTCAGTTACACTTTATGCAGCTGCAGCAACACATCTCTTTGTTCTGAATGATTCTGTTGACAAAATGTGCCAATATTCCAGCTTTCCACCTTTTCAAGTAGCAACAGGCTAATATGGGCTGAATGGTCTTCTCTTCTCCCTCTGTAAGAGGCCCATTGGGAGAGAATTTCTTCGGCCTGTTCCTGAGCAGCAGTCTCAATGCTCTATCTCAAGGTTATGAAAGGATTTGATAACAGGGCATTAAAACCAGGAGTGGCCGTACACTGGTCAATAAGCACCGTACTTTGTGTTCAGGTATCTAGAAACTTGCCCACCAACCCCCCCCCCCCCTTTTATGCAGCCGATCTGTTATTTTATAACTGCCTCCTTTCATAAACAGAATGGGACATTCATAGACCCCTGCTGTGTACTGTTAATACTCTCATATACAAGGAAAAAAAGATATAAAATATTGAAAGATTTATGGTCCATCCCTCAGCAACCCTCATCCATTTCATCCAGTATAAGAAAAGTGATGTGTTGAACAGGTTAACTGAGCCTATTTGTTCAGTGACTGCGATTAATGCCAATGTCCATGGATTCTAATTATCCCAGTGGAGGGTTTCCATCTTTTAATGATAAATGGGCTCCGTTCAATGTGTTATCCCATAACATGAGCGGGAGCATCACCGACAGCACTGACAGGGAACAGCGGATCCAGAGAGAGGGGGAGGAGAGATCAGAATCTGAGAACATTAGACTGGAATGTTCCAACAATGGATCAGAATCTGAGAACATTAGACTGGAATATTCCAACAATAGACAGGAGCTTATCCGTTTATGTTTGGCATCTTTCTGAATGTGATTGGTTGTCATTATCATTGCGGATCTATATCGCTCTTCTCATTATTCAATACTTTTATTATCCCTTCCTGGCTATCGTTGGTGTTCCTGGTGAGTATCACTATCCAGATTTTGTTTTATATAAACCAGTTATGAGTGTATTATTGTTATTTCATATCGTCTACACTTCCTGCCACTGTTATTGTTCCTGTTGAATCTCACAATCCAGATATTCACTCTACAGACCACTGCTAACTGCATCAATGAAGGTGTTCAATTACTGTCTCGCTCTCTGATCTGGCAGTGTTACTCACGGATCTCTATGTTGAACTATTCAGTTTCAGGGGAGAACCACAATGCATTGTCTCATTGCCTTTACTGTTAAGAGCATCGAGGTCACTTTCTAATCTTCTGGTTACAAACTCCACTTCCTTCCACTGTTTCCATCCCATTCCTGGCAAATATCTGCAGCTGAAACAGTCAGGTCACAACTGTGGGAGATCCCTTTGACTATGAGCTAATTCTTGACACCATACCCTGAACATTTATAACTTGAAATACTCACCACTCCAGAATATATCTCACTGGTTTATTCCATCTGTTGTTTGAACCTTGAGCTATGAAATACAATCTTAATGAAGCCAATAATCTGCTGCTGACACTCCCGGCTTCAAACCTGCTGAAGCAAATCTGATTCGACCTCACACCAAACTCCCATCCATCTGTTATTCATGTGCACACAGATGGATATTGCTATTGTGTCTGGCAATGCCTTTATTTTAACATTCTCAAACACTTTAGCTCATCTGTTCATGAAACTTCTCTCGTTCTCTCTATTGATTAACAAAGAGCCTGCCAGTTGTTCGTATTTAAAATAATTTCCTCCATGTGCGTTCCTTCTCAAACAATGAGTTTTGCATTCAGCCACGCCAATCACGCACACACACACACACACTCTCAGTCTCTGATGAACACACACACACGCGCGCAGAGAGAGCAAACCTTCCCACTGTAAGCAGTAAATCTGCTGCGAGTATAGTTAGCATTTGATAGTAAAGTTTGCAATACTCTCATGCTGTGCAGATAGTGCAGTTTACTGAGCAACACACTAGCATGGTCTGCACAGCTCTCCATGCTGGGCTGTCATCTTGTCCCAGTTTATGTTGTTTGTGGTGTTCTGTGAAGCAGATTGAGAACTTGATGTAACAAACCATTCCAGCTGATCTGACAATGTCTTTATTCAATTCTCATTCTTGTAATTTTACTCTCGAAGATCTCACTTCGCCATGACGTTTTCCACATATTTCCACAACATCTTTTCAGTTAATTAACTGCCTGTTTCTGTCTTTAATGTGAATCTCTTGTCCCTTTCTTTCTTTCCCTGGCCTTGGGTTTTGGCCTCCCTAGTGTATCGAGTGCTGGCATTGTGTAGCTCAGAAATAATGAAATGGGGTGTGTCAAGCTGTTGTTCACTTCCTGGTATGTCCCATGTGGTGGTCCATGGACAGGCGTGTTTCAGAAGTTATGAGAAACATCCTTGTAACTTGGTCTGTACCTGTGGCTGTCCCTCTCAGGTGACCATGCGATCAGTAACAAAAGGAAGCCCACTGAGTAAAGGACCACACATATAAATTGCCTGACAATGCTATCACTTTTTAAATAAAAGGTTATTTTCTCCCTTTTTTTTAAGTAAGAGGCCTTAAAGGCAAAACTTCCTACTGAAAACGGCTCAAGTAAATAACTTATGGAGCCTTTAAGGTTTTTAAATAAATAGCAGTAACAATGGCCAGCTGGCACAGACCAGGATTTCTAGCTTTTTTTATATATTGTAGCTATAACAATCACCAAGTGCTTGGGGTCCCAGAAGGGTTGTAAATTTCAGTAAATTATCCACAGCTGCTATTCTCTCTGGAACCTCACTTGATGGTGTTTCCTCCTGGATTGGAGAACTGTATGCAAGAATGCATGTCTGAATGTTCCTTTTTGCCAAGGGATGTGTTTATGGGATGTTGATATATTAGAACAGTTCATTAGTAGAAGGTACTGTATCCATTATTCAGTTAAGATTTCCAATAGAAAAACTATTCTAAATTCATCTTCATTTCTAATTGGATTTTCATTAGAGTGTTTAAATATATTGTGTTTTGCTTAATGGTGAGTGATTTGAATAGTTTGACATCTGGAACATCCAACTCACATCTACCTTTAAAATAAGGAAAGGTTGGCATCCAACCTACCTTCTTAAAATAGTTTGAGGCAGTCTGGTTGGTCTATAGCAAACTGGGGACTCTTGTCCGGTTCTAAATCGATAATACCAAATTGGGTTTAGAATTTGCAAACAGGCCATTCTCCCCAACAAGTCTACACCGATCCTCCGAGGAGTAACCTACCCAGACCCATTCCTCTACCCTATTATTACACATTTACCCGACGAAGGCAACTAACCCACACATCCCTGAAAACTATGAACAGTTTAGCATGGCCAATTCACCTGACATGCACATCTTTGGATTGTGGGAGGAAACCAAATCATCCAAAGTAAGCTCACACAGACACTGGACAGTATGCACCAGGAGGCTATTGGGTTCAAAGGTCGCCTATGGTAGTTGATAGTGTATTTTTCTGGATGTTGAGTTTGGTTGGTTTAAACAGTATTTTGTATATAAAGATTCAGTCATTAAGAGTTCTCTGGGTGTGGAAAAGTGAAGTTGGCGGTTTTACAAAAGGTAATGATGGTAAAGCTTTAGGAATTGACAGACAACCTGGAGTTTTGGTTGCGATTGTCTGTGAGAAAATGAGAGATAATTACAGCTATAGATCGGCAATTACGTTTAGTGGAACCGCCATCAGACTCTTCGGAAATGGCTGGAATTCAATTTCAAATGATGGTCTTTGAACCTGAGAAGGAATTGAAAGAGTTTGAATTTGATGAAAAGTAGAAATAAAAGAAAGGGAAACGAAGAAGAAAGAGAGAAAAGGACAGAAGAAAAGCAGAGAGTTTCAACTAAAAAAGTTAGCAATTAGAGACGAAAGTTGATATAGAAGGCGAAGATGAAGGTAGAATGTCGGTGGGATGAGGAGGATAGTGCGGTTTAGCAACCCTCTTGTAACCAATGGCCTAACGAGGTTCCGTTTAAATGCATCCAGGCATTCTCTAAATTTGATGAGAAGGATGGGAAAGCCTTTTGAATTTCATTTGAGAAAGTGGCTAAACAAATGCAGACACCAGTGACCATGTGAATTTATTTGATCCAAAGCTGATAGGTATTTGCATCCCTATCGGAGGATGTATCTGGCCAGTATGGAGTGGTGAAGAAAGCCATCTGAAGTGTATATGAGCTTGGGCCAGACACTGACAGACAGCGTTACAGGAATCTAAAAGAGGGTCCCTGGTTAAACGCACATTGAGTTTGAAAGGATCAAACAAAGTAATTTTGAAAGGTGGGTTAGGGTATTAAATCAGAGCAAACCGATGACACTCTTAGAAAGATTCTTATTTTGGAGAAGTTCAACAATTCACTTCCTGCAGTCGTGAAAACTCGTGTGGAAGAGCAGAGTTAAAACGGCAAGATTAGAGGCTGAAATGGCTGATGATGATGATTGAGTTCAGAAATCAAAGTTTGGTTTCTGTGAGAGATGGAGAAGAATGTGCGAGGTCTTGTTAAGGTTTACTGGCATAGGCCAGGAGTAGCAGGTAAAGAGGTTAGAGCAGTAAGAGGTACAGAAGCATGTAATTATTTTATGCTGAGACATGAGGAGCTATGTCATTGAAAAGGATTATTGGAAAGATTAGAACCGCTCCATTATGTAACGTGTGATTGGCGTGTCCACTGGAAACTCAACAGATTTATTCCACAATGGGGAAGGAGGCCTTGAGCTTGGTGTTGGCGTTGCAACATTTCAGATTTACATTGCCAATAACATACCTGAGACAAATCTTTATCACAGATCATAACCCCTTAAAGTTTTTGGAGAAGTTTGGGGAGAAAAATACCAGTCTGTTTCGATTGAGCTTATTATTGCTGCCATTCAGTTTGAAACTATACAGGCGAAGGGCGATAAAACATAAGTGTGGAGACTTGGCTGAAGAAAGACAAAGGCATTCTGTGGCAGGAGTAAAATGACTGAAATCGAAATAGATGTGAATATTTGTATGCTCAGAGTCAATGTAATATATATGCATTTCAGTCTACTAATAGAGGAAGATTAGGAGGTCTAAAATGAATCCACCTTTGTGTATTGATAGATTATTTTATTAAAGATGGAGTTGTGAGGATACTACCACTGTAGAAAGGTTATTTTCTCTTGGGTTTTTTTTAAAGAGAGTTGTTAAAGGCAGAGGTGCACAACTGCTACCTGAAAACAGTTTAAATAAATAACTGAGATTTTAGGTTTCATTAAAACGGTGATAACAATGGAAGGGCAGTGGCCAGCTCTCCCAGACCAGATTTCCTCATTTTACTTTTAGCTGCAGCATTCAGAAGCTGCTGGGGATCCCAGAAGGGTTGGAAATTTCAATACATGATCCCCAGCTGCTTTTCTCTCTGAGATCTCTGTTGATGTTGTTTCCCTCTGGATTGGAAAACTGCTGTAAGGATCTGTATTTGAATATATCTTTGTGCCAAGCGGTGTAAACCAAGAAGGTACGGCATCTATTGATTGTGTAAGTGTTCCAACATATAAGCTATCCGAAAAAACGTTCTTTTCTTTGATTGTATTTTAACTAAAGCATTTGAATAGATTATAGTTTGCTCAATGTCGAGTGGTTTGACTAGTCACAACATAACTGGAACACACACTTCACATCTATATTTAAAATAAGGAAAGGTTTGGGTCTAAACGGCCTTCTGGAAATATTTTGAGGGAATCGGGTCTGGTCGAAAACACTTGTAGCGAGGGGCTTCTGACTGGCTTCTGCAATTGAAAATTTAGTGGAGGGGCAGGGGATGTTTTGCTAGAGGTTGTGCTGTCAGTTGCCTCAGACATTCAGGGAGATCTGAGGATTTGCTGACCCAACTCTGGATGGAGCATGGGGACTGCAGCTACAGCATCTGAGCCTTCAACATGAACAACAAATGGAGCAGAGGCTGCAGAGAGGGGGAGCTCTGAAATCACGCAGTGAGTGTGTGTGGGGAAAGGGATCTGCTGTATCCACCCCTGGATTTTCCAGGAACAATTTCCCAAACTCCACTTAACCCAGGATCAAAGTATGAGGGGACCCTGACTGAACAAGGAGCTGGTCACAGAGCGGTGTCACCTCCTTCAACACGCCCTGCAGCCTCACACCAGGGGGAGGATGGTGCTGCCAGGGGCTGTGAGGGTCACTGTTTCATTCAGCTTCTATGATCCAGAACTTTCCAGGCAGGACTAGGTGACATATCCATCACCTCCCAATATCTCAACATCAATGTCACCATTCGGTGATGGAGGATATATATGGTGGATGAGGTAAATAGATTGTTTCTCCCTCAGCAGTGAGCTGCCGGTTGTATCCAGTATAGTGGGATTCCCGATGGTGTCCATGGCATCTGCAGAGTGTCCATGTCAATGGGGAGAGGTAGAGGAACTGAAGGAGCTCTCTCTCTCTCTCCATTAATGTCACAGCGTGCCCATCACAGTACATCATGTTGGCGAATACACACTGTCCTGGCAGCAGTCATGGTCTCTTCATTCAGAAGCAGTAAGCCATTCCCATCGTCATCGGGTCTCCACGTAGAAAGGAATGAATATATCTTGGATAAAGTCCATCCCCTTGATGCACGTTTCAAAACACCATCCCCACCACCAATTAACCAGATCAAAGTATTCCATGTGTACGGAGAGCAATGGGGTCACTTGGAGTGTCTGGGAGCAGACGATCAGGGATGGAGCAAAACCTCCCATGTCTGACCGGATCTGAGTGAATCCCCCAGTACACAGTATCATTAATCCCTGTAATCCCTCTCCATTTCAGTAACATATTGCTTTCTATTATTCCTGTAAATGAAATGACAGGTTATATCATGTTAAATTCCACCTGCTAAACTATTATCTATTGCCTTTACATTTCTGAATCTGTTTGCAGACTCTCCACCCTCTCTTGATAATTTATTCTCTTGCTTACCACAGCGACATCACCAAACTCAGCATCTGTATATCTGTTCCATCCTCCTGATCATCAATATAGACTGTAAATAGTTGAGAACCCAGCGCTGGTCACTGTGTGACCCTACTGGTTACGTTCTGTCTAACTGATTGAGACTGATTTATCCTGAGTGCCTGCTTCGTGTATGATACCCAGTCCTCCCCCATTCCAGTGAAACACTGACAAAGGGTTGAATAAGAACAAGGAGCATCTGTGAGGAATCCAACCCCTCGATGACACTGATGTCAACACGGCCTCTGTTTCACTTTCTTGCCATCTCTCCATCCTAAAACTCTAGTCTCTTTTTGTAGATTCCGCCACATGAAAAAAAATCCACTCCATATCTACACATTCAATTACTTTTAGAATGTTACAGACCTCAATGAGATCTCCTTTCATTCTTATAAACTCGAGAGTATAGGCCTAAACTGCTCAATTACTCTTCATAAGACAAACACTTCGAATATGGAATCAATCTAATGAAGCTCTTCTGAATTGCCTCCAATGGAAATACCTCATTCTGCAGGACACCCAAACTGTACTCCAGTTGCAGCCTCACTAATGCCTTGCATAGCTACACCAACACTCCCTACCTTTCTACTCTGTCCTTTTACAAATAAACACTGAAATTATGCTTGCATTTCTCATTACTTGCAGTACCCACAGGCAGGTTTTCTGTGATATAAAAGCAGACACCCAGATCCCTCTGCACATAAACACTTTGAACTTTCTCTCCATTTAGATAATAATTTGTCTTTCTATTATCCTGGCAAACTTGAATAGCGCCATATTTATTCCCTTTAATATTCCTTGCTAAATTTTGGCCCATTCACGCAACCTATCCATATAGTTTTAAAATCTCTTGCATCGTCATTCCAAAGTAATTTCCCACCGACGTGACAGTCAGCTGAAAATGTGGCATTGTATTTTCTATCCCATCAACCGAGTACAGTAATACCATCGATCGCAAATGGTTGAGGCATGAGTACTGAAATCAATGGCACCCCACAAATTGCATTTGCCAAAATAAAATGACACATTAATTCCATCTGACTGAATTTTGTTGGTTAACCAATCCTCCATCCAAGCGAATAAACTACTCCTAAAACCATGTTGTGTGATCTTACCACTTAGTCTTTGGAGAAGCGACACATCCAATGCCTTGAGGAAGACCAGAGATGTTCCATCTCCCACGATCCACCTTTTTTGTGACATCTTCAAATAACTCAAGCAAACACTTCAAACTTGATTGTCCTTTGTAAAACCATGTTGACTCTGACGGATTGTGGTTTAACTTTGCAAATGTCCTGAACAATGGACTCTAACAATTAGCCTTAAATTACAATAGTTTATTGTTACACTTTAGTCCCTAATGTATACCATTATTATAAGTTCTTCCCTTTCGAAAACCTTCACGTTTTCTTTGAATTCCTATTTAATGGGCACACGTTTTTAAGAGATCTGCTCCAATTACTGAGTAAGAGTCATGTGTGGCTGAATGGACTCACCATCCTGTTGGTGTACAAACTAGACGGGCTGACGTCTTTCTGGTGTTCCCATGTTGTCGTCTTCAAGGCCAGAATGATCTGCACCTGTTGATCCTTTAGAGGATTGGGAGATTATGGAATGTTATTGTTGCTCTCTAACATTTTGATGGGCTGATCGGTCTTCTCATACTTCTCCATCGAAATATTGAACGGTCTCCTCATGTATCCGGGAGATGGTTCCGAGGGATTGATTGGTCTTATCTTGTTCCCATACAACAGACACGTGTCGAAATTACCTTTTCCTTTCTCATTAAAGAAGTCTCAGATAGTTTTTATCCTTATCTAATTCCCTTGCAATAGGCTCGGTGGGTCTGAACGGCCTCCTGTTATCCCTGTGTAACAATCTCCAGTCACTGTGTGACCTCTTCCAGTTCCTATGTTACAGACTTGAGGTGGCTGAATGGACTGATCCTGTTGCTGTTTAACAGGATACTGGTGCAGCATGTCCTACTGTTATAGGCTCAAGTGGCTAATTGGCCTCCTTCTGTAAATGTATATCAGGCTCCAGGGGCTGAATAGCCTCATCCTGTTTTGGTGTAACAGGGTCGAAGGCTTGAATATCCTCCTGTTGTTCCTGTGTAACACACTGGAGAACGGAATGGTTCCTCCACTATCTGTGTATTTCGCTTCACTCGTTGACTACATCTGTCATCTATGTTGAAATAAGGTCATCCTTATTTTTTGTAAACTCCAATGGCTCCTGGATCAACCTGATCCAGTTATAAGCTAGCACCTTCATTGCAGGAATCAGTTGAGGGAACCATCTCTGAGCTGCTTCCAATGTAACAACATCATTTCTTCACTGAAGAGATTAAATCTGTACACACTACTCCAGATGTGATCTCACTAAGACCCTGGACAGCAGCAGCAACATTTTACCAGCCTGTTGTAAGGTTCCCACCCAGGTTAGAGCTGTCTCAGCTCTCTGGGGGAATATAGAGCATTGTTGGAAAATCATTGCCCTTCGCTACTCCATGAGCATAACGGGAGATCTGGAGAAATTAAAGTTTGACAAGTTCATAAATGATGTGGCGAAATGATCTCTACCATTAATCTCTCCAGAGCCCATACCGCTCAGATTCCACAGAATCTAGTAAGATGGAGCAAACATTGATGGGAGTTATATATCAAAGTGAAAGCTGCAATACAAATGCTGGACATGTTATAAAACAGGAAATGAGATATACACATTCGTGGGTACTGCAGTAATAATATACTGCTTACATTATATCTAAACTGTGTTAACCAATTGAATGCTAATGCTTGGAAAATGGATTTCATGACCGCGTGTGAGATGGTGTACATGAACATTATGTTGAGCACTGAGCTGGAGATCAGGTTATTTAGGAATTGGTGCTGAGTGATCAGAAGAGCTAATTGAAAATTTTGCTGGAAAGGACATTTTGGGAACAGTGACCACAATGTATTGGTTTTCTTTTATGCTGTTGGAGTACACGACAGTTTTTGTTGTATTTGAAGTAACCATTTGAAATCTGAGTCATGCAGACCATGAAGGTGTGAGGAGAAAGTGGGGACTACAGATGCTGAAGATCAGAGTCGAAGGGTGTGGTGCTGGAAAAGCACAGTCAGGCAGCATACTAAGAGCAGATAAATCGATGTTTCGGGCATAAGCCCTTCATCAGGAATGAAGCTTATGGGCCAAGGGGGCTGAGGGATAAATGGGAAGAGGGTGCGGCGGGGGAGGTTAGCAGGGATAGCGATAGGTAGATGAAGGTGGGGTTGAAAGTGATAGGTGATGAAGGGAGACAGAACGCCTCATCTACTGCATCCATTAAAGACAATGTGGTCTTCTCTACACTGGCGAGGCAGGAGGTCAACTTATGGATCATTTCAGGGAACATCTCTGGGACAACCACATTGAACGACACCATCGCCTAGTGGCTGAGCACTTTAACTCCCCTTCCCATTCTGCCAAGGACATGAGAGTCCTGGGCCTGCTCCATCGCCAAACCCGAGCCACCAGAAGCCTGGAGGAAGAAAGCCTCATCTTCTGCCTTGGGACCCTCCAACCACAGAGATCATAGTGGATTTCCCCATTTCCCCATTTCCCCTCATCCCACTTTATCCTACTCCAACCTTCCAAATCAGCACCGCCATTTTGAACATTCCTATGTGTCCACCTTCCTCCCTATCAGTCTGTTCCACCCTCCTTCCTCTCTATCACTTTCAACCCCTCCTTCATCTACCTATTAGATGAAAGGAGGCAGCTTAGAAAAATGCCAAGTGTTGCAGTGAGCCAGTGGATTCAGAGAAATGTCGGACCCAGCAAAGGATGACCAAGAAACTGAGAAGAAAATCAGAAAGAGAAAAAGCGTGCAAACGAAAGAAAAGCATAAAGACTGCTAAAAAGCGTCTATCAATGTATCAAAAAAATAAAAATAAGGCCAAATGTGGAACAGTTGGTGTGCGTTCAGGATAATTTATTGCAGAGAACAGAGAAATCGCAGGGAAAAGAAACAGTTTCTTTGTGTCTATCTTCATGGAAGAATGTCCAGAAATTCTTCCAGAAATACCAAGTGACCATGGGACTTGTGCAAGTAACGTCTAAGATCATTCTTATCAGTGTTGAGGTCATCTTTGAAAAGAAAGCTGGATTGAGTATTTATAAATCTGACAGACTAGATGTACTTCATACAAAAATTTCAGAGGAAGCAGCAATAGACATGTTGATTGCATCGCGGATTTTCACTTTATTTTCCGACGCATTCCCGAAATGCATTTAGCCAATCTGGATAAGGCAAAGGTTATAAATATTATCCAAAAGTTTAAGGAGAGATGAATTTGGAGAATGGTAAACTACAGACCAGATAACCTGTCATCCGCAGTCAGGTATCTCTTGGACTCGATTACAAAGAACATGCTACTAGATATTTAGAAGTTAATAACATAACTGGGGAGTGTGAGAATGTCCCGGTGAAAGGAAAACCAGAAGTGACAAACGTTTTTTGGAATGGTTTGAAGATGATTCTTGTGGACATAGGCAATGAAGAACCAATGGATAACGTATAGTTGGATATTCATGAGCTTTTTTAAAGAACTCACAAACTGAGCTCATAAGAAAAGTTAAACCGAGAGGTATTAGGAAGAACATATGCAAATGGGAAAGTAAAAATTAGGTTTATATTCATGTGAATGTAATTGGAAGATAGAGGATGTCGTGCACCAGTTGCATCGAGCGTTGGTGAGACTAAACATAGACTATTGTGTATCGCTCGGAGTCCCAATCTAAGAAAGAATATACTGACTACAGAGGAACTGCAAAAGGTATTCTCCAAATTAACCCCTAAATTGGCGAGGTTGTGTGACGGGGTAACTCAGCCTGTAATCTCGAGTTTCGAAACATGAGAGGTGATCGTAGTGAATCTTAGAAACATCGAAAGGACTGAATAACAGAGGGACATGAGGACGGACAAGTAGGCGAGATCTGGGAGAATCCCATGATATTCTACACGGACAAGTAGAACAGAATAATCAGCAAACAGTCAGTGTCCATTAGAAACCAAAGGAGCAATCTGTGTGTCAAGCTGGAGAACATTGATGGATTGTAACATGAGACCTTCACATCTATTTTAGTTGGGAGAAGGAGGAGGAAGGTACAGAATTCAAGAAGATGGACTGGACAACTCTTGAATAGATTGATGTAAAATACGAGCAGGGATTTGAGGTTTTGTTCTGTACAAATTTGGACCAATCTCCATGTCTGAATGAGTTGCATAACAGGCGGCTGTCGGGGTCAAGGGAGGAATGACCCTGACTGAATATTTTAATTAGAATCTGACCATAGGGGAGGTGCCAGAGAACTGGAGGACTGCGAATACGATTACACTTCACAGTAAGAGTGGGAGAAATAGTCTAGGTGACTATAGATGAGCGAGTATTAGATCACTGTTAAGGAAACTACTGGATAAAATAGTCAAGGATAATATCGAACTCCAATCAGAGTCACAAGGTGTGATCAGGGATAATTATCATGACTTTATCAGAAGGGAGTCACATCTAATGGATTTGATTGAATTAGTTTGAGGAGGTCAATTGTTTAGTTTTGTAGGAAAGCCTTTGACAAATTTCCAGCTGGGATACTGAGAAATAATGTAAAATCTCACAATATGAAGGATACCTTGGCAGGTTACAAGGAGATTTTTCTTAATGGCAGCAGGCAGAGGGTGGTGAGAGAAGGCTGTTTGTGTGACTGGAGACCAGTGTCCCCCGGTGTAGCACAGGGATCAGTGCTGTGTCCCTTATTGTTTGTGTTATTCATAAAAAAAGATGTGAATGTGGAGGGGGCTAGGTGGAGAGTGGGGGAGGTGTGAGAAGTAACTGTATGTTTGACATAAAGATTGACCGGTTGGTTCACAGTGAGGAGGAAGGCCTTAAGTTACAGGAAGATGCAGATGATTGGTCAGATGGGCAAATCAATGGCAGATGGAATGTAACCCTGATAAATATGAGGTGATGCACTTTGGGAGAAGGGACCAGGCAGGGGAGGACTCAATGAATGGCAGCACACTGGGAAACTCAGGGTGTGCTTCTGCACACATCCCTGAATGTTACTGGACAGGTTAATGGGCTAGGTAAGAATTGGACCTTGGGTGTTGTGTTTCATAATCAGGATGTAGATTATAAGAGCAATACAGGGCTTTGGTTAGGACAAAATGGAATACTGTATGTGGTTCTGTGAGCCACATTCCAGGAAGGATGTGATTGTACTGGAGAGGGTACAGAGGTGATTCACCAGGATGTTCCCTGGGATGGAGCATATCAGCCACAGAGAGAGGCTGGATAAGCTCAGGTTGTTTACTCTGGAGCAGAGAAAGCTGAGGGGTCCGTGATTCAGGAGGATAAGTTTATGAGGGACATGGACAGGGTGGATAGACAGCAGCTGTTCCTTTTAGTCAGAGGGTCAAGAACAAATGAGCCCAATTTAAAGTGAAAAGTTTGAGGTTCAGAGAGGATTTAAATATTTTTTCACCTCGAGGATGTGGAGTTCTGGGATTACTTCCCAAGAAGGGGAATTATCACGGGTAACCTCACAATCATTAAAAAGTACTTGGACGAGCACGTGGAAGTGTCATAACATTCCAGGCTATGGGCCTGGTGCAGGAAAGTGGGACTAATATAGATTGTGCTGTATTTCTGTTGGCACAGAGTCTATGTTCCTGTGAGTGTATGGTGTGGAAGGTCAATTATTGAGCAGTCTAAGGCAGGAATTGATGGCTTTCTGAAGAGTATATTCACAAGGGTTAAAAGAGTAAACTGTAATAGCTGGTTGAATTATGCCAATGTGAGAAATATGAGAAAACAAGTGCAGTTTCCTTACTGTTTGAAACCAGAGAATAGAGAATGGGAAACAGGGAAATGGCAGAATTATGAAGCCACTACTTCAGTTCTGTCTTCACAGAACTTTCAAACAATACAAGGAAAACCAAGTCTGGTGGAGGAAAATGATAGAGTACATTGAACATAGAACATAGTAAGTAAATGGTTTAGGAGAAATTATTGTGGCTGAAAGTATTGGTCATAGGCAACACTAACGTAGATTTATGAAATGGGAATTGTGTTTGAGAAACAGACTGGGAGACAAATGAAAGAGAAGCAATGGATGTAAAACATGTGGATTTTTAGCAAGATATTGGTAAAGCTCCAAGCCCAATTTGCGAAATCAAATCTGAGTGGACTGGGGGCTAATATATGGCTATGTTTCCAGAATGGGACAGCTGGCAGGAAACGGTGAATAGAAATAAACAGACTCGGCAAGCAACAGCCTGACATGGTCTGTAAGGTATGATTCTGTGAGTTTAACTATATCGCAGACACCCCATTACCTTCCCCAGATATCTCCTGTCTCATCAGGACGGACACAGCAGAAGTGGCGGCACAGTAGGATACAGTTGGAAGGGAATTGCTCTTGGAGTCCTCAACAGTGACTCCGTATCCCATGAAGTCTCAGGGCATTCCTTTGCACATGGGAAAGGAACCCTCCTGCTGATTACCATGTACCAGCCTCTTCCAACTGATGAATCAGTACTCCTCCATGCTGACCAACACTTGGAGGAAGCACTGAGGGTAGCACGGATGCAAGATCTACTCTGGGTGGGGGATTTCAATGTTCACAACCAAGAGTATCTCAGCGACAGCAATACTGCTCGAGCAGGCCAGGCCCCAAAGGATATAACTGCTCGATTGGTTCTGCAGCAGGTGGGGAAAGAACCAACAAGAGGAAAATATATACTTGAACACAGCCTTACAAATCTGCCAGTTACAGAAGTATCTGTCCATGATATGATCGGTAAGAGAGACCACCACATAGTCATTGTGGAGACAAAATCACACCTGCACATTGAGAATAACCTCCACCATTTTGGGTGGTACTATCACGTTGCTAAACAGGACAGACTTCGAACAGATCTAGCAGCTCAAATCTGGATGTCCATAAGGTGTCATGAGTCATCAATAGCAGCCAAGTTGTACTCCTGCATAACCTCATGGCCTGGCATATCCCCCTCACAATTGCCATCAATCGAGAGAATCAATATTGGTTCAGTGGAGTGTGCAGGATGGCAGGAACTGCACCAGCCATACCTGACAATGAGGTGTCAGCCTGGTGAAGCCACCAATCAGGACGACTTGTGCACCAAATAGCATAAGCAGTAAGTAATAGACACAGCTAAGTGATCCCACAAGCAAAGTAACAGATCTAAGCTCTGCAGTCCTTCCACATCTAGCCGAGAAACGTTGGGGACAATTAAACAATTCACTGGAGGAAGAGATTCCACAAATAACCCCTTCCTCCATGATGGAAGAGCCCAGCACTTCAGTGTATAAGATAAGGCTGATGCATTCGCAACAATCTTCAGTCAGAAATGCTGAGTGGATGATCCATCCCAGCCCCCTCCAGTGGTCCTCAGCAATTCAGTTACCAGTCATCAACCAATTCGATTCAGTCCACTCGATATCCAGAAACGATTGCAGATACTGGATACTCCATAGGGTCCATAATCCGACAACATTCTGGCAATAGTACTGACAACTTGTGCTCCATAACTTGCCACTCCCCTAGCCAAACTATTACAATACTGTTACAACAATGGCTTTTCCTGATTACGTGGAAAATTACCCCAAGTAATCATTGCTCCTGTGTGTAAAACGCAGAACAAATCCAATCCAGCCAATTGCCACCCCATCAGTCTCCACTCGATCATCAGTAAAGTGGTGGAAGGTCTCAGTGTTTTTAAGTAGCACTTGCTCAGCAATGCCCTGGTCAATGACGCCCAGTTTGGGCTCCACCAGGGCCACTCAGCTCCTGATCTCATTACCGTGATTCAAACATGGACAAAAGAGCTGAATTCCAGAGGTGGGGTGAGAGCGATAGCCCTTTAAATCAAGGCTGCATTCGACTATGTGTGGTATCAAGGGGCCTTAGCAACACAGGAATCAATGGGCATCAGGGGCAACCTCCCCGCTGGTTAGAATCATACCTGACACGTAGGAAGGTGGTCATGGTTGATAAAGGTCAGGCAAGTCAGCTCCAAGTCTGTAGGAGTCCCTCGGGCAGTGACCGAAAACTTCTTCAGTGCTACTTCATCAATGACCTTCCCTCCATTTTAAGGTCAGCAGTGGGGATGTTCGCCAATGATTGTACAATGTTCTGCAACATTTGTGGCTCCTCAGATACTGAAGCAGTCCATGTTCAAATGAGACAAGATCTTGACAGTATCCAGGCTGACAAGTGGCAAGCAATATTCAGGCCACACGAATGCCAGGCCATGACCATCACCAGTAAAGTACAATCGAACCTGCCCCTTGGCATTCACTGGTGTTACTATCACTGAATCCCCCAGTGTCAAATTCCTGGTGGGTAATCATTGCTCAGAAACTCACTGGTCTCGCCACATGAACACAGTAACAATAAGAGCAGGTCCGAAGCTAGGTATACTGCGGCGAGTAACTCACATCCTGACTTCCAAAAGTCTGTCCATCATCTACAATGCATAAGTCAGAAGTGTAATAGGAGACTCCCAATTTGTCTTGATGAGTGCAGCCCCAATAACACTTAAGAAGCTTTATACCATCCAGGACAAAGCAGCCAGTTTGACTGTCCCTTCATCCACAATGCTCCACCATCAACGCTCAGCAGCAGCAGCAGTGTTTTACTATCTACATGCTGCAATAAAATGATCCACCAAAGATCCTCAGAGACCATCTTCACAACTCCATGTCTATCTAGAAGGACAAGGGCTACAGATGTATGGGAATACCATCATCTTCAGGTTCCCTCCAAGCCAGTCACCATCCTGACTTGGAATTTTATCACCGCTCCTTCACAGTCACTGGGTCAGAATCCTGGGATTCCCTCCCTAATGGCATTTGAGGTCAACCAAGCAGGTGGACTGCAGCGTTCAACAAGGCAGCTCACCACCACCTTCTCAAGGGCAACTAGGGACAGGCAATAAATGCTGGCCCAGCCAGTGACACCCAGATTCACGAAATAAATAAATAGAAATTAACAGAGGACGGTTGCTGAGGTGTCGCAGGGATCGGTGCTTGGGGCCCAGCTGTTCACAATGCCCTTTAAACATTTGGTTACTGGAATCAGATACAATATATCCCAGCCTGCTGACAGCACTAACGGATGTGGGATTGTGAATGGGTGAGGAGGTTATAAAAAAGCACCGAGAAGACAAGTGGTGTGAATGGGTAAATACGTGACAGATGGAGAAAAATGTGGATAGAGGTGACGGTGTGCTCTTTGGTGGAAACGATAAATTGGCAGCCTACCATTTGAAAGGGATTGGTTGAAACATGTTGATTTACAAAGGGACGTATGCTCCTGTTTGTTGTTTCCTTCTGCATAAACCTCTGAGGTCCCTACAGCGCAGTGAGTTCTGTAACCAGAAGTCAATACTGGACATGGCATTGGCACGCTGCCCAGTGTACACAGACCCACCAAGTGGGGAGCTGTAACACTGAAAAGGATCTGCATCTCCTTGTACATCAGTCGCTGAAAGTAATATTGCCGAAACAGAAAGCAGTGAGGAAGATAAATGGTGTGTGGATCTTCATTTCAGGGGGATGTGAGTCCAGGAGAAAAGGTGTCTTACTGCAGCTGTACAAGGCCTTGGTGAGATATCATCTTGAACATTGTGCACTATTGTGGGGAGTTTTGGTCTCCTTACCTAATTAAAGGACAAACCTGACATTGAGGGAGAGCAGTGAAGGATGACCAGACTGGTCTCTGGGATGACGGGCTTGTTATGGGAGCAGAGTATGGGAGACTGGGCAAGTATTCCATGGGGTTTCGGAAAATGAGTGGAGATCTCAGTGAGATATATAAAACTCTGACAGGGTGAGACAGATTGGAAGCAGGGATGATAATTCCCCTGGCTGGGACTTGTAAAACAAGGGGCCACAGTATTTGGTACAGGCAGTCACTCTGCATTGAGATGATAATAAATGTCTGCTCTCGCTGACTGGGGAACCTGGGGAATTCGCTCGCACCTGGAAACCGAGACACTGCTTATAAATAAGGATTTAGAGACAGTAAAGGGATAGTGGGAGAGCAGGAGTACGGTGTGGAAATGAAGGGCCAACCATCATTATATTGAATTGGTTAGCAAACTCGATGGACCAAAGGTACTACTGCACCGCCTATTTTATAGCTTCCCAAGGTTATTCACATTAACGGATATGTATATCATGTAGGATAAGTGCATTGAGGAGAGTTTTTCCATGAACTAGAATGGGGAGGCTCAATGTGTTTTCCATTCCCAATGTTTCTTGCTCAACAAGTCCACACCGCCCCGCCTCAGGCAACTGACTGTGTGGAGTTTGCACATTCTCCCCGTGTCTGTGTGGGTTTCCTCCGGGTGCTCCGGTTTCCTCCCACAGTCCAAAGATGTGCAGGTCAGGTGAATTGACCATCCTAAATTGCCCGTAGTGTAGGTAAGGGGTAGATGTTAGGGGTATGGGTGGGTTGCGCTTCGGCGGGGCGGTGTGGACTTGTTGGGCCGAAGGGCCTGTTTCCACACTAAGTAATCTAATCTAATCTAATCTATCCTCGTAACACAATAACAGGACAGTTTCAATGGTGGAAAAATGATTTTATATACACTGTTTAATCAATGTGTGTGTGCAGATAAGTCGCATTTTTCATATGTGCACAACACATTGGAAATAAACAACAGAACACCAACTAGCCACCAAAAGACATGATCCACTATCACTATGTTCCATACATACAGACAAAGAAGGGCACCACTTTGACTGGGAAAAAGCACACACACATACTAAGACACGCAAGGACCTTCTTAGAGGAATCGTATTATAACCAGAAGTCCATCAATAAACGCATCAATTTAGATCCTGTCTATATTCTCTTGTTAAAATAACCGGAAATGACATCACCCACTTTAAGAAACAAAGACCTATAAATAGAGAGGCGGGACATACCACCACAACTTCAGCAGATACTCTCACTGATGATGTCATCTATGCATGGTGACGAAACTTCTGAAAACAGACCTTCAAGCTCAGCGAGCTAACTTGCACAGATATAAATTGTTATTTGTTGTTTATTAGTGGAATTTAGGAGTTCTCTGTCCCTCACGTTTTGACAGATTATGATGTGAGGTGAGCTTTTCTAGGTGTGTGATTTTAAGTAACAGAGGGGTTCGACATTGATGTCATAACAGTTTGGTGCCTTGCCGTGTGGCACTTGGACCGATCTGAACAGATTTGAGATACAACAGATCGCAGCAAATTCCAACTCATTGCAATTAGTGACTTTGATCTTCAAATAAAACCAGTGGGAAAATTCGTTTAATTTTGTTACTTGTGGTTGGTTAAATGTAAAGTGAGGGAAATGGCTGTTCACATTACTAAAGAGGTTCCCAAATTTTCCAAGGAAGTTTAGAAAGACAGAAGGAGGACATTTGTTAGAATTAGCAAATAGGTTGGAATTGGGTTCAACCAGGGAGAAAAGGGAAGCTGAAATTGTAATGGAGTTGGTTAAGCACTTTGACGTATCAGAGAAACAGGCAACTGCAGTAGAGTTATAAAAACTTCAATTGCAAATGTGGCAACTGGAGTTAGAAGATAAATAAAGGGATGGAAACAGAGAGAGACGAAAGAGAAAGAGAAGAAAAAGAAAGAGAGAGGGGATTTGAAATTCAGAAGTTGGGAATTAGACAAGAAATTTAAATTAACAGGATGGAGATGAAGGGAGAACGTAGGGATGTATACAACTAGGTTAGTAACTTGCCATATTTCGTTGAGAAAATTGTCAAACCCTTTTTCATTTCATTTGAAAGAATGGCTAGTCAGATGACGTGTCCAGTGAACTTGTGGGTAATGCTCGTTCTGACTAAGCTGGTGGGCACAGCTGGTGAGGTATGTGCAGCGCTATCAGATGAGGGGTCAAGAGATTATCAAGATGTTAAATTGGTTATTTTGATTGGTTATGAATTGGTACGAGAAGCATATAGACAGAAGTTCAGAAAAATAGAGACTGAACCAGGTCAGACTTATACTGAGTTTGAAAGAATTAACCACAGTCATTTTGACAGGTGGGTGCTGGCCTTAAAAATGGATAAGACCTGTGAGGCTTGAAGGGAGATTAATCTGCTGGAAAAGTTAAAAGACTCACTTCCAGAGATAGGAAGAATTCATGTGACTGAATAGGAAGTTCAAGAAGTGAGAAGCGCGGCAGAAATGGCAGGAAAATATGCATTGTGGCATGTGATGAAATTTAGCTTCTGGCAGGAATTTCATCCTGTGACGGATAAAAATTGGGAGAAGGGACGATCACACATTACAAAGCGAACAGTAGCTCACAATAGTTTACCACAGGTGAAAACAGAAGCCCAAGGGGGTTGAAAGTTGGTGAAAGGCCTCAGGTGCTCTCACTATAAGGGAGTGGAACACATAAAATTACAGTGTTAGTGGTTTGAGAAAGGCTCAGGGAAAAAGTTGTTTTCACTGCAGTAAACTGGGACACACCGTGATGGGCGTTAAAGGAAGACACTTTGGGGAAAGATGTGGTAGAAGAGGCTAAGCCCAGTGGCATTAGTGAAACTGGTAAAGGAGACCCCAAGTGGAGCCGAGGAGCTGCAGGAAATTGCACAGCATAGGCAAGGGCTGGGTATGGAGGCAGTGCCTGATCTCTCTAAAGAATTCACTTCTGTGGATAAAGTTTACTCAGAAAGGTCAGGGGGAGAAGAACAAGAAGTTATAATTTTGTGAGATATGGGATCTGCTCAGTCTCTAATAGTTGAGAAGTGAGGCGTCAGAAAAGCACAACAGATCAGGCAGCATCCAGACAGCAGGACAATCGAATATCAGGCAGTAACCCATCGTCAGGAACATGGTGGGGGGACAATGGGGCTGAAGGATAAATACGAGAGTAGTAGCTGAGCTGGTGGGAGGGTCACTGGGAAGGCGATAAGAAGATGTAGGTGGGAGTGATAGTGATATGTTGGAGGGTAAGGTGGAGTCGATAGGGGGAAAGGAAGATGGCTAGTTAGGGCAGTCCAAAAGAGCAGTGCTAGGTTGAACGGTTGAATCTGGAAGAGGATGGTGGAGGGGAAATTTGGAATTTGGTGAAGTCAACGTTGATGCTATACAGTTTGAGGGTTCCAGTTGTCCTACCACCGATAGGAGTCCTATCACCCTCCTGTTTGACATATCACCATCACACCCTCCCTGCATCTACCTATCGCCTTCCAATCTCCCTTCCACCAGCTCCACCCCCATTCTCCCATTTATTTCTCAACCTCCTTCCCCCTCCCTTCCCTCCCCCTTTCCTGATGAAGGATTTATGCCTGAAACGTCAATGCTCCTGCCCCTGGGATGCTGCCGAAGTGCTGTGCATTTCCAGCCCCACACTTTTCAACTCTCATCTCCAGCATCTGCAGCCCTCACTTTCTCTCACCCTCTAATAGTAAGAGATGAACGTTTTTATCACTCTTTCTGGCATGTTAATCAAGAGCGTGTTAATTTGTGGAATGGGGACAGAAATTAAGCATTCCCTTGTGTTACATCAGGATGGAATGCCAAATCAAGATTAGGGAAGTAACAGTGACAGTGAGTAACAGAGTGTCAGTCCCAGGAATACAGTTTGTTCTTGGGAACGATTTAGCAGGAGGTGATGAGGGAGAGGCACTCCTTGTGGTGGAGAAGCCAAAGGAAGACTCGGGAATTGGTGAGCTAAAAGAAAATTACCCAGGAATTTTTCCAGACTGTGTAGTAACAAGATCCCACTGTCATAAGGTACAGCAGGAAGGAAAAACGAACGAAAAAGACAAATGGGTGGATGCTCAGTGAACTGACCCCCTGTTTGATGAAACGGTGCAGGAAAAACCTGAACAGGCAGAGGATCAGGCAGAGGGGTTCAGTCCAGAAAGGCTAATGGACTGACAACAGATATATACACACACATTCACACACACATACACATGCACACACACAGAAAGGAATCAGAATATATTGTCGAACGTTATTAACTTAAAGATAGAATCATAAAATTAAAATGGAGACCCCGATAGTTTACTGCAGAAGGGAAATGGTCCGAAGTGCACCAGGTTGTGTTCGCAGTAACGTACAGTGTTACGGGTAGCACATAAACTAACTGCAGGGGGTCACCTAGGTGTACAGAAGACTCAGGCTAAGGTATGGAAGCATTTCTAGCGGCCTGGAATGCACAAGGACGCTGTTAATGTTTGTTTTACGTGACATACATACCAAATGTTAGGTAAGTAACAGGCAGTAATAAAACCAGCACCTTTCTTGCCAATTCCTCCATTCGAAGAACCTTGCACGTAGGTTATGATTAATTGTGTAGCTCCTCTTTCTAATGTAAAAGTGGAAACCAATATTTGCTGACTATATTGGATGTGTCTACCAGATTTCCAGAGGCAATTCCATTATTGGTGTGTTAAGGCAAAAAGGGAGGTGGAGGAGTTGGTAGCTTTCTTTTACTCGCTGTGGGCTGCCCAGAGAGATTCAGTCAGACCAAGGGTCTCATTTTACCGCTCAGCTGTTTAAGGAAGTCATGGATGGCTTAGGCATGCAGCACTTCAAATCAAAGTCATCCCATCCTGAATCCCAGGGAGCCTTGGATAGTTAGCATCAGACACTGAGGACCATGTTAACAGCGTACTGTCAGGATTACCCGAATGGTTGGGATAAAGGTGTCACATTAAATTGTTTGCCATTAGAGATGCCCCAAATAAATCTACTCACTTTACTTCCTTTGAGTTAATATTAGTACATGAAGTGAGCGGTCCTTTGAAATTAATTAAGTATAAACTTACAGGACCGAAGTCGGATATCTCACACTTGGATTATGTAAGTGAGTTGAGGGAGAGATTGGATGGAGTAGGTGAGTTAGCTAAACAGTACCTGAAGGGGGCACAGTATAGATTGATGCAGATGGCAGATAAAAATCTCTGAAACTTTGACGATTTCCCGTGGGGATGACGTATCAGTATCGCCACCAGTGGTAGGAAATCCCTTCAAAGCCAGGTTTAGTGGCCCCTTTCAAATTTAAAAAAAAGTGTGGAGTCAGTTAAATTACCTAGTAAAGATACAGGAGATGACAAAAAAACTTTATGGAGTATTTCATATGGATGAATAATGCACTAGCCACATTTAAGACTCAAGAACAGAGGTGTGGCCATATGAACAAATTGTGCAGCTTATCTCTATGATGTAGTGATCTTTAGCAAATGATTGAAAGCTCACATGTTACAGTTAGCAGAGCATGTTGAACGATTACAAGAAGCAAACTTGGTAATAAACTTAAAGAAAACATAATTCGTGAAGGCAGAGGTGACGTTCTTGGGACATTACATTGGACATGGAAGGTTGACCCCATGGAACATAAAAACGAAGGGCTTTGAGGAATTTTCACGACCATGATCGAAGAAAGAGGTGCTTTGGTTTATGGAACTGAGTGGATTCTATTGAATGTTTGTTCAAAACTTCAGCAGTGTCTTGGCACCACTGATGGATTTACCGAAGAAGAACACAGAATTGTGGTGGACAGAACAATGTCAGGAGGCATTTGAGAATTTTAAAGCAGGATTAATCACCACGCCAGTTTTAGCTACACCAAATATTCTGAAACCCTTTGAAAATTGTGTTTGATGCTCGGGATATAGGGGTCGGCGATGTATTGATACAGAAAGAGGATGATGGAATTGAATGGCTAATTGGCTACTTTTCGAAAAAACTCAATATACACCAGAGAAAAACCCAACAAAATCTCCATGATTGAACAAGAAGGATTATGTTCCACACTGGCCTGACAATATTTTAATGTTTATATGACAAACAAATTGTCAGAGATGTTTTTGGACAACGACAAATCTCTCGCATTTTTTGGAATATTTAAAGACCAGAATACCAGACTATTTAATTGGAGTCTTACCTTACCGACTTTAAACTCACAAAATGTACATGCTGCGGCTCCTACAATGTGATAGCAGATGGGTTTTCGCGGATTTAAAGGAAAGCAGTGGAGATATGATTTGACTTATTCCAGTGTTATATTGGTGTGCAGAATTAATATGAATGAAATAACTGAGATTAATACTTTTGTATTTCATATAATTGGGATTAAGAATTAGAGGAAAAGAAATGTAGCCAACTTTTCATTCTGCTGGTTCATTTTATTTTATGAAGCAGGAAGATGTTATGAAGCCAAAAACATGTATGGGAACTTTAAGACAGAATGGGTTTTGTTGAATAGAAATTAAAGCCACAGATGCCAGCTAAAGGTCACACTGTTCCACATGTCACCATAAACTGAGGAATGGATTCCTGAGTTTTGGTTGCTGATTTGACAATCATTCAAATGTAACCAAAGAGTTTAAATAACGCTCAGGACACCATATGCCAACAGAATTTGAATATTATTGTTTGGACACCTGGACAGCAATCAAATTATGAGAATTATTATATCATGGGGAGCATACATACCCAGCATTTTGAACACTGGAGGGAGAGATACTGCCATCCAACATCAGAGTAACTGCTGTAGAACAGGAGTGCTGACTGGCCATCGCAAACACTCTCTATCAAAGACACATGTTCATGTCAAACCTATTTGCAATGAAAAAAACGACCCAAGGAGATCATCAGCTGGAAGAGTGAGCACAGCAGGGAAGATAGAGACTGTGTGGTCTTGAGATTGTAATGTTTCATATGTGGGTTGTTGGAACAGCATATTTTTACAGAGTTGGAGTCAGATAGTAAGTAGCTAAGAAAAGAGGGGCTTGCATTTGTGAATAGTTGTTGCTTAGTGTTCACTATTATAATGTAGAAACTAACTTGATAATTTTTGTTTAAATGGTGGAATGTAGGAGATCTGTGTCACTCATATTTTAACAGATTACGAGGTGAGGCGAGCTTTTCTGGGTGTTTGGGTTTAATTAACAGAGGGGTTCGAGTCCAACTTGTAAATGTCCATCCACGTTAACCCCATTTCCCTGCAGTTGGCCCATATGCTTCCAGTCCTTTCCGATCCACATATTTATCCACATACTTTTGAAATGTTGTTAATGTACCCCCCTCAACCATATCTGCTGGCAACTCATCCACGTACCAGCCCTCCGTATAAAGAAGTGGCCCCTCAGGTTCCCTTTTATTCCTTCCCCTTTAACCTTAAACTGATCCCCTCTAATCGTCGATTCACTACACCTTGGAAAAAGACTGAGAGCGTTAACCCTATCCATACCCCTCGTGATTTTATACAGCTCTATAAGGACTTCCTCAGTCTCCTACATGCTAAAGAATAGGTCCTAGCTTGTCCACACTCCCTATAACTCAGACCATTGGGTCCTGGCAACGTCTTTGTAAATTTCTTCTGCACTCTTTCTATTAAACAACATCCTCCCCATAACAAAGTGACAAAGCTGAACACAATACTCCAAGTGCGGCCTTACCAAAGTCCTGTGTAACTGCAACATAACGCCCCAACTTCTATACTCAATATCCTGCCTGATGAAGGCCAATGTGCCAAAAGCCTTCTTCACTGCCCTCTGTCTCCACTCTTAGAGAACGGTGCACCTGAACGCCAAGGTCCCTCTGCCCACTACACCCTTGAATACCCTCCCACTCACCATGAAACTCCTACTTTGATCTGAGTTTCCAAAATGCAAGACCTCACGCTTCGAAATTAAATTCCATTTACCATTTCTCGGCCCATTCCCCACCTGATTAAGGTCCTGCTGCAATTTCTGATAAACTTCCTCACTGATCATGCTCCCAATTACTTTACTGTCATCTGCAAAATTACTAATCATACCTTGTACATTCTCAACCAAATCATAGGTAACAAACAGCAATGGACCAAGCCTCTGGTCTGACAAACATCCTTCCACTCAACCCTCTGCTTCCTACCATCAACCCAACTGTGTATCCAATTGGCCAGTTCCCCCAGTATTCCACGAGATGAAACCTTCCTGAGCAGCCTGCCATGTGGAACCTTATCAAAGGCCTTACTGAAATCCATAGAGACTACGTCTATCACTCTGCCCTCATCAAACGTCCTGGTAACTTCATCAAAATACTCAAAGCAATTTGGGAAGCATGATCTCCCACTCACAAGTCTATGCTGACTGCTCCGAATCAAACCCTATGTAAGTAATGGGTGCAGTCAATGGTATGCTGTCCTTCATTGTAAGATGATTCGACTACATAAGTAAAGCCATCTTCCGGCTGTTGTGGAGCCTTGCTGAGAGAGCATTTGTGGGGCATTCTGTACAAATTTGATGTCCTTTGTAAGGAATGATTCCCTTACCACAGACACTGATGATGGTAACATGAGAATAAAGTGAAGAAGCTGAGTGTTTAATCTGTAGAGCTGTGAGAGACGAAGAAATGGTGATGCTGACACACGAGGAGTGGCAGCGATCTCTTATTTCCAAAAGAGACATTGACAGGGAGAGAAATTCCATACTTTACCCAGGGTGATTGGTTTGATTTATTGTCACGTGTACCTCAGTACAGGGAAACACTTTGTTTATGAGCAGTGGAGGAAGATCATAGTAAGCATGGCCAGACAGATCATAGGGTGGAAATAGACTTGGACAGAGTAAGGCACACAGGATACACTAAACAGGACGTGCCCTAGACAAGAGCAACATGAACAAGATCAGCATTATTTGAACTTAGAGAGTCCATTCATCAGTCTAACGCGACTTTCCTAATAGTTTATATGGCTCAATTAACTCTCCCCACGTTATTGTGCAGTCGGCAAGTGAACCCTGGACTGAACATCAGGTTGTTCACAATCCCCAACAGCAGCCACAATACCTTCCATCTGAAACAGGTAGCAATTCCCAACAGCTTCTTCCCTACATAGAGAACACCAGGCTATCTTCTTGGAGATGGAAGATGCCTTCTTGAGACTTCGCACAAGACATATGGCTTCCCTGCTCACCACGAGAAAACCACGTTAAAGTCCCACGTGTGTATCATGAGCAACGGAGCCAAGAGGAACAACGTGGAACAGTCTGTCTGTGCAGCCTCTGCCCCACTTGTTCATCATGTTAGAGCATCAATTAGGAGACACTTAAGACTGCCGATGCTGGATATCAGAGGAGAGCATCAATTGCTGGAAAAGCACAGCGGGTCAGCCAGCATCCGATGACCAGGAGAATCGAAGTTTTGGGCATAAGGCATTCATCAGGATTCAGCATCAATTACCTCATTCTGCCCCCGTGTAAGTGCATTGAGGTTGGAATGGCCTCCTACTGTTCCTGTGTAAGTGACTCACGGAAGTGATTGGCTTCACCCTCGTCCAATTGAACAGGGCCAAGGTCCTGACTGGTTACCCCTGGTTCTTGTTTGATAGCTCATTGTACTGACTAGTGTGACAACGCTGCAGCTTTAAGAGGTTATTTTGTCTTGGTTTCTTTTAAGAGAGAGATTGAACGATCGGTACCAAGCTGGTTAGTAAAGACCACTTGGGTAAGAGCTAGGGAGGCCTTCTGTTTATTTTAGTGCAGCCTGAATGGGTGTGGCCAGCTCTCACAGATTAGGATCTCTGGGTTTTCGTTTCTCGGCAACATCAGGAACTATTGGGGTGTCCACAGAGTTTGAAGCTTCAGTGAATGTTTCCTGGTTGCAACCCTCTCTGAAGTTTCTCTTGATGTTGTTTTTAATTCCTGGATTGGAGAAATGTTTGTGACAATCTGTGTCTAAATATTTCTTTTTTCCAAGGGCTGTGTATGGGATTTTCCTATATTGGAACAGTTCATTAGTAATACTTTCTCGATCTGTTATTCTGTTAACTTGTCCAGTAGAATTACGTTATTCTAAATTTCTCTTTCTTTGGTTTCATTTTCTCTTTCGTGTTTAAGTAGATGGTGATTTGCTTCACACCGAGTCGTTTGACCAGTCACATGGCATCTAGAACAGACACTTTACATTTCCTTTAAAATAAGAAAACATTAGAATCTAGGCTACTGCCTTCAAATATTTTCGAGGGGCTCTGGTGTGGCCCATCACACGAGACTCCTTCTCTTCCTAAGCAATAGGCTGGAGGTACTGAATGGACTCTCCCTGTTCTTCTCCAATAGTGTCAATGGGGTGAATGGCTTCCTCATATTCCTGTGAAACCAGCGTGAGCTGCTGAATGAACTCTTGTTTTACTGGAGCAGTGCCCGTCATTGCTGTTACATGAATGTTACGGACAGTTTAACAGCACAAGTCTCAATGGAGTCTGGATCCTGCTACACACGGACAAAGACCAGTTCAGGAGCTGACGGAGGACGAAATGTTCTGAATATTGTGGAATCTTTAGCGACCATCCCCACTTCTGATCTTATGGTGGGGAGGTGGGGGTGGGGAGACATTGATGAAGCAGCTGAATATGTTTGTGAAGGGGAAGCGACCCTGAGGATCTCCCACAAAGGTGACCCAGGACAGAGATGATGAACATCTTCCTTTGTGCCATGTTTGACCCCAAACACTGGAGAGGTTACTCTGATTCCTATTAAGTCCAGTTTTGTTAAGCTCCTTTATGTCAACAGAAGTCAACCACTGCCTTGATATCGGGGCCTGTCATTTTTCTCAGAAAGATATAACCTCTTTTGTTCACATCAACAGGCCAATGATATAGGAGCAGCATGTGTTTTCTTCCAACAGGTCGTATTGAATGTCAGGATTTCTCTCCTCAAGGGTGTTCTGGGAGCTAGATGACTGAACGTATTTGAAGAGGAGGTAGATGGAAATTGACCTGTCAGAGAGTTGAGGGCGATGAAGAATTGGATATGAAAGAGGATTTGAGACCAGGAGCAGATCAGTCATGATCTTAAAGAAGGGCAAGGCAGGCTTGGGGAGTGAACAACATGCCTCTGTTTCTGATGTTCTCCCATTCTGTTATTGGAAAGTTAGTGGGTGTTATTTTCATGAATGTTCTGTTATTGAATGTTGCAGACAGGGAGACCAGAGGATTTTGTGAGCCATCTCTGGGTGAGGTATGGGGGCTGTATTCACACTGAATCTAGGTGTACAACATGACCAACAAATGAAGCACAAGTTGCAGAGAGGGGAAGCTGTGTGAAGAGAGATGAGGGGCCTCTTTCATACCCAGCCTGGGTTTTCCAATTACATTTCCCAATTCACTTCAAACCGTGTGGGACAGTACTGAGGGGCTGAATGGTCTCCTCTGTTTCTGTGCACCAGGTTATAGGAGTAAGTAGCCTCCAACTGCTCCTGTCTAGCAGGTTTGAGGGGCTGAATGGAACACAGGAACATGGGACTGAGGAGCAGGAGTGGGTCATTAGATAGTTTTAGCCTTCTCCACCAGGCACTAAAATTGTAGCTGATCAGATTGTGGTCTCAGCTCCACTTTCCTGTCTGCGTCCCATTGTGCAAGACTCACTTCTTTGTCAAATATTTAAATATCACAGCTTTCAATTAATGTGAACATAGAGACACGACAACCTTCCACTGAAGACTATTCCGACTTGAAAGGTCCTTTCAGAATTATTCATCATCCCTCTTATAGAATCAGAGAGTCATGCAGAACGGAAACAGACCCGTTAGTCCAATCTGTTCACCCCGATCAGATATCAAATCTGATTTTGTCCCATTTACCAGCATTTGGCCAATATTTCTCGTGTGATTGTACCCGCCTTGACCACTTCCTCTGACTGCACTTTCTGTACAGACACCAGTCTCTGTGTGAAATATTTACCTTCAGGTCCCTTCTAAATTATTCGCCCTCTCCCCTCCAACCTATGCTGTCTTGTTCTGGACTTCCCTATCCTTGGGAGCAGAACATGGCTGTTCAGAATATTCATGCCCCTGATGATTTTATAAACCTCTGTAATGTTGCCTCTCAACCACTGACACTCCAGGTGGAAACACCTCAACCTAACCAGCCTCTCCCTAAAGCTCAAGCCTCCAGTCCTGGAACATTCGTGTAAGTCATTTCTGCAGAAAACCGAGTTGTACGCAGTATTCTTAAAGTGGCCTCACCAACATCTTGTACAGATGCACCATACCACCACAACCCCTATACTCAATGCTCTGACTGATTAAGGCAAATGTGCCAAATGTGTTAATCACCAGTCTGTCTACCTGCGACTCACTGCTACAGGTAATCATGTACGTAAACATCAGAAAGTTAACATGATGGTAGTGCCAGCAGATAGGAGGACCAGTGATACGTTAATCATTATTGAGATTAGATTGTGTTGGAAACATGAGCTTAACATGTCAGGAAGTGAAATCAAATCAATGGGTTCAGGATGGTTAATATACAAAATAACAGATAGCCCGGAGTGCGTTACAGACTGGAATCTAATCGAGGGGTTCAGGTGGTTAATATACAGAATACCAGATACCCCGGAGTGAGGTACAATCTGGAATCTAATCAAGAGGTTCAGGGTGGTTTATATAGGAATAACAGGTACCCCGGAGTGAGTTACTGCCAATAATCTAATCGAGACTTTGAGGGTAGTTTATATACAGAATAACAGGTAGCCCGCAGTGAGTTACAACCTGGAATCTAATTGCAGGGTTCAGGGTGCTTTATAAACAGAATAACACATACCCTGGAGTTAGTTACAGCCTGGAATCTAATCGAGGGGTTCAGGGAGTTTTAGATACAGAATAACAGATAGCCTGGAATGTGTTACAGGTTGGAACCTAATCGAGGCATTTAGGATGGTTTATGTACAGAATAACAGATGCCATGGATTGAGTTACAGTCTGGAATCTAATCGAGTAGTTCCGGGTGGTTTTTATACAGAATAACAGATAGCCCCGTGTGAGTTACAGCCTGTCATCTAATCGAGGGATATGTTAACCTTTTTATGTGAAATAACTTGTAACTGGGAGTGTGTCACAAAGTGTACTATTGGCCAACTGGTTTTAAATCTTGACTCACATAAACATAATGCAGACACAAACTACACAACTTTACTGACTCCCCACGATCCTCAGTTGAGGACTACCCTCCTCTGTTTTCCCCTTTCACTGAAGATATTAATATACCTTTTATACTGCACTGACATTCTGGTTATAGTGCTACCTATCTCTCACTGCCTCATTTATCTTCAATCCTGTTGAAAGATACTTAAACCAACAGATGCACAAAGTTCCAGAAAGAGCTTTGTTCAATTGCAGGTGCATTATTTTCTTTTATTTGTAGACAACACACATTTTGAACCCACAGAAGGTCAGTGTGGGATATGAGAAAACCTTCAATTTGGGAGGAGCCTAAGCCAGTCAGGATTCTGATCCAACGCTGCAAATCTACAATTCAGTGGCTGAGCTCTATCAAGTTTTGTATATTATGTTTCTGTTATATATTAGGAGCTTGGAAAGTAAGGCAGACCTTACTGGAATGTCACATTGTCTCTCCGCATTCACTGTAAAAAGGTTCTGGGATTTGCATTTTATTCAACTTCAAAGAGCTGTCTCCATTTCCTATCTCTGCTGGCATCAATGAATGGAAATGGCTTTTGACACATTGCCCCCTCTCACTTACTGTAAGTATTCCTGACACAAATCAGTCAGGCAGACATTTTAGATTTGTCCACAGCCACCATTTTATATCAGCAGAACGATGACATTGAGTTTATAAATAAGGAAAAGCAAGAGAGACTGGCAACATCAATACAGTTTGAAAATATATAAAACATTGAACATGCACACAGAATCACAGACACACCGAATCACACACACAGGGATACATACACCTTCCAGAAGCTGTCTCCATTGCCTATCTTGCAAGAGAATTCATGTTATGATGATGCATTCATGCAGGACAGTAAACAGCTTTTGAGACTTTCCCCATTGTGACAGAAATTCAGCCCCAATCTGAAACTTGGAGATATGTAACAGGACAGAAATGAACCAGCAGCTTTCTGTGTTCTTGCTACCCAGGTAACATTTGACCATTTAGTTTAACTTGTCTTCAGTCTAACATTCAACAAGGATCACTTCACAGATCCAATAACAGATCCCTAGGAGTGAGTTCCAGACTGGAATCTAATTGAGGGGTTTAGGGTTTACATACAGCCTAAGAGATACCCAGGAGTGAGGGACAGAGTGGAATCTAATCGAGAGGTTTGAGGTGGTTTACATACAGAATAACAGATAACAAGTAGTGTGTCACAAAATCACGGAGTCATACAGTCATAGCATGGAAACAGACCCTTTGGTCCAATCTGAACATGCCGACCAGATATCCTAATCTACTCTAGTCTCTTTTTCAAGCACTTGGCCCATTTCCCTCCAAACCTTCCCATTCATATACCAATTGAGCTGCATTTTAAATGTTGCAATTGTACCAGCCTCCACCACTTCCTATGACAGTTCATGACATTCATGTACCACCCTCTGACTGAACAAGTTGCCCTTTAGGTCTCTTTCATATTACCTCTCACATTAAACCTATGCCTTCTAGTTCTGGACTCCCCACCCCAAAGAAAAGACTTTGTCTATTTATCCTATCCATGTCCGTCATGATTTTATAAACCTCGATAAGGTCACCCCTCAGCCTCTGACGTTCCAGGGAAAACAGCCCCAGACTATTCAGCCTCTCCCTGTAGCTCAAATCCTCTAACCCTGGCATCCACCTTGAAAATCTTTTCTGAACCCTTCCATGTTTCGCAACATCCTTCCGATAGGAAGGAGACCTGAATTGCATGCCATATTCCAACAGTGGCCGAACCCATGTCCAGCCACAACATGACCTCTCAATGCCTATACTCAAAACTCTGACCAATAAAGGAAAGCATACCAAACGCTGCCTTCATTATCTTATCCACCTGCCACTCTACTCTCACGGAGCGACGAACCTGCACTTCAAAGTCTCTTTGTTCAGCAACTCTCCCTCGGACCTGACCATTAAGTGTATAAATCCTGCTCAAATTTGCTTTCTCAAAATGCAGCGCCTCGTGTTTATCGAAGTGGAATAGAATTGAAGGTTTTGGGGTGTTTTTGAAACATGCCAGTCACATATACATGGAAGTGAGTTACACGTTGGAATCTAATCGAGAGGGTTCTGGGTGATTCATATAATCCCGACAGTGGGGAAACATGCCCTTCAGCCCAACAAGACCACACTGACCCTCAGAAGAATAACCCATCCAGACCCATTTCCCCACATTTACCCCTGACTAATGCACCTCACCTACACATCCCTGAATACCATGGGCAATTTTAACAGGGTTTGGATTGGATGGCTAATATACAGACTAACAGTTACCCAGGAGTGTGATACAGACTGGAATCTAATCAAAGGATTGAAGTGGCTAATGTACAGAGCCCCTTAAAATTGGAAGTCAGTTGCAGATTGGAATTTTATCAAGGGGATTCGGGACGATTATGTGTACAATAACAGACACCCCAGAGTGAGTTGCAGACTGGAATCTCATCGAGGGTTTCAGGGTGGTTTATATGCAGAATAACAGGTTGCCCGGAGTGAGTTATACAGTCATAGAATCATAGAGATGCACAGTATGGAAACAGACCCTTCAGTCCAACCTGTCAATGCCTACCAGATATCCCAACCCAATCTAGTTCCACCTGCCAGTACCTGGCACATGTCCCTCCAAACCCTTCCTATTCATATACTCACCCAAATATTTCTTAAATGTTGCAATTGTACCAGCCTTCACCACTTCCTCTGGCAGGTCACTCCATACATGTACCGCCTTCTGCGTGAAAAAGTTTTCCCTTAGGTCTCTTTCATATCTTTCCCCTCTCAAACTAAACGTATGCCCTCTAGTTCTGGTCTCCCTTACCTCGATAAGTTAATCCCTCAGCCTCCGACACTTCAGGGAAAAGAGCCCCAGACTGTTCAGCCTCTCCCTGTAGCTCAAATACTCCAACCCTGGCAACATTCTTGTAAATCTTTTCTGAACCCTTTCAAGTTTCACAACATCTTTCCGATAGGAAGGAGACCGGAATTGAACGCAATGTTCCAAGACTGACCTAACCAATGTCCTGTATTGCCGCAACATGACCTCCCAACTCCTGTAATCGGTACTCTGACCAATAAAGGAAAGCATACCAAATACCTTCTTCACTATCCTATCTACCTGCGACTCCACTGTCAAGGAGCTATGAACCTGCACTTCAAGGTCTCTTTGTTCAGCAGCACACCCTAGGAACTTAACATTAAATGTAGAAGTCCTGCTAAGATTTGCTTTCCCAAAATGCAGCACCTCGCATTTATCTGAATTAAACTCCATCTGTCACTTCTCAGCCCATTGGCCCATCTGGTCCAGATCCTGCTGTCATCTGAGGAAACCCTCTTCTCTGTCCACTACACCTGCAATTTTGGTGTCATCTGTAAACTTGCTAACTGTACCTCTTATGCTCGCATCCAAATCATTTACATAAATGACAAAACGTAGAGGGCCCAACACTGATCCTTGTGGCACTCTCCCATGGGGAACCTTGTCGAACGTCTTACTGAACTCCATATGGATCACGTCTACTGCTCTGCTTTCATCAATCTGCTTTGTTACTTCTTCAAAAAACTCAATCAAGTTTGTGATACATGATTTCCCACGCACAAAGCCATGTTGACTATCCTGAATCAGTCCTTGCCTTTCCAACTTCATGTACATTCCGTCCCTCAGGATTCCATCCAACAACTTGCCCACCGCCGAGGTCAGGCTCACTGGTCTATAGCTCCCTGGCTTGTCTTTACCGCCCTTCTTAAACAGTGGCACCACGTTTGCCAAACTCCAGTCTTCCGGCATCTTACCTGTGACTATTGATGATACAAATTTCTCAGCAAGAGGCCCAGCAATCACTTCTCTAGCTTCCCACAGAGTTCTCGGGTACACCTGGTCACGTCCTGGGGATTTATCCACCTTTAACCATTTCAAGACATCCAGCCCTTCCTCCTCTGTATATCTGTAACATTTTGCAAGATGTCACCATCGGTTTCCCTGCATTCTATATGTTCCATATCCTTTTCCACAGTATATACTGATGCAAAATATTCATTTAATATCTTCCCCATTTTCTGTGGCTCCACACAAAGGCCGCCTTACTGATCTTAGAGGGGCCCTATTCTCTCCCTAGTTACCCTTTGTCCTTAATATATTTTTAAAAGCAGTTTGGATTCTCCTTAATTCTATTTGCCAAAGCTATCTCATGTCCGCGTTTTGCCCTCCTGATTTCCCTCTTAAGTATACTCCAACTTCCTTTATCCTCTTCTAAAGATTCACTCGATCTATCCTGTATATACCTGACATATGCCTCCTTCTTTTTCTGAACCAAACCCTCAATTTCTTTAGTCAGCCAGCATTCCCTATAACTACCAGCTTTCCCTTTCAACCCTGACAGGAAGTTACTGCCTGGAATCGAATCGAGGTGTTCAGGGTCGTTTGTATACAGAACAGCAGACACCCCGGAGTGAGTTACAGCCTGCTATCTAATCGAGGGGTTCAGAGTGGTTTATATACGGAATAACAGATATTCTGGGGTGTGTTACAGCCTGGAATCTAATCGAGGGGATCAGGGTGGTTTATATACAGAATAACAGATACCCCGGACTGAGGTACAGCCTGGAATCGAATCAAGGTGTTCAGGGTGGGTTATATACAGAATAACAGATAGTCCAGATTACGTTACGGCCTGGAATCTAATCGAGGGGTTCAAGGAGGTTAATATGCAGAATAACAGATAGCCCGGAGTGTGTTACTGTCTGGAATCTAATTTATGTCTGTTCACTTTAAGATAGGACGGGTTTTGCTGAATCGAAAGTACAGCCACAGATGCCAGCTAAAGGTCAGACTGTTCCAAATGTAACAATTAGCTGGGAAATGGAAGTCTGAGTTTTGGTTGCTGTTTTGACAGCAATTCAAATGCAAACAAAGACTTTAAATAATGCTCAGAATATCAGAAGCCAATGGAATTTGAATATTATTGTTCATACATCTAGATATCAATCAAATTATGAGAATTATTGTATCATGGTAAATAAATAAACCCAGCATTTTGAACACTGGAGGGAGAGCTACTGCCATCCAACAGCAGAGTAACTGCTGTAGAGCAGGAGTGCTAACTGGCCATCTCAAACACTCTCTATCAATGTCACATGTTCATGTAAAACATACTTGCATTAAAAAAAAACATGACCCAGGGAGATACAAGCTGAAATAGTGAACACAGCGGGGAAGACAGAGACTGTGTGGTCTTGAGATTGTAACGTTTAATATGTGGGTTGTTGGAACAGCATACATTTTACAGAGTTGGAGTCAGATAGTAAGTAGCTAAGAAAAGAGGGGCTTGTATTTGCGAATAGTTTTTGTTTAGTGTTCACTATTAAAGTTAAGAAATTAACTTGTTAATTTTTGTTTAAATAGTGGAATGTAGGAGATCTGTGTCACTCATATGTTAACAGATTAGGAGGTGTGGCGAGCTTTTCTGGGTGTTTGGTTTTAATTAACAAAGGGTTAAGACTCCACCTTGTAAATGTCCATTCACACTAACCGCATTTCCCTGCAGTTGGCCCATATCCTTCTCGTGCTTTCCTATCTACCTATTTATCCAAATACTTTTGAAATGTTGTTAATGTACCCCCCTCAGCCACTTCTTCTGGCAGCTCATCCACATACCAGCCATTTATGTAAATAAGTGGTCCCTCAGGTTGCCTTTTATTCCTTCCCCTTTAACCTTAAACTGATCCCCTCTCGTCCTTGATTCTCTAAACTTTGGAAAAGACTGAGAGCATTCACCCTATCCCTATCCCTCATGATCTTATACAGCTCTATAAGGACCCTCCTCCGTCTCCTACACTCTAAAGAAAAGGTCCTAGCTTGTCCAACCTCTCCCTATAACTCAGACCATTGGGTCCTGGCAACTTCTTTGTAAATTTCTTCTGCACTCTAACTAATTTAATAACATCCTCCCTATAACAAGGTGACAAAACTGAACACAATACTCCAATTGTGGCCTTACCAAAGTCCTGTGTAACTGCAACATAAATTCCCAATTTCTGGACTCAATGTCCTGCCTGACGAAGGCCAGTGTGTCAAAAGCCTTCTTCTCTGCCCTGCCTACCTGTGACTACACTCTCAGGGAACCGTGCACCTGAACACCAAAGTCCCTCTGCCCACTGCACCCCTTAAGACCCTCCCATTCACTGTGAAACTCCTACCTTGATTTGACATTCAAACCTGCAAGACCTCACACATCTATATTAAATTCCATTTGCCATTTCTCAGCCCACTTGCCCACCTGATTAAGGTCCTGCTGCAATTTCTGAGAAACTAACTCACTGATCATGCTCCCACTTATTTTAGTGTCATCTGCAAACTTACTAATCATACCTTGTACATTGTCAACTAATTCATAGATAACAAACAGCTGTGGACCCAGCCTCCAGTCTGACAAGCATCCTTCAACTAAACCCTCTGCTTCCTATCAACAACCCAACTGTGTATCCAATTGGCCAGTTCCCCCAGTAGTCTACGTGATGGAACCTTCCAGAGCAGCCTGCCATGTGAACCTTGTCAAAAGGCCTTATTCAAATCCATAGAGACTACATTAATCATTCTGCCCTCATCAACATTCTTGGTCACTTCAACACAGGACTCTAAGAAATTTGGGAAGCATGATCTCCCAATCACAATTTTATGCTGACCAGTCTGAATCAAACCCTGTGTAAGTAATGGGTGCAGTCAATGGCATGCTGTCCTTTATTGTAAGATGATCCGAGTACATAAGTAAAGCCATCTTCCTGCTGTTGTAGAGCCTTGCTGAGAGAGCATTTGGGGCACTCTGTACAGATTTGATCTCCTTTGTAAGGAATGATCTCCGTACCACAGACACGGGTGATGGTAACATGAGGATAGAGTGAAGAAGCTGAGTGTTTAATCTGTAGAGCTGTTAGAGATGAATAAATTGTGACGCTGAAACACGAGGAGTGGCAGCGATCACTTATTTCCAAAAGAGACATTGACAGGGAGAGAAATTCCATACTTTACCCAGGATTGATTGGTTTGATTTATTGTCACGTGTATCTCAGTACAGGGAAACACTTTGTTTATGAGCAGTGGAGGAAGATCATAGTAAGCATGGCCAGACAGATCATAGGGTGGAAATAGATTTGGACAGAGTAAGGCATACAAGTTACCCTGAATAGGACATGCACTAGACAAGGTCAACATGAACAAAATCACCATTATTTGAACTTAGAGAGTCCATTCATCAGTCTAACGTGACCTTCCTAATAGTTTATTTGCCTAAACTAACTCTCGCCTCTTTATTGTGCAGTCAGCGTGTGAACCCTGGACTGAACATCAGGTTGCTCACAATCCCCAACAGCAGCCACAATACCTTCCATTTGAAACAGGTAGACATTCCCACCAGCTTCCACCCTACATAGAGAACACCAGGCTGTCTTCGCAGAGATTAAAGATGCCTTCTTGAGACTTCACACAAGACATATGTCTTCCCTACTCACCACTAGAAAACCACGTTAAAGTCCCACATGTGTATCATGAGCAACGGAGCCAGGAGGAACAACGTGGAGCAGTCTGTCTGTGCAGCTTCTGCTCCACTTGTTCATCATGTTAGAGCATCATTTCGGAGACACTTAAGACTGCCGATGCTGGAGATCAGAGTAGAGTTTCGATTGCTGGAAAAGCACAGCAGGTCAGGCAGCATAAGAGTACCAGGAGAATTGACGTATTGGGCATAAGACATTCATCAGGAATCAGCATCAATTACCACATTCTGCCCCCGTGTACGTGCATTGAGATGGGAATGGCCTCCTGCTGTTCCTGTATAAGTGACTCACGGGAGTGATTGGCTTCTTCCTCGTCCAATTGGACAGAACCAAGGGCCTGACTGGGTTACACCTGGTTCCTGTTTGACAACTCGATGTACTGTCAAGTGTGATGGTGCTGCAGCTTTAAGAGGTTATTTTGTCCAGGTTTCTTTTAAGAGAGAGATTGTATGGTCATCACAAAGCTGGCTAGTTAAGACCACTTGAGTAACAGCTAGGGAGACCTTGTGTTTATTTTAATGCAGCCTGAATGGGTGTGGCCAGCTCTCACAGATTAGAATCTCTGGGTTTTGGTTTCTCAGTAACATCAGAAACTATTGGGGTCTCCACAGAGTTGGAAGCTTCAGTGGATGTCTCCTGGTTGCTACTGTCTCTGAATTTTCTCTTAATTCTGTTTTTAATTCCTGGATTGGAGAAATATTTGTGACATTCTGTGTCCGAATATTCCTTTTTGCCAAGGGCTGTGCTTATGGGATTTTACTATATTGGAACAGTTCATTAGTAATAGTTCCTAGATCTATTATTCTGTTAAGCTGTCCAATAGAATTACGTTATTCTAAATTCCTCTTTCTGTGGAGTTATTTCTTCTTTCGTGTTGAAATAGATGGTATTTTGCTTCACACCGAGGAGTCTGACCAGTCACATTGCATCTGGAACAGACACTTTACATTTCCTTTAAAATAAGAAAACAAAAAAGTCTAGACTATTGCCGTCAAATATTTTCGAGGGGTTCTGTTGTGGTCCATCATACTAGACGCCTTCTCTTCCTGAGTAATAGGCTGGAGGCACTGAATAGGCTATCCCTGTTCTTCTCCAATCATGTCAATGGGCTGAACGACTTCCTCATATTCCTGTGAAACCAGCGTTAGGTGCTGAATGAACTCTTATTTTATTGTGGCAATGCGCAGTGTCAGGCAGTGCTGGTAGATGAATGTTACTGATACTTTAACAGCACAAGCATGACTGGAGCCTGCACATGGACACAGACCAGTTCAGGAGCTGACGGGGGCGTCAAATTATTCAGAACATTGTGGAATCTTCAGTGACCATCCCCACTTCTGTTCTTATGGTGGGGAGGGTGAGCGCGGGGAGACATTGATGAAGCAGCTAAAGATGTTTGTGAAGGGGAAGCTACTCTGAGGATCTCCCACAGAGGTGACCCAGGACAGAGATGATGAACATCTTCCTTTGTGCCATGTTTGACCCCAAACACTGGAGAGTTTACTCTGATTCACATTAAGTCCAGCTCCTTGGTGTCAACAGAAGTCAACCACTGCCTTGATATCGGGGCCAGTAATTTTTATCTAAACCCTTGTCTCAACCTCTTTTGTTCGCATCAATAAGCCATGATATAGGAGCAGCAAGTGTTTTCTTCAAACAGGTGGTATTGAATGTCAGGATTTCTCTTCTCAAGAGTGTTCGGGGAGCTAGATGACTGAAAGTATTTGAAGAGGAAATAGATGGATATTGACCTGTCAGAGAGGTGAGGGCTATGAAGAATTGGGTATGAAAGAGGATTTGAGGCTAGGAGCAGATCAGTCATGATCTTAGTGAAGGGCAAGGCAGGTTTGGGGAGTGAACGACATGCCCCTGTTTCTGATGTTTTCACATTCTGCTATTGGAAAGTTAATGAATGTTATTTTTATGAATGTTCTGGTATTGTATATTGCAGTCAGGGCGACCAGATGATTTTCTGAGCCATCTCTGGGTGAGGTATGGGGGCTGTATTCTCAGTGAATCTGTGTCTACAACATGATCAACAAATGAAGCACAAGCTGCAGAGAGGGGAAGCTTTATAAAGAGAGATGAGGGGCCTCTTTCATACCCAACCTGGGCTTTCCAATTACATTTCCCAAATCACCTCAAAGCGGGTGGGACAGTCTTGAGGGACTGAATGGTCTCCTCTGTTTCTGTGCACCAGGTTATAGGAGTAAGTGGCCTCCAACTGTTCCTGTCTAGCAGGTTTGAGGGGCTGAATGGAACACAGGAACATTGGACTGAGGAACAGGAGTGGGTCATTAGATACTTTGAGCCTTCTCCACCAGGAACTAAGATTGTGGCTGATCAGGTTGGGGTCTCAGCCCCACTTTCCTGTCTGTATCCCATTATCCGTGACTCATTTCCCTGTCAAATATTTAACTCATGCAGCTTTCAATCAATGTAAACATAGAGGCATGATAAACTTCCAGAGAAGAGAAGTACGACTTGAAAGGACCTTACAGAATTTTTCATCATCCCTCTTATAGAATCAGAGAGTCATGCAGAATGGAAACAGACCCGTTCGTCCAATCTGTTCACTCCGATCAGATATCAAATCTGATCCGTTCCCATTTGCCAGCATTTGGCCAATATTCCTCCTCTTTCAGATACTTTTTAAATGTGCAATTGTAACCGCCTTCACCACTTCCTCTGACAGCACTTTCTGTACACACACCACTCTCTGTGTGAAACATTTACCTTCATAAACCTTCTAAATCAATTCCCCCTCACCTTCAACCTATGCTCTCTTGTTCTGGACTCCCCTGTCCTGGGGAGCAGAACGTGGCTGTTCAGAATACCCATGCCCCTGATGGTTTTATAAACCTCTATAATGTCACCCTTCAGCCTCTGACACTCCAAGGGGAAACACCTCAAACTAATCAACCTCTCCTTAAAGCTCAAACTACCAGTCCTGGAACATCCGTGTCAGTCATTTCTGCAGAAAACCGAGTTGTACGCAGATTTTAAAAGTGGCCTCACCAACATCCTGTACAGATACAACATGCCACCACAACTCCTACACTCAATGCTCTGACTGATTAAGGCAAATGTGCCAAATGTGTTCTGCACCACACTGTCTACCTGCGACTCGACTTTCAAGGAACAATGCATCTGCGGCCCTATGCGACTTTGTTTCACAACATGTCCCAGGACCTGACCTTGAAGTATATAATGTCTGCCCTGATTTGCCTTCCCAAAATGCAAAGCTTCATATTTATCTAAATTAAACTTCATTTGTTACTCCTTGCCCCTTTGTCCCATTTAATTGCGGTCTTGTTGTACTCTGAGATAATCTACTACACCATCTTTCTGATGTCATCTGTAACCTTACTAACTATTGCCCCGATATTCACATCTAAATCCTTTACATAAATGATGAAATGCAGTGAACTCAGTACTGATTCTTACAGCATACTGCTCCTCACAAGCCTCCAGGCTGAAACATATCCCTCTTCACTCAAGCCATTTGTGACTAACTTCTTCTGTATCCTATGTGACTGAAAGTTACTAATCTGTCTACTAATCAGAATGAAATACTAGCTATGAAGGCAGGCTGAGTAGGTTAGGTTTATTTTCACTAGATAAAAGAAGATTGAGGGGGGACCTGATTAATGTTTGCAAAATCACGAAGGGTATAGACAGGGTGGATAAGTACAAGCTTTTTCCCAGGTTGAAGGAATGAATAACGAGAGGTTGTGCTTTCAAGGTGAGAGGTGGAATGTTTAAAGGGGATACACGCAGTAAGTACTTCACACAGAGGGTGGTGGCCATTTGGAACGCGTTGCTAGCAGAGGTGGTAGAGGCAGGCATGGTCGATTCATTTAAGATGCGTCTGGACAGATGCATGAGTAGGTGGGGAGCAGAGGGATACAGATGGTTAGGGATTGGGCGACTGATTTAGACAGTACATTTGGATCAGCTCAGGCTTTGGGGGTGAAGGGCCTGTTCCTGGGCTGTAAATTTTCTTTGGTCTTTGTTCTTTAAATGAACACCTTGCTGAAGTCTATATAGACAATGTCTACCAAACTGCTTTCATCAATCTTCTTTGTCACCTCTTCAAAAAACTCAACCAAATTACTGAGACATGATTTCCCATGCAGAAAGCCACATTGTCTACCCCAATCAGCCCTTTGCCTTCCCAAATGTATGTAAATGCTATCCCTCAGAATCCCCTCCAACAACTTACCCACCACTGACATCAGGCTCACCGGTCTATAGTTCCCTGGCTTTTTGGGTCACTGTTTCCTTTTCTAGTCCCACTCCTCCACTGCTCACAACAAATGTTAAATGTAACCAGGTTGGTGATATGGCCGATGATATTGGTCTCAGACTGGGTCAGGGTCAGTTTTAGGAACAAGTCAGACTAGTTTCTTTAATCTGCTAAAACAACATGTTTATGATCCAGAGCAATGTTACTCAAACTATGATGAAAAGATGAATAGCAAACTGTTTGTTTATTGCAAGTATATAACCAATATTTCCCTTTATAAAAACACTGACACACACACACACAATCTCTGCAATTCTACCTTGAAAGAACTTTGGCCAGATATTGTTGGAACTCATGACAAAAGGAAAAATTGTGAGATTGTCCAAAACGTTATTCTGCTTCTGAAGATATTGTACTCACACAGCTGCTAGCAATGGGATTTCATCCTGGGAGAGTTTGGATTTGACTGAATTCCCTTTGCTTTATGCAGTGAGTAGATTCCAGTGAATTCTGGTTCGGGATCTTCCAAAGGGTAGCACGGTGGTTAGCACTGCTACCTCACAGCACCAGGGATTGGGTTCAATTCCAGCCTTGGGTGACTGTCTGTGTGGAGTTTGCACATTCTCCCCTTGTCTGTGTGAGCTTCTAATGGGTGATCCAGTTTCCTACCACAAACTGTGTAGGTACGGTGGATTGGTCTTGCTAAATTGTCTGTAGTGTTCAGGGATTTCTAGGTTATGCGCAATAGTCAGGGGTAAATATAGGGAACTGGGTTGGGAAGGTTGGTATGGACTTGTTGGGTCGAAGGGCCTCTTTCCACACTGCAGGGATTCCATAAAAATAAGAATGGTAGCGATGACTGTAGAGGTTTTTTTTAGCTCACACACATTGCTGTGATGAGGAACAATGAAGGAGAGAGAGTGCAATAGACCATTCCTTCTCAGGCAGATTACATTTTCTCCCTGTCTGAGTTGAATCACACAGTAATGTCATCCTCTCCCATATTGGACCGAACCAGGTCTCCTTGTATATTGTCCAAACTGTGTCTCCATCACATTCCCTGTTCCATGTAGGTGCATCATTGCTGCTGTCATACACAGAGCCATACACTTCGCAGAAAATGATCTCAGTCAATTTGAAGATATGGTTATATGTCCCTGCGTCATTAAAAAATAACCATGTTTAATTTATTCAGAATACCTGTGTTAAAATGAATGCATTTTTTAAAGAAATACAGAAATTGCTGGAAAAGCTCGCCAGGTCTCTCAGTACCCAGATGCTGTAGTTGTACCAGCCTCCACCACTTCCTCTGGCAGCTCATTCCATACGCACACCACCCTCTGTGTGAAATGGTGCTTTTAGGCCTCAAATCCTTTCCCCTTTCACTTTCCCTCTAGTTTTGGATGTCCCTAACCTGGGGAAAAACCCCTGACTACTCACCCTATCTATGGCCATTTTGATTTTATCAACCTTTACTGATGCAAAATGTGATTCCAATCAACACGAATGGCTGTACTTTCAGTCATCCTGGGCCTAAATTCTGAAATGCCATCCTGACACCTCTTCCTTCTCCATCCAGTCACAATCTAAATCCACTTTAATCAGTTTGTTCAGATGTATCCTGAGACACTTCTGTGGGCTTTACACCTAGTCCTTTGTGCCCGGAGGTCGGGACACTAGCATCACTCAACAATACCCATAAAGCTGGAACAGTATTCTCCTGTGTGTTTGTTCATCAGACTGTCCTGACATGCTGGGACATACCTCTGCAATAGGCAGAACTTGAATCCAGTCCTTCTAGCCCAGAGCTAGGAACACTACCACTCAAGTTCAGGAATTGGAATCAAATCCAGAGCTCTGGATCAGAGACAGGGACACTACCCACTGCACTACCATACCCAGACTTGGGTCATATTTCAGTGCCCACTTTCAGCTCAGTGTGGATTTACTACAACCAGGTTACCATTAATGAATTACAAACAACACTTTGTATTATTAAACAAATGCAAGATATTTGTCTCAACTGTAGGATATTGAGTGTACATACAGTGCCATCAAAATTAACAATAAACATCTTTAAGTGCGATTATCTATAGTCTGCAATATTAAGGAAAGAAATCCTGCAGACACACTCTGCCCAATGAAGGGTCTCAAATAGATATTTATTATTGAACACCAGAGACGAAGGAAGAGCTTAATTTCTGACCCCAAAACACCGATCACACTTACCCATCTCTAACGTGCGACTCCCCTCTTCCTAGCCGCTGATTACTGTCCAGCCTCTCCTCCCCACTGACTGTGTCTGCAATCTGTTCCTCCTCCCCCTAACCACACAAGGCAAACCAAGCTTAGGGTCTTTGTGAAAATCAAGGCCGGAGTGTGCAGGCCTCCTGCAGAGGGATGGGCATTTTAAAATTGAAGAGGGAGGGTGAGGTGACAGTAATATCACTCACTGGGCTGAGGGGTCGCTGATGGAGTTTAGTTTGGATTAATGCGAGGTATTGGATTTGGTAAATCAAACAAGAGCAGGACCTATACAATTAAAAGTAGAACCTTTGGCAGGGCTGTAGGACAGAAACTGAGGCTGTCAGGTTTAATTCTTTAAAATTTGCATCTCGTATAGATAGTGTGGTTAAGAAGGTGTTTAACACACATGTCTTCATCGGACAGACCTTTGAGTATCGGAATTGGGATGTCATGTTGTGGTTGTACAGGACATTAGTGAGACATCTGTGTCCAGTCTGGTCATCCTGCAGGCTCATTCCATAGGCACACCACCCTCTGGGTGAAATAGCTGCCCCTTATGTCACTTTTAAATATTTCCCCTCTCACCTTAAGCCTATGTCCTCTAGTTTTGGACTCCCCATACCCTTAGAAAATACCTTGACTATTCACTTTGATATTACTGACGTTGATATTATTAAGCTGGAGAGGATTGAGAAGAGATTAATCTGGTTGTTGCTGGGAAAGGAGGGAGTGAGCTAGAAGGAGAGGCTGAATCGGCTGGGACTTTTTTCACTGAAGGATATGAGATTAAGCAGTAACTTTACAGAGATTTATAAAATAATGAGGGTTACAGAGATGCTGAACGACTGATGTCTTTTCTCTAGAGTTGAGGATTCAAAACTAGGGAATTTTAAGGTACGAGGAAAAAAGTTTTACGAAAGTCATGAGAGGCAATTATGTTCGACAGAAGCTGGCTTGTGTGTGGAATGAACTTCCAGAGGAAGTGGTGAAAGCAGGGACAGTTACAATGTTTAAAGGACATTTAGATCAGTCCATGGATAAGACATCAGTTTGGATGGTGCTGTGAGCAGCTGCCCTCTCCCTCCCCATCACTGAATGAATTCCTGTTGGTTTTCACCCTCTGCCAATGTCTGTGCAGTGGCTTGTGGAGGCCAGCAGAGGGTGGCATTGCATCACTTTAAGCACCACAGAGACAGCCAGACCTGCCCCACACAGAGACACACAGATATACACACGGGAATGGTTAGGACACGGCGTGAAGCTCATCTGGTAACTTAAACTAAACATAAAAAATGCTCAATTCACCTCGTAAACTGTTAAAATATGAGGGCCTGACAACTCCCAAATTCTACTGTTTAAATAAAAACATCAATTTAATTCTTTTCACTCTGAAAGTGAACATTTTACATCAACTATGCACAACTCTGGGACCCTCTTTCTCTTAACTGCTTATTACCAGACTCCAGCTCTACAGCAATATACTGTTTCTGGGTCTGCCATCCTCTCATATCACAGGTGCTAGGCAGCTCTCAGTTCAGAACAGCATTCACCCTCTCTTAAAGGGACAGTACACATCAGTCCTTCATCACATTATACCCTGATGAAGATCGATAAGTGGGACCTATCCGGGTTTCTTTTGTTCTGTGGTTTGTCAATATTTCATCTACTCTGTCTCGTATATGGTAGGAATTTTGTTGCTCATTGACAGCATGTCAACTCTGTCCGTGGGAATATATCAGTATTTCATTTGTTCATACTCGTGTGTGGGGGGCAGGATTTCAGTTGTTTCATGGGGACTGTGACACTATAACAATCTCAATGTTTGTAGATGGCACCAAACCTGGAAGAACTCTGAAGTCTATGGAGGAGAGTGTGGAACTCTGACAGGACAGTGATACGTTGATGTAGTGTTCAGGTTTATGGCAGATGGGGATCAATGCAGAGCTGTGTGAGGTGATGCACTTTGGTAGGAATGACAATGAACGGCAGTTTAAAGCAGGCTGTGCCATGGTAAAGGGGCTGTAGGAAAAGAGAGCGCTGGGTGTATATGAGCACAGATTGTTGAAGATATCAGGACAAGTGGGGAGAGCAGTAACTATCAGAGACTAGTTTCATTATCTGAGCTGTTTACAGGGGGAGGTGTAGGAGGGAGTCTCCGTGCTCCCTTCCTGGGAGGTTGTGGTGACGATGTGTTGTGAGCCCACCCTCCTGCCCACCGAGACCGTGGGGATTCCATTTGTACCAGCTCAACACAAAAGGGAGATGGCATCAGGGCTACGGCATCTAAGTTGTGCCGGGGGGAAACGGAGCTGCCAGTGGGTTTAAAGTGAGAATTGCCCTTCACTGAACATTGCTCCTTACTCGGTTGGTGGGACGTGGATGTTTCAGAATCTCCACACGAGGTGTCCCGGTCCTCTCCGGCTCCTACCAGGGTCCTCCCCACATGGTGAGGGGAGGGGTGTGAGGGAACGGATATCGGGCACTCCACCATCCGGATAGGCCCTTTCTGACCTATTCCAGGCTGTTTCTCCTGGAATGGGAGGGAGGGAGGGAGTATGGGAGTGGGTGGCCCTACTGTTAGTGTTAGTGTCGGTGGAGGACAGGTTCATGGTGAGGTGTCCGGAGGGAGTCAGTCCACAGTGTTATATCCATGGAGTGTATTAATGTGTGTGGGGGGGTTAAAGTGGAGTGAGAGAAAGAGAGAGAGAGAAAGACAGACAGACAGAGAGAGAGAGAGAGACAGAGAAGGTGCTGCATGCGGCAGTGAGAGTGGTTGACCATGAGCCTTGTTCGGGGGTCGGTGCTATAACAGATATACAGTGAGTGTGAGGGAGCAGAGAGAATACAGTGACCCTTATCCTAACAGAGTGGGGAAGGTTATTGATGCTTGTCCTGTATTGCTGGGCATTTCTTCAGACCGCAGATATTGCACTGAGCTGGGTGGGGAGCTCAGACCATGCTCGGGGGTTCTGGTGGTGTGATCCCTCTGGGAAGGGAATGGCCCCCTGTGCTTGCCCATTCACCAGGACCTCCGTGCCCCTGTCGACAAATCGTGGTGTAATTACCCCTTATCTGCCATGCTCAGGGTAAACCGTGCAGGGAAGCTCCTAACAGAGAAAGCTCAACCGTGTGCCCAGTGGCCTTTTAAAGATGGCGCCAGTGTCATGGATCATGGACTATCCAGGGGCACCCGGGTGATGGTGAGTACCTCCAGCCATGATGGGTGAGAGAATCGGGCTGGTATTGAATGAGAGGGACAGCATGGGGTAGGGTGGGTAGTTAATGAGGTGAGTTCAATAAGATAGCACCAGGAAACTTGCTCGGCCTAGTGTAGATGATCCCTCTGTCACAGTCAATGGAAATGGCACTGAGACAAATAATTGTTAGATTTAGCTCAATGGGTCAAAGACTCTGCTGACCCTACGCCCAGATACAAAGCTGCAGAACAAATTCTCATCCAAAACTGCATCATCTGAACTCCCATCAATATGCTGTTCACCTACCATTCCTGGAAACACTGGCTGATGTTACATGATGCTGTTAAAATGTTTTCATTTCTGCATTCTGAAACCTGGGAACACATCCTTCCACAACACTGTCTCTCAGTCTCCCCCACTCTGCCTATTTCCCATACCCCTCCCATTTGTTATTGTTTAAACTGATTCCCCCTCCACCTCTGTATCTCTCTTGTAGTGATGTCCACACCCACAGCACCCCCTTGTCATGGCAACAATGGAGATATGGAGCTGTAAATGGGAGGGAGCTGCACATCCTGTCACTTCCAGCCCGGGCTGCAAGTTTCCGCACACTGGGCAGGGATCTCACACAGTGTTACAGATCAATGCACCGGGGTGGTGCACACAGTCCTACATGCTGGGAGGGTAACTGCTCCTGGGTTACAGATCAATGTACCGGGGTGGTGTACACAGTCCTACATGCTGGGAGGGTAACTGCTCCTGGGTTACAGATCAATGCACTGGGGTGGGGTACACAGTCCTACATGCTGGGAGGGTAACTGCTCCTGGGTTACAGATCAATGCACTGGGGTGGGGTACACAGTCCTACATGCTGGGAGGGTAACTGCTCCGGGGTTACAGATCAATGCACTGGGGTGGGGTACACAGTCCTACATGCTGGGAGGGGAACAGAACCTGGGTTACAGATCAATGTACTGGGGTGGTGTACACAGTCCTACATGCTGGGAGGGTAACTGCTCCGGGGTTACAGATCAATGCACTGGGGTGGGGTATACAGTCCTACATGCTGGGAGGGTAACTGCTCCTGGGTTACAGATCAATGCACTGGGGTGGGGTACACATTCCTACATTCTGGGAGGGTAACTTCTCCTGGGTTACAGATCAATGCACTGGGGTGGGGTACACAGTCCTACATTCTGGGAGGGTAACGGCTCCTGGTTTACAGATCATTACACTGGGGTGGGGTACACAGTCCTACATTTTACAGATTTTCAGATTAATCCTGGTTTACAGATTAATTCACATGTGACCACTGCTCAGGTCGCTGTGCTGGTCAGACTATCTGGTTGAGATTTATAGATAATGTCCTGTTGTGGTCTGCACAGCTCCCGGTGCTGGACAAATATCTAATCTGGGTTTATAGATCAATGAACTGCTGTGGTCTGCACTTCTCACCGCGCTGGACAGACATGTGATGTGGCATTATAGATCAATGCCCTGATCTGATATGCACAGTGTTCCACTCTGGCCAGATTGCTGGGTTGTATTGACCAGTGTAATGGATGAATCTGGACAGATTGCTGGGTTGTACTGAGCAGGACACTGGCCTGGTCTGCACCGTGTTCCACGGTGAACAGATATCTCCTCTGGGTGTATAGTGTCTGGGCTGGTTCTGGGAGGTGGATTGAGAATGTGGTATATCTAACCATTTCATCTGCTCGGGCAATGCCTTTATTTCCCATTCCTGTGATTGGACCCTCCGTCTCTCACCCCATTAATGTTAATGTCACTCCAGGCACAGGTCATCATGTTGGTGGGGTGGGTAGGGGGGAAAGGTCATGGACAGGTCAAGGGGTTCCCTGGAATATTCTGTCCCCAATATTCTATAACTGCCATTCCCCGGAACGTTCTGTCCCTGACATTCAATAACTGACATTCCTCGGAACGTTCTGTCTCCGACATTCTATAACTGACATTCCCCGGAACGTTCTGTCCCTGACATTCTATAACTGACATTCCTCGGAACGTTCTGTCCCCAACATTCTATAACTGCCATTCCCCGGAACGTTCTGTCTCCGACATTCTATAACTGACATTCCCCGGAACGTTCTGTCCCTGACATTCAATAACTGACATTCCCCGGAACGTTCTGTCCCTGACATTCTATAACTGACATTCCTCGGAACGTTCTGTCTCCGACATTCTATAACTGACATTCCCCGGGACGTTCTGTCCCTGACATTCTATAACTGACATTCCCCGGGACGTTCTGTCCCCGACATTCTATAACTGTCATTCCCCGGAACGTTCTGTCTCCGACATTCTACAACTGACATTCCCCGGAACGTTCTGTCCCTGACATTCAATAACTGACATTCCCCGGAACGTTCTGTCCCTGACATTCTATAACTGACATTCCCCGGAACGTTCTGTCCCTGACATTCTATAACTGACATTCCTCGGAACGTTCTGTCTCCGACATTCTATAACTGACATTCCCCTGGACGTTCTGTCCCCGACATTCTATAACTGACATTCCCCGGGACGTTCTGTCCCTGACATTCTATAACTGACATTCCCCGGAACGTTCTGTCTCCGACATTCTACAACTGACATTCCCCGGAACGTTCTGTCTCCGACATTCTACAACTGACATTCCCCGGAACGTTCTGTCCCTGACATTCTATAACTGACATCCCCCGGAACGTTCTGTCCCTGACATTCTATAACTGACATTCCCCGGAACGTTCTGTCCCTGACATTCTATAACTGACATCCCCCGGAACGTTCTGTCCCTGACATTCTATAACTGACATTCCTCGGAACGTTCTGTCCCTGACATTCAATAACTGACATTCCTCGGAACGTTCTGTCCCCAACATTCTATAACTGCCATTCCCCGGAACGTTCTGTCTCCGACATTCTATAACTGACATTCCCCGGAACGTTCTGTCCCTGACATTCTATAACTGACATTCCCCGGAACGTTCTGTCCCTGACATTCTATAACTGACATTCCCCGGAACGTTCTGTCCCTGACATTCTATAACTGTCATTCCCCGGAACGTTCTGTCCCTGACATTGTTTGTGGACGGCCGGACGTCAGTGAATTGAACAAACGATAAGATCCCGAGGGATGAGATCCCATTCCAGGGAGAAGGAGACACTGTTCCGAAGGCCCCTCAGGCAGTTAAAGGGGGGAATACGTTTTCCCTGCGTTTACATTTCTTCACGACACAGGATCGACCACAATTTAGACCAAAATACAGGAATTCCCAAACTCCGTTTGTCTTCAGGAAACTGGGAGAGAATCCTTCAGGACAGCAACGTTCCCACCCTCCGTATTAGGAACTGGGAAGGAGTGACCTGTGTCTGCTCTCGAGTGATCGAGAGTGTGGGAATGTTCGAGAAACGATCTGTCCTTATGGATGTGTCTCTGTGTGTTTGGGGAGGGAGGGTTTCTTGTGGTTTATGTCACATTTTTGTCAGTAATTCCGATCTTCCCATTTGTTATTCCAGCTCCAATTATTTTAATAAATCCCTGAATACAGGGACACATTTGAAAATCTCACTGGGTCCCCGATCAAACGGGTCCCTTTGCCTCCAGGCTGATGGATAATGGGTTTGTTTTCCTTCCTCACAGTTAACGTAGTGACCATCTACGTCCTGCTTTATAAAGATTGTGGATTGTCTCCATGTGTCAGACGTTACCTGGGGGCCATGGCAGCGGCGGATCTCCTGGTCATTATCCTCGACCTGATCCTGAGACACATTCCCATTGTTTATCGGGAACAGTTTTATTTCCTGATGTACTCCGTCCCCGTGTGTAATATCCACGCCGTCCTGTTTTATGCAGCCACTGACTGCTCTGTCTGGTTCACCGTCACTTTCACCTTTGATCGGTTTGTGGCCATTTGTTGCCAGAAGCTGAAAAGTAAATATTGCAGTGAGAAAACGGCGGCTGTGGTTCTGGGAGCAGTGACTGTGCTGAGCTGTTTAAAGAACATTTTCTGGTATTTTACGCTCGAGGCTCGGTATTGGCTGATGAACCGCCCGTGGTTTTGTGATGTAACAGTCGCTGTTCAATCCTCCATTGTCTGGGTCACAATCGAGTTCCTCCACCACATTCTAACCCCGTGTGTCCCATTTCTCCTGATTCTGCTGCTCAATGTTCTCACCGTCAGATACATTTTAGTGACCAGCAGAGCCCGCAGGAGACTCCGCGCTCACACCAATGGGGACGCTCAGTCTGACACTGAAATGAGAAACCGAAAAAAATCCATCATTTTACTGTTTGTGATCTCGGCCAATTTCATCCTGTTATGGTCAATGTTCATGTTATATTCTATATGGAACCGGATGTGGTCGATTGGGTATCGGTCTGTGAATCTCCGTCTCTTTGTGCGGGAATTGTGCTTCATGCTGCAGCTCCTCAGTTGCTGCACAAACACCGCGATTTATGTCGTGACCCAGACTAAGTTCAGGCAGCAGCTGAAGAATGTGCTGAAATATCCCTTCCCCCAAATCCATCCATCCATCAAATTCCCTCATTAATCACACCATCCGGGATTTTCTCATTTCACTTCAGTGTTTCAGCGATGGAGCAGCCTGTCGCTATGGTAACAGACTGAGGGTAGCGCTGGATTGTCCATCCTTATCCCACAGGGGGGTTACAGGGAAACATTTCAATGTTTCTCACAACTCAGGGGCCAGTGAGAAAAGGCACCATCCCACTGACTGTATCCATCGCTTCCATTTGTAACCAATAAAAATGTTGATTAAAGCGTGCCGAGCAGCAGAGTGACCGATGTTGTGTGTCTTTGTGTTGGAGAAGCTGAGCTGGAGAGAGACAGACTCAGCCCCAAGTCTTGGTCCTCAGGGAAGGAGAGGGCACTGCGCCCTGAGCTCAGGAGCTGGATTTAACTCCCTCTGTTCCCGCCACTCCAACCTGGACTCCCCATTTCCTCACCCACACACTTTCTCCTCATTTCTCTCTCATTGTCTCTCTCTCTCTCTCTCTCTCTCTCTCTCTCTCTCTCACTCTGCATACTCTCTCTTTCACACCACCTCCCCTTTCACTCTCCATCGTCCACCAATGTCTCACACACACAACCCCAACCCTGGTTTCTCCACCTGCCTACAGTCATTACTCCCCCCTCCACTGCACTCTCTCTCTCTTCTGCCGTCTGTCTCCCTCATGCAATTCCATTTCTACCACATTTTCCCCGTCCTCTCACCTCTCCCATCTCTGGATCATCTCAAAACCACTACATGCAGCCACAGCAGCAACAACTACATCCACCCCACAACCCCACCCCCAGTCTCTAGATCAGAGGGAGAGGGCCGCATCAGGGAGACAGAGTGTGTCAGAGAGAGAGGGAGGGGCAGGAGGGAGAGAGATTTAGTCAGAGAGAAACAGAGGGAAGCTGGGAGAAAGAGAGGCCGAGGAAGGTGGATCGAGAGTGAGAGAAGGTGTAGAGATAGTGGTGGAGTAGGGAGAGACAGAGACAGAGGGGGGGGGAGGGAGAGATAAGGTGAGGGAGGGGGAGAGAGAGAGAAATAGGGGAGGACATAATGAGAGGGGGGATAGAGAGTGGGGGACAGAGAGTGGGGGGTCAGAGATCGGGGGGACTGAGTGAGGGGGTAAAGAGTGGGGAAAAATAGATGGGGCAGAGAGAGGGGGACAGAGAGAGGGCGACAGAGAGGGAGGGGACAAAGAGGGGAGACAGAGAGGGGAGTAGAGAGGGAGGGGATAGAGAGAGGGAGGACAGAGGGGTGTGACAGAGGGGGGACAGAGAGCGAAGGGACAGCGAGGTGGGGACAGAAGGGAGGGAGGAGAGAAAGAGAGGGGGCACAGAGAGAGAGGGGGATAGAGAGAGAGGCAACTGAGAGAGAGGAGACAGAGAGGGGGAGGACAGAGGAGGCAGGACAGAGAGAGGGGAGACAGAGAGGGGGGAGAGAGGGGGGGGAACAGAGAGAGGGGGGACAGAGGTAGGGGGCAGAGAGAGGGGAGACAGAGAGGGGGGAGAGAGGGGGGAACAGAGAGAGGGGGGACAGAGGTAGGGGGCAGAGAGAGGGGAACAGAGAGAGAGGGTGACAGAGAGGGAGGGGACAGAGAGGGGAGACAGAGAGGGGAGTAGAGAGGGAGGGGATAGAGAGAGGGAGGACAGAGGGGTGTGACAGAGGGGGGACACAGAGCGAAGGGACAGCGAGGTGGGGACAGAAGGGAGGGAGGAGAGAAAGAGAGGGGGCACAGAGAGAGAGGGGGATAGAGAGAGAGGCAACTGAGAGAGAGGAGACAGAGAGGGGGAGGACAGAGGGGGCAGGACAGAGAGAGGGGAGACAGCGAGGGGGGAGAGAGGGGGGGAACAGAGAGAGGGGGGACAGAGGTAGGGGGCAGAGAGAGGGGAGACAGAGAGGGGGGAGAGAGGGGGGGAACAGAGAGAGGCGGGACAGAGGTAGGGGGCAGAGAGAGGGGAACAGAGAGAGAGGGTGACAGAGAGGTGGGACAGAGAAAGAAGGTGACAGAGATGGGGGACAAAGAGATGGGGCAGAGAGGGGCGACAGCGATTGGGGGACAGAGGGAGGGGGACAGAGAGCGGGGGGCAGAGAGGGGTGGACTTAGGGGGGAACCGAGAGGGGGGAGAGAGAGAGGGGGAACAGAGAGTGGGACAGAGAGAAGGGGTAGAGAGAGGGAGGGGACAGAGAGAGAGGGGTCAGAAAAGGAGGGGGGACAGAGAGAGGGAGAACAGAGAGAGAGGGAACAGAGAGAGGGAGCAGAGACAGGCGTTGAGAGAGAGCTGGTCAGAGAGAGAGACATGGGGACAGAGAGAGTGGGGAGAGAGAGAGGGAACAGAGAGGGGGACAAAGAGAAATGGGGGACAGAGAGTGAGGGGACAGGGAGAGAGGCGGGATAGAGAGACGGGGAGTGACAGAGAGAGGGGTTGCAGAGAGGGGGAGCAGAGAGAGGGGGCAGAGAGAGAGTTGGGGACAGAGAGAGAGGGGGACAGAGAGAGAGAGGCGGGAGGGGGGGGACAGAGAGAGGGGCAGAGAGAGGGGGAGAGAGAGTATGGGACAGGCAGGGGGCAGAGAGAGAGGGACAGAGAGAGAGAGGGAGACAGAGATGGAGGGACGGAGAGATGGGGACAGAGAGAGGGGACAGAGAGGGGGAGACAGAGGTGGCGGGATAGAGAGGGGGGTAGAGAGAGAGGAGACAGAGAGAGAGGAGACAGAGAGAGGGGGACAGAGAGAGGGGGGACAGAGAGTGGGGGCAGAGAGTGGGGACAGAGAGGGGGACAGAGAGAGGGGGGAGATAGAAGGGTTCAGAGAGTGGGGGGGACAGAAAGTGGGGGGACAGAGTGGGGGGACAAAAAGGGTCGACAGTGGGGCCAACAGAGAGAGGGAAAGAGCAGAGTGGGGATAGAGAGAGGGGGACAGAGAGAGAGAGGGACAGAAAGAGGGGGGATCGTGAGAGAGATGGGACACAGAGAGACGGGGGCAGAGAGCGCGGAGGGACAGAGAGAGGGACAGAGAGAAAGAGGGGGCAGAGAGAGGGTGGGCAGAGCGAGCGAGAGAAGGGAAGGAGAGAGGGGGGACAGAGAGAGAGGGGAAAGAGAGAGTGGGGGGACAGAGAGAGAGGGGGGACAGAGAGCGGTGGACAGAGACAGGGGGAGAGACGAGGTGGACAGAGAGACCATGACAAAGAGAGAGAAGGACAGCCGAGGCGGGACAGAGAGAAGGGGAGATAGAAGGGGTCAGATACTGGGGTGACAGAGAGACCGGGAAAGAGAGAAGGTGGACAGAGAGAGGGTGGACAGGAGGGGAGGGGTGACAGAGAGGGGGGGGGAACAGAGTGGGGGACAGAGAGAGGGGGACACAGAGAGAGATGGGACAGAGAGAGAGTGGGACAGAGGGGGAAAGAGAGCGCGTGGGCAGAGAGAGGGGTGACAGAGAACGGTGACAGAGAGAGGGACAGAGAGGGGGACAGAGAGTGTGCGACAGAGAGAGGGGGACAGGAAGAGGGATGACAGAGAAAAAGGGGGACAGAGAGAATGGGACAGAGAGAGGCGGACAGAGAGAGAGGCGTGGGACAGAGAGAGGGTGGACAGAGGGGTGTGACAGAGAGAGGGGGACACAGAGAGAGACGGGACAGAGAGAGTGGGACAGAGGGGGACAGAGAGAGTGAGGACAGAGAGAGGGGGCACAGAGAGGGGGCACAGAGAGAGGTGGACAGAGAGAGAGGGGGACAGAAAGAGGAGGGACAGAGAGAGTGGGATAGAGAGTGGGTGACAGAGAGAGGGGGGACAGAGAGAGGGTGACATAGAGAGGGGGACAGAGAGACGGGAACAGAGAGAGGGCACAGAAAGAGGGGGGCAGAGAGAGTTGGACAGAGAGAGGAGGACAGACAGAGGGCTCAGAAAAAGGGGGCAGAGAGTGGGGGACAGAGAGAGAGGGGACAGGGAGACGGGGACAGAAAGATGGGCGACACAGGGCGACAGAGAGAGGGGGCAGAGAAGAGGGGAACAGAGAGGGGGTACAGAGAGAGGGAGGACACAGAGAGAGGGCAGAGAGACGGGGACAGAGAGAGGGAGGACAGAGAGAGGGGGGACAGACAGAGGGGGACAGAGAGGGCAGAGAGAGAGGGGGACAGAGAGAGAGGAGGACAGAAAGAGAGGGGGACAGAGAGAGGGTGGACAGAGAGAAAGGGAGACAGAGAGAGGGTGGACAGAGAGTGGGGGACAAAGAGAGGGTGGACAGAGAGTGGGGGACAAAGAGAGGGTGGACAGAGGGAGGGGAACAGAGAGACGGGAACAGAAAAATTGGAACAGAGAGAGAGGGACAGTGAGTGGGAGACAGAGAGAGGGTGAACAGAGAGAGGGGCAGAGAGATGGGTACAGAGAGAGGGACAACAGAGAAAGGGGGTACAGAGAGAGGGGACATAGAGAGGGGGACAGAGAGAGAGGGACAGAAAGTGGACAGAGAGACAGGGACAGAGAGAGGGTGAACAGAGTGAGAGAGGACAGAGAGAGGGGGCAGAGACAGAGGGGGATAGATAGAAGAGGGAAAGAGAGAGAGGTGGACAGTGGGGTGCAGAGGGAGGTGGACAGAGAGGTGGTATAGAGAGATGGGGACAGAGAGATAGGGGAGCAGACAGTGGGGCAGGGTGGGGAGACAGAGAGGGGTACAGAGATAGGGTGGTCAGAGAAAGGGGTACAGAGAGATGGGGACAGAGAGAGGGGGGACAGAGAGGGGGAGAGAGAGGGTGGACAGGGCGAGGGAGGACAGAGAGAGGGGGCAGAGACAGAGGGGACAGAGAGAGGGGGAATGAGATGGGGGAACAGAGAGACGGGAACAGAGAGAGGGGGGACAGAGAGGGGAGAGAGAGTGTGGACAGCGAGAGGGAGGACAGAGAGAGGGGGCAGGGACCGAGGGGGACAGAGAGAGGGGGAAAGAGATGGGGGAACAGAGAGACGGGAACAGGGAGAGGGGGGACAGAGAGGGAGGAGAGAGAGGGTGGACAGGGAGAGGGAGGACAGAGAGGGGGGGCAGGGACAGAGGGGAACAGAGAGAGGGGGAAAGAGAGGAGGTACAAAGATGGGTGGACAGAGAGAGGGGGCAGACATGGGGCAGAGTGGGGAGACAGAGAGGGGGGATAGAGAGAGGGGGGAACAGATAGAGGGAGACAGAGACAGGGGACAGAGAGATGGGGACAAAGAAAGGGGGCAAAGATGGGGGACAGGGAGCGGGGGACAGAGAGAGGAGGACAGAGAGAGGTGGAGATAGTGGGGGTCAGAGAGTGAGGGCACAGAGTGGGGGAACACTGTGGGGGGCAGAAACATGGGGACAGAGACAGGGAGACAGAGACGGGGGACAAAGAGAGAGGGGGGACTGAGGGAGCGGGACAGAGAGTGGGGGGCAGAGAGAGTGGGGACTGAGAGAGGAGGAGATAGAAGGGATCAGAGAGAGGGGGCAGAGAGTGGGGGGACAGAGACTGGGGGTACAGAGTGGGGTACAGAGTGGGGGGACAGAGTGGGGGACAGAGTGGGGGGCAGAGTGTGGGGGAAAGAGAGAGGGGAACAGAGAAAGGGGAACAGAGAAAGGGGAACAGAGAGCGCGGGACATTGAGTGGGGGACAGAGAGAGGGAGAACAGAGAGAAGGGTTACAGAGAGACGGGGACAGAGAGAGGGTGGACAGAGTGAGGGAGGACAGAGAGGGGGGCAGAGACAGAGGGGGGCAGAGAGAAGAGGGAAAGAGAGAGAGGGGGACAGAGCGGGGGCAGAGAGAGGGGGACAGAGCGGGGGCAGAGAGAGGGGGACAGAGCGGGGGTGCAGAGAGAGTGGGACAGTGAGAAGGGGGTTGACAGGGGGGCAGAGTGGGGAGACAGAGAGGGGGACAGAGAGACTGTGGTCATAGAAAGGGGTACAGAGAGATGGGGTCAGAGAGAGGGAGGACAGATAGAGAAGGGACAGCGAGAGGGGGAAAGAGATGGGGGAGCAGAGAGACGGGGACAGAGAGAGGGGGTACAGAGAGGGGGGACAGAGAGGGGGGACTGAGAGAGGGGACTGAGAGAGGGGACAGAGAGCAGGGACAGACAGAGGGGACAGATAGATGGGGACAAAGAAAGGGGGGCAGTGATGGGGGACAGGGAGCGGGGGACAGAGAGAGCAGGACAGAGAGAGGGGGGACTGAGAGAGGGGGGACTGAGAGAGGGGGAGATAGAAGGGGTCAGATAGAAGGGGCAGAGAGTGGGGGGGACAGAGACTGGGGGTGCAGAGTGGGGGTACAGAGTGGGAGGACAGAGTGGGGGACAGCGTGGGGGATAGAGAGAGGGGGACAGAGAGAGGGGAGACGGAGGGGGCGGGACAGAGGGGGGGACAGAGAGAGGGGAGACGGAGGGGGGGACAGAGAGAGGGGGTTACAGAGAGGGGGGACAGAGGGGGAGGGACTGAGAGAGGGGGACAGAGAGAGAGGGCGACAGAGAGAGGGGGAAGACAGAGTGGGGCAGACAGAGGAGGGACAGACAGAGGGGGGACAGAGAGAGAGGGGCACAAAGTGAGGGGTACAGAGAGAGGGGGTAGATAGAAGGGGTCAGAGAGTGTGGGGACAGAGAATGCGGGGACAAAGAGTGGGAGTACAGAGTGGGGGGACAGAGATGGGGATCAGAAAGAGGGGGACAGAGACAGTGGGACAGAGAGAGAGGGGTGTACAGCGAGGGGGGACAGAGAGCGGGGTGGGACAGAGAAAGTGGGGGACAGAGATAGAGGGGGACAGGGAAGGGGGACAGAGAGAGAGGGGCAGAGAGCGCGAGCGAGGGGATAGAGACAGACAGGGGTTCAGAGAGAAGGGGACAGAGAGAGACGGGGACAGAGTGAGCGGGGACAGAGAGAGGGAGGACAGAGAGAGTGGGGACAGGGAGAGGGGATAGAGAGTGATGTACAGAGGCAGGGCATAGAGAGAGAGAGTGGGACAGAGAGGGGGGACAGAGGGGGGCAGAGAAAGCGGTGACAGAGAGAGGGGGACAGAGAGAGAAGGGTGACACAGAGAGGGGGACAGAGAGTGCGGGACAGAGAGAGGGGGAACGGAGACGTTGGGACAGAGAGAGTGGAGGCAGATAGAGATGGGTGAAAGAGAGGGATGGGGACAGAGAGAGGGGGGACAGAGAGAAGTGTGGATGGAGAAGGGAGTTCAGAGAGAGGGGGATAGAGAGAGAAAGGGGACAGAGATAGGGGGAAGAGAGAGGGGGACAGACAGAGGAGGGACAAAGAGAAGGGGACAGAGAGAGAGGGGCAGAGAGAGGGGGGCGAGAGAGTGGAGCGAGACGGGGGGCGAGAGGGATGCGAGAGAGGGGGGAGACGGGAGGGAAAGAGAGAGGGGAAGAGGGAGCTGGAGAGAGTGGGGGAGAGACGGGCAGAGAGAGGAGTGAGAGAGGGGGGAGTGAGAGGGATGTGAGTGAAGGATGCAGTGAAAGAGGGAAGGGGTAAGAGAGGGAGAGAGGGGGAGAGAGTTCAGTGACAGTTGGGGGAGACAGATAGTGAAGAGTTAGAGAGGGGGAGAGAGAGAGTAAGGGGTAGAGAGAGGGGGTGAGAGAGAGAGAGAGAGGGGAGAGAGAGATGCATGGAGAGAGGGGGTAGAGAGAGGGGGAAGAGAGGGGGAGATAGAGAGAGGGAGTGAGGGGGAGGGGAGGAGGAGAGAGGGATTAGAGAGAGGCGTGGAGCAAGAAGGGGTAGAGAGAGTGGGAGAGAGAGGGGGAGAGGGAGGGGGAGAGGGAGAGAGAGGGGAGAGGGGGAGAGAGAGGGGGTGTAGAGAGAGAGTCGTGGAGAGACGGCGAAGAGAGAGAGGCAGTAGAGAGAGAGAGGAGGGAAACAGAGGAGAGAGAGGGGAGAGAGTGAGCTGGAGAGAGTGAGGGGGAGAGTGAGAGGGGGACAGAAATGGGACAGGGACAGGAGGGCAGAGGGAGGGAACGAGGAAGGGGGCAAGGGAGGGTGCGTGGGAGGTGTCAAGGAAGGGGGTGAGAGAGTGGGCGGGAGAGGGGTCAAGAGTGGGTGGCGAGAGAGGGGGGAGAGCGCGGGGGAGGGAGGGGGGAGATGGAGAGACAGGAGATGGACTGCAGAGTTGGAAATGGGAGTTGAAGAGGGGAGAGAGAGGGGAAGAGAGTGGGAGAGCGAGTGGAGGAGAGCGGAGGAATGGGGGAGGGGGGGAGAGAGTGGGGGAGAGAGGAGGAAGAGGGGGAGAGGGGGAAAGAGGGGGCAGAGAGGGGGAGATGCAGAGAGGTCAGATGGAGAGCAGTTGGAGAGGGGAGAGAGAGGGAGGGAAGAGAGAGAGAATTCGGAAGGGAGGGTAGAGAGAGGGATGAAAGAGACAGTCGGAGTTAAAGAGAGGGTGAAGAGAGAGATGGAGAGAGAGGGTAGATAGAAGGGGAAGAGAGAGAAAGGGAGAGAGAGGGGCGAGAGAGGGTTAGAGGGAGGTGAGAGAGAGGGAGAGAGAGTGTGAACGAGAGTCGGGACAAGAGAGCGGGCGAGTGTGGGGGCGAGACTAGGGGCGAGAGTGGGGCTGAGAGAGGGGGAGAGAGAACAGGAAGAGATGAGCGCGAGAGAGGTGGACGAGAGATGGGTGCGAGAGGGGGGGGGCGAGATAGACAGAAGGATTTAAATAGAGGGTGAAGAGAGAGGAGAGTCGAGAGAGGATGCAGAGACAGGTGGAGAGGGAGGGGGGCGAGAGAGGGGGCGAGAGTGGGAGTGAGAGAGGGGCAAGAGAGGGGCGAGAGTGGGGGCAAGAGGGAATGAGATGGGGAGAGATGGGGATGAGAGAGAGGGGGAGAGAGAGGGGGCGAGAGATGGGGCGAGAGAGGGGAGCGAGACGGCAGGCGAGAGATGGGCGAGAGGGGTGCAAGAGAGAGGGCGAGAGAGGGGGTCAAAAGTGAGGAGTCAAGAGAGAAGGGGGTGAAAGAGGGGGGAGAGAGGTTTGGGGAGATTTGGGGAGAGAGCGGGGAGAGAGATTTGGCGGGAGAGGTGAGAGGGAGGGGGAAGAGATGGGGAAGAGAAAGGCGGGAAAGAGAGGGGGAGAGAGAGGGGAGAGGGGTGTAGAGAGAGGGTGTGGAGAAGAGAGTGGGGGAGAGAGAGTGGGGGAGAGAGAGTTGTGGAGAAAGATGGGGTGAGAGAGGGGGGAAACAGAGGGGTGGAAGAGAGGGGTGGCAGAGTGGGGAGAGAGAATGGGAGAGACACACTGGGACCCTCTCTGACAATTTGAGACACACTGTGACACACTCTGACAAACTGTGACACACACTGACACACTCTGACACACACTGTGATACTCTCTGACATTCTTTGAAACACATTATTACACTCCCTGACAAACTGTGACACACTCTGACACTATCTGCGACACAATGGGACCCTCTGACAGTTTGAGATGCACTGTAACACTCTCTGATCCTATCCGACACTCTCGGAGACACACTGTGACACTCTCAGAAAACTCTCTGAAAAGCACTGTGACACTCTCTGACAGACTGTGACACTCTCTGACACTTTGAGACGCACTGTGACACTTTCTGATCCTATGTGACACTCTCTCAGACAAACTGTAACGATCTCTGACTCTCTCTGACATTTAGAGATGCACTGTGACATTCTTTGACTATCTCTGAAACACACTGTGTCTCTCTCTGAGAAACTATGACAAACTGTGACACTCTCTGAGACACACTGGGACGCCCCCTGAGATTTTGAGATGCACTGTGACACTCCCTGACATTCTTTGAAACACACTGGTATACTCTCTGACAGACTGTGACACTCTCCAACACACTCTGCGACACACTGGGACCCTCTCTGACAATTTGAGACGCACTGTGACACTCTCTGATCCTAACCAACACACTCTGAGACACACTGTGACACTCTCTGACTGACTGTGACACACCCCGACACACTGGGACCCTCTCTCACAATTTGAGATGCACTGTAATACTCTCTGATCCTATCCAACACACTCTGAGACACACTGTAGCACTCTCTGATACTCTCTGAAAAGCACTGTGACACTCTCTGACTCTCGCTGACACTTTGAGACGCACTATGCACTCTCAGATCCTTCTGACACTTTCAGAGACATGCTGTGACACTCTTTCAATCTCTCAGAAACACACTGCGACACTCTCATAGAGACTGTGATATAAAGTGACACTCTCTGAGACGCACTGGGCCCCTATCTGACAATTTGAGACGCATTGTGATACTCTCCGACACCCACTGTGACACTTACTGACATTCTTTGAAACACACTGTGACAATCTCTGACAGACTGTGACACACTCTGAAACTTTCTGCGACACACCGGGACCCTCTCGGACAATTTCAGACACACTGTGACACTCTCTGACAGACTGTGACACACTCTGTCACACTCTGACACACACTGTGATACTCTCTGACATTCTTTGAAACCCATTATTACACTCCCTGACAAACTGTGACACACTCTGACACTATCTGCGACACAGTGGGACCCTCCCTGACAATTTGAGATGCACTGTGACACTCTCTGATCCTATCTGACACACTCTGAGACACACTGTGACACTCTCTGATCCTATCCAATACACTCTGAGACACACTGTGACACTCTCTAACACTCTCTGGAAAACACTGTGACACTCTCCGACACTATCTTAGACACACTGTGACACTGACTAAGACTCGCTGACACTTTGAGACGTACTATGACACTCTCTGATACTATCTGACACTCTCTGAGATACACTGTGACACTCTGACTCTCGCCGAATCTTTGAGATGCACTGTGACACACTCTGACACACACTGTGACACTCGCTGACATTCTTTGAAACACACTGTGACAATCTCTGACAGACTGTGACACACTCTGACACTATCTGCGACACACCGGGACACTCTCTGACAATTTGAGATGCACTGTGACACTCTCTGATCCTATCTGACACTCTCTGAGACACACTGTGACACTCTCTGATCCTATCTGACACTCTCTGAGACACGCTGTGACACTCTCTGAAACTCTCTGAAAAGCACTATGACACTCTGACAGACTGTGACACACTGTGACACTGACAGGTTTTGACACATTCAGACTCTCTCTGAATCTCTGGCACACACTGTGATGCTGTCTGACACTCTCTGAGACACAATGCGACACACTCTGACAGACTGTGACACACTGAGACACTCTCTGAGACGCACTGTGACACTCTCTGATCTTATCTGACACTCTCTGAGACACACTGTGACACTCTCTGACAGACTGTGACACACCGTGACATTCTCTGACACTCTCTGACACTTTGAGACACACTGTGACACTCTCTGATCCTGTCTAACATTCTCGGAGACACACTGGGATACAGTCTGACTCTATCTGAAACACACTGTGACACTCTCTGAGAAACTGTGACACTCTCTGAGACACACTGGGACGCTCTCTGAGATTTTGAGATGCACTGTGACACACTCTGACACTCTATAAGACACACTGTGACACTCTCTGACATTCTTTGAAACACACTGTCACAATCACTGACAGACTGTGATACAGTGTGATTGTCCCAGATTATGCGAATATTGAAGTTTCCCAAGATTATCACAATAGCTTTGTTAAAAAATTCCAATTAATTCCTGTTTAATGCAGTGATGTGCAATGAAATGCAGTTCGGTGGCTAAAACTGTTCTGCTGTTTCTGTCCTTGGCAAGTAGTAGCCAGAATTTACATTGCGACTTTACTTCATGATCTGCGGCCAAATGCTATCTCTGTACTGCCTTTGTTATCCATTATAGTTCTCGTTGCACATTTTGCCTGAGTTTCCGCAAGGTTGTGAGCGATTTAATACTTATGTTCACCTTTTGTTCGCCCTGTAACCATTTCTCCCTGGTGTCTAACTTTCTTTGTTCTCTGTGTCACAAACTCATCTACCTTATTGCAGAGACCTTGTCCATGCCAAAGAAAAGACATAATTTACTCTTTCCCACAATGACCTGTCACATACCTATTCGCTGATGTACAGGTTTAGTTAAACTCTGTCCCTTTCGGTTCCTTTCTGCTTGTCTTCGGCCAAAGTCCCATGCTGTTCTGATGCTTCACCTTTTCTCTTTGGATTTGGAAAGGTTCTTTCACCTGAGCCCTGTCCCTGCATCCTCTCTGTCAGTTTAAGGCCCTGTCCATAAACCTACTGACATGATTGGCCAGTACACTGATCCCAGCACGGTTCCAGTGGGTCCATCCTAATGGATTATTTTTTTAAAAATCAGGTATGGGATGTGGGTGTCTCTGGCTGACCAGCCTTTCTTGCCCAGCCCGAGCTGCCATTGAGCTGAGTAGCTTGCTCAGCCATTTCAGAGAGTAATTGAGAGGCAAACACTTTGCTGTGGTAATGTCGTGCAGACCATGTGAGGATGGGCAGATGTCCATCCCTGAAGGACAGGTGTTGGGTTTTTTTTGTACATTAGCAATGGTCTCATACTTACATGTGGATTGTTAATTACTATTTTTAAAATTATTGATTTCAAATTCCACCATTTCTGATGGTGTGATTCAAACCTTTCTCCCCTGTACATTAGCTGTGGTTTTGGATAAGTGCTGTAGTAATACCACTCGGCCATCACCTCACCTGCTCAATGGTTGCCCATCCCTGAACCCTGACACCAGTGCATCATGAAGCTAAACCCGTTCTTCCGACACAATTGTTTGATCTTGATACCTTCCTGAACTCTGGTGATATCACTCAGTCTCTCTCCATGTGGTATCCCTTCCTGTGTGGGTCTATTTGCTGCCTCTGTCAGTGTCTCTCATTCAGGATCTCTAGATCCTGAGCCAACAGATGTCTCCACTCCAGACAGAAGCAGCAGTACAAACCAGGGATGGAAACTGAGATTTTTCAGATCTCTTTGGGACACAGTGCCATTTTCCATGTGTAACCCTCACAGCATCAGTCTACTTTCCCATTCTGTCTATCTCTTTGTCTCCTACATGTACTCAGGAAGGTCCTGACTCAATAGACTTCCCAACTGCTGGGTGTCTCGTCAATCATCACATTGAAGATGGTTGGTCAGCCAGAGAGACATAGGGCAGGGAGATCTGGAGCCTTCAATAAATCCTGCAGGAAGGTAAGATCACTCACAGCGCACAGAGCAGAGAGCAATGAGAGGGCTCCAAACATCGGCTAACAAGACATGACATAGATACAGTGCTGGAGGGGGAGCACAGTATAGACATACCCCAGGCTCAATCCCTGTCCATAGTGTAAGGTCTGTTGTACTAAGAATAACCACACTGTAACACTGAATCTATGTTATATCTTGGTGACCAATGTCTTCAATATTTTTAAAAATCCTGTAATAGTTGCTATCTTTGTAACCTCCTCCCTTCCTTATAGTCACTTCACTAATTTGAAACGTACTGCATTCCAGCCTACCATCCCTCTCGCTGAAACTTGCTTCAGTGTCTACAACATGTCTTATCTCAGTAGTCTCCTCCTCTTTAACTGCATACAGAGTCATGTAGCATGGAAACAGAACCTTCACTCCAACTCATCAATGCTGACCATGATTCTTATACTAAATGTGTCGCGTTTGCATGTGTTTGGCCCTTATCGCTTCAAACCTTCTCCTCTCCATGTATCAACCCAAATGTCTTTTCCATGTTGTAATTGTACACGTTTCTCCCATTTCCTCTGGCGGCCCGTTTCATCTGTGCACCATCCTCTGTGGATAATGTTGCCCCGCAGCTCCCTCTTTCAATCCTTGCTCTCTCACCTCCTGTTTATACCCTCTAGTTTTGGACTCACCTACCCTTGGCTTTTCACCTTACTGAGGCCCTGCATGGTTTTATAAATCTTTATAAGGTCAATCCGTAGCCTCCTCTGCCTAAGGCAAATATTTAGGACAATGTTACAAATGTCTCCAAATCATATCAAAGCTCTGGACAATGAAGGAAAGTGCATCAAATATTGCTTTCACCGCCCTGTCCAACTGCAATGTCACTTCCAAGGAACAATGTAACTGCACCCCTTGGTCTCGCTCTGCTCGACAACACTGTCCAGGGCCAAACCATTAACTGTGTTAGTCCTCCCTGGTTTGGCTCAACAAAACCCAACACCATACGTCAACTGCATCTTTCATTCCTTGATCCACTGGCCCAGTTGTTCAAGAGCCCCTTTGATAATCATATTCACTGCACACGATGCTATTAATTTGATCATCTGCAAACTTACTAACAATGACTCCTATATTCTCAACCAAATCGTTTATGTAGATGATACATATCAGTGGACCCAGCCCCGATCCGTATAGCACACCGCTGGTCACAGGCCTCCAGTCTGAACAACAATCCTCTCCCACCACCCTCTGTCTCCAACTGTCAAGCTAATTTTGTATCCAGTTGGCTAGCTCGCCCTGATCCCATGTGATCTAACCTTCTGAACCAGTATATCATGCTAAACCCTGTCAAAGGTCCTGCTGACTTTAGTGTAGACAATGTATGGTCACCACTTCAACAAAAGCAATCAAGTTAGTGAGACCTGACTTTGTACGCACAAAGTTAAAGAGACCTGACTTTGTGCTGACTAGCTTTTATCAATCCTGGCCTTTGCAAATGCCTGGCAGAATCACTTCCACAACCTACCCATCACGGACATCTGGCTTATTGGTCTTTAGTTCCCTAGCATTTCTCAAAAAATCACAGCGTTTCTCAAAAAAATGGACCAAAACTATATTCTTGTCATAGTTGTACAGCATGGAAACAGACCCTACCGTTTGTAGAAAACATAATCTCAAACTAAACCCATCCCAGCTGCCTGTTGCTGGCCCATATCCCTCCAAACATTTCCTATTCACGTACTTATCAAAATGTCTGAAAAATGTTGTTATTGTACCCACATCCACCCATTCCTCAAGAACTTCATTCCACACTCAAACCGCCCTCTGTGTAACAATTTGACCCTCATGGCATTCTTTTGAAGATCTCTCTCCTCTAACCATAAAAATGTGGTCCCTTCTCTTGAGACTCCCCCATCCTGGGGAAAATGCAGCTACCGTTAACTCTATCTATATCTCTCATTATCTTATAAACTTCTATAAGGTCACTTCTCAATCTCCAGGCTCCTGTGAAAAACAACTCAGCATATCCTGCCATTTTTCAGATCTCAAGCCTTCCATACCCAGCGACATCCTGGTATATCTCTTCTGAACCCCTTGCAGCAGAATAATATCCTCCCTATAACTGGGTGACCAGAACTGGACAGAGTGTTGCAGAAGAGGCCTCACCAATATCGGTACTATCTCAACATGACGTCCCAAATCCTACACTCAATGGACTGAGCAATAGTCAATCATGCCAAGCACTGCCTTATCCATCCTGTGATGCAAGCTTCAAGAATTATATACCCAGAGGTCGCTCTGCTCTAAAACACTAACCGAGGCCCTAACATTAATTGTATAAGCTCTACCCTTGTTTGTTTTACAAAATTTATCAGGTTGCATTTATTCAAATTGAATTCCTTCTACAGTTTATCAGCCCATTCACTCATCAAGGTCCCTTTTGTAGTCTTAGAAAACCTCCTTCACTGTCCACTATTCCACCCTCCAAACTTCCAGCCCATCTCACGTGGCTGTCAATGGTACAAATACCTTTACTCGGCGCTCCAAAACTTCTTCCCTAGCATCGCCTGTCTTACAGTTAATCAGGTTCTGGGTCTTTCCATACCTTTTGTGTCATAAAGCTTCCAGCACCACCTCTTCTATAACATGCACTCTTTTCAATCATAGAGATGTACAGCATGGAAATAGACCCTTTGGTCCCACACGTCCATGCTGACCAGAAGATCTAAATAAATCCATCTCATTTACCAGCATTTGGCCCATGTACCACTAAACCATTACAATTCATATTCCCATCCAGATACCTTTTAAATGTTGTTATAATATCAGTATCTGTTACATTCTCTCTCAGTTCATTTCATACACGCATCACCTTATGCATGAAAAAACTGTTCCTTCGGTCCCGTTTAAATCTTTGCCATCTAAACTTAAACTTATGCACTCTAGGTTTGGACTCTTGAACCCCTGGGAAAAGACCTTGACTGTTTACCCAATCCATACTCCGCATGTTTATATAAACCTCTGTCAGGTCACCCCTCAGTCTCCGATGCTCCAGGGAAAATAACCCCAGCTTATTCAGCAACAACCCTGGCAACATCTTGTAAATCTTTTCTGAGCACTTTCCAGTTTCACAACGTCATTCCTAGAGCAGGGAGCCTGGAATTGCAGAGAACTCCAATTGTGGTCTAACGTATTACTCTTGTTCCCTGAGTTCCCCAGTCTTTGTCCACAGTAAGTTCTGGAGTGAAAAAGTTGTTTATGGTCTTAGCAAATAACCTACAGTTCCACACATCAATTGCATCATTGATCTTTAAGGGCCCTTATTTTGCCTCGAGTTACTCTTTTACTCAATATATTTATACAATTACTTTTGGATTCTCCTTATCCTTCTCTGCCGAGGCTATTTCATGTACCCTTTCTGTATTCCTGATTTCCACCCGAAGTGTATTCCTAAAGTCCCTGTGATCCTCAAGGATTCCCTTGATCCAGCTGGCTATACCTGACATGTGCTCCCTTTTCCTTGACCAGACCCTCAGTAGACAGTCAGTGTTTCCTAATGCTGTCAGCATTGAGCTGCACACAAACAGGAACATGCTGGCACTGATCGTTCAATTTATCTCACTTTTAAAATATTCTAACTTGCCAGACTTCCCTTTCCCTGTAAATAGACTCCCCAATCACCTTTTGAAAGTTCCTGGTTAAGACTATCAAGATTGATCTGGCCCCATTTTATAACTTGAAATTGTGGACCAGGTCTGTACCTTTCCCTAGCTATTGGAAACTAATAGAACTGTGGTCACTTTGGCTAAATGCTTTCCCACTAACGCCTCAGTCCCTTTCCCTACCTTATTTCCCAAGGGGAGGTCAGGTTTTGCCGTTTCTCTTTTCAGGCCATTTACGTATTGATTGGGAGTTTCTGGAACACAATTACCAAATTCCTTCCTTGCAAACACTGGACACTGGCAGTCCCAGTCTAGATTTGGAAAGTTCAAAAACCCCAACCATAACAGCCCTATTATTATGGTTGGTATTTGAGATCTCCCGACATATTCAGAACATATTACACTACAGCATAGAACAGGCCCTTCAGCCCACGATGTTGTGCTGACCACTGATCCTCATGTATGCACCCTTAAATTTCTGTGACCATATATGAATGTCCAGTAGTCTCTTAAATGTCCACAATGACCCCGCTTCCACAACTGCTGCTGGCAACGCATTCCATGCTCTCACAACTCTCTGTGTAAAGAACCCGCCTCTGACATCCCCTGTATACGTCCTCCAACCAGCTTCAATCTATGACCCCCCATGTTGGTCTTTTCTGCCCTGGGAAATAGTCTCTGGCTATCGACTTTATGTATGCCTCTCATTGTCTTGTATACCTCAATTAGGTCCCCTCCCCTCCTCATTTTCTCCAATGAAAAAAGTCCGAGCTCAGTCAACCTCTCTTCATAAGATAAGCCCTCCAGTCCAGGCAGCATCCTGGTAAACCTCCTCTGAACCCGCTCCAAAGCATCCACATCTTTCCTATAATAGGGTGAACAGAAATGAACGCTGTATTCCAAGTGCGTTCTAACCAAAGTTTTTTAGAGCTGCAACAAGATCTCACGACACTTACACTCAAACCCCATGTTAATGAAAGCCAAAACACCATATGCTTTCTTAACAACCCTGTCCACTTGGGTGGCTATTTTAAGGGATCTATCTGCCTGCATACCAAGATGCCTCTGTTCCTCCACACTGCCAAGAATCCTATCCTTAATCCTGTACTCAGCTTTCAAACTTGATCTTCCAAAATGCATCACTTCGCATTTATCCAGGTTGAACTTCATCTGCCACCTCTCAGCCCATCTCTGCATCCTGTTAATGTCCCGCTACAGCCTACAACAGCCCTCTATACTGTGAATGACAGCTCCAATCTTTGTGTCGTCTGCAAACTTGCTGACCAATCCTTCAATCCCCTCATCCATTTCATTAATAAAAATTACAAACAGTAGAGGCCCAAGGACAGATCCCTGTGGAACACCACTCACCACAGACTTCCAGGCAGAATATTTTCCTTCTACTACTACTCGCTGACTTCTGTTGGCCAGCCAATTCTGCATCCAGTCAGCTATGTTCCCCTGAATCCCATTCCTTCTGACCTTTTGAATGAGCCTACCATGGGGAACCTTATCAAATGCCTTGCTGAAGTTCATATACACCACAACCACAGCTCGACCCTCATCAACCTTTCTAGTCACATCCTCAAAGAACTCGATAAGGTTTGTGAGGCATGACCTGCCCCTCACAAAGCCGTCTTGACTGCATTTAATCAAGCCATGCTCTTCCAGATGGTCTTAAATCCTATCCCTCAGAATATTTTCGAACACGATGCAGACGACAGACGTGAGACTTACTGGTCTGTAATTGCCGGGGATTTCCCTATTTCCTTTCTTGAAGAGAGGAATTACATTTGCCTCTCTCCAGTCCTCAGGTACGACCCCAGTGGAGAGCGAGGATGCAAAGATCTTCGCAAGTGGGGAAGCAATTGCATTTCTCATTTCCCAAAGCAGCCGAGGACAAATCTGGTCCGGGCCTGGCAACTTGTCAATCTGATTGTTTGACAAAATTTTCAGCACTTCAGCTTCCTCTACCTCTATTCATTCCAGCATGCACACCTGTTCTTCAAAGGTTTCATTCACTACAAAGTTGGTTTCTTTCATAAAGACAGAAGCAAAAAACTCATTTAGGGCTTCCCCTACCTCCTCAGACTCCACACACAAGTTGTCCATGCTATCCCTGATCGGCCCTACTCTTTCTTTGACCATTCTTTTATTCCTCACATAAGTGTAAAATCCCTTTGTGTTCTCTCGTGCCCCCTCCTAGCTCTCCTCAGACCATTTTTGAGCTCCTCAGTTTCTCATATTTGTTCCTCAGTCTCCCACTGATTATTAGGCATAAGCAGTAAGGTCGTGTCAAAGTGGTGACCCATTCTTATTTCTAAGTTAGACTAACATAGCTTCACTGGGCGATCCCACAGGAACATCCTCTCTAAGTACTGCTGTGATGATTCATGCAATCAAAACCCACCACCACACAACCTCTCGTGCCTCCCCTTCGATGCTCCCTGCAGTCCCTCTACCTTGAAACAATGAGTTGCCAGTCCTGACCCTCCCTCAGCTGTGTTTCTGTGATAACTATAATCTCCCAGTCTGATGTTCCAGTCAATGCCCTGAGTTCATCTTCCTTAGCTGTCAGGCCCCTTGCATTGAAATAAATGCAGTTTAATCATCAGGTTTCCCCCATTTCCTGTTATGTTCCTGCCTGCCTTGTCTTTTGAAATCGCTCTCTTTAACTTGTGTAGCAGCCTCAATCTTCTTTCCGGCCTTACGACTGTTTAAGGTCCAACACCCTGCCAGACTCGGTTATATCCTCTCAAGCAGCTCTAACAATTCACCCACCAGGATATGGGTCCCTCTCCCGTTCCGAGTTGAGATGCCTTTCCCACCCTGTCTCCCTGTGCTGACACCTTCAGGGATCTATGGACTTGTCCACCAAGGTCTCTGTATTCCTCAGTACTCCACAAGGACCTACCGTTCATTATTTCTGTTCTTCGCTTATCGTACCTCCCACAGAGTATTACCTCACTTCAATCAGAACTAAATTCTGCTTAGATTATCATCCGATCGACATCGGACTGCGGACGGAGACCATCCTCCTCACTGTGAACAACACCCTCACCTTTCATGTCATCTGCAAACCTACTCTTGATACCTTCTGCTTTCACTTCAAAGTTACTGTTTGACAGAATAACCAGCAATGGTTCCTGCACAGATCCCTGTGGTACATCCACTGGTGAAAGTATGCTATCCACCAATTTTGCATCCAATTTGCCAACTTGCCTTGGAACCAGGAAGGCTGGTCCTTTTGGACCAGCCTTCCATGTTGGATCTTGTTTAAGGACTTATTCAAGTCCGTGTAAACCACATCATCTACACTGCCCTCATCAATATACTTAAGCACCATTTCAAAAAAACCGAACTGAATCCCTCAGACAGTATCTTCCTCTGCCAGTGTCTTCCTCTGCCAAATCCGTGATGACTAAACCGAGTTGATCCTTACCTTTGCAAGTGTTGATTCATCCTCACAATTGTTTCAAATAATTTCCCTCCCCCTGCTGTCAGACTATCTGCTCTGTAATTACCTGGCCTATCCCTGCTGCCCTTCTTGAACAAAGGAACCACATTAGCTATTCTCCAGTCATTCACCACTTCACCTGTAGCCAGCAAAGTATGAAATTCCCGGGCCCCAGAAATCTCTGGGTAATTAGCATGGGGTCACAGAATGCTGGTCTAGGCAGTGACACCCACATCCCATGAAAGAATAAATAAAAATACATATATCCCTCCCTACCTCTGACACACCTCACAGCTGCAGCAATCCTTACTGGCTTTGTAACACCGTTCAGGTCCTGACCACTCCCTGTAACACTCTCACCACCTCCAGCACCTTCACCTCTCCCTGTTCCTATCGTGTCATTAAACCCTGACAATGATTCCCCTTCCCACTGCCATCCCCCTGCTTGGTGACCCATTACAAACCCTTCAAAACTTACTCCTAAAACACTCTCTCATTTCAGGATTTTAAGTACTTTGTGGTGATCTTCTCAGCCTGTTAATCTAATATGATCCATTTTGTCCTGAGTGAGGGACCGGTGGGGATTTCTTGCTGAGGTTTGGTCTGTTTCAGTGGAATGACCTTTTGAGTGTTTTGCACTGTCCCTTCAAATGTTTTCCACTGTTCATTTACAGACACATGTTTCAGTCTGTTCAGCCTGTTTACCTTGGTCAGTTCTCCTCTCAAACTCATGTCATTGTCTATTTTTGTTTCTAATTGTAGTTTGTCCTTTCTGTGATTCACTTTAATACTTTATATTTCTTTAAACTGCACTTTATCATAATTTCCCAGAGGGTCTCTCCAGGTGACATTACTCATTCTCGAAGTGTCATCACACAACTGTCACTCTGCGATAGTTATGTCCCTAGCCAGTTGCACAATGTGTTAATCAAAGAAACACTTAAAAAAAATTCTCTGAACTCCCCTTCCAATATCACGCTTGTCAGTGTGATTGTTCCAGATTATTCGAATATTGACGTTTCACTAAATTTTCACAGTGCCTTTATTAAAAATTCCATTGAATTCCTGCTTATTGCAGTGATGGGCAATGAAATACTGTTCGGTGGTCTAAAACTGTTCTGCTGCTTGTGTCCCTGGCAAGTAATATTCAGAATTTACATTCAGACTGATTCTACCTCATGATCTGAGACAAAATGCTTTCTCTGTAATGCCTTTGGTCTCCATTATTGTTAGTGGTGCCCATTTTGCTTGTGTTTCCGCAAGGTTGTGAACCATTAAATATTTCTGTTCCACCTTTTGTTCGCCCTGTAACCACATCTCTCTGTGTCTAAATCCCTTTTATCTCTGTGTCACAAATCCATCTACCTTGTTGCAGAGACTTTCCCCATTAGTGAAAAAAAACATAATTTACTCGTTCCCACAGTTTCCTGTCACAAATGGATTTGCTGATCTACAGTTTTAGTTAAACTTTGTACCATCCTGTTCCTTTCTGTTGTCTTCAGTCACATTCCCATGCTGCTCTGATGCTTCATGTTTTCTCTTTGGATTTGGAAAGCTCCTTTCACCTGAAGCCTATCCCTGCATCCTCTCTGTCAGTTTAAAGCTCTGTCCATAAATCTACCAATGTGATTGGCCAGGACATTGTTCCACTGGAACTGTGCTGGGACCAATCTGAATGGATTTTTTTTTTAAAATCAGGTTTGGGATGTGGTTGTCTCTGGCTGACTAGCCTTTATTGCCCATCCCTTGCTGCCCTTGAGCTAAGCAGTTGGCTCGCCCATTTCACAGGGTAATTGAGAGGCAAACACTTTGCTGTGGGGATGTCCTGCAGACCACATGAGAGTGAACTGTTGTCTTTCTCTGAAGATCAAGTGTTTGGATTTTTATCAATACTTATTTATGGATTGTTAATTCCAATTTTTAAAAAGTTTATTCATTTAAAATACCACCATTTCAAATGGTGGTATTCAAACCTGCTTCCCCTGAACATTTGGGATACATGCTCTAGCAATAATACCACTAGGCCATCACTTCGCCTGCTCACTGGTTGCTCATTCCTGACCAGTTATACCAGTGCATCATGAAGCAAAACCTGTTCTTCCGACACAATTGTGCGATCCTGCCATCTTCCTGCACTCTAGTGCTATCACTCAGTCTCCCTCCATGTGGTATCCTTCACTGTGAGGTCTAATTGCTGCCTCTGTCAGCGCCTCTCACTTTTGCATCTCCTGCAGATCCTGAGCCAACGGAATTCTCCACTCCAGAGGGACACAGCAGCACTGGCCATAGATGGAGACTGGGATTTTCCAGATCTCTGTGGAACTCAGTGCCATTCTCCACATGTAACCCTGACTGCATCAGTCTAATATCCCATTCTGTCTATCTCTCTGTCTCCTGTAGGTACTCAGGAAGTACCTGACTCAATAGACTTCCCAACTGCTAGGTGTATCGTCCATCACCACATTGAAGTCGTACCCAGGCTCAGTCACTACCCCGACTGTAAGTTTTGTTGTACTAAGTTGGCACCGAGGGTGTCACAGTTATCAATCCAGGCCTGTGCTGTCTTAGCGAGCATCAGTACAACAGAGGGGAAAGCAGGCTTCCCATGAGTGAGTTGTAATGCTGACTGGGAACTTTCTGTACTGTGCTGTCCCTCCAACACTGTACCTATGGCACGTCTTGTGGACCAAATATCTGACATCTCCCACATATCTGTTTCTCAAATTCCTGCTGACTGCTGAGGGCGTGTAGTACAATCATATCAAACTGAGGACACATTTGCACTATTACAACTTCACCGTGTGATGGCCAGGAATATCCTCTCTAAATTCTGCGGTGATGTTTTCATTGATCAAAACATTCGCTCCTCTTCCTCCTCCTCCAATGCCTCTCCTTCTGTTCTTCCTGTAGCATCTGTACCCCAGAACATTAAGTTGCTTGGTCTATCCTTCCCTCAGCTGTACCTCTGTAATTCCTGTGATATCCCAGTCCCATGTTCCTATCCATGCCGTGCATTCATCTGCCTTTCCTGTCAGGCATTTTATATCAAAGTAAATGCAGCTTAATACATCAGTTTTCCCTCATCGCCTGCTGTGCTCTTGCCTGCCGTGTCATTTGAAATGACTCTCTTGAAATTCTGTCCCAGCCTCAACCTTCAGACTGTAGCCTGAGACAGTCCCTCTCACTGTGGACAACACCCTCCCCTTTCATGTCATCTGCAAACCTGATAATGATACCTTCTGCTTTCACATCCAACTCATGAATGTACATAATAAACAGCAACGGTTCCTGCACAGATCTCTGTGGTACACCCACTGGGCAAAGGCTTTCAATCACAAACCAATCCTCCACCAATTTTGGATCCAATTTCCAAGATGCTTTGGATCCCATGGTCTGTTCCCATTTGAAAGAGCCCTCCATGTGGGACCTTGTCAAAGACCTTAATGAACTCCATGGAACCCACATCATCTGCACTGCACTCATCAATATTTTTAATTGTAATTTCAAAAAAAAAATTAGCTGAATTCATCAGACAGGATCTTCTCCTACCAAATCCATACTGAGTATCCCTAATTGATCTCTACCTTTCGAATTATTGATTCAAATTGACCCTCATAATTGTTTCCAATAATTTCCCTCACACTGATGTTGGGCTATACACTCTAAATACCTGGCCTATCCCTGCTGCCCTTCTTGAATTTCACTTGTGGCCAGCAAAGTATTACATTTCTCTGCCAGGGCCCCAGCAATCTGATGTTTCACCTTCCACAGCAGCCTGAGACACATTTCATTGGGCACTGGGGATTTCTCCACCTTTTATGCCTGTGAAAACATTTAATACCTCCTCCTTATTGATCTTAACATGTTCTGGGACCACACCATTCCACTTAAATCCCCGGCTACAATGTCTTTCTCCTGTGTGGATACAGATGGGAAGTATTCATTGAAGACCTCACCAACTTCCTCTGGCTCCATGTACCGATTGTCCCTTTGGTTTCTAATAGGCCTCACTCTCTCCTCAGTAATCCTCTTACTCTAACAAGCTGATAAAATACCTTGTGGCGTTTCCTTAATCATATCCGCTAAATATATTTCTTGTCTATTGTTTGCCTTTCATTTTCGACAATCCCCTTTCACTGGATGAAAGTTTGAAGAGCTTCACCTGTTTTTATTGCATTGTACTTTCTTTATGAAACGGACAATATCGCTGAATCAGTTTTTGCTGGACATGTGGCCTTACTGTCCTCTTGACAGGGACACGCTGGCCCTGAATTCTCACTGTATCACTTTAAAATACTCCCACTTTCCGAATATAAATCCAACTGCAGATCGGTCCTCACAGTCTCTGTCCAATGATACCGATAGGAGATACTGATCATATTGATACTGATAGGTGACTCCGTTGTCAGGGGTACAAGCAGGAGACTGTGTGGCTGCAGAAGCGACCCCAGGATGGTCTGCCCCCACCCGGTACCAGGGTCAAGAATATCTCTGAGCAGTTGCAGAACATTTTGAATGGGGAGCATGAACAGCCAGAGATCATTTTACAATTGGCACAAAGGGATGGGGTCTTATGAAATGTGCACAGGTAGTTTGAATGGATTAGATTTGCTACATTATAGAAACAGGCCCTTTGGCCCAACAAGTCCACACCGACCCACCAAAGAGTAACTCACCCAGACGCATTCCCCTCCCCTATACTTACCCTTGACTAACGCACCTGACACTATGGGCGATTTTGCATGGCCAATTCGCCTAACCTGTACATCTTTGGGTTGTAGGAGGAAACCGGAGCACCCGGAAGAACCCCACTCAGTTTGGTAAGAAGTTAAAAAGCAAGACCTCAGGGGACCTCTCCCGATTACCCCCCTACTGAATGCCAGTGAGGATAGAAATAGAAAGATAGGCCAGACGGATATGTGATTGAGGAGTTCTTAAGGTGGGCAGGCTTGTCAGTTCTTGGATCATTGGGACCTCTTCTGGGCTAGAGGGACAGGTTAGACTTGAAGCAGAGGGGCACCAGCATCCCTGTGGGGTGATTTGTTCACGTTACCCGGGGGGGTATAAACTAGTTTGGCAGGGGGTAGGGACTCTGAATAAGAGAGGGACCATCAACCTGTCAGGGGAAAATACTTCAGCCATCGAGACCAAGTTTCCTATTCAGGATACCCAGGGACACAGTCAAGGCAGGGAAAAGACTTCTGGTTTAAAGGGCATTAATTTCAACGCACGAGGCCTGACTGGTAAGGCAGATGGGCTCAGAGCATGGATTAGCTCTGGGGACTAGGACATTATAGCCATATCAGAAACATGGCTGAGAGAAGGGCAGGACTGGCAGCTCACTGTTCCAGGGTAAAGAAACTATCGGAGTGATAGAAGGACATGTACGTGGGGGTGGGCGGGGGGGGGGGGGGGGTGGGGGGTGGGGGGGGGTGAAGGGAGAGACTTGTCCTCTTAATAAGGGAAGACATAGCCATAGTGTTCAGAGAGGATGTTCTTAAGTGGTCATCAAATGAGGTCACATGGTTAAAAGTTAGAAAGAAGAGGTGTGGTCACTTTGTTGGGACTGTATTGTAGACTGTTTTAGACCTAACAGATACCAGAGGAGCAGCTGTGTAGAGAGATTGCAGATTACTATCGGAATAATAGAGAAGTGCAGGCTGAAGGTTTTAATTTTCCCTGTATTGACTGGACCAGCCAGAGTATAAAAGACCTGGAAGGAGAGCAATTTTTCAAATGTGTCCAAGAAAGGTTCCTAAATCAAAATGCAGAGGGCCCTACTCTACTCAGGCAGGTGCAACACGAGGCCTTCCCTCAGAAAACTAGGTCAGGCAAGTGACTGAAGTGTCATTCGGAGAGCACTTTGAGTCCAGTGCCCACAGTTGTCTTCGTTTTAACATAGTTATGGAAAAAGATAGGAGAGGTCCACAATTGAAGAGGAAAACTGGAACAGGGCCCGGTTTGGGAGGAGCTGGCCAGCAACAATGCCGTGTATTTTAAATTGCATAACAGCCGGTTGTAGACCAACTCGCTTTGGAAGGGCTGGTGATCACTGTAACAGATGAAAGGCTTAAACTAAATTTGTTTGCTATTATATTCCATGTTACTCCTATCCTGTTGCTATAAATTCTATGTCTTAGGATTGTGCTCCTCAAACACCTGATGAACAAACAGTGCTCGGAAAGCTCGTGCTTTCAAATAAACCAGTTGGACTGGAACCGAATGTAGGGTGATTTTTTAAAACTTAGTACACCCCCAGTCTGACACCGGCACCTGCATATTATGATTCCAATCGATTTGGTGAGTCTGTTTGAAGGAAAAGGAACAACTGGCAAATGGGAGGCTTTTCAAAGTGTGATATCAAGAATCCAGAGCTAGTATGCCCCATTGGGATAAAGGGAAAAGCTGGTAGGGTTAGGGATTCTTAGCTGATGAGGGATAATAAGGCTCTGGTCTTGAAATGAAGACTGCATGCATTGGGTTTAAGCTATCCATATCTACATAAACTCTTCTATTCTTAAAGACACGATCATTCTGTGGAGACCCTACAATCAGTTCCTGTAACACTCCCAATCCTGCAGAAGTGACTCTTTCAATACAGTTCCTCCAAGACCCACTATCGATGTGATATCTTTTCATTGCCAGCACCCACCCTGTCAATGTCAGCTCCTCCAGTGTCTCCATCTCTACTCATTTCCACAATCTTCTCCAACTCTTACATGTGTAAACATCACCCTCCCCTACAACCCTTCCCCACTCTGACCAAACTGGAGGAGGTTACTAATGCTCCCTAATCTGTGAACTGTCTCCAACCAAAATTGCGTTTTTTTCACTGGAAAATCTGTATGATTCCACACCCTCCGTGTCTAAATAACCTGCAGAAGCTAAGCCTTCCTGTATCTATAAACATCTTCAGTCACGACTACCCTCCATATGTTTTTCCAATCTGTACAACCCACTTTATCTCTGTACTCAGCTCCATTCACCTGAAACATTCCTGTCTGTGTAAAACACCCCATCCTACCAACATCCTTATCCCTGTAACCTGCTCCATTCCTCCCAACCTCCCCAGCTCCATGAAATCCCTGTAGGGCCTACAGCTCTCCAGATTTCTGTAACCTCCTGTGGCTCTATACACCTTCCTCCCTGTGAAACCACCTCCAGTCCCCAAAAACCCTCTGTCTCTGTTACTTCATACGACCTTAGCAACGCCTCCTCTTTGTGTTTCTTCATTCAGACCCCATCCTCTCCAGCTTCCCAAAACTTTTTCCTGCTATCATAAACCCTCGCTATTCAGAACATAGAATAGGACAGCCCAGTACAAGCCCTTCAGCCCTCGATATTGTGATGACCTTTTATCCTACTCTTAAGACTAAACTAACCTGCATACCCTACGTTTTACTATAATCGCTGTGCTTATGCAAGAGTTGCTTAGATGTCCATAATGTGTCTGAATCTACTACCACGGCTGGCAGTCCATTCCACGCACCCACCACACTCTGTGAAATAACTTACCTCTGACATCTAAGCTAAATCTTCTGCCAATTACCTTAAACATATGTCCACTTTTGATAGCCATTTTGCCATAGGAAGTTGTCTCTGGTTATCCACGCAATCGATGCCTCTCATTACCTTGCACACCTCTATCATGTTACCATTCTTCCTTCTTCACTCCGATCAGAAAAGCCTGAGCTTCTACAACCTAACTTCAATGGACATGCCCTCCAGTCGCGGCAGCATCTTGCTAAGTATCCTCTGCACTGTCTTTAAAGCTTCCACATCCTTCCTATAATGAGGTGAACAGAACTGTTCAGAGTATTCCAAGTGTGGTGTAACTGGGGCTCTATAGAACTGCAGCAAAACCTGGATCTCTTCAACTCAATCCCCTGCTAATGAAAGCCAACACAGCATACGCCTTCTTAACACCCTCTCTACTTGAGTAGTAACTTCAGGGACACAGGAACCCTCTTTTTGTGCACACTGCTAAGGATCCTGCCTTTAACCATGTAAAGATTTTTTTTCTAAGAATCCTCCAATCTGAAACCATCCCTATCTTTGTAACTTTCTCCAGTCCCTACAATACTCTTATACTGTGAAACCTCCTCATGTCCCTATATTCCTAATGTCTGCAAAATCCTCCAGTCCCGAGATTCCTCCCTAACTCTGTAAATGCCACCGGCCTCCAGTGCCCTTTCTGGGGAACAGTGCAGAGGAAGGAAGAGTTTTAGAACCCGGGCCATGTTACAGAGGTAGGAAGGGCTGCAGAACCTGGAGGATGGTACTAATGTAGGAAAAGACGTTGGTCCTGTAGGAGTGTAGAGGAAGCGGGATTCACAGAGCCTGCAAGATGGAACCAAGAATGGGTTGTGGAACCTGAAGGATATTATGATTTGAACTATAGATCATTTCTGATTGAACCATTCAGCCCCTCTTTGAGTCAAAGAGATGTACAGCATGGAAACAGACCCTTCGGTCCAACCCGTCCATGCCAACCAGATATCCCAACCCAATCTAGTCCCACCTACCAGCATCTGGTCCATATTCTTGCAAACTCTTCCTATTCCTATATCTATCTGGATGTCTTTGTATCAACCTCCACCACTTCCTCTGGCAGCTCATTCCATACACGTACCACCCTCTGCGTGAAAAAAATTACCCTTAAGTCTCTTTTATATCTTTCCCCTCTAACCAGAAACCTATGCCCTACAGTTCTGGACTCCCACACCCAAGGGTAAAGACTTTGTGTCTCCACCCTCTCCATGCCCCTCATGATTTTATAAACCTGTGTAAGGTCACCCCTCAGCCTTCAACGCTCTGGGAAAAACAGTCCCAGCCTGTTCAGCCTCTCTCTATAGCTCAAACCCTCCAATCCTGGCAACCTTCTTGTAAAAAGTTTCTGAGCCGTTTCAAGTTTCACGACATCCTTCCGATAGGAAGGTGACCAGAATTGCCCACAATATTCCAAAAGTGACCTAACCAATGTCCTGTACAGCCACAACATGATCTGCCAACTCCTGTGCTCAATACTCTGACCAATAAAAGAAAGCATACCAAATGCCTTCTTCACTATCCTACCTACCTCCGACTCTGCGTTCAAGGAGCTCTGAACCTGCACTCCAATATCTCTATGTTCAGCAACACTTCGTCAGACCTAACGACTAAGAGTGTAAGTCCAGCAAAGATTTGCTTTTGCAAAAGGCAGCACCTCGCATATATCTGAATTAATCTCCATCTGCCACTTCTCAATCCATTTGCCCATCTGATCAAGATCCCATTGTTATCGGATGTAACATTTTTCACTGACCACTACACCTCTAATTTTGTTGTCAACTGAACACTTACAAACAATACCTCTTATGCTCACATCCAAATCATTTATGTAGACAATGCTAAGTATTGGACCCAGCACTGATCCTTCTGTCACTCCACTGGTCACAGGCCTCCAGTTTGAAAACCAACCTTCCCCCACCAGCCTCGGTCGTCTACCTTTGAGCCAGTTCTGTACCAATTGGCTAGTTCTCCCTGTATTCCGTGAGATGTAACCTTGCTAACCAGTCTCCCATGGGGAACCTTGTTGAACGCCTGACTGAAGTCCATATAGATCACATCCACTGTTCTGCTCTCATCAATCCTCTATGTTACTTCGTCAAAAATCTCAATCAAGTTTGAGAGACATTATTTCCCACTTGCAAAGCAAGGTTGACTATCCCTAATCAGTCCTTTCCTTTCCAAAAACATGTACATCCTATCCCTTACGATTCCCTCCAACAACTTGCACATCGATGTCAGGCTCAACAATCTATAGTTTCCTGGATTTTCTTTACTGCCTTCCTTAAATAGTAGCAACACGATAGCCAACCTCCAGTCTCCTGGTTCTGATGTCCTGTTTCTAGAGATCTTTACCGGAATGGCTGCGCACAGCTTCAAATTGCCAGGCTGGGAGATGTGAATTCCGTTATGAATCTATTTGCCCGTTCTGTCTGTGTGCCTGTTACTGACCTGGTGGTGCTTTGGTAGAAAGCACTCTCTGTAACCTCCAGATCTATGTTACTGACCAGATGTCACCTCATCAAAGCCTTAATTTGGAATGTTCTTTATTTTAATATTTTTAAATGGCAGTTTTGTGAGATGCAGGAATTGAGGAGATGTCATTTTTGAAAGAATGCAAATTTTGTCATTGACCCTGACCCATGCAATGGGGATTCGTGGATTCTGTTATTCTCTGCAGACTATCACTCAGAGGACTGTATCACCAGGGAATCTGAGTGCAGATGGTCTTTGCTTGGTAGAATGTGAATTTACCAGTTTATGTCGACTAGGACACAATGTTTCTGGAAATGTACAACTGTGTAAATACTTCACCGACTGGTTCAGGGGTGAGTTCACTGGGCTCTGAGCACCAGGAATGGGGAAACCTCATGCTGCTTGCATGTGGAGCTTGGCACCAGACTGGGTGAGAGCAGCTCCCTGAGTAAATGACAGGTAAGGAGCTTGGGATCCTTCTGCTGTGTTTGACCTTGTGCCATATCGTTATCCCCCTCTCATGAGTGAGCTTGACATGTTCTCCAGTCCTGGCACTGTCTACTCCCTATAAACCCTTCTTGCTGTTGAACATCTCCCTTCTCTCCCACTCCCTCCAGCCCTTCCAACCTGACCTTCGTCTCATATCTCCTGCAGTCCCAAACAACCTTGCTCTTTGTTATTGCATTGCTTTTCTTTGAGCTGTGTGGGAACAAACCTGAAGTAAGTTTGGGCCATTGGGAGAAAAAGACATGTCCCTGTTCTCCATCTTTGTCAAACAGAGTCTCGTTGTCTGCCTCTCTCCCATAAGGAGAAGGAAGCATCCTTTCAGCATCCACCTGTCCATTCCCCTGATGATCTGTACATTTTAATGAGGAAGAATGTCCTCCTGATGACCCTCAGTGGCACAGCACCGAAGTGACCTGTTTATGTTCTATAATTTTTGCGACCACTTCCTTTTGCTCTGTCCCTCCATCATTCTGAAACCTCCCCCAGTCTCCAAACCACTAGTTACTGAGAATTCTCCTACCCTCTATCTCCGTAAACTCCCCACATTCCTACAATCCTCCTTGTCTGTAAGAACCCCTCCAGCTCCTACAGTCCAACCAAATTATTGCATCTCCTCCAGCCCTCACCATCTCCGTATGTTCCAGTCACTACATTTCTCCATGCATCTGTAAACCCCTCCAGCCCCTCCAAATCTACCTATCTTTCTAAAGTCCAACAGTTCAAAAACCATCCCTCTACATGGAACTTCCACCAGAGACCACTGGCCACCATATCTCTGTAATCCCCTGAGCGTCTCTTTCTCTCTGTTCCCAGCTTCAGTCCCTATAACTCTACTTCCATGTACAACATCATCAGGTCCCTGCAATCCTCCCGAACTGTGGAACCTCCAAAAGACCTTACAATTCTATCTCAGTCTCTTAAATGCCTGCAGTGATTTGAAACTATGGCAATTAAAGTCAGAGAATCATAGAGATGTACAGCATGGAAACAGGCCCTTTGGTCGAACTTGTCCTTGACAGTCCAGTCGCACCAATCAGCACCTGGCCCATCTCCCTCTAAACCCTTCCTATTCATGTACCCATCCAGATGTCTTTTAAGTGTTGCAATTGTACTAGCATCCACCACTTCTTCTGGCAGCTCATTCCAAACACGTACCACCCCCAGTGTGAAAAAAATGATCCTTAGGTCTCTTTTATATCTTTCCCCTCTCACCCTAAACCTATGTCCTCTAGTTCTGGACACCCGACCCCAGGGAAAATACTTTGTCTATTTATCCTATCCATGCCCCTCATGATTTTATAAACCTCTATAAGGTCACCCCTCAACCTCTGACGCTCCAGGGAAAGCAGCCCCACCCCGTTCAGCCTTCCCCTGTAGCTCAAATCCTCCACCCATGGCAAAATCATTTGAAATCTTTTCTGAACCCATTCAAGTTTCACAATATCCTTCCGATAGGAAGGAGACCAGAATTGCACACGGTATTCCAAAAGTAGCCTAACAATGTCCTGTACAGCCGCAACATGACCTCCCAACTCCTGTGCTCAATACTCTGACCAATAAAGGAATGCATACCAAGTGCCTTATTTGCTATCCAATCGACCTGTGACTCTACTTTCAAGGACCTCTGTATTTCATTTGAAAAATTGGATAGTCAGATAGAGTGGTCCGAGGTCTTGTGGGTAAAACTAGTTCAGTCGAAGCTGTTAGGCAGAGCCAGTGAGGTATTTGCAGCGCTGTCTCCTGAGTGGTCAAGAGATGATGCACATATCAAACAGGGTATTTTAAGTGCTTATGGATTAGTACCAGAGGCGTATCGACAGTGGTTCAGAAACATAAAGAAGGAACCAGGACAGACTTATGTAGAGTTCTAAAGCATTAAACATATTAATCTTTCTGCAACATCTCCAGTCTCCATGCCCCTCCCTATCATGTTGAGCTGCTCCAACCACCCCCCCCCCCAACAAGCTTTCCTGCCTGTGTGCACCATCAAGTTGATACAACCCTTTTCATTTCTGTCGTGTCCTGCAGACCCGTTTTATGAATTCTGCCAATCACTAATACTCTCCCTCTCAATGTAAATACCTCCAGTCTTTACAATCCCCTTTACTTTGCAGCCCCCACCAGACCCGAAAGCCATCGCTATCTGTGAAAGCTCCTTCAGGTCTATATCTTCCAATGTGCTGAAACCTGCTCTCACCATTGCAACCCCCATTATTTGCCAATGTTGTGGAGTCTCTAAAACCATCCCTATCAGTTTAATCTCCTCCACTGCATACAACACTCCCAATCTATGTAATCATTTCAATTCCTTCAGTTCCTATATACCTATGTATTGGTGTGACTGCTTTGTGGCCATTGTATCCTCGTTTATATCTTCAGAAGGCTCTGCTCGCTGTAGCACATCCTATGCTCATAAGTGAATCTGGTCTCTCACAAGCCTCTCTGTGACTCTCTCGTCGAGTCTCTATAAGCTTCCCTATCCCTGTCGTAACTTGCAGCATGCACAGCACTCACTCTCTCTGAAGTACATTCCAGAGCATAAAATCATCTCTCCTTTCAAGTTTATTCAGTCCACAATTTCCTCCCTATCCGTGCAACATTCTCCAGTCTATATCATCTTCAATGTGCTTGCAACATTCTCCAATCCATACCACCCTCCCTTTCCCTGTAATATTTTCCAGTCCATACCATCCTCCCTATCACTGTGATATTCTCCAGATACCACAACTGTTGCTAAATGTACCACATCCTGGAATCATGCGAATGTTTCTACACCCTGATCAGTATAGTCCATGTAACGATCCACAACCCTATACACGTCACTATCTTTGGAATCTAATCAAAGACACTTTATCTCTATAACTTCCTTCAAACAATAAAATGTTTTCTCCTGTGAACGTTCGCTAGCAACTGTAGCTATGCTTAACCCTGCAACATTGTCGCGTCCCCAAACATCTCTCCCACTCTGTGACCTCTAACCATCCCTCAAAGGCCCCCTCTCGGTGACACGCGCCATGCATTTGCAACAAGGCAGATGGAATGACAGCAGTAACTGAAGAGAACAGATATGATCGAACTGTTATTGTGGAGGTGTGGCTGCAGAACGATCATGGCTGGGATGTGATTATTGAGGGGTTGTATGGATTTAGGCAGGATCAGGAAAAAAAAACCAAACAAGGTCCCGTTTTGTTGTGAAGAAAGGATGCAGTCAGTGTATTAGTGAGACAGCCAATTTAATCTGGAATTAAAATATAGAGTCATTTTGAATCGACAGCTTCCAAATAGCAAGAGAAATCTGGAAGATCAAATCACAATCCATGGAATCAATGGTCATTGGTAAGTTGGATACAATATTTTCTTGGTGATAGTAGATAGAGGCATGTGGAGTGATCAATTTCTGATTGGACGTCTGTGGCCAATGCTGTTTCACAAGGATCAGTGCTGCGATGTCTGTGTGTCATTTATATCTGTGATTCAGATGAAAAGGCCAGCAGTTTGAGTGGTAATTTTACAGACGACATTTGGAAAGGGATAGTTAGGGGAATTGTGGATAGTGAGGAAGAGTGTTAAAGGTTGCAGCAGTGTGAAGATCAGCTGGAACTTTGGGCAGAGAAAGGGCAAATCGAATTTCATCGGGACAAGTGTGAAGTGATGCATTTATGAAGTCAAATGGAAGAGAGAATTACACCAATTGACTGATTGGAAACATTGATAAAACAGGCGACATTGGATGCAAATCCGTAGCTACCTGAAAATAACAACACAGCAGAATGTGGTTGTAAAGGAGGCGTATGGCATGCTTCCTGTCATTGGTCGCAGTATTGACCAATATTAAGTATTAAGTTCAGATATTTGCATGTCATGTTCTGACTGAATGAAACTTCATTCGGCCATGTTGTGTGTCGGTCTCATCGCCACACTATAGAAGGATGTGGAGGTTTTGGGGAGGTTACAACAGAGGTTTGGCAGAATATTGCCTGGATGAGAATGTGTTTACTGTCAGGAGTTTAGACACAGTTGGATTGTCTTGCGAGAGTATTGTCGCCTGAGGTGTGACCTGGTACAGATATATAGCATTAGGAGACATGGATTGTGTGGATAGTTGGAATCCTTCTTCCAATGTTGAAATCTCAAATACTAGGGCACCTCAGTTTAAGGTGAGAGTGAGAAGTTTTAAGTGAGATGAATGAGGCCAGTTGTCTTTACTGAGAGGGTGGAAGCTGCTCAAGAAGTGGGAGAGGTGGCAATGAGAGTAAAGTTTTGAAGTGACATTTAGACAGAAACATGAACAGGCCTAGAATAAAGGGATATCGCCCATGTGCTGGCAGATGGGATGAGTTTAGAATAGCATCATGGTCAGCACAGCCATGGTGGGCCGAAGGGCCTATTACTCTGTTGTACTGTTCGAGTTTCTAACTTCATGGCATCTACCCTGTCAAAACCCCTCAGAATCCTGGATGTTTCATTCAATTTATCTCCTATTCTTCAAAACACCTATTAGGTTCTAGGTGAATCGACTCCACCTCTTCTCATTGGAAAATCCCGCCATCTCCAGGATCAGCCGAAAGAACTTTCCCTGGCCTGCCTCCAATACAAGAATATCTTTTCTTAGGGCACGCATACTATTCATTACAATCTAGGTGTGGTTTGACTTGTACCTTGCATCGTTTTAACTAGACCTCCCTATATTTAGACTCCATTCCCTCTGTAATAAATGGCAGCATTTGATCTGCCTTCTCTATTACCTGCTGACACTGTAAACTACCTTTTACAGAATGCTCCACAAGGATTCCCATAATCCTTTACGCAGTCAGTCTGAAACCAAACGGTGTCAGCCTGACAGTAAGTCGGGGACGTGCTGGAATGTGTTATAAAGGATATGGCAAAAAACGATAACTGGATGCTTAGAAACAATGGGAGAGGCATGATGTTATAAAAGGGGAATATTTTTAAATTTGTTGTATTCTATATTTTGGTGTGACCATAAATGGCAGAATAGTTAAATCTGGGGGAGGCTAGTAGCGCTAGAGGAATATTTGAAATTCCAGAAGCATTTTGACAAGATTCAACAAGGGCTAAGAATTAGCTGGGGAGAGAATAGGGCCCTTGAAAGATCAATGAGGCTGTCTGTGTAGAATCACTGCTGATGGGTGAGATACTGAACAAATATTTTGCATTAGGATTTAATGCCAGTTCAAGAACAACAAGGCTGCTGGAACAGACGGTGTCCCTGCTGAGGTATTGAAATGCGGAGGCACAGAGCCTTTGCAGCTACTCCAGGTCCTGAGCCATCATAACTCTCCACTCCAGAGAGACGAGGCAGCACAAGCCAGGGATGGAGACTTGGATTTTCCAGATTTCTGTGGGACTCAGGGCCATGCTCCATGTGTAACCCTCACTGCACCAGTCTAATTTCCCATTCTGTCTATTTCTCTGTCTCCAGTAGTTACTCGGGAAGTTCCTGACACAATAGACTTCCCAGCTGCTGGGTGTCTCATTGAAAATGGTCGGTCAGCCAGAGCAACAAAGGGCAGGGAGATCTGGAGCCTTCAATAAATCCTGCAGTGAAGTAAGGTCACTCACAGTGCACAGCGCAGAGAGCAATGAGAGGGCTCCAAACATCGGCAAACAAGACATGACATAGTTACAGTGTTGGAGGGGTAGCACAGTTCACACACACCCCAGGTTCAATCACCACTCCTACTTTAACTTACGTTGCACTGAGACAGCATCGGGAATTCAGCGTTATCAATCCAGACCTGTGCTGTCTTCGTGAGCATTCGTACAACAGAGGGGAAAGCAGGCTCCCACAAGAGTGTGGAATGCTGCCTGAGATCTTTCTGTTCTGTGTTCCCTCTCCAACACTGTATCTATGGCATTAGATTAGGTTAGATTACTTACAGTGTGGAAACGGGCCCTTCAGCCCAACAAGTCCACACCAACCCACCGAAGTGCAACCCACCCTTACCCCTACACTTACCCCTTCACCTAACACCTCGGGCAATTTAGCATGGCCAATTCACCTGACCTGCACATCTTTGGACTGTGGGAGGAAACCGGAGCACCCGGAGGAAACCCACGCAGACACGGGGAGAATGTGCAAACTCCACACAGTCAGTCGGCTGAGGCATGTCTGATGGACCAATCTCTTCAATAATTTCTAACTCCTACATTAGTTCCCATCTCTGTAACCTCCTCCATTCCCTATAGTCCCTCCCCATATTTGAAATGAGCTGCATTCCAGACTACCATCCCTATCGCTGGAACTTGCTTCAGTGTCTAAAACATGCCTTACTGGAGAGTCTCCTCTTCCAGTAACTTGATACAGAGTCATGCAGCATGGAAACACAACCTCAGTCCGATTAGTCCATGCTGGCCAGGTTTCCCAAACTGAACGAGACTCATTTGCCTGCGTCTGGCCCATATCCCTTCAAACCTTCTCCTCTCCATGTTCCTGCCCAAATGTCTTTTCCATGTTGTAATTGTTCTGGTTTCTCCCATGTGGCCCTGGCATTCCTTTCCATCTATGCACCTTCCTCTGTGGATAATGTTGCACCTCAGCTCCCTCTTTGCTCTCTCGCCTCACGTTTATGCTTCTACTTTTGGACTCACCTACCCTTGGCTATTCACCTTCCTCATCAAGCGCATGGTTTTATAAACCTTTATAAGATCAACCTGTAGCCTCCTCTGCCCAAGGGAAATATTGAGGACAATGTTACAAAGGTCTCCAACCTTTGTACTCAATGCTCTGATCCATAAAGGTAAGTGTGCCAAATGCCGCTTTCCCCACCCTGTCCATCTGTGAAACCACTTCCAAGGAATAGTGTAACTGCACCCCTTGGACTCTCTCTGTTCGACAACACTGCCCAGGGCTCTACCATTAACTGTGATCATTCTCCCTGGTTTGTCTTAACAAGATCCAACACCTGATTTTAAACTTTACCTTTCATTCCTTGGTCTACTGGCCCAGTTGGTCAAGATCCCCTTTGGTAACTGTATTCGCCGCCCTCTATAAAATTAATTGGATCATCTACAAACTTAGGAACAATGACTCTTATATTCTCAACCAAATCATTTATTTAGATGATGCACATCAGTGGTTCCAGCCCTAATCATTATAGCACCCCGCTGGTCACAGGCCTCCAGTCCGAACAACAACCCTCTCCCATCACCCCTGTCTCCTACTGTCAAGCTGATTTTGTGTACAGACGGCTAGCCCTCCTTGGTCCCATGTGATCTAACCTTACAAACCAGCATATCATGCTAAATCCTGTCAAAGACCCTTTTGACGTTAGTGTAGACAATGTATGGTCACCACTTTAACAACAATCAAGTTAGTGAAACCTGACTTTGTCTGCACAAAGCCGTGCTGACTATCTTTCATCAATCCTTGCCTTTTTAAATACATGTGACTCCTGTCTGGCTGAGTCACTCCACAACTTACCCACCACTGATATTGGGCTAATTGGTCTTTAGTTCCATGGTTTTCCATCACAGCCTTTCTTAAATAATGGAACAAAACTATATTCTTGTCATAGTCGTACAGCGTAGAAACTGACTCTTCAGTTGAAACAAACCATAATCTCAAAGTAAACTCGTCCCAGCTGCCTGTTGCTGGCCCATATCCCTCCAAACCATTCCCATTCATGCACTTATCCAAATGTCTTTTAAACGTTGAAACTGTACCCACATCCACCCCTTCCTCAGGAAGTTCATTCCACGCTCAAACCACCCTCTGCATAAGAATTTGCCTCTTATATCCTTTTGTTTGTAACATCTCTGTCCTCTAGCTTTAAAAATGTGTCTCCTCTTCTTGAGACTCCCTCATTCTGGGAAAAGGCAAATGCCATTAACTCTATCTATATCCCTCATCTTTTTCATAAACTTCCAGAAGGTCATCACTCATTCTCCAGGTTCCAGTGAAAAAAAGACTCAGCCTATCCAAGCCATTTTTCAGAACTTAAGACTTCCAAACCCAGCAACATCCTGGTAAATCTCTTCTGAACCCCCTGCAGCTTAATAATATCCTCCCTGTAACTGGGCGATCAGAACTGGATGGAGTATTGCAGAACAGGCCTCACCAGTGTCTGTACAATCTCAACATGACGTCCCAAATCCTCCACTCAATGGACTGAGCAATAGTCAAACGTACCAAGAACCGTCTATTCCATCCTGTGATGCAAACTTCAAGAGTTATGTACCTGAACCCGGAGGTCCCTCTGCTCTAAAACACTAACCAAGGCCTGAACATTAATTGTATAAGCTCTACCCTTGTTTGATTTACCAAATGCATTACCTCGCATTTATTCAGATTGAATTTCAACTGCAGTTTTTCAGCCCATTCACCCATTTCATCAAGATGCCTTTGTAATCTCAAAAACCCTCCTTCACTGTCCATGATTCCAACCTCCAGCCTTCCAGCCAATCACACATGGTTGTCAATGGTACAAGTACCTTTGCTCGGGGCTCCACAATTTCTTCCCTAGCATTCCACAATGTCCTGTGATACACATAATCAGGTCCTGGGGCATTCCATACCTTTGTATTTTAAAATCTCCAGCACCACCTCTTCTATAGCATGCACTGTTTTCAAGTTGTAGAGACGTACAGCATGGAAACAGACCCTTCAGTCCCCAACTCGTCTAGGCTGACCAGAAGACCTAAACAAATCCATCCCAATTAATCAGCATTTGACCCATATACTGCTAAATCTGACTATTCATATACCCATCCAGATACCTTTTAAATGTTGTCATAGTATCAGTCTCTGTTACTTTCTCCCTCCTCTTGTTCCATACCCACATCACTGTATGCATGAAAAAGCTATCCCTTCGGTCCCTTTTAAACCTTTCTCCTCTAACCTCAAAACTATGCCCTCTCGTTTTCCCAACCCCTGGGAAAAGACCTTGACTGTTTACCCAATCCATGCCCTTCATGTTTATACGAACCTCTGTAGGGTCAACCCTTAGTCTTTGATGCTCCAGGGAAAATAACCACAGCTTATTCAGCAACAACCCTGGCAACATCTTATCAATCTTTTCTGAGCCCTTTCAAGTTTCACAACATCATTCCTGGAGCGGGGATACTGGAATTACAGAGAACTCCAATTGTGGTCTAACGTATTACTCTTCTTCCCTGAGTTGCCCAGTCTTTTTCCACAGCAAGTTCTTGAGTGCAAAATGTGTTTAGGGTCTTAGCCATATTCTACAGTTCCACACATTGATAGCCTCATTGATCTTTAAGGGCCCATATTTCGTCTCGTGTTACTCTTTTGCTCTTAATATATTTATGCAATCACTTTTGGATTCTCCTTATCCTTCTCTGTCAAAGTTATTTCATGTCCCCTTTCTGCATTCCTGATTTCCACCAAAAGTATACTCCTACAGCCCCTCTGATCCTCAGGGATTCCCTTGATCCAGCTGGCTATACCTGACATGTGCCCCCTTTTCCTTGACCAGACCCTCAATAGACAGCCAATATTTCCTAATGCTGTCAGCATTGACCTGCACCCAAATAGGAACATGCTGGCGCTGATCGCTCAAGTTATCTCACTTTTAAAATATTCTCACTTGCCATATTTCCTTTTCCCTGCAAATAGACTCCCCAATCACCTTTTGAAAGTTCCTGGCTGACACGACCAAAATTGGACTGGCTCCACTTTATAACTTGAACTTGTGGACCAGGCCTGTCCTTTTCCATAGCTGTTTTCAAACCTAATAGGACTGTGGTCACTTTAGCAAAATGCGTTCCCACTAACACCTCAGTCCCTTTCCCTACCTTGTTTCCCAAGGGGAGGTCAGGTTTTGCACCTTTCTCCAGTTGGTCCATTTACATACTGTTTGGGAGTTTTCTGGAACGCAATTACGAAATTTCTCTGTTCCTAACATTGAATAGTGGAAAGTTTAAAAACCCCTACCATCACAGTCTTATTATTATGATTGATATTTGAGATCTCCCGACATATTTGTTCCTCGGTCTGCCATGGATTATTCAGGGTCAATACACTCGTATCAAAGTGATGACCCATTCTTATTTCACAGTTCCTCCAACACAGTGGGTGATCCCACAGGAATGTCCTCTCTAAGTATTGCTATGATGTTTCATGCAATCAAAACCCACCACCACGCTTCCTTCCCCTCTCGCCACCCCTGCTGCTCTTGAACAAAGGACCCACATTAGATATCCTCCAGTCATTCGGCACTTTACCTGTGGCCAGCAAAGTATTAAATATATCCACCAGGGTCCCAACAATCTCCTCCCTTACATCCCATAGCAGCCTTGGATACATTTTATTGGGCACTGGGGATTTCTCCAGCTTTATGCCTGTGAAAACATTTAATATCTCCCCTTTATCGATCTTAATATGTTCTAGAGCCTCATCATCCCAACTGAAATCCCTGGCTACAAAGTCTTTCTCCTGTGTGAATACAGATGGGAAGTATTCATTGAAGACCTCACCTACTTCTTCTGGCTCCATGCACGGAATGTCCCTTTGGTTTCTATCAGGCCTCACTCTTTCCCCAGTAATCCTCTTATTCTATCTATACTGATAAAATACCTTGTGGCTTTTCCTTTCTAGAATCTGACAAGGATATTTTATGGCCATTGTTTTCCCCTCATTTCTAAAGACCCCCTTTCAGTCCCTAAACTTTTGGATGGCTTCGCCTGGTTTTATTACACTGTATTTTCTTTATCAATCTCACGATATCGCTTGATCAGTATTCGCTGGACTTTCTGCCTTTGCTATTCCCTCGTCAGGAACACACTGGCCCTGAATTCTAACTGTATCACTTTAACATACTCCCACTTTCCAAATATAGACCCAACTGCAGAAAGTCCTCCCAGTCCACATTTGCCAGATCCTCTCTAATAAGCGTGATACTGATAGGAGACTCAGTTGTGAGGGGGGGGCAGACAGGAGATTCTTTGGCTGCAGAAGACATCCCAGGATAGTGTGCTGCCTTCCGGGTACCAGGGTTAAGAATGTCTCTGTGCGGTTAATGAACATTCTGAAGGGGAGGGTTAGTAGCCATTGGTCATTGTGCACATCAGTCCACATGACAGTGGTAGACAATGGGATGGGGTCCTGTGAAATGAGTATCAGGATTTCGGTGAGAGGTTTAAAAGGATGACCTCAAGGGAAGTGATCTACAGATTATTCCTAGTGCCACCTGCCCCGTTGAGGACTGAAATAGAAAGATAGGCCAGATAGATGTATGGCTGAGGAGCTGGGCGATGGGGTAATGTTTGGATCATTGAGATCTCTTCTAGGGTGGAAGTGACCTGTACAAGGGGCAACAGGTTTGACTTAACACAGAGGGGCACCAAGATCACTGCGAGGTAGATTTGTTAGTGTTACCTGGGGAGGGTTTAAACTAGGTTGGCAGGGACTCTGAGTAAGAGAGTTACCATTGGCCAGTCAGGGGAAAAATACGTCAGCCACCGAGAACAAGTTCCCTATTCTGGATATCCTGGCGCACAGTCAAGGGAGGGAAAAGACTACTGGTTTAACGTGCACTTATTTCAACACACGAGGCCTGACTGATAAGGCAGACGATCTCAGAGCATGGATTGGCTTTGGGGACTGGGATATTACAGCCATAACAGAAACATGGCTGAGAGAAGGGCAGGACTGGCAGATCACTGTTCCAGGATACAGAAGCTACAGGTCTGACAGAGTGAGTGAGATGGGTGAGTTGCACTTTTGATAAGGGAGGGCAGAACAACAGTGATTCGAAGGGATACTTTTAAGGGATCATCAAATGAGGCCATATGGTTACAAGTTAGAAACAAAAAGGGGATGGACTCTGTTGGGACAGTGTTCTAGATTCCCAAAGAGCCAGCGGATACTAGAGGAGCACATGTGTAGAGAGAGTGCAGGTACCTATAGAAATAATAATGTAGTATTGGTTGGAGATGTTAGCTTCCCCTGGATGGACTGGGCCGTTCACAGAGTAAAAGGCCTGTACGGAGTGCAATTTGTCAAATGTGTCCAAGAAATTTTCCCAAACCAAGATGTAAATCTAACAAGGCCTAACTCTACTTAGGCGGTAGCAGCACTGGACCTCCCCTCAGAAAACGAGGTCTGGAGATTGACTGAAGTGTCAGTCAGAGAGCACTTCAGGTCCAGTGATCACAACTGTCTTCGTTAGAACAGAGTTATGGAAAAGGATCAGACATGGCCACAGACGAAACTGGAGCAGGGCCGGGTTTGGGGCCATTAGGCAGGATTGGGTGAATTAAAAATCACAGAACACCAGGTTATAGTCCAATAGGTTTATTTCAAAGCACCAGCTTTCGAAGCACGGTGATAATCCTAAAAGGTGAAAGGCAGAAACTAAATGTGTTTGATATTACATTCCATGACACTGCTATCCTGTTGTTATAAATTCTGTGCCGTACGACTGTGCTCCACACCCACCTGATGAAGCAGTGCTCTGAAACCTAGTGCCTCCAAATTAACCTGTTGGACTGTAAGCTGGTGTTGTGTGATTTTTAACATTGTCCACCCCAGTCCAACAACGGCTCCTCCACATCACGATTACCATCGATTGGGTGAGTCTGTTTGAAGGAAAAGGAATGACTGGCAAACGGGAGGGTTTTAAAAGTGTGATCTCAAGAATCCAGGGCCAGTATATCCCTGTAAGGGTGAAGGGAAAAGCTGGCAGGGTTAGTGCTCCCTGTCTGCTGAGGGATATTGAGGCTCTGTTCAGGAAAAAGAAAACAGCATACATTGGGTTTAATTAATCCATATCTTTTTAAAATCTGAAAGACATGATCAATCTATGGAGACCCTTCAATCCTCTCAGGTCCTTGCTGCAGTCAGGATCTGTAGAACTCACTCCAATACCTGTTACTCTCTTGATCCAGTTCTATAAAGACCCACTATCTGTGTAACATCCTCCCGTGGCTATCTCCCACCCTGTCAATGCAAGCTCCCCCAGTCTCTCCATCCATCTCCTCATCTCCATAACCTTCTCCAGCTCTTACACCTCTATCTGTGTAAATGCTACCCTCCCCTACAAACCTTCCCACTTTGACTAAACTGCAGGAGGTTTAAACTTCCCTATCTGTGAAACTGTCTCCAACCATCCCACCCTACCAACATCCTTGTGCCTGTAAACTGCTTCATCCCTCCCACCCTCCCCATCTCCATGAACTCCTGCAGGCCCTATAGCTCTGTAACCTCTTGTGGTTCTATTGTCCTCCCTCCCTGTGAAACTACCTCCAGTCCTCACACCCCTCCCAGTCTGGGTCATCTGCTCCAGATCAGAACATTGCTGTGTCTGTTACCCTCGACAATCCTAGCAACCTTTCCTATTTGTGTCTCTTCAATCAGATCCCATCCTCTCCAGCTTTCTGTAACCTCTTTGTGCCATTGTGGCCCTCCGTATTTAGAACGTAGAACAGTGCAGCACAGCCCAGGCCCTTCGGCCTCAATGTTGTGATGACCTTTTATCTTACAGACCCTACATTTTACTATCATCCGTTTGCCTATCTAAGAATTGCTTAAATGTCCTGAGTGTATTGGACTCTGCTACCACTGTTGGCAGTGCATTTCACGCACCCGCTAGCCGATGTGTAAAGAGCCCACCCCTGACATCTCCTATAAACCTTCCTCCAATCACCTCCAACTTATACCACTGCATCATTTCCATTTTTGCAATGGGAAAGGTATGTGGTTATCCTCTCTATCTAAGCCTCAAATCATCTCATTCACCTCGATGAAATCACCTCTCATCCTTTTTCATTCCAATGAGAAAAGCCCAAACTCCCTCAAATATTCTTCGTAAGCTCTCCCCTCCAGTCCAGGCCGCATCATGATAAATCTCCTCTGCACCCTGTCTAAAGCTTCCACATTTTTCTGATAATGAGGCAACCAGAATTGAATGCAATAAACCAAGTGTTGTCTAACCAGGGCTTGATAAAGCTGCAGCATAACCTCATACCTCTTAAATTCAATCCCCCTGCTAATGAAAGCCAACACATCACATGCCTTCTGAACAAGGCTATCAGCTTGAGTACGAGCTTTGAGGGATCAATGGACGTGGACACCAAGATTCTTCTGTTCCTCCACATTGTCACGAATCCTTCATTTCTCCCTGTAAAGGCTTTCTGCGGAACCATTGAATCTTAAACCCTCCCTATCTTGGTAACCTGTTCCAATCCCTCCAACACTTGTAAACTGGGAAACCTCTTCAAGTCCTGACAATCCTCCTTACTCTGTAACCTACTTTATTAGTATCTTCCCTCAAAATTACTGAAACCTATTTTCCACAGCAATACTCCTGATATCTGCATAACTCTCCAGAATAGCTGTGCACAGCTTCAGGTTCCCAGGCTGGGAGATGAGTGTTCAGATATGAATCTATTTGCCCATTCTGTCTGTGTGCCTGACACTGACCTGGTGCTGCTCTGGTAGAAAGCTCTCTCCGTGCATCTGGTAACCTCCAGATCTCTGTTCCTGTCCAGAGCTCACCTCGTCGATGCCTTCCTTTGGAAAGTTCTTTATTTTGTCATTATTGTCAAGTGACGGTTTTGCGAGATGCAGGAATTGGGGAGTTGCCATTTTGAGAGAATGAAACGTTTATCATTGGGAATTGGGAAACCTTTAAAAATGAAAACAGCAGTTCAGAGACAGTGTACAGTATTCCTGTTAGGGTGAAAGGAAAGGCTGATAGGTGTACAGAAAACTGGATATGGAGAGAAATTGAGGTTTCAGTGAAGAAAAAGAAGTAAACATATCTCAGGAGAGGGTGTGAATCCTGAGAAGGGTATAAAGGCAGTAGGAGTGTACTAAAGCGGGAAATCAGGAGGGTGAAAAGGGGGCACGAGATAGCTTGGATTGTTAAGGAGAATTCCAAGGGTTTTTATAAAAACATAAAGGACAAAATGGTAACTAGGGAGAGAATAGGACCCCTTGAAGATCAGCAAGGCAGCCTGCAAGTGGAGCTGCAGGAGATGGGGGAGATACTAAACAAGTATTTTAGATCTGTGTTTACTGTGGGGAGGACATGGAAGATGTAGAATGTAGGGACATAGATGGTGTCAACTTTCAAAATGTCCATATTACAAAGGAGGAGGTTGTGAGAGGCAATTTCGGTTCAAACAATTAAGATGTGCCTGAACCACAGGCTGCTCTATAATAAAAGACAAGACTTTTGCTTCTTTTCTAAAACATTTTGTATACTCAAAAGTAGGATAATTTAAATTGTGCAAAATGCTGACATTTTGTGAGCAGAGTAAAAACAAGTCCTTGATTGATGAAACCATTAACACAGACAGGGAAGAATGAGTCCTTGACTGATAAGACTGCAGGATAGAAAAACGACTCGAGAGACATCTGCTACATATTGATAGAGACATCTGCTACAGATTGATAAGACCGCTAGCACAGACAGAGAAGAATAAGTCTTTGACTGATAAGACTACAGGGTTAAAAAAAAACAACAACTCTGGAGACATTTGTTGCAGACTTTGTGATAAGGGTGCAAATTGGAGAATAATGACGGTTTTAAGAATGTGAACCTCGTGGCTCGTTAGAGCCAAGGAGGGGAGGGACTTGTGCTGTATATAATGAGAAACTTTGTAAACCTCGGGGCGCCTTTTTCTCAGAAGGGTGCCCAACTCTGCAGACTTGCTAATAAAACTTTGTTTTCCTGAATTTGTCTAGAGCGATTATTAAGAAGCGATTTTCGTTTCTAACAGCTGTTGCTGCGAGAGACCAAGAATTTCCCGGGCCCTTGAGGAGGGGAGGCTTATCTTGGTCAGGCACATCTTAAAAAGAGAAAGGGTGGAATTGTGAGAGGCAATTTCGGTTCAAACAATTAAGATGTGCCTGAACCACAGGCTGCTCTATAATAAAAGACAAGACTTTTGCTTCTTTTCTAAAACATTTTGTATACTCAAAAGTAGGATAATTTAAATTGTGCAAAATGCTGACATTTTGTGAGCAGAGTAAAAACAAGTCCTTGATTGATGAAACCATTAACACAGACAGGGAAGAATGAGTCCTTGACTGGTAAGACTGCAGGATAGAAAAACGACTCGAGAGACATCTGCTACATATTGATAGAGACATCTGCTACAGATTGATAAGACCGCTAGCACAGACAGAGAAGAATAAGTCTTTGACTGATAAGACTACAGGGTAAAAAAAAAACAACTCTGGAGACATTTGTTGCAGACTTTGTGATAAGAGTGCAAATTGGAGAATAATGACGGTTTTAAGAATGTGAACCTCGTGGCTCGTTAGAGCCAAGGAGGGGAGGGACTTGTGCTGTATATAATGAGAAACTTTGCAAACCTCGGGGCGCCTTTTTCTCAGAAGGGTGCCCAACTCTGCAGACTTGCTAATAAAACTTTGTTTTCCTGATTTTGTCTAGAGCGATTATTAAGAAGCGATTTTCGTTTCTAACAGAGGTGCTGGATGTCTTGAAATGCATAAAGGTGGATAAATCCCCAGGACCTGGAAAAAGATTATTCGGTCCAACCCGCCTATGCCAACCAGATATCCCTACCGAATCTAGTCCCACCTGCCAGAACCCGGCCCACATCACTCCAAACCCTTCCTCTTCGTATACCCATCCAAATGCCTCTTAAATGTTGCAAATGTACCAGCCTCCACAACATCCTCTGAAAGCTCATTCCATGCCCGTACCACCCTCTGTGTGAAAAAGTTGCCCCTTAGGTCTCTTTTATATCTTTCCCCTCTCACCCAAAACCCATACCCTCTAGTTCGGGACGCCCCGACCCTTGGGAAAACACTTTGTCTATATATCCTGTCCATGTCCCTCATAATTTTGTAAAACTCGATAAACTCAGCCTCCGACGCTCCAGGGAAACCAGACCCAGTCTTTTCAGCCTCTCCCTGTCGCTCAAATCCTCCATCCCTGGCAACATCCTTGAAACTCTTTCACATCATCTTTCCTATAGGAAGAGAGACCAGAATTGCATGCAATATTCCAACAGTGGCCTAACCAATGTCGAGTACAGCCGCAATATGACCTCCCAACTCCTGTACTCAGTACTCTGACCAATATAGGAATGCATACCAAATACCTTCTTCGCTATCCTATCTCCCTGCGACTCGACTTTTGAAGAGCTATGAACCTGCACTCCAAGGTCTCTTGATTCAGGAATACTTCGTAGGACCTTGCCAGGACCTGATCAGGTGTACCCTAGAACTCTGTGGGAAGCTAGGGAAGTGATTGCTGTGCCCCGTGCTGAAATATTTTTAATATCGATAGTCACAGGTGAGGTACCAGAAGACCTGGAGGTTGGCTAACGCGGTGCCACTATTTAAGACTGACGTCAGTGGTGGGCACGTTGAAGGAGGGTATCATGAGGGACAGGATTTGCATGTATTTGGAAAGGAAGTTTCTAATTAGGGATAGTCAGCATTGCTTTGTGCATGGGAAATCATGTCTCAAGAAATTGTTTGAGGTTTTTTGAAGAAATAACAAAAAGGGCAGAGGGGTCAGTGTGAGCAATATGGACTTCAATAAGGTGTTCGAAAAGTTTCCACATGGGAGGTTGGTGAGCAAGGTTAGATCTCATGAAATACAGGAAAAACCAGCCATTTGGATACAGAACTGGCTCAAAGCTAGAAGACAGAGGGTGGTGGTGGAGGGTTGTTTTTCAGCCTGGAGGCCTGTGACCTGTGGAGTGCCACAAGGATCGGTGCTGGATCCACTATTTTTGTTATTTATATAAATGATTTGGATGTGAACATAGAAGGTGTTTTTAGTAAGTTTGCAGATGACACCAAAATTGCAGGTGTTGTGGATAGTGAAGAATGTTACCTCCGGTTACAACGGGATCTGGATCAGATGGGCCAATGGGCTGAGGTGTGGCAGATGGAGTTTAATTTAGATAAATGTGAAGTACTGCGTTTTGGGAAAGCAAATCTCAGCAGGACTTACACACTTAATGGTATATTTCTAGGGAGTGTTGTTCAACAAAGAAATTTTGGAATGCAGGTTCATAGCTCCTTGAAAGTGGAGTTGCAGGTAGATAGGATAGTGAAGGAGGTGTTTGGTATGGTTGCATTGACTGATCAGAGCATTAAGTAGAGAAGTTGGGAGGTCATGTTCTGGCTGTTCAGGACATTGGATAAACCACTTTTGGAATATTGCATGCAATTCTTGTCTCCTCCCTATCAGAAGGATTTTGTGTAAGTAGAAAGTGTTCAGAAAAGATTTACAGGGATGTTGCCAGGATTGGAAGATTTGAGTTACAGGGAGAGGTTGAATGGGCTGGTGCTATTTGAGGCTGAGGGGAGACCATATAGAGGTTTACAAGAGAGGTATGGATAGCTTTAACAGAAAAGGTCTTTTCCCTGAGGTAGTGGAGCCCAGAACCGGACAGCCTAGGTTCAGGTTGAGAGGGGAAAGATATAAAAGGAACCGAAGGGACAACCTTTACAGGCAGAGGGTGATGTGTGTATGGAATGAACTGCTAGAGGAAGTGGTGGAGGCTGGTACAATTATTGCATTTAAAAGGCATCTGGATGGGTACACGAACAGGAAGGATTGAGAGGCATTTGGGCCAAGTGCTGGCAAATAAGACGAGATGATGTTAGGATATGTGGGTGGCGTAGCTGAGTTGGACTGAAGGCTCTGTTTCTGTACTGTACATCTCTATGACTGTAAATGTTTTCCACTGTCCATTTCCAGCCACACATTTCACTGCTTCCCCTGTTTACCTTGGTCAGTTCTCCTCTCAAACACATGGTTTGGTTGTGATTGTAGGGTGTGCTTTATGGTCACTTTAACAATCTATCATCTCACTGAATTCCACTACACTACAATTTCCCAGAGGATATCTCAGTGTGACATTACTCCTTCACTCAGTGTCATCACCCAACTGTCGATCTGAGATAGTCACATCCCTGGCCATTTACACAATTGAAAGAAATACTGACAAAAGCATTCCAAGATGAGTTTGGAGAATATCACTTTTGACAAAGACTGAAGTCTCCCAAAATTATCGCAGTGCCTTTGCATTATACAGGAATTCATTTGAATGTGTAACAGTGTTGAGCAATGAAATGTTGTCAGGCAGCCTGAGAAACATTCTCCTGCTTATGGTTTTGACACGTGTTACCCAGAATCTGCATTCAGGCTGATTCAGCTGCATCATCTGAGGCAAAATGCGTTCTCTCTCATGCCTTTGTTACCCATTACTGTATTCCCTGAGAACACTCTAGGATGTGTGGAATTGAATATTTATGTCCCACCATTTGTTTTCTCCTGTAACCACATCTTTCTTGTGACTAAATATAATTTATCTCTGTGTCACAAATCTATTACTTTATTGCTGAGACTTTGTCCATTCCAAAGAAAGAACATTGTAATTGACTTTTTCCCAGAACTTCTTGTCACAGCATAATTCACTGATGTACAGTTTTAGTTAAACTCTGTCCCTTCCTGTTCCTTTCTGCTTGTTTTCAGCCACATTCCATGGTGTTCCGATGCTTCACCTTTTCTATTTGGATTTGGAAAGCTCCTTTCACCTGAACCCTGTCCCTGCCTCCTCTCTGTCAGTTTAAAGCCCTGTCCATATACCTACCGACATGACTGGCCAGGACACTGCTCCCAGCAGAGTTGTTTTTAATTCACTCGTGGGATGTTACCCTCTCTGGCTGGCCAGTGTGTATTTCCCACCCCGAGCTGCCCTTGAGCTGAGTGGCTTGCTGGATCATTTCAGGGGGCAGTTCAGAGTCAACCTCCTTGCTCTGCGTCTAGAGTCACATGTAGGCCAGACCTGCTGTTGATAACAGACTTCCTTCCTTAAAGGATATTAAGCAGTTAGATGGTTATAGCTGACACCGGCATTAAATTCTGGATGAACAGTCTAGTGAGTATAACACGAGGCCATCACCTCTCCCATTCGTACCTCAACCGTCACTGAGTACTGATCCTACTGCACCGTGAATCAAATACCTTTCAACATGACCATTGCTTGATCCTGAAATCATTCCTGCACTCTCGTGATATCACTCAGTCTCTCTCCATGTGGTATCCCTCACTGTGGGACTAATTGCTGCCTCTGTCAATGTCTCTCACTTTTGCAGCTACTCCAGATCCTGAGCCAACAGAATTCTCCACTCCAGAGAGAAACAGCAGCACAGGCCATGGGTGGAGTCTCGGATTTTCCAGATCACTGTGGCACTCAATACCATTCTCCTTGTGTCACCCTCACTGCATCAGTCTAATTTCCCAATCTGTCTAATTCTCTCTCTCCTGGAGGTACTCAGGAAGCTCCGGACCCAATAAACTTCCCAACTGCTGGGTGCCTCATCCATTACCTCATGGTTGGTCAACCAGAGAGACAAAGGGCAGGGAGATCTGGAGTCCTCAACAAATCCTGCAGTGAGGTAAGATCATTCACAGGGAACAGAGCAGAGAGCATTTAAATAGCTCGAAACGTCGGCCCTCAAGACATGACATAGATACAGTGCTGAAGGGTGAACACAGAGCATAAAGCTCCCAGGCTCAATCTCCATCATTTGTGAGAGGATTACTTTCAGCTCTGCTGTACTGAGCCTGTCTGAGACAGCATCGGGAGTGTCACAGTTATCAATCCAGGCCTATGCTGTCTTAGTGATCATCAGGACAATGGAGGGGAAAGCGGGCCGACCACGAGAAGGTGCTATTGAAGCCTGGGCTCTTTATGTTCTCTATTTACACTCCAACATTCTCAATTGTCACATCATAGAGTCATACAGCAAGGAAACAGACCCTTCAGTCCAACTCATCTGAGCTAGTGCCTTGAATGCTTTTAACTCTGAGAACAGTTTCTATCTCTGTAACCTCCTCCCCTCCCTACAATCCCTCTGCAAATTTAAAACCTACTTCAATGCTGACTATCTCCCTGTCACTGTAAAATGCTCCAGACTAGATGACATTCCAAATCTCAGGAATCTCCTCCTCCCATCATTACAATAATCTCTCTTTCTGTCATCTTGCACAATACCTCCAGCCCACCCTGTCTCTGTAACATTCTCTGTAAAATCCGACTATTTGTGTACCCTCCTCCAGCCCCTATATCACTGTAACCTTCAATCCCTATAACATTCCTGCCTCCCATCCTACACCACCACACGGCCTCTAATCATCCACCATCCTTACAGACCTCCCTATCTCTATAAACTCCTCCAGTCTCTACAGCCTTTCCTGCCTGTGTAACCTGCTCCTATCCCGGCAGCCCTCCCAGTGTACAGTGTCCTGAAGCCGCAATAACCCTCCCAATGTCTGCAATCTCCTCTATCGCTGTGACCTTCTCCCATCACGACACTGCTTCATCATTATACCCCTGTCGTCACTACCAGCCTTCCTATCTCTGTAACCACGAGGTCACTAAAACCTTCCATGTACATGAAACATCCTCTTTGTTGCTGTATCCAAGCCCAGTCCCTACAGTTCTCACTTTCTGTAACCTCCTTCAGTCTGAAGAACCATCCAGCGTCTACACCACTCTGTATTACTGACTTCATCCAATCACACAAACCATCACCACAAACCTCACTATCGCAGTCAATTCTTCCGGTTCATCTCTATCTCTGTGCACCATCCTTTCCTTACGACTCATTCCTGATGAACGGCTCTGCCCAAAACATCTATGTTCCTGATCCTCGGATGCTGGAAAATCATAGTCGATCATGCAGCAATACACTCTTGATTCTGATCTCCAGCATCTGCAGAGCTGACCTTCTCCTGGTGGGGCAGAATGGCCGACAATTGCCCCTCTTTCCTATGTTTCTGTGTAGCACTCCCTGGCTCTGTATCTCTGTCAGTCCCCACTATCTGTGTAAACTACACAATCACCCAATCACTGGAATTTTCTCAGACCATGGAATACTCCCCATCTGTCCAATCTCTTCAGCCTCTCCAACTCTCCCAATCTGATTCCTCCTGCAGCCCGATAACCCCGCCTATCTTTGTAACTTCCTTTAGCTGCTAGAACACTCCCAATCTCTGGAACATCATATCCTATAGCATCCCTCCGTTTGTGTGCTTCTCCAATCACTATGGCGGCGCCTACCTCTGCGATGTTATCCCAGACACTGAATCCACTTCCAACACTGAAAGTTTCACTGTTTCTGTTACCTTCTCATGCAACCACAGACCTCCCTGTCAGTATGAACTTCTGACGTTCATCAGTCCACCATGTCTCTGCAATCTACACTAGCCTCCAGAGCCCTCCATAAATCTGTCACCTGCTCCAGCAGCGATATCACTCCCCATCTGTCAGGCCAACACTGTAACTGCTGCAGCTGCTTCTCATCTCTCAGGTCAACTGTGTAACTGCTCCTGCAGTTATATCATTCCCCATCTGTCAACCCTACTCTGTATCTTCTCCAGTAGCTATGTCACTTCCCATCTGTCAGGTCTACTATGAAACTGCTCTGGCCGCTATATCACCAACCATCTGTCAGGCTCACGTTGTAACTGCTCCAACAGCTCTATCACGCCCTATCTGCCAAGGCTACTCTGTAACTGCTTCAATAGCGATATCACTCCCCGTGTCCCCAACTTTGTAACTGCACCAGTGATATTACTCCCATCTGTCAGACCTGCTCTGTAACTGCTCCAGCAGCTATATCACTCCCCATCTGTCAGGACTACCGTGTAACTGCTCCAGTATTTATAACACTCCCCAACTCTCAGGCTTACCATGTAACTGCTCCAGTATTTATAACACTCCCCAACTCTCAGGCCTACCGTGTAACTGCTCCAGCATTTATAACACTCCCCATCTGTCAGGCTTACCGTGTAACTGCTCCAGCATTTATAACACTCCTAAACTGTCAGGCGTACTCCAGTCCTCATAGACTCTGGAGGCCATTGTCTCAATAACCTGCTCCAGGCCCTGAAAGTCTCTCTGTACTCAGAGTACTTCTCCAGCCACAGCAACAATCCACATATCTGTTTGCACCTCCTCTCCCTGTCGCACCTCAAACACTCTCTCTTTGTCTGACTTGGCAACTGTTCCTTTGCATTCCGTATTTCTCTCTCCAAAATCTCCCTGTATCTGTAACTCTCTCTCTCTCTAAATAAACCCACCCTGTCAAAGTACTCTCCTCCAGTATCTCCATCCATCTACTCCTCTCCATCACCTTCTCCAGTTCTTACCTGCTCCGTAACAGCACTCCACATCTCTGTGTAATGGATGGGAACCTGTTTTCACAGCCCTCTGAACTCCCGCAGCCTTACAACCTTTAGTATCTGTGGCTCCTCCAATCCTTACAATTTCCCTGGCTCTGATCTGATCCAGCCCCTTCGAACCTTCCTAACTCAGTAAACGCCTCCAGAGCCAACGAACATCCTTATCAGTGTATTGCCGAGGCCCTACAACCCTCCCTACAGCCCCAAATACCACCCTCCCTATCTTTGTAACTCCTTCAGGACTGATAACTCTGTACCTCTCTGTGACATTTTTCATCCCAACAACCTGTCTGATCTCTAACCACCAACAATCACCTCAAACCACCCCAACTCTGTAACATCCTCCAGTCTCTACAACCCTGCTTTTCTCTGTAAGCTTCCCGAGTGCTGACATTCGCCTTTATCTCCGGTTACTGACCCTTTCTCAGGGAAGCAATGTCTCAGTACAGATCCTGTAAGAAGACCAAAGAATATTCGATGTATCAGTAAATTTGCCTAATTTTCTAAATTCTCATGAGTTCAAATTCAACCTTCTCCACCTTTTCTCATCAATATCCCTCCATTTTGAGGGACAGTCTGTTGAACCTTCTCTGGGCTGCCTCCAATGCAAGAACATTTCCCTCCAGATAGGGGCCCACATCTGTTCACATTATTTTCATTGTGAGCTGACTGGAACCCTCTAAAGCTATTACAAGCGTTCCCTATTGTTATTCTCCATTCCCTTTGGAGTCAACCCCAGCATTCCATTTGCCCTTTCTATGACCTGCTAACCCTGTAAACTACTGCTCTGAGATTTACTCACAAGAATTTCCAAGTTACTTTGTGATGTAGCTTTCTGCAGTCTATCTGAAACCAAGAGGTGACGGTAATAATCAGGAAAGTGTTAGAATGTATGGTAAACGAGATGGCAGAAATGATAACTGCACAATTCAAAAGCAGATGAATAAGCACGGCCCGTAAGCCCATCCCAATGGCACAGATGCAGCGCGGTGGCTCAGTGGTTAGCACTGCTGCCTCACAGCAACAGGAATCAGACTTTGATTCCAGCCTCGGGCGATTGGCAGTGTGGAGATCTCCCTGTGTCTGTGTGAGTTTCCTCCAGGTATTCCTGTTTTCTCCCACAGTCCAAAGAGGTGCAGGTTAAGTGAGGTGGCCATGGAACGTTGTCAACACTGTAGGGTTTGATCAAATATAGAAGGAGGTCCCTTGGACCATCGAGTCTATTCCACTATTCGATGATGGTGAAATTGTTTCACTTACTTAGTCCCTGTAACCCTTCATCCCCTTACTCATTAAGAACCTATCTATCAGGCGAAAGGGCTGCAGATGCTGGAGATTAGAGTTCAGAGTGTGGTGCTGGAAAAGGGCAGCAGGTCAGGCAGCATCCGAGGATCAGGAGAATCAATGTTTCGGGCAAAAGCCCTTCATCAGTCCTTTCCTCCGAAGGGCTTTTGCCAGAAATGTCGATTCTCCTGTTCTTCGGATGCTGCCTAACATGCAGATCTTTTCCGGCACAACACCCCTGACAAGACCTATCTATCTCTGAGTTAATACCCTGAATTCCTTCTGATGCATAGCGCCCCCCCCCACCCCCGTAGGCAGTGAGCTTCCCAGATTATCGCCCTCCAGCTGAATACATTGCACCACATCTCCATTCTGAAGGGGCGTCCCTTCACTCTGAAGCTCTCCCTTTGTGACTGAATCTCTCCGAATCATGGAACCATCTTCCCCACATCCACTCTATTCAGGTCCCTCAGTATTCTGTACGTTTGAATCAGATTCTGCCACCGCTGCCTAAACTTCATCGAGTGTAGACCCAGAATCTCCAACTGCTCCTCATGTGACAAGCATTTCATCCCTGGGATCTTTCTGGGAAATCTGTTTCCTGTACCCCCTCGCATCCTTTGTCCAGACTGTTAATGTACAGCATGTTCAGTGTGGTCCCAACGCTTACCTCTGTGGTACTCCACTTATCACTGGCTGACTCCTTTATATCTGCTCTCTGTCTTCTGACAGTGTCACAATGTTGTTTTGAAAGCGAGATGTCATTTCATAATCACTGCTGGCTTTGTTTTCCTGTCTGGCTGTAGACAGCAGAGTAGATAAAAGGGAGGAATGTTACAGAGTTAGAAGACTTATAATAACTGGGTTTATATAGATCATTGGAGCACTGGTGGCATTCAAGGACCCTCAGGTCATGAGGCGGGGCAGAGAACGGGAGCATTCCGAAATGGTGGGATTGTTCCACATTTAATGGGATATTCAGAAACCTTTTAACAAGGTCCCACTGAAGAGGTGGATAAGCAAAATTGGCACATGTGGGATTGGAGGGAATGTACTGGGATAGATTGGGAATTCTTTAATAGACAGAAAATTAAGTGAAGGTGAATGGATTAGTGCTTGACGTACAACTAAATTCAAATGGATTTGATGGTCGGATAAAATCTAATGTTCCACATTTGTTGGTGACACAAAATTAGCTGGGAATGTGGGTTGTATGGAGGAAGCAAAGAGAACATGAACAGTCTGTGAATTTCCCTTTTTAAAAATTCAATGATGTACCGTGGTCATTACTTGCTCGGCCATCATTACCTTCCCATCTGTAATTCCCTGGTGAAGGTGGTGGTCAGTTGTCTTCCTGATCCATTGCAGTCCTTTGGGTGTAGGGGCAGACACATTGCTGGGAGGATGGAACGTGACTTGGACGGCACCTTGGAAATTCTGGTGTTCCCGTGCACCTGCAGCTCCTGTTATTCTAGGGAATAGTGGTTCCGGGTTTGTGAAGGGCTGCTGAAAGCGCCTTCCTGAGTGACCTCAGTGCTGCTTGTTGATTTTTCTACAAAATTCCTTCCTTCATTCATTCACGGACATATGCATTGTTGGCTGAGTCAGCATTTTTTTTAATTGAATTTGAGTTGTCCCTGAGAAGATGGTGGTGAGCTGCCTTCTTGAGTGACTGCACCAGCCATTGGAACTGTTGTTATCTGAGTCCTCTCCAGCAGGCGCTCCAACACTCCTCATGTCTGTAACATATCCCACATGTGCCACTGTAACTGCGTACAGACAATGCAGCTCTCCCTTTATGGGTGTCATACTCTTTTACGTACAACTCTTATAGTTCCTCACAATATCTCACCTCCTCCATTCCCGTCTGCGCTGTTGATCTTGCAAATTGTTTTTTTATTCCTGTTTAAACTTCTGATCAGCATTCAACTCTTCCATTTTAAATTTGTAATCTCTCAGTATCTGTATCCCTCCATATCACTGTTAGAAATTATAACACACGTTCCCCTCCTTAAATCTCTATGAATTTCCATGGCTTGATGTGTTTAATTCACACTTTTCACGCTCCTTATCCATCTCACCTCGTCTAGCCCCTACAATCCCACCATTTCGGAATGCTCCCTTTCTCTGCCCCGCCTCATGACCTGAGGGTCCTTGAATGCCACCAGTGCTCCAATGATCTATATAAACCCAGTTATTATAAGTCTTCTAACTCTGTAACATCCAGCAGTGTCCAGTACCTTACAATGCTTGCTGGCTATCAATTTGCATTCGTTCAAGTATTTCTATCTCTGTAAGCAGTTCACAAAAAGCCCTTTAGACTCGACAAAGTTCCGTCAAAAACGAACCACAAATTCTCTATTTCCTTTGCCTTATTCAGTTCCTGCAAATCTCCCTGTATCTTCCAGTAAAATGTTTTAGGCTTTGCACGTCTGCCTACCTCTCCAGATAGCCTGTTCCATCCCCTACAGCTCGCTCAATCACTGTAACACTCTCTGCCCCTTCTAATCGTCCTCTTTTTCACTGTCTTCCAGGCACAGCGGCAATCCTGTGAGGGAGCAGTGCAGAATGGGATATGATAAATCTCAGCTCACGCTTGAGGAATACAATTACCTGGGAGTCACAAAGAGAACCTGAGAGAGAGCAGCACAGAGCGGGAGATTATAAATCAGCAGCGAGGATCGGGGCCGACTGGGACTTGGAGTTGGAGAAACAGCAGAGCAGGAGGCTGAAAATCAGCCCCAAGTCACAGAGGGAGTGACCGTGTGATGGAGAAATTTTGAGCAGGAGCTTGAGGCTCACTCACACCTGGGGGTTAGAGGCACCAAAGTGTGAGGAGGTAACTCAGCACTGAAAATCGAGGCCTCGTCATACTGGGAGTCACAGAGATGGTGACACTCTGAGGGAAAAGAGTGGATTGGGAGCTGGTGGATTACACGTACGTGGGAGTCACCGAGATGGTGACCCTGTGAGGTCTTCACAGAAGAAAATGAAAGTTCATTTGCTGATAATAAACCGTTACTTGCTGTAACTTGCTGCAAAATGTCATTTTCTTTCATGGAATTAGGGCTGAAGGCTGAAATATCAGTAATAAGTGAAAGTCTGAATCAGTATAAAAAAGAATCTCAGTCAGGTACAGACTGATAGGCGAATGCATGTGAAACGTATACCTCTGATGTTAACTTTATCCAACATAATTCATTGACTAAACACGTTTCAGCTTATGTTCTGGAAGTGCAGGTTGGTCAAATGGAAAACGTTTTCTGTTACATTGGGAAGTCATAGCCCCTGCTGGTGTCTGAAATGAACACCGGGTCTTGCAGCTCAGTTAATGACTGGAGATTCTGTGAGGCATCTATGACGCTGAGAGTTAGGTGGATAACACTTAAAGGGAGGGGATCACACTGCTGTCATAACGGCCTGTAAGAAGGAAGGGAATGGGTGATCCGTCAAGAGATAAGGTCAGGCAATACAGGATTACCCTGGAGGGGAGGGGAGGTGAGGCTCCCTCCCCATTCATTTTCCCAGTTTGGAAGGTGATGAAGCTGCGCTCTGCTCAGAGGAATGCAGTCAGAGCCATATCTGTGGCACCACAAGCAGCCTGACTGTACAGGAGGGGAGGGAGAAGGAAGGCGGGGCAATAGTCACAGAGCAGTCAGGAAATTGAAGAAGGTGTCAGTGTTTCTGTGACTGTCAATGTAATTCCAGGATCGTGGTATCAAGAATGTCACTGTGTCCATCAAGTCTGCTCCACCATTCACATTTGACTGATCGGTTTTTCAAGCCCGTTTTCCTTATTTCCCCCTTTGATCTCATGGCAATCAAGAACTTTTCTATCTGTGTTTTAAATCTGCTCAATAACCTTGCATCCATAGCCTTCTGTGGCAATGACTTCCACAGATTCCCCACTCTCGGGCTGAAGAAGTTTCCCCTTATCTCTGATCTAAAAGGTTTTCCCTTTACTCGAAGGCTGTGCCCTTGGTTACTCGTCTCTCCTGTCAATAGAAACCTCTTCCCAACATCCACTCTGTCCAAGTCATTCAGTATTCTATAAGTTTCAATCAGATGTCCCCTTGTCCTTCTAAACTCCATCACGTATAGTCCCAGAGTCCTCAAACATTCCTCATCTGTTACACCTTTCATTCCTGGGATTTTCCTTGTGAACTTCCTCTGGACCTGCTCCAGGTCCAATGCATCCTTCCTGATGGATGGAGCCCAAAGAATAACGTTTTTAAAAATGATATAAAGGAAAGCAAAGGATGAAGTGTCGAAGTATTGGTTCAGGATAGTGTTAGTTAATGAGTCTGAGATTAAGTTGATGCCACCAAGTCCAGAATGAATTTGGCTAGAGCTTTAGTTAAAAAAAACCTATAATGTTACGCTGTAAGGGACCGTCTGTGGGCTGCCAACTAGTGAAAAGGATACAGAGATGGCAACGTGATAGTGTTGAGAAACTTGCATTATCTAGATACAGGCGAGGATACTGACCGTGTCTGGGCAGTGACGGATTGCATGGAGGAGAGCTTACTGCAGGAATATGTGCCCACCCCAAGGATCCACGTACTGTTGAACCCTGGAAAAGTGGTGGGGAAAGTGGATCCAGTATCAGGTGGGAATATTTTCAGGTACGATGATCATTTTATTATAATGCTCAGGATGATGGCAGAGAATGCTGTGGATTGACTAAGTTTGAGAAAAATTAATCGACTGGGAGCTGCCTTCACTGTGGTTAGAATGAATCTGGGAAAGTATGGCCGGAACACCAAGTTGGTCAGAAAAATAAAAATTGAACATTGGGCTCCATCAATGGCTTGGGTCAGTTCGAGGAATAGTTCCTCACACTGGAAAGGCAGGGGAAACAAACCCAATGCTCCATCGATGACAATGGAGCAAAAGGTTAAGGTGAAGTAGAACAATTGAATAGCTGTCGAAAAGAGAACAATATTGTGAACCAGGAGAAATGCTGAAGGTTTAGGGTAGAGATGGCAGAGCAGAGGGATTGATAAGGGAACGGAGAGCCAACATAAAGTTGTCACACCTCTCAGGGACCGTGCGAAAAGGTGAAGTAAGGCTGATTCCACACTTGAGAGAGGATTTATACTGAGAAGAAGGGGAATGGCTGAGTGTGAGCTGAATACTTCATCTCTCTCTTTACCAAAGTGGCCGAACCCACCCAGGCCATGGTGACAGAGGAGGAAACTCTGTCACTAGAAAGGTACAAAATTGATGAGGAATATCTTTGTGGCACAGGCAACAAACGTGTTTCACGGTTTTTTCCCTCGATATGTGTGACATTAAATCATTCATTCATCCATTCATTCATGGAATAAAAGGGACTGTATCAATTTGGAAACAAAATTGACTGATTGGTAGGAAATCGAGAGGAATGGTCACTAGATTTTTAATTCAGGCTGGAGAAAGATTTTCAGTGAAGTTCTGCAGGATTCAGTTTTGGGGACCTCATTCATTTTGATATGTATGAACTACGTACATTTGGTGTGCAGGGACCCATTCAAAGTTTACAGTTGACGCAGCACTTAAAGAAATTGTAAACTTTGAGGAAAACATTGTGGAGCTCTAAATTTAAATCGCCAAATTCTTAGAAAGAGTAGAGAGGTGATTGATGAAGCTTGGCATATTGAAATATGAGACAATGCAAATTTCCAAAAAGAACATTAAAAGATAATATAAAATAGGCAGGAATACAGGAACTGTGGATGTGCAGAGATCAATGAAGTTTGTAGGACATTAAACATAGGCAAAGCCTAGAGTGTTCCTGTCTGAATAAATATTGATAGTGCAAGAGTAAGGAGGTGATGTTGAATTTGCATCAAACACATTCGACCTCAACTGGAGTATCGTATACATTCCTGGGTGTCACATGATAGGACTGATATGAACACATTGGAAAGGATGAAGAACTGATCTAAAAGAGTATTTCCAGGAATGAGTAAGATCAGTTATGAAGTCAGACTGAAAATGTTGCAACTGTTCTCACTGAAGTTTAAGGTGGCTAAGAGGAGTTCGGATGCAGTTCTTCAAACTCATAGGCAGACTGAATAGATGAGATTGGATAAAACTGTGCCCATTCACAAAAGGAGGGAAAAACGAGAGGGCACAGATTTCACGTTATGTTCAACAGGAGAAATCTGATTGAAGTAGTCAGGATACACTTGGATGTGTTGTAAATGGATGTTCAATGGACATGTTCAAGAGGGGATTGGATGATTAGAGCGACAAAAAGGAATGTGTAACGGTATGGGGGAAAGTAGGCGATCAATACTCTGTAACGAACTCAGATGAAGAGCTGGTGCAACCATCATGGGACAAATGACACCCTTCTATGCCTTAAGACTTCTGTGTGGTTTGGTGCAGTCTCAAGAGTTCTCCAACTCTAAAAATACTGTGTCTCCATAACCTCATTGATCCAGTGCGATCCATTCGTACCGCTGAAACATCCATCAATCAAAGCACCCCTCTTTATCTCTGTAACTCATACAGGCCATTTTATTAGCCTTCTTCCTCTGCAATCTCCTCTAAATACTCCCTCTCTCTGTAATAATTCTCAACACCTGACAGCTCTCCCTTTGTCTGTAATTATTCCGATACATAGAAAGCTCCCAATCTTTACAATCTCTTCCAGCTCACGCAATCATCAGTCTATCAATGTCACTAACTCCCTCCCGCCCTGACAAATCTCATGATCTCCATAATCTCCTCCAGCCATTACACTGTTCATTATTCAGTGCACCTTTCTCCGTCCCTTACAAATCAGCCGCCCACATCTTAAACTTCCTCAAGTCCCTACAATTTTCCCTGTTGTCTAACGTGCACCAATGTGTGATCTTCTGTGTAAAATCCTCGTGTCCCTACAGCTCTGCCGATTCTGTAACCACCTTCTGTCCCGACACAACTCACAATCTCTGCAGCCTCCACATTCTAAATCCCACCCTATCAGTGGAAACACCTCCATCTCTCCTTATTTCTGTAATCGCCACCAGATCAAAGGAAACATCTATGTATCTTGAATCTTCATTAGCCCCTTCAAATATCACTGTCTCTGAAATTCCTCCCGTTACAGCAATACTCGCTGTGAAATCTTCCAAGAAAAGTCCCATTCATCTTATTAATCTCCTGCAGTGCCAATACAAGGTTTTCTTTTGTCTTCTGCAAGCTCTCTATCTCAAACCCTTCACCTATAACGTCCTTATTATCTCTAATCGCATTCACAAACTTGATCGGCCTCTATGTCTGTGACCTTTTCCAGGAGGAGGAATGGCTTTACGGGAGTAGGGGTAGATTTTGTGTTTGGAGGATGTCATAACTGTATGACTGTTTGTAGAAAGGAGAGGATTTATAGAGATGGGAAGGGTGACAGAACATGAGGGATGTTGCAGAGACTGATATTTGTAGGCACAGGGAAAATAATATGTGGTTTGCCTGTTTAGCTCTAGTTTGAAGAGGAAAACATTCTATTAAACTTCAAATGTATGGGCCTATTATTGAGTTTGGGATCTTCCTATCCTAACTGTGGGACTCCATACTAGAATAGGTGCGAGTAGCTGAACCTACAAAGGCTTGGCAGAATCTGTAATCTTCCAAATCGTATTTGGGAGATCAGTTCCAGGATAGATGAGAGCAGCTGACAATATTCAGGCAAGTCAAGAAGCATGGGATTTCCCTGATCTGATTGTGGGACTCATTTCCAGAATGGATGCGAGTATCTATAAATATCTCATGCGCTGGGCTTGTTCAGTTCTGAATGTAGTTACCTATTCTGTATCCATATCTGCATGTGACTCCGAACTGACATTGTTACAACATAAGTGACTGTTGAAAGACAGCAAATCCCAGATAGGAATACTTGACCAGGGTCAACTCAACAGAGCCTCAGATAAGATTAAATTCTCATTTCCTGAAATGTTACAATTGAAAATTATTTTATGAGAACCAATCTTGTTTCATCTGGTGTGAATTCAGTCTGCATCATTGACCCTAATCTCTATGGTAGGACAGATCAGTTCATCTGTCACAGTGTGGGCTCTATCTGTAGGCCTTGTGTGCCTTAACCACTTCTCCCAACACCACTTAGCCCTCCCACCATCTCCTACATCCGTTGTATTCTGTTTCTGATACAGACAGACATGGAAATCATTTTCATCAGGTTTTGTGGAGAGTTTCTCTTTGCAAGTTTACTGTTGACAAACTATTGATCTGGCTGATCCAGCTCACTTTTCACTTCAACCAAACTCTAAAACTATCTTTATCCTTGTAATGTCCTTCAGCCCCTAGAACAATGCATATCTCTGTAATATCCCACTGTCTTCCCACGCCTTCCTATCTCTGTAAACTTTTCCCAAATTTACATTCGTCATGGTTTCTGGTACTTGGTATCATCCCCAAATTCCTTCCTGTTTTTTCATCAAGGCCAATGAATCAGTCGAACAAATAGAATGAATCAAGACAGATATGGCAGCAATGTGACCAAGACTGAGAACCGGATAATCAAAGGCTTTCAGCATTTATACAAGAAGGATAAAAAGGCCACCACAGTGAAGCAGCGTTACATATAAAGGCTGTATTTCGGTATTTTTGTGAGGCTAATCAATTTACATACTACTCCTCTCTGTCCTCTCCCCGATCCCTTTGTATTGATTCTCTAGATATTGTCTAAATATTAGAAATTTCTACAGCACAGAGAAGATTATTCTCTAAATTGTCTTCACTGACTAAAAAGAAGGTACCACCCAGCATCATCCTTTCAAAAACAATCATTTTTATGGTATCACAGAGACTGTATGACTTCAGGTTCAGATCTAGGCACATGTTTAAAATTTTCCAGAGTTTCTGCCTCGACTCCACTTCCATGCATGACTCCCAGATCCCTTCCTTACTCTGGGTGAAATAACAACTTTCCTCACCATGTCTCTAATATTTCAACCAATTACCTTAAATATTTGCTGCTGGTAACTAAGCTCTCCAATAAGAACAAGACAGTCTCTCCCTCTCTATCCAGGCCCTCGACAACACGTGCAGGTTAATCAAATCTCCGCTCAGCATCCTCCACTTCAAACTTTCCTCATAACTGCATTATCACTTTCCCAGGATAACAAATCTCTTCTGTACCATTTCCAAGAGTGAAACATGCTCCAAATGTCAATTCTCCTGGCACTCTGCTATCTGATCTGCTGTGCTTTTCCCATACCACACTCTTTGACTCTAATTTCCAGCATCTGCAATCCTCACATTCTTCCTGTACACTCTCCATTCTAATTCCATCCTTCCATGTGATATAGTGACCAGAACTGCATGCAGCACACAAGCTGTGACTGAACTAATTCTTTATACAGTTCTAGTATAAGTTTCCTGCTCTTAGATTCTGCACTTGGACTGAGAGAGGAAATGTTGCCATTTGCTGCCTTATCTAGATTATCGACGAGCTTCAGGGTAAAAGCAAATTACTGCGGATGCTGGAATCTGAAACCAAAAGAGAATATGCTGGAAAATCTCTGCAGGTCTGGCAGCATCTGTAAGGAGAGAAAAGGCTGGCATTTCGAGTCTAAATGACCGTTTGTCAAGGCAATAAAAGTGAGGAATAGGGAGTTATTTATACTAGGATCTGTCCACACTGACTGTATGTTCATTTATTGTGTATTCTTTCTATTGATTGCTGTCTCTAAATGAATTGACTTGCACTTCTCCAGGTTGCTGGACCTCCTAGCTTCCATCAACTGGACCTCCTAGCTTCCATCTGCTATGTGTTCGCTCATCAAATCGAGGAAGTCACGTCAACTGTACAAGTCTCTGCATGAAAACTAAACAGCCAGATTAATTACACACAGCTTTCCCTGCAGAAATTCAGACTGACAGTCCTGGATTCCTCTGGGATTTTTCTAAGGGACCATTCTTACTGTCTCGCAGAATTCCGATCTGTATGTATTCAGTCAGCCCCTTGCTTCATACTAAACTAAGCTACAATATAAGCAGGTCTCTGACACTTTGCCTCTACTCAGTGAGGAACCGAAAGTGATGGACAATGAGCAAACACGGCAGGGGATTTTTCTCCCCAGCTTCTTTTAAAGATGCGAATCTCCTGTATAGGTCCTCTCTCTCTTTAAGTATATAACTTACAATAGTTTGCACGACAAAATCTGCACAAGACAAGGGCCTGAATCTTTTGACTTGGCCAATCTCATTTCTGTCAGTTTCATGGAGGGTTTGTCTCCACAAGTGGATAGAGCTTGTAAGAAGGCCTATGGTGTATTAGCGTTTATTAGCAGAGGGATTGAATTCAAGAGTCGTGAGGTGATGTTGCAGCTTTACAGGACCTTGGTAAGGCTACATTTTGAGTACTGTGTGCAGTTCTGTTCGTCTCACTTTTGGTAAGATGTGGAAGCTTTGGAGAGGGTGCAGAGGAGATTTACCAGGATGTTGCCTGGAATGGAGAATAGGTCGTACGAGGATAGGTTGAGAGTGCTAGGCCTTTTTCTCATTGGAACGGCGAAGGATGAGGGGTGACTCGATAGAGGTTTGTAAGATGATCAGGGGAATGGATAGAGTAGACAGTCAGAGACCTTTTCCCCCGGGTACAACAGAGTGTTACAAGGGGACATAAATTTAAGATGAAGGGTGGAAGGTGTAGGGGGGATGTCAGAGGTAGGTTCTTTACCCATGGAGTGGTGGGGGCATGGAATGCGCTGCCTGTGGGAGTGGCAGAGTCAAAATCATTGGTGCCCTTTATGCGGCAATTGGATAGGTATATGGATGGGTGCTTAAGCTAGGACAAATGTTTGGCACAACATCGTGGGCCGAAGGGCCTGGTCTGTGCTGTATTGTTCTATGTTCTATTTTCTATGTAAGTCTAAGTGAATGTTCTCATAATAACAACATCCCGAATCTGCCTCATTAACTATCTTCGCTGCCTCTATGTCCCTTCTTTCATCTGATACGAGCCCAATGATTATTTTCCGCTTTGTTATCGGTATAAAAACTGCCCACTGCCCAGGTTTCCCAGAATGCTCCGGATTCCCTGCTACAGATGCCATTTCTAAAAAGTCATTACAATCTTGGATTGTCAGTCGGAAACTGCCCTGGACATGACAGCGGGGTTATGGAGGGGTGGGGGTGGGGGGAGGGTGGTGGAGGGAGGGTGGTGGAGGGCGGTGAATTGGGAAAGGTATTAAACTGAGGGCCCCACTTTGTGGCTGAACCCCTAAGGTTCTGGTGGATGGCATGATGCAGGACAGGAACATTATCTTCCTCCAGGATAAATAGACAGTCTTTTTCCCTGGGGTCGGGGAGTCCAGAACTAGAGAGCATAGGTTTAGGGTGAGAGGGGAAAGATATAAAAGAGACCTAAGGGGCAACTTTTTTCACGCAGAGGGTGGTGCGTGTATGGAATGAGCTACCAGAGGATGTGGTGGAGGCTGGTACAATTGCAACATTTAAGAGGCATTTGGATGTGTATATGAATAGGAAGGGTTTGGAGGGATATGGGCCGGGTGCTGGCAGGTGGGACTGGATTGGGTTGGGATATCTGGTCGGCTTGGATGGGTTGGACCGAAGGGTCTGTTTCCATGCTGTACATCTCTATGACTCTATGACTGGCGGGGGAAGCCATGGCACCAGACCTGCTAGCTTGTCTGAGATTGACCCGTGGGCCAGTGAGGTGCCAACCTTCTGGGTGAATGCCCAACAGTGTAGGAAGGACGTCAGTGAACGGGGTAAGTGCCACCATCTGCAGTTTGTGACCTTGCCCACGCCCCTCTCTCTCTCTCTCTCTCTGTGTGTGTGTGTGTGTGTGTGTGTGTGTGTGTGTGTGTGTGTGTGTGTCTGTTACTGCACCCATCTCCCACCAAGACTCATGTTCTCCTACTCTCACTGAATGCAGCACCTTCTCTCGTTCTCTCTCTAACCTCTTCTCTGTCCCTCTCCCCAGCTCTGCCTGGTGTCTGTGCTGCCCACTCACTCACTCAGAACACCTCCCCACCTTTCTCTCAGCTGTACCAGCACTAACAGCTGTACTAACCACTTCCATCTCCCTGATACTTCTTGATAATTCTCTCATTCCAGAAGGAACTATCCCACAATAGGGCAGAAAGAGTTAAGAGGGGTATGAGATATCCCAACATTCAGCTCCTCACTCCCTCACAGGGGATCCTGACCCTAACAACCACAAGAGGCTGACTGACCGTGTCCAAACTCCCGGGCTGGGATCTGAGACTCCTCTTGACTCACTGTGCTGGGCACCATGACTGACTGTTGACAATGATATTCAGCTTTCTGAGTTTGTGTCTGTGCTAAACACCAAGACAGTACAGCAGGCGGGTGAGCCCGGTAGCTCTGGCTGAGGGGAAACACTGTTGAGGGCAGGGTAAGACAAGGCAATAATTCTGTGAGCATTCAAGTCAGCTCAAAATGAGTGTGTACAAACAAGGAATGAGCAGCCCAGAGGGACAGTCCATGAGCTGGTTGTGTGTCCCTGAGCACAGTGTCCTTGCAGCAGCATTGCAATGAGAGTTGTCAGTGCACCCTGACCTGCAGCATTGAAGTACAGAAGTATATTGTTAGTGGGTCGGAGATGTGCTGGGATGGCATGGTGAGGCTGGCATGTGACAGATGCCAGAATTGGTGGGTGTGGAGTACATGCAGCTTCTGTTCATGTGGCGTCCCCCGATACGTTGGTGTCCAGGCTAGAAGTCTGTAGAAGAGAGCCACGAGATGGAGTCACCAGGTACCAGCTCTGACATTCATGTCAAATTCTCCATATTGAGTTTCCCCACAGTGGGGGAGGATATGAAGCTGCAAGTTGATGAGTGGGGGTGAGGGATCCACAATAATGTGGCTGTTGATCATTAGTAATCATTCAGTGAGCATCTCGCCTCTCCCGCGCTCAAATCCTGTCTTAAAGAACAGCCCAGTACAGGAACAGGCCCTTCAGCCCAGCAAGCCCGCACTGACACATGATGTCCTTCCAATGTTAAAACAGAAGTTTTTGCTCCAATACCCTCTATGTCATTCTATTCCCTACTTACTCATACTTGTGCCAAGATCCCTCTTAAACCTTGCTTTATTGGCTTCTTCCCCTCTATCAGTGCATTTCTGGCATTTTCACATTCTGTCTGGAACAGCTAAAAAAAGCCTTACCTATCATATCTCCTGAACTTTTTGCCTTTTACCTAAAACCTACAGTCCTGAGTAATTCATATTTCTACTCTGGGGGGAAAAGAGACTCTACCTGTCCTTCTATCTATGCCTCTGATAATTTTGTAAATATCTATCAGGGAGCCCCATAGCCAATGATGCCTTGGTGGAAACAAACCATGTTTGTTCAATTTCTCCTTCTGACTAATACCCTCCAAACCAGACAACATCCTGCTAAAACTTTTCCATACCCTCACCAACACTTCAACTTCATATGGCAACCAGTACTGTACCCAATATTATAAATGTAACTCGTAATAAGTTTCTCTGCAGCTGCAATATGACCTGCTAATTTTCATACTGCATGCTCGGATGCCTGTCTGCAGGTTTGTCGTTAGTCGTCTTGATAACCCTATCCACCCGTGTTACCACTTTCAGGGAGCTGTGGAGTGGTACACGAAGATCTCTTTGGATGTTGATGCAATCAGTAGTTTTTCCCTCCACTTTATTCTTCTCTCCTACATTAGACCTTCTAAAACACACCACGTCGCATCATGTCCAGATAAAGTTGCATCGGTGTTTTCTCTGTCCAAGTCTGCAGCTGACCTATATCCTGCTGTATTCTATGGCAATCATCCACACAATCTGCAACTCCGCCAATCTATTTACGGATCTCCAGTCACAAAAACACTGTTCCACCACTACTGTCTTCAATGACCAAGCAGTTCTCTATCCATCTTACTAACTGACTGTTGATCCCCTTTCACTTCATCTTCTATATGAGCCTGCATAAGGAACCATATCAAAGTCCTTGCTAAGGTCCAAGCCGCCAATATCCCTCCCCATGCACTTATCAATCAATTTTGTCACTTCCTCAAAATAATCAATCAAGTTTGTGAGACAGGATATTCCCCACACAACTGTGTTGCCTGTTGCTAGTAAATCCAGATTAGAGTACTATTGGAGCTGCACTCATTCAGATAAGTGATTATTCCATCATTTTCCTCACATGAACCTTGGAGAGTAGATTAGATTCCTTACAGTATGGAAACAGGACCTTCGGCCTAACCAGTCCATGTCAACCCTCCGAAGAGTAATCCACCCACACCCATTTCCTTCTGACTAAAACACTTAACAATTTAGTATGGCCAATTCCCCTGGCCTGCACATCTTTGGACTGTGGGAGGAAACCCATAAAGACCCAGGGTGAATGGGCAAACGCAACACAGTTAGTCACCCAAGGCCAGAATCGAACCCAGGACCTTGGCACTGTAAGGCAGCAGTGCTAAAACTGAGCTACCATGCCCCTCGCGATAGGGGAGGTATGTTGGGCTGTGATGGTTACTGTACAATGGGAGGTATGTTAGGCTGCTCTGGTTTCTTGACAGTGGGAGGTATGTCGGGCCGTGATGGTTACTGTACAGTGGGAGGTATGTCGGGCCGTGATGGTTACTGTACAGTGGGAGGGATGTTGGGCTGTGATGGTTACTGTACAGTGGGAGCTATGTCTGGCTGTGAAGTTGCAGACTGCATGAGCTGTACAGAGTATGATTCTGCTGCTGCCGATGGCCCTCTGCACCTCATGGCTGCATCATCATTGGTTATTCAATCTGTATAAACTCTGACCCATTCAGTACGAAAGGGGCTACATATCATGGTGAGGAGGGTCTGCAAAATGTGAAGGTAGCCCTTGCTCCCCATTGTGCAGTAACCATTCTTACTGATATATGAAATGGAGAGGTGTATCTGCAGCAGGCAGATCGGTGATGATGTGGTCAATTATATGTTTCGCTTTTATTAATTCTACCATAAACTGAAACAAAGCAGTCTAGCAGCCACAGGATCCAGCATCAACGCTGAGCACTATCATTAGACTGGATTCCCTACAGAATGGGAACTGGCCCTTCGGCCCTACCAGTCCACACCGACCCTCCGAAGAGCAACACACCCTCCTCTGACTAATACAGGAATACTTTGGGCAGTTTACCATGGCCAATTCACCGGAGCTGTAATCTTTGGACTGTGGGAGGAAACCCACGCAGACACAGAGAGAATGTGCAAGCACCCAACCGGCAGTTGCCCGAGGTTGGAATCAAACCTGGGATCCTGGTGCTATAAGGCAGCAGTGCTAACCACTGATCCGCCATGTCATCCTATATTGACTATATACCAAGGAGCTGTCCCTCTCTGCCTGGCTGTGTCCTGTCAGTGGGTCAGAACCTACCAGAGAGGGTGGTGATATTGCCTGGGACATAGTCCTGTTCACAGAATCCTGCTTTACAGACAATATCTGTCTGTTGCTTGATTAGTGCAAGGGAAATAGATACCAGGTCACTTTCACATTTTCTGTAATGAAGAGTTAATATCACTTTGTTTCTTACATATCTTAAAATAAACCAATGATCATTGTTTTTCAGTTGAATTGAACGATAATTGAATTACCAGAGCGCATACCTAACTATTACACAATTCAGTGACTGTAGTAAACAGACGATTCATGTTCAGATCAGTGAACACACCATCTTGCAGGCAGCAAAGCTGTTGGAAATGACTTTGAGGAAAAGCCTGAATTCAGACACAGTGTTATTGGGCCTCACCACGACCTCCAAAATACTGGCCATCTCCAAAATCTGTCCAGAGAGCTCCCAAACTGGAGCTGGGCAGTTCCTCACACAATCCCTCACCATAGACTGGTTAGAGACAGACCTGAACAACGGGGAGATGTGTGGGGCAGACTGGTAATGGACTGGCACATGGCGCTGGTCCAGATGCAGTTCAATATTTATAACAACGACCTGTAAACAGCCATGTCTTGCAAGCACAGCTCTTCCTGTGTTCCACCTAAACTCTGTAATTCTGTACCTTGGACCCGATCCTGAATGAAGGTGTTATAAAGTTGATGGACTCCTGCAGCACATGGCATCTGACATTGAATCCCTCATAAACAATATCCAGTGTATGTTAGCCCCACAATGTCACTATCCAAACAGAATTGTGCAGCTCCATTGATGGCCAGCTTGATCTCAAACCAACGACCTTGTGTGTGACTTGAGCTGGAAATCTCTGTGTAAATGTTTACAGCATTGTTCTAACCATTAATAACCATTAAGTAAAGTCTCTTTACTGAAGGTCCGATAGCCTTTCATAATACCAACTTTTAGATTGTCCAATAAGCACAAAATCCACCCATTTATTCAGTACACTGTTATAACAACAATATGATGTAAACTCACAGTAAGTAGAATTGAAATGATGAGTCTCATTGCCACACCCAAGACCAAATTGTTATTAAGTACAAGGACTTTGAAAATACACAATTACTTTCCCTTTTATTAATATTGTTAACTAATTGTCGATTCTCCTGCTCCTCAGATGCTGCCTGAACGTCCCAGTTTTTTTTTCAGAACCACACTTTTTGACTCTGATCTCCAGCATCTGCAGTCCTCACTTTCACCCTGCTAATATTCATCATAATCATTTTCGTGGCAACAATGTCACTGTGTGTTTAAACATGTTCCAGTCAGATATGAGTACGTTTTCAGTTGCTTCTGTCTATCTCAGAGCTCAGTAATGTGGGATGACAATGCCAGTGTCTGTGGTGCTCGGTATGTAGGCCATGCCTCTGAGAGACTGACAGATTCTTTCAAACATCATATCCCTTCAGCTGTTCACAACAAGCAATGTACTGCCTGGACCCAAGCAGCCTGAGCTCACAAAACCCAAAACCGTGTCCAGCATTGAACAGGTCGAGACAATACTTTTATGTTAATTTATTCATGAAATGTGATTGGAACGGCATTTATTGATCGATAGGGAACTTAAAACAGTGACACTGAAGGATCGGCAATATACTTCCCAATCAGGATGGTAGATGGCTTGGAACAGAACGCGAACATCGTGGGGGTCCCGTGTGTCTGCTTCCCTTGACCTTCTCGACGGTCGGGGTTTCAGAGGTCCGTTGTAAGGAGCCTTGGTAAATTTCTGCAGAGCACCGTGTAGATGGCAGGTATTGCTGCTACTGAGCGTCAGTGGATGAAGGGTGAAGCTGCACTCACACAGACAAATGGAAGTATTTAATCACACACACATTCAACATGTGTCTTAGCAAGAGGGGACAGGCTTTCAGAAATTTTGAGGTGTGTTATTCCTGCAGAATTTCGAGCCCCTGACATACTCTTGTAGCTAAAGACCTTATATGCGTCAAAAAGTGGCGCTGGAAAAGTAAAACAGGTCAGGCAGCATCTGAGGTACAGGAGAAGTCAATGTTTTAGCATAAGCCCTTCACAGGAATAGGTAATGAAATCATATGGTCAGTCCAGTTCAGGTTAACGATTAAACCTCGCGATATTGTTTGGTGTGTGTTCAGTTATGGTGGTGGAATTGAACGTGAGAGGATGTGGTTCACTTTTCCATTGATATAAGTAATAGTTCTCTGGTACATGTGTAATGGAAATGGTATTGTCATTGTTAAGCACACACCTGCATGTTTCCAGGTTCTGTTACATTTGGACAAGGACTGCTTCAGTATCTGAGTAAATCATGAATGGTGTTGAATACTGTCCAATCATTGGCAAACATCCCCACTTGTGATTTTACAGTCATTTATGAAGCAGTTGAAAATTATAGGGCCTAGGGCAGAGAGCACTCTTGTAGCTCACTGATGCTGTCCCTCTCTCTGAGCTAGGAAGCTTGCTTCTAGTTCGACCTGCTCCAGAGGTGTCTAACAACATATCTGAATGGAATAATATTTCAATATCTACCACACAGAGCTGCGTGAGGATTTGGTTAGCTCAATCAGTTGGATGGCTGTTTTGTAATGCAGATTAATGCCAACAGTGGGAGTTCCATTCCTGGGGTGACTAAAGGACTGTCCTACTCAATCTTTCCCTTACTTGAGGTATGATGACTATCCAGTTAAACTACCGCCAGTTGTCTCTATCATCCTGTAGGAGTATGGTTTACATTTCTGATCTACAGGCTTACCCAGAAACCCCGTCCCTGGGGAACTGCGGTGAAGCTGAGATGGCTGCTCTCCACCAACCCTAGCCATCTTCTTTTGTACCAGGTATAGCTCATGCCAGTGCAGACGATTCCGATTTGCTCCAGGTTTGCCGTTAATCCTGGATACGACATTTGGTCAAATACAGTTATGATCATGTAAAAAGTGCAGTCACTGTCACTTCACCTCTCGAATTCAGCTGTGTGTTCTCTTGTTGTCCATCATTAAACCAAGGCTTCAATGAGCCCAAGGGATGAGAGCCCAAACTGAGCTTTAGTGAGCAGGTTAGTACTGAGGAAGTGCTGCTTGATCCCACTGTGGGTGACATCTGCCATTCCTTTATTAATGACAGGGATTAGAGCAATGGGGTAGTCACTGATTGTCCGATGTTTTGTCTGTGTGTCTACAGAACACACCCGGATAGTTTCCAACATTGTCAGGTAGGTCCCAGTGCTGTATCCCAGCAGGAACAGCCTGAATGGAATGTTATCATGGCCCACAGCCTTTGCATTCTCCAATCCCTCCAGCTGTTTGTAGATACCACACAAAGTGAGTCGGATTAGCTGAAGACTGCCATCTGGAGGAGACTAAAATAGATCATCCCATCGATATTTCTGTCTGAATATTGCTGTAAATGTTTTGGCCTTAGATTTCTATTGTGCTAAGCCCTTCCATCATTCAGGGAGGTGGTATTGGTGGATTCTTCTCCTCCAGTGAGTTGTGTGATTGTCCACCACTACTCACCCGGATTGTAGAGATTAGGTCTGATTCACTGGTTACATCTGTGTCTCATTTGCTATTTATTCCATGTGATGAGTAAGTGGCCCAATTTAGTAACTTCATCTCATTCTGAGGTGTATTTGGTGCTACTATAGTCAGGCCTTCCTGTTTTCTCCATTTATCAAGGGTGTATCCCTGGCTTGACGGCCAGGATAACGTGAAGTATATGCCAGGCAGTGATAGTGAAAATTATACTGGAGTACAATTCTGCTGCTGTAGGTAATGACCCGAACCACCTCACACAGGCCAGTGCAAAATTCCAAAATCTATTGGAAATCTGCCCTGTTGAGCACAGTGATGGTGTCACATATACACAGGGGTCTTCACAATGTAAAAGTGGAAAATGTCTCCATAAATACTGTGTGCGGTAGTTCACCATTCCCAATACAGTCATCGAACAATGTGTCTACAGCCGGTAGGTTTGTGATGGTGATGGTGATGGTGATGTTTCTCCCTATCAGTCGTTCCCCCTGAACCTGTGCAGACGCAGTGAAGCAGTTGTGTCCTTTTAAACTCAACCACCTCGATCAGCAACGTTGCTGCAGAGTTGCTCTTGGTGGTGGTTTTGAAATGGCCCACGCAGTATTCATCCGCCAGCTCTGTCAGTCTCTCAGTCCTTCCACCAAGTGTTGTTCAATGGAGAGGGACACTGATCCACCAGCTCAGGCAGGGGAGTCAGCAGGAGGTTCCTGTGTCAGTGTTTGATCAGACACCGTGAGGCTGAGGGGGGGGGGGGGGGTCAGCAGGAGGTTTCCGTGTCAGTGTTTGATCTGACCCCGTGAGGCTGAGGGAGGGGGGTCAGCAGGAGGTTTCCGTGTCAGTGTTTGATCTGACACCGTGAGGCTGAGGGAGGGGAGTCAGCAGGAGGTTTCTGTGTCAGTGTTTGATCTGACCCCGTGAGGCTGAGGGAGGGGGGGGTCAGCAGGAGGTTTCTGTGTCAGTGTTTGATCTGACACCGTGAGGCTGAGGGAGGGGGGTCAGCAGGAGGTTTCTGTGTCAGTGTTTGATCTGACACCGTGAGGCTGAGGGAGGGGGTGTCAGCAGGAGGTTTCTGTGTCAGTGTTTGATCTGACACCGTGAGGCTGAGGGAGGGGGGGGGGTCAGCAGGAGGTTTCTGTGTCAGTGTTTGATCTGACACCGTGAGGCTGAGGGAGGGGGGTCAGCAGGAGGTTTCTGTGTCAGTGTTTGATCTATTACCGTGAGGCTGAGGAGGGGAGTCAGCAGGAGGTTTCTGTGTCAGTGTTTGATCTGACACCGTGAGGCTGAGGGAGGGGGGAGTCAGCAGGAGGTTTCCGTGTCAGTGTTTGATCTGACACCGTGAGGCTGAGGGAGGGGAGTCAGCAGGAGGTTTCTGTGTCAGTGTTTGATCTGACACAGTGAGGCTGAGGGAGGGGGGTCAGCAGGAGGTTTCTGTGTCAGTGTTTGATCTGACACCGTGAGGCTGAGGGAGGGGGGTCAGCAGGAGGTTTCTGTGTCAGTGTTTGATCTGACACCGTGAGGCTGAGGGAGGGGGTGTCAGCAGGAGGTTTCTGTGTCAGTGTTTGATCTGACACCGTGAGGCTGAGGGAGGGGAGTCAGCAGGAGGTTTCTGTGTCAGTGTTTGATCTGACACCGTGAGGCTGAGGGAGAGGGGTCAGCAGGAGGTTTCTGTGTCAGTGTTTGATCTGACACCGTGAGGCTGAGGGAGGGGGGTCAGCAGGAGGTTTCTGTGTCAGTGTTTGATCTGACACCGTGAGGCTGAGGGGGGGGTCAGCAGGAGGTTTCTGTGTCAGTGTTTGATCTGACACCGTGAGGCTGAGGGAGGGGGGTCAGCAGGAGGTTTCTGTGTCAGTGTTTGATCTGACACCGTGAGGGGGGGGGGGGTCAGCAGGAGGTTTCTGTGTCAGTGTTTGATCTGACACCGTGAGGCTGAGGGAGGGGGGTCAGCAGGAGGTTTCTGTGTCAGTGTTTGATCTGACACCATGAGACTGAGGGAGGGGGGTCAGCAGGAGGTTTCTGTGTCAGTGTTTGATCTGACACCGTGAGGCTGAGGGAGGGGGTGTCAGCAGGAGGTTTCTGTGTCAGTGTTTGATCTGACACCGTGAGGCTGAGGGAGGGGGTCAGCAGGAGGTTTCTGTGTCAGTGTTTGATCTGACACCGTGAGGCTGAGGGAGGGGGGGTCAGCAGGAGGTTTCTGTGTCAGTGTTTGATCTGACACCGTGAGGTTGAGGGAGGGGAGTCAGCAGGAGGTTTCTGTGTCAGTGTTTGATCTGACACCGTGAGGCTGAGGGAGGGGAGTCAGCAGGAGGTTTCTGTGTCAGTGTTTGATCTGACACCGTGAGGCTGAGGGAGGGGCGTCAGCAGGAGGTTTCTATGTCAGTGTTTGATCCGACACCGTGAGGCTGAGGGAGGGGGGTCAGCAGGAGGTTTCTGTGTCAGTGTTTGATCCGACACCGTGAGGCTGAGGGAGGGGGGTCAGCAGGAGGTTTCTGTGTCAGTGTTTGATCTGACCCCGTGTGGCTGAGGGAGGGGTGGGGGGTCAGCAGGAGGTTTCTGTGTCAGTGTTTGATCTGACCCCGTGAGGCTGAGGGTGGGGGGGGTCAGCGGGAGGTTTCTGTGTCAGTGTTTGATCGTTCACCGTGAGGCTGAGGGAGGGGGGTCAGCAGGAGGTTTCTGTGTCAGCGTTTGATCTGACACCGTGAGGCTGAGGGAGGGGGGTCAGCAGGAGGTTTCTGTGTCAGTGTTTGATCCGACACCGTGAGGCTGAGGGAGGGGGGTCAGCAGGAGGTTTCTGTGTCAGTGTTTGATCTGACACCGTGAGGCTGAGGGAGGGGGGTCAGCAGGAGGTTTCTGTGTCAGTGTTTGATCTGACACCGTGAGGCTGAGGGAGGGGGGTCAGCAGGAGGTTTCTGTGTCAGTGTTTGATCTGACACCGTGAGGCTGAGGGGGCGGGGGGGGTGGTCAGCAGGAGGTTTCTGTGTCAGTGTTTGATCTGACACCGTGAGGCCGAGGGAGGGGTTCAGCAGGAGGTTTCTGTGTCAGTGTTTGATCTGACACCGTGAGGCTGAGGGAGGGGGGTCAGCAGGAGGTTTCTGTGTCAGTGTTTGATCTGACACCGTGAGGCTGAGGGAGGGGGGTCAGCAGGAGGTTTCTGTGTCAGTGTTTGATCTGACACCGTGAGGCTGAGGGAGGGGGGTCAGCAGGAGGTGTCTGTGTCAGTGTTTGATCTGACACCGTGAGGCTGAGGGGGGGAGTCAACAGGAGGTTTCTGTGTCAGTGTTTGATCTGACACCGTGAGGCTGAGGGAGGGGAGGGGGGTCAGCAGGAGGTTTCCGTGTAAGTGTTTGATCTGACCCCGTGAGGCTGAGGGAGGGGGGTCAGCAGGAGGTTTCTGTGTCAGTGTTTGATCTGACACCGTGAGGCTGAGGGGGCGAGTCAGCAGGCGGTTTCTGTGTAAGTGTTTGATCTGACACCGTGAGGCTGAGGGAGGGGAGGGGGGTCAGCAGGAGGTTTCCGTGTCAGTGTTTGATCTGACACCGTGAGGCTGAGGGAGGGGGGTCAGCAGGAGGTTTCTGTGTCAGTGTTTGATCTGACACCGTGAGGCTGAGGGAGGGGGGTCAGCAGGAGGTTTCTGTGTCAGTGTTTGATCTGACACCGTGAGGCTGAGGGAGGGGGGTCAGCAGGATGTTTCTGTGTCAGTGTTTGATCTGACACCGTGAGGCTGAGGGAGGGGGGTCAGCAGGAGGTTTCTGTGTCAGTGTTTGATCTGACACCGTGAGGCTGAGGGAGGGGAGGGGGGTCAGCAGGAGGTTTCCGTGTCAGTGTTTGATCTGACACCGTGAGGCTGAGGGAGGGGGGGGGTCAGCAGGAGGTTTCTGTGTCAGTGTTTGATCTGACACCGTGAGGCTGAGGGAGGGGTGTCAGCAGGAGGTTTCTGTGTCAGTGTTTGATCTGACACCGTGAGGCTGAGGGAGGGGGGTCAGCAGGAGGTTTCTGTGTCAGTGTTTGATCTGACACCGTGAGGCTGAGGGAGGGGGGTCAGCAGGAGGTTTCTGTGTCAGTGTTTGATCAGAAACCGTGAGGCTGAGGGAGGGGGGTCAGCAGGAGGTTTCTGTGTCAGTGTTTGATCTGACACCGTGAGGCTGAGGGAGGGGGGTCAGCAGGATGTTTCTGTGTCAGTGTTTGATCTGACACCGTGAGGCTGAGGGAGGGGGGTCAGCAGGAGGTTTCTGTGTCAGTGTTTGATCTGACACCGTGAGGCTGAGGGAGGGGGGGGGTCAGCAGGAGGTTTCTGTGTCAGTGTTTGATCTGACACCGTGAGGCTGAGGGAGGGGGGTCAGCAGGAGGTTTCTGTGTCAGTGTTTGATCTTACACCGTGAGGCTGAGGGAGGGGGGTCAGCAGGAGGTTTCTGTGTCAGTGTTTCATCTGTCACCGTGAGGCTGAGGGAGGGGAGTCAGCAGGAGGTTTCTGTGTCAGTGTTTGATCTGACACCGTGAGGCTGAGGGGAGGGGGGGGTCAGCAGGAGGTTTCTGTGTCAGTGTTTGATCTGACACCGTGAGGCTGAGGGAGGGGGGTCAGCAGGAGGTTTCTGTGTCAGTGTTTGATCTGACACCGTGAGGCTGAGGGAGGGGGGTCAGCAGGAGGTTTCTGTGTCAGTGTTTCATCTGTCACCGTGAGGCTGAGGGAGGGGAGTCAGCAGGAGGTTTCTGTGTCAGTGTTTGATCTGACACCGTGAGGCTGAGGGAGGGGGGTCAGCAGGAGGTTTCTGTGTCAGTGTTTGATCTGACACCGTGAGGCTGAGGGAGGGGGGTCAGCAGGAGGTTTCTGTGTCAGTGTTTGATCTGACAGCGTGAGGCTGAGGGAGGGGGGTTAGCAGGAGGTTTCTGTGTCAGTGTTTGATCTGACACCGTGAGGCTGAGGGAGGGGGGTCAGCAGGAGGTTTCTGTGTCAGTATTTGATCTGACACCGTGAGGCTGAGGGGGGGAGTCAGCAGGAGGTTTCTGTGTCAGTGTTTGATCTGACACCGTGAGGCTGAGGGAGGGGAGGGGGGTCAGCAGGAGGTTTCCGTGTCAGTGTTTGATCTGACTCCGTGAGGCTGAGGGAGGGGGGTCAGCAGGAGGTTTCTGTGTCAGTGTTTGATCTGACACCGTGAGGCTGAGGGGGGGAGTCAGCAGGAGGTTTCTGTGTCAGTGTTTGATCTGACACCGTGAGGCTGAGGGAGGGGAGGGGGGTCAGCAGGAGGTTTCCGTGTCAGTGTTTGATCTGACACCGTGAGGCTGAGGGAGGGGGGTCAGCAGGAGGTTTCTGTGTCAGTGTTTGATCTGACACCGTGAGGCTGAGGAGGGGAGTCAGCAGGAGGTTTCTGTGTCAGTGTTTGATCTGACACCGTGAGGCTGAGGGAGGGGGGTCAGCAGGAGGTTTCTGTGTCAGTGTTTGATCTGACACCGTGAGGCTGAGGGAGGGGGGTCAGCAGGAAGTTTCTGTGTCAGTGTTTGATCTGACACCGTGAGGCTGAGGGAGGGGGGGGTCAGCAGGAGGTTTCTGTGTCAGTGTTTGATCTGACACCGTGAGGCTGAGGGAGGGGGGTCAGCAGGAGGTTTCTGTGTCAGTGTTTGATATGACACCGTGAGGCTGAGGGAGGGGGGTCAGCAGGAAGTTTCTGTGTCAGTGTTTGATCTGACACCGTGAGGCTGAGGGAGGGGAGGGGGGTCAGCAGGAGGTTTCCGTGTCAGTGTTTGATCTGACACCGTGAGGCTGAGGGAGGGGGGGGTCAGCAGGAGGTTTCTGTGTCAGTGTTTGATCTGACACCGTGAGGCTGAGGGAGGGGGGTCAGCAGGAGGTTTCTGTGTCAGTGTTTGATCTGACACCGTGAGGCTGAGGGAGGGGGGTCAGCAGGAGGTTTCTGTGTCAGTGTTTGATCTGACACCGTGAGGCTGAGGGAGGGGGGGGTCAGCAGGAGGTTTCTGTGTCAGTGTTTGATCTGACACCGTGAGGCTGAGGGAGGGGAGTCAGCAGGAGGTTTCTGTGTCAGTGTTTGATCTGACACCGTGAGGCTGAGGGAGGGGGGTCAGCAGGATGTTTCTGTGTCAGTGTTTGATCTGACACCATGAGGCTGAGGGAGGGGGGTCAGCAGGAGGTTTCTGTGTCAGTGTTTGATCTGACACCGTGAGGCTGAGGGGGGGGTCAGCAGGAGGTTTCTGTGTCAGTGTTTGATCTGACACCTTGAGGCTGAGGGAGGGGGGTCAGCAGGAGGTTTCTGTGTCAGTGTTTGATCTGACACCGTGAGGGAGGGGGGGGGGGTCAGCAGGAGGTTTCTGTGTCAGTGTTTGATCTGACACCGTGAGGCTGAGGGAGGGGGGACTGTCAGCAGGAGGTTTCTGTGTCAGTGTTTGATCTGACACCGTGAGGTTGAGGGAGGGGAGTCAGCAGGAGGTTTCTGTGTCAGTGTTTGATCTGACACCGTGAGGCTGAGGGAGGGGAGTCAGCAGGAGGTTTCTGTGTCAGTGTTTGATCTGACACCGTGAGGCTGAGGGAGGGGGGTCAGCAGGAGGTTTCTGTGTCAGTGTTTGATCCGACACCGTGAGGCTGAGGGAGGGGGGTCAGCAGGAGGTTTCTGTGTCAGTGTTTGATCCGACACCGTGAGGCTGAGGGAGGGGGGTCAGCAGGAGGTTTCTGTGTCAGTGTTTGATCTGACCCCGTGAGGCTGAGGGAGGGGGGGGGTCAGCAGGAGGTTTCTGTGTCAGTGTTTGATCTGACCCCGTGAGGCTGAGGGGGGGTGGGTCAGCAGGAGGTTTCTGTGTCAGTGTTTGATCGTTCACCGTGAGGCTGAGGGAGGGGGGTCAGCAGGAGGTTTCTGTGTCAGTGTTTGATCTGACACCGTGAGGCTGAGGGAGGGGGGTCAGCAGGACGTTTCTGTGTCAGTGTTTGATCCGACACCGTGAGGCTGAGGGAGGGGGATCAGCAGGAGGTTTCTGTGTCAGTGTTTGATCCGACACCGTGAGGCTGAGGGAGGGGGGTCAGCAGGAGGTTTCTGTGTCAGTGTTTGATCTGACCCCGTGAGGCTGAGGGAGGGGGGGGGTCAGCAGGAGGTTTCTGTGTCAGTGTTTGATCTGACCCCGTGAGGCTGAGGGGGGGTGGGTCAGCAGGAGGTTTCTGTGTCAGTGTTTGATCGTTCACCGTGAGGCTGAGGGAGGGGGGTCAGCAGGAGGTTTCTGTGTCAGTGTTTGATCTGACACCGTGAGGCTGAGGGAGGGGGGTCAGCAGGAGGTTTCTGTGTCAGTGTTTGATCCGACACCGTGAGGCTGAGGGAGGGGGGTCAGCAGGAGGTTTCTGTGTCAGTGTTTGATCTGACACCGTGAGGCTGAGGGAGGGGGGTCAGCAGGAGGTTTCTGTGTCAGTGTTTGATCTGACACCGTGAGGCTGAGGGGGGGGGGGTCAGCAGGAGGTTTCTGTGTCAGTGTTTGATCTGACACCGTGAGGCTGAGGGAGGGGCGTCAGCAGGAGGTTTCTATGTCAGTGTTTGATCCGACACCGTGAGGCTGAGGGAGGGGGGTCAGCAGGAGGTTTCTGTGTCAGTGTTTGATCTGACACCGTGAGGCTGAGGGAGGGGGGTCAGCAGGATGTTTCTGTGTCAGTGTTTGATCTGACACCGTGAGGCTGAGGGAGGGGTGTCAGCAGGAGGTTTCTGTGTCAGTGTTTGATCTGACACCGTGAGGCTGAGGGAGGGGAGGGGGGTCAGCAGGAGGTTTCCGTGTCAGTGTTTGATCTGACACCGTGAGGCTGAGGGAGGGGTGGGTCAGCAGGAGGTTTCCGTGTCAGTGTTTGATCTGACACCGTGAGGCTGAGGGAGGGGGGTCAGCAGGAGGTTTCTGTGTCAGTGTTTGATCTGACACCGTGAGGCTGAGGGAGGGGGGTCAGCAGGAGGTTTCTGTGTCAGTGTTTGATCGGACACCGTGAGGCTGAGGGAGGGGGGTCAGCAGGAGGTTTCTGTGTCAGTGTTTGATCTGACACCGTGAGGCTGAGGGAGGGGAGGGGGGTCAGCAGGAGGTTTCCGTGTCAGTGTTTGATCTGACACCGTGAGGCTGAGGGAGGGGTGTCAGCAGGAGGTTTCTGTGTCAGTGTTTGATCTGACACCGTGAGGCTGAGGGAGGGGAGGGGGGTCAGCAGGAGGTTTCCGTGTCAGTGTTTGATCTGACACCGTGAGGCTGAGGGAGGGGTGGGTCAGCAGGAGGTTTCTGTGTCAGTGTTTGATCTGACACCGTGAGGCTGAGGGAGGGGGGTCAGCAGGAGGTTTCTGTGTCAGTGTTTGATCTGACACCGTGAGGCTGAGGGAGGGGGGTCAGCAGGAGGTTTCTGTGTCAGTGTTTGATCTGTCACCGTGAGGCTGAGGGAGGGGAGTCAGCAGGAGGTTTCTGTGTCAGTGTTTGATCTGACACCGTGAGGCTGAGGGGGGGGGGGGTCAGCAGGAGGTTTCTGTGTCAGTGTTTGATCTGACACCGTGAGGCTGAGGGAGGGGGGTCAGCAGGAGGTTTGTGTGTCAGTGTTTGATCTGACACCGTGATGCTGAGGGAGGGGGGTCAGCAGGAGGTTTCTGTGTCAGTGTTTGATCTGACACCGTGAGGCTGAGGGAGGGGGGTCAGCAGGAGGTTTCTGTGTCAGTGTTTGATCTGACACCGTGAGGCTGAGGGAGGGGGGTCAGCAGGAGGTTTCTGTGTCAGTGTTTGATCTGACACCGTGAGGCTGAGGGGGGGAGTCAGCAGGAGGTTTCTGTGTTAGTGTTTGATCTGACACCGTGAGGCTGAGGGAGGGGAGGGGTGTCAGCAGGAGGTTTCCGTGTCAGTGTTTGATCTGACACCGTGAGGCTGAGGGAGGGGCGTCAGCAGGAGGTTTCTGTGTCAGTGTTTGATCTGACACCGTGAGGCTGAGGGGGGGAGTCAGCAGGAGGTTTCTGTGTCAGTGTTTGATCTGACACCGTGAGGCTGAGGGAGGGGAGGGGGGTCAGCAGGAGGTTTCTGTGTCAGTGTTTGATCTGACACCGTGAGGCTGAGGGAGGGGGGTCAGCAGGAGGTTTCTGTGTCAGTGTTTGATCTGACACTGTGAGGCTGAGGGGGGGAGTCAGCAGGAGGTTTCTGTGTTAGTGTTTGATCTGACACCGTGAGGCTGAGGGAGGGGAGGGGGGTCAGCAGGAGGTTTCTGTGTCAGTGTTTGATCTGACACCGTGAGGCTGAGGGAGGGGGGTCAGCAGGAGGTTTCTGTGTCAGTGTTTGATCTGACACTGTGAGGCTGAGGGGGGGAGTCAGCAGGAGGTTTCTGTGTCAGTGTTTGATCTGACACCGTGAGGCTGAGGGAGGGGGTTCAGCAGGAGGTTTTTGTGTCAGTGTTTGATCTGACACCGTGAGGCTGAGGGAGGGGGGTCAGCAGGAGGTTTCTGTGTCAGTGTTTGATCTGACACCGTGAGGCTGAGGGAGGGGGGTCAGCAGGAGGTTTCTGTGTCAGTGTTTGATCTGACACCGTGAGGCTGAGGGAGGGGGTGGTCAGAAGGAGGTTTCTGTGTCAGTGTTTGATCTGACACCGTGAGGCTGAGGGAGGGGGGTCAGCAGGAGGTTTCTGTGTCAGTGTTTGATCTGTCACCGTGAGGCTGAGGGAGGGGAGTCAGCAGGAGGTTTCCGTGTCAGTGTTTGATCTGACACCGTGAGGTGTTGTTATGTCACATTGTTGTTTGAGCAGTCTGTAGGACACCTCTCCCAAATCTAGCCCTTGCCCCAGACGTTAGGAAGGAGGGGTTTCCAGAGTTTTCAGGGCTTTTTATTTATGTCACTGTCAACTGAAGGGCCTGTCCTGTGCTGTTTGACACTGACTCTATTTCTCTTGTGATTGGACAATCCAAGGTCTCACTCCTTCAGTTCCTCCCAGTGCCTTGTCTCTTCCAAAGATTTCTATAATATTTTCTCTATTAAGACATCGTTCAATTCCATTTTTAAACTACCTACGTGTATGTCTGTATCTTTCCCTGTCATCTCCTCCAGCCGCTGCATCCATCTGTATCTCAGTAACCCTCCATATCTCCACAATCTTTATCTCAAACTCCAGACCCATCTATCGCTGTAAATTCTGTCAGCCCCCACAGCTCTCCCTATCTCTACAACTTCCAGCTGATACACCTCTCCCTGTATCCTGTGACTGAATTTAAAAATACCTCACTAACCTGTTCTAGCATGCACAGGCCACGCTATCTCTCGGCCATCTCTAGCCATGTTTTCCTATCTCTGAAACATCTGCAGCTTGCTTTCCGATCACTGTAACATCTCCAGCCTTGCCGTCCTATCTCTGTAACATCTCCAGCCTTGCTTTCCTATGTCTGTAACATCTGCAAACTTGCTTTCCTATCTCTGTAACATCTCCGTCCTTGCTTTCCTCTCTCTGTAACATCTTCAGCCTTGCTTTCCTATCTCTGTAACATCTCCGGCCTTGCTTTCCAACACACCTCAGTGAATTGGTTATATATCTTCTCCTGTATTTTCATCTTTCTGGGGCTCTATAAAATATCCCCAAAAGTGTGTTCTGTCATCGTTTTGATCCTAACCTCATCCCATAAATCCTCATTTGAAGACACTTCCAAGATATTGTCCCTCCTTACTGCAGTATCTGACTCCTTAATTAATAATCCAACACCATCTCCTCTTCAACCCCCTCTCATGTCCTGCCCACATTTTACCGTATAACAGAATATTGAGTTGTTGGCCCTGACCTCCCTCAAACACGTCTCTGTGATGGCAAAAATGTCACACCTCCACATATCAATTCATTCCCTTACCACATCAGTCTGTCTGATAATATTCCTAGCATTAACGTAAGCTGGAACATAACACCTGGAATTCTCTGTACCTCAGAGTTCTTCAGTCATTCACTATTTATTGTCAGGCTGCTCAAACCATGAACCAAAATTATAACTCTGGCACTGAATGAACATTTGTTGAACTGTATTTTTTTGGTTTAAGAAAATATATTCATCAAGTGCAACTTTCCAGAATGACCAGTCAGCTCCACATACAATAAAGTGCTGATGTTTTATTCCCTGCTCCGAGTGCAGAGGGGACAGCCCGCAGTAATGGAGAAAGTGAGGACTGCAGTTGATAGAGATCAGAGTCGAAAGGTGTGGTGCTGGAAAAGCACAGCAGGTCAGACAGCATCCGAGGAGGAGGAGAGTTGATGTTTCGGGCATAAGCCCTTCATCAGGAAGGCATTGGTGTATTCCTTTTTTTCATTCTGTGATTCAGAGGACATTGGGAACCGTATTTACTCAGGCAGGCAGCACTCTATATAGCATTGAAATGGAAACAGTGAATCAGTTGGTTGGACAGGGTGTAGAAAAGTTAATCAGAGGTACAGACTGATTGAAGTACAAACATAAGGATAGATAAATAACCTGGATCAGATGGGGTATACCTGAGGTTACTCCAGGAAGTGATGGGAGAGATTTGTGTGCCTTTGGTTATAACCTTTGCATTGTCATTGTCCACTGGAGTAGTGACAGATGATTGAGGGATGGCAAATGTTATTCCCTTGTTCAGGAAAGGGAAATAGGGATAACCATGGGAATGACAGAACTGTCAGTCTTACATCAGTGGTGGGCAAATTATTGGAGATGGTCCTGAGAGGCAGGATTTACAACTACTTAGAAAACCATAGTTTGTTCAGAGATAGTCAGCATGGCTTTGTGAGGAGCAGGTCATCCCTCAGAAACCTTATTGAATTCTTTGAAGATGTGAAAAAACACACTGATGAAGGTAGACTAGTAGATGTGTTGAACAACAATTTTAGCAAGGCATTTGATAAGGTTCCCCATTGTGGGCACATTCAGAAGTTAAGGGGGCATGGGGCACAGGGAAATTGGGATGTCTGGATATGGATTTGGCTGGCCCATACAAGACAGAGGGTAGTAGCAGAAGGGAAGTATTCGGCCTGGACATCAGCGACCAATGGCGTTCCACAGGGATCTGCTCTGGGACCTGTGCTTTTGTGATTTTTATAGATGAGTTTGATGAGTAAGTGGAATGGTGGGTTATTAAGTTTGCCGATGACATAAAGGTTGGTGGAATTGTGGATAGTGTGGAGGCTTGGAATAGGTTACAAGAGGACATTGACAGGATGCAGAGCTGGGCTGATTAGTGGCAGATACAGGTAAACTTTAATGATTGCGAAGCAATTTATTTTGGAAAATTGTATTTGCATACACCACACAGAGTTAAAGGCAAAATTCTTGGCAGCGTGGATTGACAGAGGGATCTTTGGCTCCATATCCATAGATCCCACAAAATTGCCACCCAAGTTGGCAGGGTTGTTCAGAAGATGTATAGTGTGTTGACTTTCATTGACAGGGGGATTGAGATTAAGAGCGGGGAGGTTAATGCTCAGCTCTATAAAGCTGTGGTTCAACCACACTTGGAATTTTGGGTTCAGTTCTGGTTGCCTCATAATAGGAAAAATGTGGAAGCCTCAGAGAGTGTGCAGAGCAGATCTACTAGGATGCTGCCTGGATGGAGGACATGTCTTAGGAAGAAAGGTTGAGAGAGCTAGGGCTTTTCTCACTGGAGCAAAGAGGATGAAGGTGACATAATAGAGGTGTACAAGATGTTGAGAGAATAGAAAAGTGAATAGCCAGAGCCTTTTCCCAGGGCTGAATTGGCTATCAACAAAGGGCATAACTTTAAGGTGATTGGAGGAAGGTTAGAGAAGATGTCAGAGGTAGGTTCTTTATTCAGAGAGTGTTGGGCGGGCAGACGGAATGCACCCCCAGTGGTGGTAGTAGGATCAGATACATTAGGGATAGTTAAGAAGACTCTTGGATAGGAACATGGAAGTTAGTACATTGAAGGGTTTGTAGGTTAGTCTGATCTAAGAGTAGGATAAAAGGCCCACAAAACATTGAGGGCTGAAGGGCTCTTACTGTGCTGTACTGTTCTGTGTTCCAAGTTTCACTCAGTTTGTGGATTCTCATTAATTGGTAATTGTTTGAGGGAGAGAGGTGTGCGAGGGAGTGAGGTTTGTGAGGTCAGGAGGCCGGGATGGGACGTTAGACCAAGACTTCCAGTTTTGATGTGCATTGTTACATTCACCTGAATGCCTGCACAATATGCGTGGTTACCTAGACCAGACAAAATCCACCAGGTTCAGTTATTAAAACGATTCTTGGCTTGCTGTTTGCTCCTGGTTCCTTAAGATACATTCTATTGGATGACCTATGAATTAGTATCTGACCAACCACAAACATGTACAATTTTATTTTGATACTGTTGAATATGAAGGTGCATTTATTAGATACAGTTTCAGAGGGTTCACTGTGAAACACAAAATGCTGCAATAGACTGTCAATTGTGAACATTTTCACCCAGTGTCTGGTCCACGGGACAAATGTATGGAGTCTGGGGGACAAGCCAGATGTCATCACCATAAGTAACTTTGTGTCGTGTGATTCTGAGACTCCATGGCCATACATCTGCTCCATGGGCCAGACTCTGACTGAGGATAAATTTGTAAGACCTGGTTCCTGGTCAGTCGCTGGTATCTAATTTAGACAGCATTTGTACCTACACTGAGAGCAGTGATAGCCTGTTGGCTAGTTTCCTGCTGCTGAAGGTGGATTCCAAATGATTCTCCTTGAGGGAATATTTGGATGACTGCCCTGACTCAGTTTGGAAACTCTCTGGTCAGATTCAGGAGCAGGCCAGTGTCTCACCCAGTGCCACAGGCATCTGTGAGGTCCTGTAGCACTGTACCCGAATTCAGGCCTTTTGGAATCCACTTTTAATTCGGTCATGATGTAAAGTGATGGGTTTACTGACCTGAACAATGATCAGGAGTTTGCCATGTTTGTGAATTGGGAAACAATAAGGTATGAGCTACAATTATTCAACTGCACAATATCTGAAAAATCTCTGAAAACAATTAAGTTGATTCTACATTGAGGGAATTAAATTTTAAACACCAAACAACCATTTATGATACAAAGGTAAGGTGAATTGGCCATGCTAAATTGCCCGTAGTGTTAGGTAAGGGGTAGATGTAGGGGTATGGGTGGGTTGCGCTTCAGCGGGGCGGTGTGGACGTGTTGGGCCGAAGGGCCTGTTTCCACACTGTAAGTAATCTAATCTAATCTAATCTAATGCACATTTTGTTTTGTATCGAAAAAGAACATGTCTGACTATTTTGCTGATCACAATTACACATTGAATCTCAGTCTTGAAATGCATACATTGTTGCTCTATCATTTGCAAAGTGGTTGACCTCTGACTGATTGCATATTCAGAGTGAGCAAATGATTGAACAATCAATTCGACTTATCATTCTTACACATTTAAATATAATCAATCGATTTAATTTCTCACTGAAATGTGTGACCTCCAGCTATTTGCCAACAATTCTATTAGTTTTAAAATAACAATGGAAAAGGACAGACAAGTACTTAAAGTTGAAGTTCTAACTTGGAGAAAGGACAATTTCAACGTTATTCGGCAAAAACTTTTAAAAGCTGATGGCAGCAGATGTTCGCGGGGAAAGGGATGGCTGGAAAATGGAAAGCGTACAGAAATGAAATAACGAGAGTCCAGAGACAGTATATTCTTGTTAGGGTGAAAGGAAAGGCTGGTAGGTATAGAGAGTGCTGAATGACTAAAGCAATTGAGGGTCTAGTTAAGAAAAAGAAGGAAGCATATGTCAGGTACAGGCAGGATAGATCGAGTGAATCCTCAGAAGAGTATAAAGGCAGTAGGAGCATACTAAAGAGGGAAATCAGGAAGGCAAAAAGGCAACATGAGATATCTTTGGCAAATTGAGTTCAGAAGAATCCAAAAGGATTTTACAAATACATTGAGGACAAAAGGGGGAATAGGGAGAGAATAGAGCCCTCAAAGATCAGCAATGTGCTTTTGTGTGGAGCCGCAGGAGATGGGTAGATACTAAACGAGTATTTTGTATCAGTGTTTACTCAAGAGAAGACATGGGAGATGTAGATATATAGAGAAATAGATGGTAACATCTTGAAAAATGTCCTTATTACAGAGGAGAAAGTGATGATGTCTTGAAACGTATAAAAGTGGTAAATCCCCAGGATCTGATCGATCCAGTTTACCCTACAACTCTGTGCGAAGCTAGGGAAGTAATTGCTAGGCCTCTTACTGAGATACTTGTACAATTAATAGTCACAGGTGAGGTGTCAGAAGACTGGAGGTTGGCGAACGTGGTGTCTGTTTAAGAAAGGTGGTAAGGACAAGCCAGGAAATATAGACCATTGAGTCTGAAGTCAGTGGAGGGAATCCTGAGGGACAAGTTGTACATTTACTTGGGAAGGCAAGGACTGATTAGGGAGAGTCAATATGGCTTTGTGCGTGGGAAATCATGTCTTACAAATCTGATTGAGTATTTTTACAGAAGTAGCAAAAAAGGATTGATGAGGGCAGAGCAGTAGACGTGATCAAAAAGGACTTCAGTAAGGCATTCGAGGTTTGCAAGTGTAGATCTCGTGGGATACAGGGAGAACTAGCCATTTTGATACAGAACTGACTTAAGGTAGAACGCAGATGGTGGTGGTGCTGAGTTGATTTTCAGATTGTTGGCATGTGACCAGTGGAGTGTCACAAGGATCGGTGCTGGGTCCACTACTTTTAGTCATTCATATAAATGATTTGATTGTGAGTATAAGAGGTATAGTTAGTAAATTTGCTGATGACACTCAAATTGGAGGTGTAGTGGACAGCGAAGGTTAACTCATATTAAGATGGGATTTTGATTAGATGGGCCAATGGGCTGAGGAGTGATAGATTGAGTTTAATTTAGGTAAATACGAGATGCTGAAATTTGGGAAAGCAAATCTTAGCAGGATTTATACTCTTAATGGTGAGGTCCAATTGAGTGCTGCTGAACAAAGAGAATTAGAGTGCAGGTTCATTGTTCCTTGAAAGTAGAGTCACACATAGATGAGACAGTGAAGAAGATATTTGGTATGCTTTTCTTAATTGGCCAGACCATTGAGGACAGTGGTTGGAAGGTCGTGGTGCAGCTGTACAGGAGGTTAGTTAGGCCACTTTTGGAATATTATGTGCAATTCTGGTCTCCATCCTAAACTTGAAAGGGTTCTGAAAAGATTTACAAGAATGTTGCCAAGGTTGGATGTTTGAACTATAGGTGGAGGTTGAATAGGCTAGGGATATTTTCCCTGGAACGTTGGAGGCTGAGGGGTGACCTTATAGAGGTCTATAAAACCATGAGGGGCATGAATGGGGAAATAGGCAAGCTATTTTCCCTGGTGTGGGGGAGTCCAGAACTAGACGGCATAGGTTTAGGTTGGGATGGAAAAATATAAAAGAGACCTAAGGGGGCAACTTTTTCGTACAAAGGGTGGTACGTGTATGGAATGAGCTGCCAGAGGATGTGGTGGAGGCTAGTACAATTGCAAATTTAAGAGGCATTTGGATGTGCACATGAATTTGAAGGGTTTGGAGAGATATGGGCTGGGTGTTGGCAGGTGGGACTAGATTGGGTTGGGATATCTGGACGGCATGGACGGGTTGGACCGAAGGGTTGGTTTCCATGCTGTCCATCTCTATGACTCTATGGTTGTCATGCAGCCCATCATCTCTGTACCAGCTCGGTATGAGCTAAATCCTCACTCTAACTCTGCTGCAACTCACTGTAACTCAATACATTTTGCTATCTGTGTCTGTTTTTTTCCTGAATATCCCGTCCAGATATAAACAATCTGAACAACCTGTATAACCTGTGATTTAACAGTATCTATATAAAATATAATTCTGTACATCACATTTAAAGACGACCTATTCTGTTCACATTGTCGTTCAGCATTCCATGTACCAAAGGTCATCTGTTTTCTTGCTCTGCATTTCATTTCATTCCATTTGTCAGAAATAGTGATGGTTGAAGACTCATGACTGGGAGTTACTGTACTCCCTTCAGGGCTCTTCATCCTCTGGCCCCAGTCCTTTCTGTCTCATAGCCAATATAATATTCATTCCTTCCCATACACATTAATTCATGGCATTTAATGAACAAAGCTTTGGTACCTTGTTATGGAGCAGGCCCGACGCCTCAAAACATTTTTAAGCAAATAGCCCAGACCGCAATATTGTTATTTGTTGAAAGTATGTGTATGGTGGATATTCCCAGACTGAATTAGCTGGTCCGACTGCCGACGTTTAAATAAACAGAATTTAATTACAAAAGTATGGAATGAAACACAAAGAAATGAAAATCCAGTACCTGAATAATTCTTCCGATCCGAACTTGACAGGCTGACACAACTTAATGATGTTGTTCCAGATTACTTGCAATAATCACAGTTAACAAACCCCTGAGCACAAAAAGTAAAAATTACACAGAAAAAGCTTACAAAGGTTACAAAGTCAGGAGGCAGAAGGAGGACGAGAGCGTCTAGATTCGACCATGATCCTGACTCAACTAACCCTCGAACTGTACTGACCTGTGCAGCTGGAGAGCTGGCCACATCCCCTTGATTACACCAGTTTTTTGTTGGAGACTTGAAAGCCTTCTGCCCGAGACATTATTTGTTTGTTAAAAACTAAAGCACCCTCATGAAGCATTCAAAATTGAGACATGTTGGAACGTTGGGATGGTTAGAAAATCTCTGAACACAGTTCGAGAACATCATAACTTTGTAAGGTGGCTACCTTTGTGACGACTCCCCTGATATATAACTGAATCATCAATATCCAAAGATGTCTTCAGGTTTCAACACACCCTCCCCCCCCCACCCCGCCCCCCCAAAAAGAAATTGTGGTTAAAATACGGATGTACGTACATTTACTATAAACATGCAAAAATGCGCAACTACACCCGGATTCAGTGTGTGGTATTCCCATCACTGAGTGCCTCAATCTGTCATTCAAGTATTGACAATGCATCAACAATCGTGTTTTCAAGACCTGCCACATGTACAATTTTCTTATTGAATGGCTGCACCAAAAGGCTCCAGCAAAATAGTCTCGCATGTTTGTACTTAAATTTCTCCAAAAACGTCAATGGTTTATGTTCAATGTAAATGGTTGTCTCAGATGTGTTGCTGCTAATATAAATACTGAAACATTGTAGTGCTAACACAAAGCTCACAGTCATTTCACAACTGTTGAATATTTCTACCATTGAGCATTCAACTTTTCGGAGAAATACTTAATAGGTCTCTCTCTCTTCTCATCGTTTTCCTGCAGGAGCCCAGCACCGACACGCACATCAGTCACATTTAAAGCCACCTTGAATGGTTGTGCATAATAAGGTATGACTGATAGTGGGGCAGTGGTTAATACATATTTCATGCCTTCAAATGCCTTTTGACAGTCCTCTGTCCACTGAAACCTCTCGTCTTTTTTCAACAATTCAATGAGTGGAGCAGTCACATTGCGAAAATGAGGCACAATTCTTCGATAAAATCTACACAATTCCAGGAACCATAGTACTGCTCCTTTTGTCAACGGTATGGGAAATTCCCCAATTGTCTTCACTTTTACATCCCATGACACCGTTTATCTATGTCCAATAGCATGGCCCAGGAAGGTGATTTGTGCTTTGGCAAATTCAATTTTTGCCAGGTTTACCACCAAGCCTGCCTTCTGATGCCGAATAATCAAATCCAATAAATGCTGTAAATGTTCCTTCCATGACTGATTAAAATTCACCAAGTCATCAATGCACATCACACATTGGATAATCTGGTAATTTATTGGTTAGTCCCTGAAATGTGTCCGGCACAAATTTCATACCAAATGTAAGTTGCTTGTCCCACATTTTCAACACAGTCTTCCAATTGCGGAACTGGGCACAGATCAATCCTTTTAACTGCATTGACTTTACAATAGTCCACACATAACCATTGGGTACCTTTTAGCTTTGGCACCATGACTATGGGTGAGTTCCAGTCACTGTAACACATGCTGATTATGTCGTCTTAGAGCATGCATTCAATCTCCTTCTGAACCTGTGCCAACTTTAGAGGATTATGCCCGTAAGGATGTTGCTTACTCATCACAGCATCACCTATAGTTACATTATGTACAATTGGGTTAGTACTTCCAAGTTAATTTCTGCTTATCTTCCCATGTAATAGTAATAACTCTTTCTCGTCATTACAATTTTTCTCAGAAAAGTAACTCAATAATTTATCGAAATTTCAGACAACTACCTCATTGTCCACTTTATTTAAGGAACACCATAATCATTAACACCTTCTCCCCTTGCTTTCCTTGCTTCCCTGTCAAAATAACTTTTGAGCATATTCACATGACATACGCTGCGAGATAGCTTATTGTCTGGAGTCCTTATCAAGTAATTACCCCACTCAATATCCTTTTTATTTTACAAGGTCCACTAAACCTTGCTTTTCAAGGTTCAACTATCACTGTAAGCAACAGTAATAACTTATCCCCGATAGCAAAATTGCAAATTTTAAATTTCCTGTCCGCTTCTTGTTTTAATGCATGCTGCACTACTTTTAAATCCTGTCCAGCCAATTCCCCAGCGCTATTAATCGTACCCAAAAAATAGAGACATAGTCCAAAAGTGCGACCATTTAATTCTGATTTGCTACTTTCTCCTTAATCAATATTAATGGCTCAAACACTAATTCAAATGGATTGAATTTGCTCTATTAATTTGGTGCATCCCTGATCAGAAAAAGCGCAAATGGAACTTCCTTAACTGAATCATCTGGATAGTCCTGATCATAAGCCCTCAACATGATCTATAATGTTTAATGTTACCTTTATCGTGCTTTCTGTAATTTTGGATGGTACGCAGTAGATTTGTATTGCTTTATGCCGAAGACATTATCGTGAATAATTTATATATGTTCTTTGAACCCTAAATCTCACTGTAGCTCTATTGGTGGTCCTTATCTATTTTTAAAAGGAATAATTCCTCTGCAATTCTTTTAGCTGTGATATTGCATCTTGGGGTTGCCTCTGGAAATCGTGTCTATGCATCCATTATTGTTTCCAAACACTAGTGCCCACATTTTTTGTGTGTGTTGGGGGCCCAACCCAACAATTAAGACTCTTGTAAAAGGTGCCTCAAATGCCAGAATAGTTAAGAAAGGTGCAGGTTTTATTATCGCCTGTGTTTTTCCAATTACCTGACTTGTATGACACGTCTGGTAAAATTCAACTACATCCTGTTGCAGTCCAGGCTAGTAAAATGTCTCTGTATTTCACCCTGTGTTTTTGTCACTTCTAAATGTCTTCTAGTTGGTAGCTCATGCACTTTTCGCATCACCTCCTTTCTATACACGATTGGCAAAATGATTTGATGAATCTCTTCCCATTTCTCATCTCTTTGACTATGTGATTGTCTCCATTTCCTTATCTGGACATCATTTTAGGTAATGACACTCAGGGATACATTCAAAATTCCTAACATATATGCTTTTTGATGCAACTGGTTTAATCTGTTTTCTTTCTGCTGTGACTCAATTAGTTTAGCGGAACTCAAAATACATGCATGATACCCTACTTGCTCCTGTTTTGTATCAACTATCTGGTGGAACAAATTCTCCGTTAATGCCACTTAAGCTTCCTTATCTTTACATTTTTGATGTTTCCTGTTTCAAGTGGTGACACTGGGAACTTTTTACCCCACAATCTGGAAAGTTTCCAGGATAAGACTCCTGCAATGCTTCAGTTGCCTGCGTCTCCACTGGTTCTTCAACCAGAGTAGGCAGGACTCCAACCGGTGAATCAGCTATATTTTCTGCAAGGATAAATTGCATTCCTGGAGCTGAGAGTTTCTAGCTTCCACTGTGTTTTCTGCTGCCACTCCTCAAAAACTCACAGGCTTATCCCGTTTTCCTGCGTCTGTTTTTTTTCCCTGAACCCACCAACACAGTGATTTCATGTGTCCTAATTTGTTGCAATGAAAACACCAGAGCTCGTTAACTTCTTTGTCTCCTTCAAGTATTTCCTTTTTACCCTGTGGAAAGTTATCATTTCGATCTTCACCGAGATCTACCTTTCCCTTTCTACTTGAGGATTTCTCTTTGCCCCAGTTTCTATCCATCATGGACTGAAATTGATTCTGGAAGCCAAAACAAGTTTTATAATCACTAATCACTAGTCATAATCATTAGCCACTTCAGCGGCCAGTCTTCCAAATGAGTTTGCACTATGTCACATAGTGAATTTTTGAACTCCTCCAATTTAATTGTTTCTCGAAGAGCATTGTAGGTTTGCTCTCTTTTTAAAGCTCTTATCCATCTAGCAAAATTACTTTGTTTGATCCTTTCAAACTCAACATGAATTTGACCAGGATCCCTCCTTAGATTCCTGAAACATTGTCTGTAGGCTTCTGACACAAGCTCATATGCACATGTCCCCTCCTCATTCACCCCAGATCCCTCCTCTGATAGCGTTGTGAATACCTCACTAGCTCTACCTACAAGTTGTGTTTGGGTCAACAAAGCCCACATGGTCACTGGCCACTGAAAATGTTTAGCCACTTTCTCTAAGTCTCCATCTCTGAAGCTCAAATGCTCTCCCTTTTCCTTTCTCTCCTGCGAAAGCTATTTGTTATTTTTATCTCTTTCCTCGAATAAACCTATTCGTTCTCTTTCTTCCTCTTCTAATGTTAGTCGTAGCTCAAACTGATTCAGATCTGCTTCTAACTCAAGCTGCTTCAATTGCAATTGAATTTTAGTCATCTCTGCAGATCCTGATGGAGTTTCCAGCAAATTGGAATACTGAGCTACTGCTGCAATCATCTCATCTTTCCTCACATTAGGAGGTAGCTTCAATTCCCTTCGTTTACTAATTCTCGCTGCTTGGACTAATGTGCATTTTGTAAAACCCCCAAGCTCACTTTTTCCACCTCCAAAACAAGCTTGGTTCCTGCAAGAACCATCGCCATCTGAAGCTCTGTTTATTCGCCAATCAACACACGAAATAAGAGACACTAACACCTGCCACTCGCTATCTAAATACAGCAAAGGGCCCCCAGTCTGTTATGGGCCAAACCCAACCACTTGAAACATTTTAAGCAGGTAGCCCAGACCATACCTTTGCTGCTTGTTGTAGGTTAGTGTGTAGCTGATATTCCCAGAGTGAATTAGCTGGTGAGAAAGCCGAGTTTTAAATACATAACATGTATTTACCAATTTACCAAATTAAACATAAGGAACCGAAAATAGAATTCCTGAATAACGTATCGTATCTGAAACCAGCAGGCGATTATGACTTAATGATGCTTTTCCAATACACTTGCAAAAATCCCAATAAACAAACTCCTTCGCACCAAGTGTAAAACTGACACAACTGCTGACAGGTTACAGGGTCAGAAGCGCAGAAGGAGGCAGAGAGCGTCCAGTGACCCTGACTCAACTAACCCCAGAACTGATTCAACCTGTCCAGCTGGGGAGCTGGCCACGTCCTCTTGATTATACAGGTTTCTTTTTAAAGACATGAAAGGTTTCTGGATGAGGCATTATCTGTTAGGTATAAACAAAAGGGCACCAACGAACCTTTCAAAATTCTGACATATTAGAATCTTGGGTCGTTTAGAGCCTATTTAAAGAAATCAAGGACAATCAAGGACTGGTTTTGGGACAAACATTCCACATTTGGCTTTGGAGTGAATTCCAAAATTATAAATCTTACTGCTTTGAAGTCAATAAAGTGTATTAAGGTGTTCGTGAGTTTACAGAAAACAGTGCTTAATCGTATTGTGTGTTGAAGATTCAACATTGTCTTATTAGAGCAACGAGAGGAATGTCCAGGCAGATCCGCACTTCCTGTGCATGTTCAGGGCAAATATGCCCACTGAAAATCTGTTGCTAGGCACCCGTTCTAGTCGAGACGAAATCAGCATATTAACAATATCTAGATTTATTTTGGGTTGTCATGGTGGAGCGTTCAGGCAGTTACAGTATTGCAAATGGACAACACAGCAGAAGCATCGAGCCTGCGACAAGAAAGCATCCATCATTTTCCCTCACAACTAACTTCACGACAGTAATTGCTGATGGGATTATCCACCATTATCCAGCGATGTCAACATTCAATTCAATCCAATTGTTATTGTGAAGTGAAGGTAGCATACTGAAAGGAGTTAACTGGGTCTGTTTATTCTGTGACTGTGATTGATGTCAGTCTCCATGGATCCTAATTATGTCACTGGATGGCTTTCCTCTTCTATATGTAAAGGGCTTTTTGCAATGCTTTATCCCATTATAGCTGCGGATGCATCACCTCCAACACTAACGAGGATCAGCAGTAGCAGAGACAGGGAGAGGAGAGATCAGAATCTGAGAACCGCAGACTGGAATGTTCCAACAATGGATCATCATCTGAGAACAACAGACTGGAATGTTCCAACAATGGATCAGAATCTGAGAACAGTAGACTGGAATGTCGCACCAGCGGTTCAGAATCTAAGAAAAATAGACTGGAATGCTGGAACAATGGACAGAAGTTTATCCTGGGGTTTTTACCTTGTTTCCTGGTATTGGCACATATTACCTGAACGGGTATTAGGTGTACTGCTGATTATTCAGGCTGGTTACTATCCCATGCTCGCTATTGTTGGCGTTCCTGGTAAGTCTCCTCATCTCTATCGATTTATTAATCCCACGAGCCATGGCGAACTTCAGTGATATTTCTGTTATCAATATTTAGTAAAGATCAAACCTTTTGTCTTCAGTTTCAAATGCAAATCCATTCATTCTCCACAAATTTCAGAACCCCCACACCTCCGCCCTCACAAACCTCTGAGAACAAGACTGTTCACAATCCCGAAGTACCCAATTGCCCCAAATTGATTTATGTCTTGGTATTCTCTCCATCACCAAAGCTACCCACTACCAACTCCATGATATCCCCAGACCCATCTTGACGTCAATGCGGGTGATAAATAAACCATTATCTATACCTTGGTAAAATTCAGACTTTATGGTTCCTGTTCTCTTCTAATCACTCTTTCCGTTACAAAATGTTTCCATAACAATCTTGTTCTTGTCTGTAAAGAAAATTCATGACAGGGACACTGTGTCAGAGTAGTAATTTCGCTGTCACGTAATTCAGTGGCCCAGGGTACTACACTCAAGACGCTGTTTCAAATCCTGTTTCAGAGAATGACAGAACTTAAATTCAAATGACAGGAACAGGAAATAAAAGCGAATTTTACTAATATAATCCCACCAGTACTTTGTCAATAAGTTTATCTATTTTGCTATTGTCCTTTGTTAAAGATATCCAGCATTTTTATCTGGTCTGGATTAAGACTGACATCAGACCAACTGCCTTTAGGAATGGCCTCACAGTGAAAGGCATTTAGTGAGGTCAACTAGTGCTGCCCTTGCCAGTGATGCAGACATCCCATGTAATAATAACATGAAAGGTTGAAAAAAAAACAAAGATTGATGCTAGAGCTCAGAAACAAAAAGAACGAGGAAGTGCCAGAGAAACTGAAGAGATTTGACAGCCTCAGGTCAAGAGAAAAATAGAAGTGACATTTCGAGTACAACGACCATACATCAAAACTGAACGCAACTGGGAAATAGTGTGACTGATGTTGGTGACAGGGATGTCTGTTGTGAAGGGGAGAAGGAGGGAGTGGAACAGATAGCGAAAGAGAGAGATAGAGAGGAAGAAACAAACAAAGGGATTGTTGATGATCAGCTGAAATGGAAATAAAAATCCAGATTAATCTTATTTATTTTTCTCCTGTTCCCATATTATTGAAATTCATGCCCGTGTAAGGTGTACATCAAAGTCCCGGTTTGAAGTGAGTTATGTCCCTTTGTCTCCCTTCCGTGAGTGTGATTATCTTCCTTTATTCATTAATAGGATGCTGGGCCAATAATTAATTTACTTTTCTCATTGTCCTGAGAAGGTATTGGGGAGCTGCCTTCCTGATGCACTGCAGTCCATGGGCTGTAAGTAGTCAGTGCTGAGATCTGCTCGGTTTTATTTCTTTGTAGACTTTGATCTAACAGAGTGGCTGGCTTGGCCATTTCAAATTGCAATTGTGTGTTAACCACAGTGCTGTAGATCTGGAGTCATATGTAAGACCAACCAGGTGAAGGTGGTAGATATTCGTCCCTGAAGGGCATGAGTGTGCAGATGGACAAACAGAGTGGTTTCATTGTTTCATTGGATTCTCAATTCCTGATATTTTATAGAATTCAAATTCCAACATTTGCCGTGGAGAGATTCAAATCCGAGGTCTGGGTCATCACCTGTGTCCCTGGGTTAATATTCCAGAGATAACACAGCGAGGCCATCACCTCCTCAGCATCTTCAACCATCTCCATGGCAATAGTGTTGTGCGGTCGGCGTGGCTGTGCTTAAAGCATAGCGCTTTGCAAGGCAATGCAACACACCATCCTTCGTATTTTGTATATAAAAGAAGGCGAGATAATGGGAAGTGGTCTAAGTGAAAAGGAGCTGGATGTCCTTGGTTATGAGCCACTGACAGAATTCAAACGGAGCAGTACGGAATCAGCACAGTACAAGTGTGCTGTCCTTCTTTGAAAAAATGATGGAAGTATTAGAGTGAAGACACTTTATTGAAGTTGTAGAGTGATATTGAGACAGTATTTGGGCCACTCTGAACAGATTTTCTCTCCTTTTTAAGGAATGATCTCCTTGCCACAATGAGACAGTGTAAAGGAGCTACACGAGACTAATCCATGCCGTGATGGTACCATAGAGAGATTGTGAAGGAAATGAGTGTTTAACTTGTAATGCGACAAAAGAATAAAATGTGATTGCAATAAAACTTGAGCGGTATTAACCAACATTCATTATTTCCAAAACAAAACATTGATATTGTGAAATATAACGTGTTTCCAGCAATACATATTTTCACATTTGGACAAATTTATGATCGGAAACGTTTAGAACAATATGGGCCAAATGCAGGGAATGGAGTTAGCATGGGTGAACATTTTAGTCGGAATGGGCCAGTTTGAGCTAAAGGACATGTTGCACTCTATTACTCTATGATAGTTTACATATCTGTGTGGAGCCCCCATGTTGGTTGAGTGAGAGCTCCATTGTCTGAACAAACTCTCACTGTCTGAATGTACAGTTGGAGTGAGACCCTGCACTGAGCATCATTTTGTTCACAAACCTGTCAGCAGCCACACACTGATAGGGTTGCCCATTCTCAAAAACTTGTGACATCCGTGCAGAAGATTAGTCTGTCTTCTCAGAGATGGAAGATGCCTCCTTGAGGCATCGCACAAACCATCCGGTGTGTCTCCTTACCATCAGGAAACGACGTTAATGTAACGCATGTGAACCATTATCAAGGGAGCTAGGAGGAACAACATGGAGAAGTCTGTCGTTGCAGTCTCTACTTCGTTGGTTTGTCATTTTGTAGCATCAATGACATCCTCCTATTTCACACTCCATCCACCTGGACACTGCATGCTGGCCTATTACCGGCCCTTGATGACTTCATATTCAACTGCCGCCAAGACATTAACCATCTCAACCTGTCTACCCCTTCCACCACTCCAACCTCTCATCCTCACAACGCACAGCCCCCCACTCCCCCTGCTCCAATCCAAAACTCACCATCAAGCCAGCAGATAAAGGGGGTGCAGTGGTAGTTTGGCGCATTGATCTTTACACTGCTGAAGCCAGACGCTAACTTGAAGACACCTCCTCCTACCTCCCCCCGACCATGTCCGCACCCCCAAAAGACAAACCATCATCTCCCACACCATGCAGAACCTCATCACGTCAGGAGGAGATCTCCCACCCACAGCTTCCAAACTCATAGTCCGGGAACCCCGCACTGCCCGATTCTACCTCCTTCCCAAGATTCACAAGCCTGATCACCCTGGTCAACCCATTGTCTCAACATGCTCCTGCCCCACTGAACTCATCTCGACCTACTTCGACACTGTCTTATCCTCCCTAGTCCAGAAACTCTCCACATACGTTCAAGTCACCACCCACGCCCTCCACCTCCTCCCAGACTTCCATTTCCCCGGCCCCCAATGCCTCATCTTCACCATGGATATCCAATCCCTCTTCACCTCCATCCGCCATGACCAGGGCCTCCAAGCCCTCCGTTCTTTCCTCTCCCGACGTCCCCAACAGCACCTTTCCACCGACACTCTCATTCGTTTGGCTGAACTGGTCCTCACACTTAACAATTTCTCCTTCGAATCCTCCCACTTCCTGCAGACCAAAGGGGTAACCATTGGCACCCCTATGGGCCCCAGTTATGTCTGTCTCTTTGTTGGCTACGTAGTACAGTTCATCTTCCGTAATTACACCGGCACCACTCCCCAATTCTTCCTCCACTACATTGATGACTGCATTGGTGCCACCTCGTGCTCTCACGAGGAGATTGAGAAATTCATCAACTTAACCAACGCATTCCACACCGACCTTTAATTTACCGGGACCATCTCTGACACCTCCCTCCCCTTCCTGGAGCTCTCCATCTCCATTAATGATGACTGACTTGACAATGACATTTTTAACGAATCCCATAGCTACCTAAACATTTCCACAGGACATTTCCCAAACCAACCGAATCCCATAGCCCCACCTGCTTCAAAAATTCCATCCCGCATTCCCAATTCCTCTGCGTCCGCCGGATCTGTTACCAGGAGGACCACCTCCACCACAGAACACACCAGATGGCCTCCTTCATTAGACACCACAATTTTCCTTCCCACGTTGTTAAAGATGCCCTCATACGCATCTCATCCACATCCCGCACCTCCACCCTTAAACTCCATCCCTCTAACCAAGGACAGAACTCCCCTGGTGCTCGTCTCCCACCCTACTAACCTTCACATACACCAAATCATCCGACGACATTCCCGCCACCTCCAAACGGACCCCACCACCGGGGATATATATCTCTCCTCAGCCATTTCCGCTTTCCTCAAAGACCGTTCCCTCCGTGACTACCTGATCAGGTCGACATCTCCCAACTACCCACTCTCCCTTCCTGGCACCTTCCCCAGCCAACTGCGCCCACACCTCCTCTCTCATCTCCATCCAACGCCCTACAGGTACCTTGCATATCCATCAATGTTTTATCTGCACACCCACATATATCATTTATTGCAGCTGTTGCTCCCAAAGCGGTCCCCTCTACATTGGGGAGACTGGACGCCTCCTAGCAGAGCGCTTTAGGGAACATCTCCGGGGCACCTGCACCAATCACCCACACCGCCCTGTGGCCCAACATTTCAACTCCCCCTCCTAATCTTCCAAGGACATGCAGGTCCTGGGCGTCCTCCACTGCCGCTCCCTCACCAGCAGATGCCTGAAGGAAGAATGCCTCATCTTCTGCCTCAGGACACTTCAACCCCAGGGCTTCAATTTGGACTTCACTAGTTTCCTCATTTCCCCTTTCCCCTACCTCACACCAGTGACAACCTTCCAGATCATTACCGTCCCCATGACCTTTCCTACCTGCCTATCCTCCTTTCCACCTACTCACTCCACCCTCTCCTCTGACCTAGCACCTTCATCCCCACCCTCATTCATCCATTGGACTCTTTCCTAACTTCTCCCACTCTCCTCCCTGACCTATCACTTCCAACCCCACCCCCATTCACCTACTGTACTCTATGCTACTTTCTCCCCACCTCCACCCCCCTCTCATTTATCTCTGCACTCTGCAGGGACCCTGCCTCTGTTCCTGATGAAGGGCTTTTACCCTAAACGTCGATTTTCCTGCTCCTTGGATGCTGCCTGACCTTCCGTGCTTTTCCAGCGCCACTCTAATCTTGACTCTGGTTTCCAGCATCTGCAGTCGTTGTTTTTACCCCTAGACTGAACAAGGTGTCAAGGAGAATGAATAAAATTGAACCGAGTGGGAATCAGTTGTAAACTCCCACTGGTTGGCCATTCAGAACACAATGTGGCTGATGGAAATCAATCCTCTCAGTCCCAGGATATCTCTTTGGGTGATCTTCCAGGGAGCTTCCTCGGCACAAACACCTTCAGCTGCTTCAGCAACGTCTGACCCTCCACAGTTCGATCAGAAGTGAGGATGCTCAGAAAAGATCGCATAAAACATCAAAACCTAGACAACATTCAAGCTCGTGCTGTTAACATGTAACAGTACTACTGGAATCTGACCATTTCCACAGGACGAAAAATGAGGAGCTCATTCGGCATCTAAAGCTGGTTTCACGGAAACATGAGAACGCCATTCAGCCCATCGCAGCTATTGGATAAGAAGAGGCACTGCTCGTTCACTCTCCTTGACCTATTATTCAAGAAGATATTTTGGTTTAAAAATGCAGATGTTGGAATGCAGGAGGCTAAAAGAACACAACAAACTAGGCAGCATCAGGAGAAGAAGTCCACACCTTTTTTCTTCTTCTTCTATAACCTTTCTTTAGGACTAGGGGTGCTTGTACTGATGAAGAGGCGAGGTGGGGGAGTAGGAGGAGGCGGCAAGGTGAGGTGGAGAACACAGGTAAAGGATACCACCCAGTTGCTCAATAATAGGAATGAATCCAGTTGACAGCTGGACGCTATGTCCATAACTTTTGCTCATGTCAATAGGCCAAGGTATATGTGAGGGGACTGTTTCATTCGTTCAGAGGGTAACGACTGTTGGGGCTTCTCTATCCCAGACAGCTACAGCTCTGAAATGATTTGGGGCACAGGGAGATGTTAATGGATTTTGACCCATCAGGGGGTTGAGGGCTACAAAGAATTGGACAGGAAAGAGAAATTGCGGTTGAGAGAGATCAGCCCTGACCTTACTTGAGGGGCGATATAGCCTGGTGTTATTCCAGTATACCCCACAGTCCTGTCACTTTGTTGCCTCTTCCAATTCCTGTGTTACTGACTTCAAGTCACTGAATAGTCAGATACTGTTGCAGCATGATCTAAACTGTTCTATCGACTCAAGGGGTTGATTGGTCTCCTCCTGTAAATGTATAACATGCTCCAGGGGCTGAAAAGCTTCATCCTGTTCTGGTTTAACTGGAATATATTTTCTTCAACGACCGCAGATGCTGGAGATCAGAGTCAAAAAGAGTGGCACTGGAAAAGCCCAGCAGGTCAGGCAGGAGTATCGATGTTTTGTACATTCCTTATGATGGAATTATGCCGGAAATGTCGATTCTCCTGCCCGTCGAATACTGCCTTACCTGCTGTGCTTTTCCAGCACCACACGTTTGGACGTTTACCGGCCTGCCCTACTCGACCTTCCTGGTCACGTCAGCAAAGAGTTTAAGGAAATTCGTCAGGCATGAACTTCCACTCAAAACGCTTTGCCTACTATTCCTAATCAAACCCTGTTTTCCGAATACATGCACCTCTTATCCCTCAGAATCTTTTCAAGTTATTTACCTACCACAGATATTAAGCTTACTGGTGTGTATTTCCCTGGCTTTATTTTTCAGTCCTTCTTGAATAAGGACACAACATTTGCTATCCTTCAGTCTACTGGGATCTCACCTGTGGTAACTGATGATCAAAATTATCAGCCAAGGTCCCCGCAAATTCTTCTCTAGCCCATTGCAGTGTTCTTGGATATATCTGGTAAGGCCCATGAGATTTCTCCAACTTCAAACATTCTAGTACATCCAGAACCTCCTCTACTGTGATATGGACTGTCTCCAAGACATCACCACTAATTTCCCCAAATTCCCAAGTATCCCCACTGTAAATATAGAGGAGAAATATTTGGTGAGGACATTGCCTATCTCTTATGGTACTACACATACATGTCCACTTTGTTCTTTGAGGGGTCCTATTCTCTCTCTAGTTAATGTTTTTCCTTTAATATACTTAAAGAGCCTCTTTGGATTCACCCTGATCTTCTCAGGCCAGGTTACCTCATACCCCCTATTCGCCCTCCTGATTTCCTTCTTCAGTAAACTCCTGTATCCCCTGCACACCTCCAGGGATTTTCTTGATTCCAGCTGCCTCTACCTGACCCAAGCCTCCACATTTTGTTTTGTCAAAACCTAAACATCTCTTGTAATTCAGGGTTCCTCATTCCTGTCAACTTTCCTTTCACCCCCACAGGAACATATAGATCTTAAACTCCAACTTGTTGGAGCTCGCTTTGCTTGCAAACAGGCTACTCTAATCAACCCCTGCAAACTCCTGTCTAAGTCCATCAAAATTAACCTTGACCCAATTTAGAACTTGAATCTGTGGACCAATTATTTTCCCCTCTCCATAACGATTTAAAAATTAATAGAACTATGGTCACTGGTCCCAAAGTGCACACCTACTGTCACCTCACTCACCTGTCGTGACCTATTTTTAGGTCAAATTTTGCCCCTTCCCGATTAGGACCCTCTATATACTGCTTGAGGAAAGATTCCTGACGCACTTACTTGATTCTATCCCATCGAATGGCTTAATGCTCTGGCAGTTCTAGTCTGTGTTATAAAAACTAAAACCCCTATTATGACAACCCGAATGTTTCTGTACGTCGTCCCAGTGTCTGTGTATATTTTTGTTCCTGTAATTCCTGTTGACTGTTTGGGGGCCTATAGTACAACCCCATTAATGTCACCATCCCCTTCTTTTTCCTTAGTTCCACCCACAAAGCCTCACTGGATGATTCACCAGTTATTTTATCTCTGATCACTGCTGTGGTACTCCTCTAAATCAGAAACACAAGCCCCTCCCCTCTTTCCACCATCTGTGTACCTCCTAATACACTTTACCCTGATACATTAAGCTGTCAGTCCTATCCATCCCTCATCCATGTTTCTGTAACAGCTACTCTATCCAGCACCGATTACCGATCCACACCCTAAATTCATCGGCCTTAACTTTTCGTCCTTTTGCATTGAAATAAGTGCAATTTAATCCATAGGCATTCCTTGCTCCATATGGTATTCCTGCCTGATGTATCTCTTCAATGTACTATTCTGAATACTGTATCTCCTTCCAACCTCACATTTGCTGCCCAGCTCTTGAGGATACGACCTGCTGCCAATCTCGTTTAAACACTCCCTTGCAGCACGAGCAAAACTGGCTGAGAAGATATTGGTTCCCCCCGCCCCCTCCAGTGCATGTGCCACCAGTCCCCCTTGAACAGGTAAAAACTGTCACAGAAAAGCTCCCAATGATCTAAAAATATGAATCCCTCCCCCTGCACCAATTCTTTAGTCACATATGTATCTGCCATATCCTCCTATTCTTACCTTCACCACCCCATGGCACTGGAAGTAATCAGGAGATTATCACTGTCAAGGCTCTGATTTTTAACTTTTCTCCCAGCTCTCAGTAATCACTCTGTAGGACCACATTCCTATGTCTACCTGTGTCATTTGTATCAACGTGCATAATTACTTCAAGCAGCACAAACACCCCCGTTCCCCGAGAGCGTTCAGCAGCCACTCAGAGACATGCTGAACCCTGACACCTGAGAGGCCACACCCCATCCTGGGTTCCCGTTTGTGTCTCCCTAACAATCGAATCTCCTATCTCTAAGACGCTGTTTATCTTTATGTAATCCTGCTGCTCCCCAGAGCCAGTCACAGTGCAAGCAATCTGGCTACTGCTGCTTTCCCCTGAGTGGTCATTGCCTGACACCCATCCCCCATCTCCCAACACACACAGTCAGTAACCAAAATGGTATACTTGTTTTCGAGAGGAATGACCACAGGGGATTCCTGCACTCTCTGCCTATTCCCTTTGCCATTCCTGGTAGTCGCTCAGCTACTCTCTGCCTGGAACATGGCTGTAAGCAAGGAACGCCTGTTGGATTAAATTCCGTTTATTTAAATGCAACAGGGCTGACAGGTAATGCATATGAACTCAGGGTGTGAATGATGAGACTGGGATATTATAGTCTTTACATGGCTAAGGGGGGCATGGGCATTACCACCTCACTAAAGCTCTTATCTATGAAGTTCTCAGTATCTTGGATGATCCGGAGACCAGCCAGGTGCAGCTCCTGACCACGGTCTCCCAGGAGCTGCAGTTGGTTGCACTGCCCACATGTATAGTCATCAGGGACGGTGGAAATCTCCCTGAGCTCCCACATCCCGCAGGAGGAACATGCAACTGCCCTAACTGCCATCTCAACTGATGGCAGACTAGCATTAAAAAGACCTTACTTGAGCTTACCTCCAACTTTTGCTGAGCTGCTTCTCAATGAAGCCTCTGGAACCAAAGTATTACTACCTACTCTGCAACTAACAGCACGTCAATAGACTACTCCACATTTAGTTTTAGATGGAGACAATACAAACAGGAAGACAGCTAACGATCCGCATCCATGAACGCCAACTAGCCACTAAACGACACGACCAGCTATCCTTAGTAGCCACACACACAGATAATAAGCAACATGAGTTCGACTGGGACAACACTAACATTAGAGGACAAGCCAAACAGAGAACAGCCAGGGAATTCCTAGAGGCATGGCACTCATCGACAGATTCAATGAACAAGCATATCGACCTAGACCCAGTATACCGACCATTGCAACAGACAGCTGGAACTGACAACCGGAAGCGGCAGAGACAAACCACTATAAATTCCAGAGGAAGCATTAGAGAAGCGCTTCACAGGAGGCTCCCAAGCACTGAGGATGTCACCTAGACAGGGGATGAAACGTCTGCAACACAAATTCACAGCTCGATGAAGAGAACGACAACAAGGAGCAGCCGAGCTGCAAATCATCTCACAAACTTTGAACATTTAAAATATTCATGTTCTGACCAATAATTAGACTATATAATGATGCTGGCCTTGCAATACTTGTATTTTAAATGCTTATGCTGCACTAACTAATCAGATATTCGCGAGCATTTACAATGGGAAATAATCGGATACTGACTTTTGTTCACATCAGACACATGATAGAGTGCAAAACTTTTAAGTATAGGAGGAGGCCATTGGCCACTGTGTGTGCATCAGCTCCAGGAGTGTCTCCCAAGCCCCTCTCATTTGCCAGTCCTATTTCTGCAGCCTGTTAAATTCACATTTCCAAATACATACCCAGTTAGATTCATAGAGATGTACAGCATGGAAACAGTCCCTTTGGTCCAACCTGTCCATGCCGACAAGTTATCCCCAACCCAATCTAGTCCCACCTGCCAGCAACCGGTCCATATCTATCCAACCCGGTTCAATTCATGTACCCATCCAAATGCCTCTTAAATATTGCAATTGTACCAGCCTCCACCACATCTTCTGGCAGCTCATTCCATTCACGTACCACCATCCATTTGAAAATGTTGTTCCTTAGGTCCTTTTTATATCTTTCCCCACTCACCCTAAACCTATGTCCCCTAGTTCTGGGCTCCTTGACCCCAGGGAAAACACTTTGTCTATTTATCCTACCCATGCCCCTCATAATTTTGTAAATCTCTATAAGGTTACCCCTCAGCCTCCGACGGTCCAGAGAAAACAACCCCAGCGTCTTCAGCCTCTCCCTGTAGCTCAGATGCTCCAACCCTGGCAATATCCTTGTAAATCTTTTCTGAACCCTTTCAAGTTTCACAACATCTTTCTGATAGGAAGGAGACCAGAATTGCACGCAATATTCTAAGAGTAACGTCACCAATATTCTGTACAGCTGCAACATGACCTCCCAACTCCTGTACTCTATATTCTGACCAATAAAGGAAAGCATACCAAACGCCTTCTTCACTATCCTATCTACCTGCGACTCCACTTTCAAGGAGCTATGAACCTCCACTCCAAGGTCTCTTTGTTCAGCAACACTCTCTAGGATCTTTCCATTGAGTTTATAATTCCTGCTAAAATTTGCTTTCCCAAAATGCAACACCACGCATTTATCTGAATTAAACTCCATCTGCCACCTCACAGCCCATTGGCCCATCTGGCCCAGATCCTGTTGTAATCTGAGGTAACCCTCTTCGCTGTCCACTCCACCTCCAATTTTGGTGTCATCTGCAAACTATCTGTACCTCGTATGCTCGCATCCAAATCACTTATGTAAATGTCAAAAAGTAGATGGCCCAGCATCGATCCTTGTGGCTCTCCACTGGTCAGAGTTCTCCATTCTGAAAAACAACCCTCGACCACCACCCACCTTTGAGCCAGTTCTGTATCTAAATGACTACTTCTCCCTGCATTCCATGAAATACAACCTTGCTAATCAGTCTACCACGGGGATCCTTGTCGAACGTCTTACTGAAGTCTATATGGATCACATCCACTGCTCTGCCCTCATCAATCTTCTTTGTTACTTTTGCAAAAAACTCAATCAAGTCCGTGAGACATGATTTCCCACGCACAAAGCCAAGTTGACTATCCCGCATCAGTCCTTGTCTTTCCAAATACATGTACATCCTGTCCCTCAAGATTCCCTCCAATAACTTGCCCACCACAGAGTTCTGGCTAATCCACAACTCTCCCAGGCAGTCCATTCCAAATCCTAACAATTCTCTCAATAAAGAAGATTTTCCTTATCTCACTCCTGGTTCTTTTGCTGATAATCTTGAAATTAGAACTCCTTGATGCTGTAATGCCAACTAACGGAAACTGAGTACTCCTGTTTTACATCTTTTCATACTTTTGAGCACCGCAATAAGTTCACATCTTTGTCTGTTCTGCTCCAGGAAGAATAAGCCTTGCAAGAACTGTAACAAACACTACATTGGATAAACAGGCAGAAAACTAGTCACCTGGATACATGAACAACAACGAGCCAGAAAAAAAAGACATAACCCACTATCACTAGTATCCTTACATACAGATAAGAAAGTACACCATTTCGACTGCGTCTGCACATCCATCTAGGACAAGCCAAGCAGAGACACGCACGATAATTCCGAGGAGCACAGCATTCTATCAACTCGATCAACAAACACATCGATTTTGATTCCATCTAACACTCTCTGAGAAAAAGAACCGGACATAAAATCACCAATACTGGAAATTACATCACTGACTCAAGGAAACCTGCGACAGAGAGAGACGGAGAGAGAGAGAGGGAGAGAGAAAGAGAGAGACAAATCCTCTGTAATGTCTGGATTACTCCCGTGCCATGTGGAAAGGAGGGAAGGATGATGAATACAGTATAGCTTAACATGTTGTTAACATGCTACTTCAGTGGTGAGTGTTTCAGATTGTTGGATCATTGGAATCTCTTCCAAAACAGGTGGGGACCTGTACAAAAAGGCAGGTTTTATCTTAAATGGATGAGCACCAACCTCCTTGTGGGGAGGTTTGCTAGTGCGAGTCATATGGATTTAAATAAACCAGGAGAGTGAGAACCAAAGCAGCAGATCAGGAACCGAGTAGAAGGTCGAGGTGAATAGGACATCAGACACGGCCAGTTTAATGACCATGCCGAGAGAAGGAATCAAATCAAACCAAAATGTGAGTTGGGAGTTGGAATAAATTATCGAAATGAGGCGCAGGTTTTTCAGAGATTCATCAATAAGGATGGAGAGTGTGGGGGGATGTGAGGGAGTCAGGTGTGTGAGATCAGGGAGACAGTGCACAAAAAATGTTAAAGTGGGAAAAGGTTGGGGTGGTGAATTCTGAGACAAACAACTGGCAAAAAAACACAGGAAAACTTGCTGTTTGTCAAAGTGAATACCTGGGAATTAATGTATTATGCTTCAGAGAAATAACATCCTTATTGCTAAAGATCTGTATTATAATGGAGGAAAAGCTGTGTTCAAGTTATGGCTGTCACTATAATAATGGTGGCAAACAGTTAGAATATTATCAGTGCTGTTGTTGGACAATGCTTACACAGAGCATGTGAATTGCACTGGATGTTCCAAGAGATGGCTGGGCTGAGTTTGGTTGAGTAAGTGCTGAAGCTGCATGAGATGATGCTGTTTTGCAATATAGCCACTTACTGAGTACAGTCAAAGGAACAAAGCAGCAACTGCCATTGCTTATTGTTTCAGAATGTATCAGAGTGTTCTTGGCTGCCACTGCAAAGAATCATGCAATGAAAAGCAGTCCGATCACGTCTTTGCCAGCAAGTGCACATCCAAAGGCTTATGAAACGTTTTTGTGGTTACCTGCCTCAACCACCCTCCTAGACAACGCAGTCCAGATTCATACCACCCTCTCAGTTCATATTCCATATTCCATTCAATAAATGCTGTCTCAATCTCCTGCCTTGCACTTTAAAAGTGTGTCCCTTTGTTTTTGATCCTTTGACTAAGGATCTGTTCATCCTCTCCATACCCCTATGCTCTTGTACACCTGTACCAGGTTCCCTCCTCAAATTTCCCTGCTGCAAAGAAAAAAATGAGGAAATGTAGCCCTCCTCTTTCATACTCACTTTTGAGTACTCACTTGTCTTGTTACTTCTGACATGCATCTTCCCAATTTATCGGTGTTAAATTTCATCAGGCCATTGATCTGTCTATCTGAATAATCTGCATCTATCCTCCTGTAGCCTAACCCTTCCCTCCTGACTGTGACCCACCCCCAGCCCATTTTTGTGTCATCCACAACATTGATCACCATTTCACTGCTCCCCACCTCCACATTCTCACAATCGTCATTTCTGAATATCACAAATAAACCGTGATTTCCTTCCTGTTCTCCAGATGTTATTCAGAGGATGATTTGACAATTCGAGTCACTTTCTTTTCCTATTTTGGTGAATTTATAAGTGATGTAGTTAACACATTTTACGAGGGAGCCACAAATAGCATTTTCGACACAGAGTTGAATTCACCTTTTACACTCTGCCCCTCTACATGTTTTATTTATAAACCTTGTAAATAATTTAGGATAAACGAGGGTTTGGCACCTTGCAGTGGAACATTAGCACTTTGCGTGCCACTGTTTTTTGTAACATTCCCTGCAAATGGTAGAGCTGAAGAAATTTTTCATGTGCAGGGTGGACATGGACTCATTCATTGTTTGTTTAAATCAGCGAGTGTGATGAGGATAAATATTCAATTAGATTCTATATTATGGGCAAACTGCAGATGATCAAATCATATTCTCATATCCACCTTGAATTGGAAGCAAATATATACTGCAAATAAAATCAAAAATATTGAAACACCACTGTAGGGGAGAAAGAAACATGTCGTCTGCACTTGATGGATATTTCGAAATAAATAGTAAATGTACAACATGAACAAAAATCAAGTGATAGAAGAGAAAGTACAAGAAATCCTTTCTTAATTTTGAATGGAATCCAGCTCCCGATTTTCTTGTACAGTGATGTTTTCTCATCCAATCTCACTTCCTCAAAAACAAGTTTTTCCCTGTCATTAAAACTTCATCTGCCATTCTTCCTCCTCCGTCCTACTCTTTTCTTACACTCCTACTTCCCTTGCACTACCCCTTCTGCTGCTACATACTCTTCCACTGATGATCTCCCTTCACACTCTTCTTCTGCCACTCCCACTGTAAGATACACTAATTCCCCAGTTACTCCCACTTTCTCTGGCAATCCCTTCCCCTTTTTGCTTTCCTACTGGGATGATGGGAGCCGCTGGCTTCTGTGCTGCTATTTGTCATCAGTCAATAATGAAATTGAGATGCTGAATGTCCAAAAGGAACAGACAACAGTAAGTTTCTGTCATTGTCGGATGCACCGTGAACAGGTTGGTTTTGTTCCTCATGGTACAGAGTGGAGTGTTTTTCTGTGTCTCTGTCACAACATTTAACCAAACAGCCTCATCACAAATAGGACAAACCTCTCCTCAGAATCAGAAATCCATGCATCAGTTTTTCCTTAAACATTGTGAGCAGGCCGTGTACTATCCTTTTGTTCTCTATTTATTTAACTGATTTTCCAATGTCAGTTGAGGTGAGGTCAGAGTAACCTGCATTGCATCAAAGTAGTATTTGACTCATGTGACGTCCGGGATCCTGAGTAAACTGTGGTCAATGGGAATCACAGGAAATTCTGCACTGGTAATTTCCTCACCGAACAATGACACTTTCGCCAGAGCTATTGGGAATGACATATAAACTCTGCGTTTGCTAGTGCATTCATAAACCATGGATCAATTTGTCCTGTTAATAACATCAAGATATATGTTTTCAGATTGGTCTAAAGTCTACAAAAAGTAAGTCCTTGCTGCTTGAGTGTCACTCCAGTGAAATCAGGACGTTACAATAAGATTTTCTTCCCAATTATTTTCAATCAGTTACTTTCTGAGGACTGATCGTGCGATATCAGTCCCACTGAGATCAACATTTTCTCTGTGCAGCAGCATCGCATCATATTGTCTCAAGGCTTTACCAATCCACAATTCTAATTTATTCACCGGCTTATTCGTTGTGCTGACCAGATGTCCTGGACACACAATTTGCAACAACGTGGAGATGCACTTGACCTACTGGAAACTTCCTCCCCTCCCATATCATGCCCTCTGACTCCATGCCCTCCCCCAACTCCACCTACTGTCGTTTATTCACCATCCCTCCTGAACTGCCACTCTCTGATGCTGAATGTTCTGTACTTCGCAAATATCTGAACTTTACCTCTCTGTGCCCCCACTTTAAAGAATTTTAGGAATGACATTAAGTTGTGCTCTTCTGCTGTCTTCACCTCAGTGCCCATTTCTTTCGGCAAGATTCCTCTCCCTGTCCCATATACACCGTTACCCAGCTGCAACACTCTCCCTCCACCTGGACCCCTCGCTCTGGCCTTTATTTGAGAAATCTCCACATGACATTGGTTGTCTTAATTTCTCTGCACTCCCCTCACCAAATCCAACCTGTCACTGTCTGAACAGCCTACACTCCATGTGCTTATATCCAACTCTGACTGTGTTACTCAGTCTGTCCCAATAAGTCTGGTGAACTGATTTCGAAATTGCAGATGTTGAACGCCGACTCTCAGATACCTCCTCTAATCTCCCCCTGCACTGTGACCCGACCATGGCACATCATGCCATTGTATCAACTATGATAACTGACCATATTTCATCGTGAGATTCCTGCCCCACTCACCCCTCCCCCCTAACTGCCCCCAATTTGATGGTCCTCTGATAGCAGTGCTTGCTTCTATCTCCCCCCAAAAATTCACAAACAGAACTGCCTGGGCTGACCCGTTGTTTCAGCCTGCTCCTGCCACACAGAAGAAGTGCATGGACACACAGGTATGCCTGTTTCTTCTTGGGGTACGTCGACCGTTCCCTATTCCAGTTCTATTTCAGCACCCATCCACAACTCTTTGTCTGATACACAGATGGTGTCATCGCGGCTGTATCTCTCTCTCTTGTCCGGAATTGGAAAAGTTCACCGATTTCGCTTGGAATTTGAAACCCTCCATCACTTTCATCTGGTCTATCTCTGACTCCTTCCTTCCTTTCCTCAACATCTCTGTTTCCATTTCTGGGGATAGACAAGCCACTGTTATCCTGTATTATCCCACTGACTCCCACAGCTTCCTCGAGTGTATGTCCTCACACCAGGTTTCCTGCATAGACTAAATGCCATTCCCCCAGTTCCTCCATCTCCACCACATTGCTTCTGATGATACTAAATTCAACAAGGAAGACTTTGAAATATCCACCTTGTTCCTCAATCAAGGGATTCCCCATCATTGTTGTCTACACGGTCCTCAAACGAGTCTGATCCATCTCTTGCACTTCAAGCCTACCCCTCACCTTTCCTCTAGCAACGGAGTTTCCCTTGTCTTTACCTACTATCACAGCAGCATTCACATGCAGAGGATCATCAGCCCGCATTTTCCCCACCTCCTGCGAGATGTCCCCACCTGTACATATTCACCTCTCCCCGCTTGTCCACCTTCTAGAGGGATCATTCCCTCCAGCACACACTGGTCTACTCTTTACTAATTCCCAACACAGGTCCACTTCACTTCCCCTGCCGGAGATGTAACACTTTCTGATTTACGTCCCTCTTCATCACTATCCAAGGGCCCAACTCTGCCCTCCAGTTGAAGCAGCACCTTACCAACATTTCTCAGAATCCGGCCTACTAAATGTGCTGCTAACAATGTGATCTCCTCTATCTCGGGGAAATGAAGAGTGGACTGGGTGACCGTTGCAAATGACTCTGAGCTTTCAGTTGCCTGCCAGTTTAACAGCCCATTCTATTCCCTGACCAATATCTCTGTGCCAGGCTTGCTGCAGTGTTCCAGGCAAGTTCAGCGCAAGCTGGAAGAACATCTCATTTTCCATGTGCTGACCCTGCAGCCCTTTAGACTCATAATCCAGTTCAATAATGTTCAGGCCTGAATTCCCCAATGTCCCAGCCCCCTACCCATACTCCAGGCCGAGATGTCACATAGCCTTCTATTACTCACACCCTATTGTTAGCTACAAACAGTCTCCATTAAGAGCTATCCAGTCTCTTCTACATAGAAACATTTTCCGTGTTACCATCAGTTCTGAGGAAGGGGCACTAGACCTGAAACGTTAACTCTGATTTCTTTGCACAGATGATTCCAGACCTGCTGAGCATTTACAGCAACTTCTGTTTTGTTTCAACATTTTCATCGCAAGTTCTCACAATTCAATACTTCATCGATATTTAGAGCCCTGTCATAAATACGAACTTTGTAATTTCTCATTTAATGTCCATAACAAATTACTCGAGTTTAAACTGAGATAACAGCTTTGCTATTATCATTCAGATCAGACACTTTGTCACAGTTCAGAAAGAAGAAAGAAATCAAAAGAGCTGGAGCGAAACTCAGTAGATCTGGCAACATCTGAGCAGAGATGCAAAAACATTGACCTTTGATTCTAATATGACTTTTCAGAACAGTGTCACATCATATTACATATGTTAATTCTGTTGCTCTCTGCAGATACTTCCTCATCGTTTTCATTTCTCCAGTTTTTTCTGTTTGTTTTTCATTTTTCCATTATCTCTATATTTCATGTTTCTTGACAGGTCTACATGTTGACCTTGGTAATATTTGGACAATGTGTTACTTTCTTGTTTCTATTACAGTTGGTGTGTCTGTCACACCTGAATTACAGACGAAATCTGTTTCTTCTTTAGGATAGAAAGTACAAACACATTCTGAACATTTTGTAAATCTCTGGAAATCTATTTTGTTTGAAAATGCATTTTAGAGGCAGCTGAACTTCATGAAATACTAGGGATAGATTTTTGATGATGGAACTCTCTGTGTCCTTCATTGAACTAGCTTGTCTCCCCAATCTCCAAAAGCTTTCAATGCATAACATAGAATTATTAAAGCAAAGGTGGTGAACAATCAGCCCATTGACTCTCCCAGTTTGGATTGAGCGAATATTTCTACTATTCCTCAGCTGTATTGTCCCCATACCCCTGTACATTTTGTTATTAGCATCTGCTTTTAATTGTAAGCTTTCTGCCAGATATGAACAATATGATCAATCTCAAACATAAACAGACTTTGGAGGGAAAGTTCAGCAGTTCTGGCTGTATCTGTGAAGAGACATCAAAGTTAATGCTTCAGGTGCGGTGATCCTATTCAATCTGTATTCCCAATGATTAAATGGTGTGTATATAAAATATAGTTCACTTTATCACGTTTACTATTATACTGTTCAGCTCACATTGTCATTCAGCATTGCATCTCACAAACGTTGGCTCATTCCTTGTTGTGAACTATATTCAATTCTATCTGATGTTAAGAGTGATGATGACTGGGGAATATCATTGTCCTCCCCATGCAGTCTCCTCAGCCACTGCTTCCATTCCGCCCTATCTACTAGCTAAACTTGACTCATTAATTCTTAAGTCTTAATGAATACTTCCAATTTCTTTTGTGCTGAGGGGAAAATTTACTGTTTTACAGCAAATAAAACTGCATTAAGATGTTTGTCAATTTGTATAAATTAATTACTGAAGCATATTATGAATGGAAGTTCCAACGTTTCTGTATTATAGCAGGAAGAGGAACATTCAGAGAAGTCCACACTTCCTGTCTGTGTGCAGAGCAACTGTGCCCAGTGACAGTGTGTGGGCTGGTTTGTTCCCGTGAGGGAGAGATCAGCACAGTAACAACATCCTGACTGTGTTTCTTTTTTTAGTGGAGGGGCGGAAAGTCGGGGTAAGATAGTTACAGCATTGCAAACGTACAATAGAGCAGAGTCATCTAGCCTGTGATAAGAAATCATCCATCATTCTCCCTCACAACTGACTTCATAAAAGGAATTGTTGATGGGAGATGCGACCAATAGCCAGCGATGTCAGCATCCAGTCCAGTCCAGTTATATTGTGAACTGAATGTGCTGTATTGAAAGCTCGAACTGTTTGCTCAGTGACTGTGATTGATGTCAGTCTCCATGCATTGTAACTGTGTCACTGGAGGGTTTCACTCTCCTATTGGTGAGGGGCTTCACTCAGTGCACTATCCCAGTGTAGGAGCAGATGTATCAGCTCCAACAGTAACCGAGATCAGCAGCTGCACAGACGTGGAGAGGACAGATCTGAATCTGAGAATAATGGACTGGATAATTAAACCAATGGAGAGGAGGCTTTCCTTGGGTCTTTTCAACATTTCCCTCTGCTGGGAATTTCTACCATATCGGATATTAGCGGTGATGATTATTATTTTGGGCGGGGTGGAAAGTGTGTTACTAACCTATTCTCGCTATTGTTGGTGTTCTCTTCCTCTGTTCTCTTCCTTCATTAATATTAATGAATATTAATCCCATAAACAATTTTGAACTTCATTGCAATTTCTGTTATCCATATTAGTCAAATAAAGAAACTATTATCTTCAATTCAACTTGCAGTCTCCGTTCATCTGAATTGCAGACCACTCCCTTACAAACATCTGAGAACAAAACTATGGACAACCTCGAGATCCCTTATTGCCTTGACTGATTTATGTCTCGTGTTCTCTCTATCACGAACCCTGTCCACTACCAGCTCATAATATCTCCAGTCTCCATCTCTGCGTCAGTGCTGTTGCTGAACAAACCATTCTCTGCTCGTTGGTAAAATTCAGACTTTATATTTCAAGCTCTCTTCTGGTCACTTTTCCAGTTACAAGAATTTCAATCACAAAATTGTTCTTGTCTCAGACGTTGATTAGGACAATGTATCAGAGTAGGAATGTCGCTGAATGTAACTGAGGAGCAAAGCTTATTAAAAGAAAGACATTGTTTCAAGCGACTTGTTTCAAGTCCTACCACAGCTGATGAAAAAAAACTTTTCATCAATAAAAATGATAAGAATTGGAATAAAACTGAATTTCACGAAAAAGAACCTTGAGCCCACGTTTTGTCTGAAAACCTTGCTGTTTCACTGATGACCTTTGGTAAAGAAATCTAATGTCACTACCCGGTCTGGGTTAAGTGGGACTTCAGACCCATATCAATGTGCTTGACTTTATATTGGCTTGTGGAATGGCCTCACAATCATAGTGATGATTAACAAATGCTGCCCTGGCAGAGATGCCGACTTCCCATGGAATAACAAATTTGAAGATTAAACCAAATAAAAGAAGATGCTAGAGATCTCATATTGCATGAGAAATGCAAAGAAAAGAACAGAAATTGCTGGGGAGCTTTTCTGAAGTGAAAACAGTTGGAAAATAGTGTGAATAATGCTGGTTACAGGGAAGTCTGTTTTGAAGGGGAGGAGGAGAGAGTTACATCGATAGAGAAATAAAGAGATAGAAGAAAAAGAACAACAAATGGAATGATAATCATCTGGGATGGAAATAAAATGTGAGATTCACCTCCTTTATTTTTAACTTTTCCCATCTTCCTGAATATCTTGCCCATGCCGGTACATGTATACCCCGCTTTTCAAAAATTCGCTTTTTGCCACTTCCCTTTCCGAAAAACCTCCATTACGTCCTGTTTTCGATAACCAAAAGAAATCCGAAGAGGATTTTCACTTTTACCAAGAAAGATGATTTTTTCCCACATACATTAATGCTACTTTGCTTTACGCCATATCAGCTTATGAAAGGTTTTGTAGGAACACTCTACCTTCAGATACCGAGGGAAACCTGTATATATCTAAGATCACGTTTAAAGCGATTTGATCCCACGTGTCTGTCTTCACTGAGTGTCGTCATTTTCTTAAATTTATTAATGGGATATAGGTATCGATGGCTGGGCCAGCATTAGTTCACTCATTTGATTGCCCTTGAGAAGACCTTGAGCCTCAATACACAGAGTGAGGCACACAAGGTGACAGCTGCATAGGAGGTGTGCAAAGCAAGATCGACTTTCGCAAGATTAATATTATTTGAAAAGTTAGAGATGTCAATTCGTCAGTGTAATTAAGGCAAAGAAGAAGGTGTTCCTGAGCATGCTGGTCAATGTTTTCAAGCCTTTGTATCTTCTCCCTTTTGGAAGAGGTTATAGGAGATCATTACCGGTTTTGGAGAGATATTTGATGTTGCCCGCCTTTAGCTCACAATGAGAAGTATAAATGGATGGAAGGTTGACTTCCATGATAGTCTGGACTGTGCACACAACCGTCTGTAGTTTCATCTGGTCCTGGGAAGAGCTGTTACCGTCACACTATTATGCACATGAATAGAATGCTTTCAGTTACCAGTACTCAGAGCACTGGGAGAAGGCAGTTCCAAAATATTTAGATGCAGCAATTGGCTGTTAAATGGATATCCAAGTTCTGGTTGCTGTTTTGACAACAATTGAAATTTAACCAATATTGCCAACATCCAAACAAAGAGCCATTACATGCTTCAAAACAATAGTGAAGCCATCACCATCACAACGAGGGAGAACTGGACAGACACGTATAAGGAGAGAGAGAACACAGCGAGGGAAACAGAAGGACAGTCAGTAAAACAGAGAAAGGAAACAAAACAAGAAACAAACAGTCACATGGACAGGGAGAAGGGGAGATAGTAAGCTCAGGGAAAGAAACAGAAGACAGAGAAAAGGAAAGTACAAGGAAACAGACAGTGTGAGAGAAACAGTGAGACACAAAGCACACAGGGAGCTGGGGATGGAGAATGGGAGGTGCTGGGGGTGAGGACCAGAGAGAGCTCGGAGTGAGCTGGGGGGAGGGAGATGAGAATATACTTTGACCTGTACCAAGGTGTACATGCTGATCATAGTAAGCAAGGATGTGCAGAATGATGGCTGTTAAACATGTCTGAGAGGCATGCAGGTTACGCTGCACACGGCGTGCTCGAGGCGAGATCAACATGAACAAGATCAGTATTATCTGAGATTAGAGGGAACATTCATCAGTCTCATTACAGTCAAGAAGAAACTTTTAATGAACCAGATGCTCAGTGTTTTCAAGTTTCCATATCTTTTAGCCTGATGGAAGAGGTTGTGGGAGAACATTACTGGTGTGTGATGGGTCTTTGATAATGTTAGAACAAAACATTCCAAAACAGAAACAGGCCATTCGGTGGTCCGAGCCTGCGCCGATCCAAATCCTCTATCTAAACCTGCCGCCTATTTTCTAAGGATCTGTATCCCTTTGTTCCCTGCCCATTCATGTATCTTTCCAGAAACATCTTAAATGGAACCACTGGTCACAGTTGTCCATTTTGAGAAACTCCCTCCTCCTACTATTCTCTGCCTCCTGTTGCCCAGCCAGTTCTTTCTCCATGAAGTTAGTGCACCATGTGACTTTCACTTTCTCCATAACCCGACCGAGGGGAAACATACCAAACGCCTTCCTGAAGTCCATGTACATGACATCTACAGTATCTCCTTCATCAATCAACTTGTAACTTCCTCAAAGAATTCTATTGAGTTGTTAAGTCATGACCTTCTCTGCACAAAGCCATGTTGTCCATCGCTGATAAGACTATTTTCATCCAAATGAGAGTAGATCCTATCCCTCAGTATCTTCTCTGGCAGATTCCCTACCCCTGACATCAGTCTCACCAGTCCATAATTGACTGAATTATCCCTACTACCTTCCTTAATCAAGGGGTTGAACAATTTTCCAGTCTTCCACGACCTCAACCGTGTTCAAGGATGCTACAAAGATATCTGTTAATGCCCCAGATATTTCCTATCTCCCTTCCCTCAGTAATCTGGGGTAGATGTTGGCAGCCTTTCTGCGGCAACGAGCCATGTAAATGGAATCGATGGTTGGTATGTTAGAGTCCGTGTTGGTCAGAGCTGTGCACCCAACCTTCTGTAGTTTCTAACAATCCTGAGTAGAGCAGTTACCGTACCAGGCTGTTATCCACCTGGACAATACGCTCTCAATAGTGCATCTGCAGAAGTAGTGCATGCTGATTTTCCTGTATCACCTCAGGAAGGAGAGGCATTGTTGAACCTTCCCGACCGTCGGACCGATGTGAGAAGTTCAGGACAGGTTGTGAGTTATCATCACTCTGAGGGACTTGATGCTCTGCACTCCCTCAAACGGTTGATGTAGATGGGGTGTGTTCCTCTCCTTTCTTCATAAAGTCAGTGATCAGTTCTTTACATTTGCCGGATGAGAGAGAGAGGTCATTATCAATACACCATGCCACCAAGCTCTCTATCGCCTTTCTACATTCTGACGCGTTGTTGTTTAATATCCGTACTGCTATATTGATGTCATCAGCGAACTTGTAGCTGGCGTTGTTTAGAATTTGGAAACTCAGCCGTGGCTGTACAGGGAGTAGGTAGGGGGCTGAGGGCACAGCCGTGGGTGTACAAAGAGGACATTAGGGGGCTGCAGAAACAACCGTGGGTTTACAAAGAGTACAATAGTTGGTTTAGGGCACAGCCATGGGTGTACAGGGAACACACTTCGGGGCTGAGGTCACATCCGTGGGTGTACAGGGTGGATAGTCGGGGGCTGAGGACACAGCCGTGAGTGTACCTGGAGTACCATAAGGGGCTGAGGGCACAGACGTGGGAGTACATGGGAATACAGTAAGGGGCTGAGGGCACAGACTTGGGTGTGCATGGAGGACAGTGGGGGGGGGGGGGGCTGAGGACACAGCCGTGGGTGTACAGGGAATACAGTAGGGGGTTGCGGGCACATCCGTGGGTGTACAGGGCGTACAGTAAGGTGCTGAGGGCACAGCCATGGGTGTATAGGGAGGACAGTAGTGGGCTGAGGGTATAGCCGTGGGTGTACAGGGAGTATTGTCAGGTTTTGAGAACACATCCTTCAGCAGCTTCAGTGTTCATTGTTATTGTGGAGGAGGTGGTTTTAACCTATCTTCACGATTGTGGGTCAGAAATCTGAGGAGCCAGTTGCAGAGGATGGAACTGAGACCAAGGTCATGGAATTTTGGGATTAGTCTGTAAGGGATAATGATTTTGAAGGTGGAGCATTAGTCAATGAGCAGGAGTCTGGTGTAACTGTCCTTGTTGTCCAGATCTTCCAGTGATGCGTGCAGTATCGGATATGGCATCTGTTGTGCACCAGTTACATCAGTCGGCACATTATAGTGCAGCAGGTCAGGCTGGGAGACTGGAGTTGGTGTAGGCCATAACCAGCCTCTCAAAGCACTTCATGATTATTGAGGTCAGAGCCACTGGATGGTCGTCTAAAAGGGCATGTTCCATGTGCTTTCTCATGAAGATGATGATGGCCTTCTTGAATCAGATTGGGACTTCGGCTTCTGGAGGGAGAGGCTGAAGTTGTATGTGAATACCTCTGCTAGTTGGTACAAACAGGATCTGAGTGCTCAGCCAGGAACACTGTCCAGGCCCATCACGTTCTTTGATTTGACTCACTGAAAAGCTGACCTTGCCTGCAGCGGTGACAACAATCAAAGATACATCTGGGGCTTTTGCGGCCTGTGTCAGCCCTCAGTGACAGTCACACAGTCATTTATGATCGACATCTCCTCCCCCCACCTCCCTCTGCCGTCTTCAACACAAAATGACATTCGTTGGTGTGAGCACCACGCAGTCAGCATTGAGATAGATTGCCATTAATAGACTGGGATCGTGCGCCATCAAGTTCTGTGTCACCATAATGCTGTAAATTCATAATAAAATAGTGAGCAGGGTGTCAGTGCCAGTGGTGCAAGGAGTGAAGGCATTGCAGATGTAATTTTAGTCATGCTGCTTTAACCTAAATGGAGTCAAGCATCTTGAGCGTTGTGCCTTTTCAATGGTGGATAGTCCTTAGGTAGTCAAGAAGTACCATTTACGTCAACCATCTGATCTGACGGCAGTTTTACTAGGTTTGCAGATGATACAATGATGATTGGATGGGCAGGTGATAGTGAGGAAGTGGGGAGGCTGCAGAAAGACGTGGACAGTATAGGACACTGGGAAAACACATGGCTGATGGAACACAATATGTGAACATGTGAGATTATGCACTTCAGTAGGCAGAATACAGGCAGACACTATGTTCTAACAGACTTCATGAAATCTGAAGCAAAAAAGGAGTTTGGAGTCATCGCCCTCTCTTACGGTTAATGCGCAGATGCAGTTGGCAGTTAGGAAACAAATGCAATGTTAACATTCATTTCAAGAGAGTGAGAATACAAGAGCGGAGACATACTGCTGAGAATGGAATGGGCTATGGTCAGACGGGATTTGGATTATTGTGAGCTGTTCTGAGGAAGGATCTACGGGTGTTGGACATGATCTATCCTGGGAATGATGGCTTGTCATATGAGCGGCAGTTCAGGACTCTGTGTCTGTACTCAATGGAATTTAGAAGAAGGGGGGGGGTGGGCGCATCTGATTGAAACTGAGCGATTACTTCAAAGCTTGATACAGTTAGAGTAGAGAAGATATTGCCACAAGTCTTAGAGACTATGACAAAATGAGACAGTTTCAGAGTGAAGAGATAGGCTGAATGGCCTAAATCTATTGCTGTATAGCATGCCTGTATTGTCATTCAGTCTATTATTCCGTGCAGAATTATAAATGTCAGACCTGCTCTTGTAACCGTTGTATCTGTATTTTGATTTGAATTGACCTTCTGGTCAATGGTAACCCCTGTAATATGGACGGTGGAAGGATTCAGTGTTAAGCAGTAGCGCAGTAAGATGTTGAATATAAGCTGCTATCTGTGAGTCTCATCTGGCGGGAGTACATTGTCTCGACGATGATTGTCATTTTCAGTTTGGTTTTTGAAGGATCGATCCACTTACACTAATATTGCATTTAATAAAACAGGTGCAATTTATCACAGCACTCAGCAACAATATGCCATGGAACACTGAACACCTTTCTAATAACAGAAAGGTCGAAAATGTTCAGTATCAGAAACACTGCTTTCCTGTTCATGTTCAAATCAGAAAACCTGTTACATCGAGTTGTTCAACTTGGAACTTTTTAAACTTTTTTTTGGTTATGGGAATCTCTGAATGGGCCCACCATTTCTTTTCTGTCCCTAGTTACCCTCTTGAGAAGGTGGTGCTGAGTTGCCTTCTTATACCGCTGCAGTCCACCTGCTGTGAGTTGATCCACAATGCTACGAGGTAGGGAATTCCAGGGATTTGACCCAGCAACAGTGAAAGAATGGTGATATATTTCCAACTCAGGATGTTGACTGGTTTGGAAGGGAGTTTGAAGGTGGTGGTGTTCGCTAAAGCCTGCTGCAGTTGTCATTCAAGATGGAAGTGATTGTAGGATTGAAACGTGCTGTCTTGTAGATAGTACATACTGCTGCTACTGAGCATACTGAGGTGGTGAATGGAGTGAACGCTTGTGGATTTGGTGCCAATCAATTGGGCTGTTTTGTCCTGGTTGGCGTCAAGCTTCTTCAGTGTCATTGTGGCTGCACTCATTCAGGCAATTGGGGAGTATTCCATCTCACTCCTGACTTGTGTCTTGTAGATGGTGAGCATGCTTTGGGAAGACAAGAGATGAGTTAAACGCACAATGTTCCTGGCCTTTGCTCTGCTCTTATATTTATGTGGCGAGTCTAGTTGAGTTGCTGGTCATTGGTAACCCGAAGTGTATTGATAGTGTGGTGGGGAGGGGAATTTAATGACAAATATGCTGCTGAATACCAAGTGGTTATATTGTTTCTTATTGGTGATAGTCATTGTCTGGCATTTGTGTGGTGCGAGTGTTACTTGTCACTTATTAGCCCAAGCCTGGATATAGTCCAGATCCTGTTGCCTTGAGGCATGGACTGCTTCCATAACTGAGCATTTGCAAGTGGTGCTGAACATTGTGCAGTCAGCATCGAATATCCCCACTTCTGACCTTATGATGGAGATAAGGCCATTGATGAAGCAACAGAAGGTGTTTAGACCTAGGTTTCATCCGGAGGGCAACTGATGATATTGCCTAGTATGGTGACGAAACATCTGAAAATGACCATTCCAGCTCATTCGAGCAAACCTACGTCCACATTATCCTGAGGGACTACTGCAGAGATATACTGGAAGTGTGATGACTGACCTCCAACAACAATAACCGTTTTCCTATCTGTCAGGTATAACTCCAATAATGAAATACTTGCTCGAAATATCCTTTTTGTTTGGCTTCCTTGATGCCACATTTGAAAGAATGCAGCCTTGATTTTCAAGTGCTGGAATTCAGTTCCTTTTTCTATGTTTGAACAAAGACTGTGGTGAGGTCAGGAGCTGAGTGTCCCCGGTGGAACCCAAACTGGGCGTCACTGAGCAGGTTATTGCTGAGCAGGTGCTGCTTGATAGCACTGTTGGTGAGTCCTTCCATCACTTTATTGATGATGGAGAGTAGACTGATGAGGCAGTATGTGGCTGGTTTGAATTTGTCCTAAGTTTTATGTACAGAACATACTTGAGCAGCTCTTTCTCATTGTTTCACTTTCTATTGCACTAGGGTTAATCCTCTGGTTTGATGGTAATGATTGAGTGGTTTATATGCTGCGCCATGAGATTACAGATTGTGCTGGGATATTATTCTTCTACTATTGTTGGACCACAGCGTCTTACGGATACTCAGACTTGAATTGCTAGATCTGTTTGAAGTCTGTGCCATTTAGCATGGTGATAGTGCCACACAACACTATAGTGTTTATTCTTAATGTGACCGTGAGACTTTGTCTCCTCAATGACAGTGCGGTGTTCAGTTTTACCGATGCTGTCATGGACAGATGCATTTGCAGTTGGTAGACTGGTAAGGATGAGGTCAGGTTTTTTTTTCCCTCTCATTCATTCCCTCACTACCTTCTGCAGACCCAATCAAGTAGATATGTCCTGTGGTATTCGACCAGCGTGATCGGTAGTGCTGCTGCCAAACCACTCTTGGTGGTTGATTTTGAAATTCCTCAGCGAGAATAAACTTTGTGCCCTTTTCACAGTCAGTGCTTTCTCCAAGTGTTGTTCAACATGGAGGAGTACTGATCCAGCTCAGGAATGACGTTACATGTTAATCAGTAAGGCCTCTTTGCCCACGTTTAATCTAAAGCCATGGGACTTCATTGGGTTTGGTGTTAATTTTGGGGACTCGCAGAGCAACTACCTCCAGAATGTATCGCACTGAGCTGCCCCCTCTGCTGTATTGGTCCTGACCTTGGGCCAGGACATATCCAGTCATGGTGATGGTGGTTTCTGGGGTATTTCTGTCAGTTATAATTTTATGAGCATGACTACTTCAGGCTGTTGCTTAACTAGTCTGTAAGGCAGTTGTTCCAATTTTGGCACTAGCCCTCAGGTGTTAGTAAGGAGGACTTTGCAAGTCCGACAATGATGTTTCCAAAGTGACGTTTTCGGTGGTCAGATCGATAACTGTTGGTCCAGCTGGTTTCATTTCTTTGAGATTTTGTAGCGATTGGTATAACTGAATGACACGCTAGTCCATTTCAGAGCGTGACTGAGAGTCATCACGTTGATTTGGGTCTGGAGTGAGGATGCAAGATTACTTCTTTGGAGGATATTAGTAAGCCAAATGGTTTTCCTTTTCTGACAATCGGCAAAGATTTCATTCTCATCAGTAGATTCTTAATTCCAGCTTTTTAAAAAAATATTGTGTTGAATTTCCACCGTCTGCAGTGGCGGGTCCATAGAACAAGAGCTGATTTTCGGGATTGATAATCTAGCGATAACAACATGAGACCTACTTGGTGCCACATGTTGTATTCATGTGTTATTTCTTGTGTTGCCCTGTTTTTCTTTCATTGCTTAGGTTTTTCTAGAATCTCATCCTTCATTAAACCCTAATTGAAATCCACTGTCATGAACGTCTTCTGGACTGCTCGAATTTCATTCAGTCTATTTTGTTTGCACAGACATTTCAAGGCAGCTGTACATCAGAGAAGAACAGGAAGAGATAACGGGTGATTGTGCACTGTACCTGTCACCGCACCAGCTTATCTGACCAGGCACCTAAAGTATTTATTGTGTATCAGAGAACTGCCGAATTATTATAACACCGACGGAGGTCAGTCAACCCATTGTGGGGTCACAAGCTCTTCAACTGCACAACTGGAGATAGAGAGAGCGTGTGGAGATAGATGGCGTGAGTGAGAAATAACCCGGGGAACAGAAAGTGAATGGAGATAAACTGGGAGAGGATAGAAAGGGGAGCGACTGACTGAGTGGGAGAGGAACAGGTGTTAGATGAGAGTGAAGTCAGATAGATCAGAAGGCAGCATGAGGGTAGATAAATACGGACAGAAAGAAGTTGGAAGTTTTATTTAGAATTTCCTCTGATCTGCAAACCCTCTGTCTTTGTGCCATTCCCTGTGACCACTCTGCTGATACTGGCTGTCGTCCCAGATCATTGTTTTCCAATAATATCAAGAGCTATGTTACTGACAGCTAAACAGAACCCAAAAGACCATAGATCAATTATATGGCGAAGGTGGATTTTTTAAAAAATAAACTGTGCCATGAGCAGCAGGAAACGAAAACCCCATCCAACACTCCCACCCCACCTCCAGATACTGGATGAGAGACTGGGCCAGAGAATCTCAGTATGGGGAGATCACTGACAGAAATGAAATCAGCATCTCCGCTGTGGATCAAATAATGATTGGTAGTTTACACATCACTTTTCCAGTTTTCACATCCACATTTCAATTTATATAACTCAATATCAGGAGTGCATTTTAACAATCTTATCTCTTTGTACTCTGCATATTTTGGTCTGTATAGGAAATCATTTTGTCCCTGTATTTTGCATTGCATAAATACATTTCATTAATATTGTCTCTGCTAATTTCTCATTATGGATTTATCCTTGAATCTGTTGTTCATATGAGTCATAAAGTGTAACGTTCCAATACTGATAACTAGGGAAGAGCAATGTTCCTCTTCCCAGTTTGAACAGCCATATCCCCCCAGTCCTCTCCATCTTCTGTCTTTTCCTCAATGTCATAATCACAATGTAATTGAAGTCAGTAAATGACACTTCATCACAGTTCCTTAACATGGATAAAATTAACACCCACGCTTGCCCTCTCTGATTCTGCAATAACAATCTGAATTGTACTTGTCACGTACAATTCTCTGTTAACATATGCATGCTGTTTGATTGTTATAAACCCACATTGTCTTAGGCACATGTTGCCATCAGATCACGGACGGAAGATGTTCTCTCAACGTTTTAGTGATTTTGCAATGACTGATCAGTAATTATCGGATTTATTTCTCCATTTATGAGCAGAGAAACATGTTTATGTTCAGTTAAACCTCTGGCATTACCTCTATATCCAAGGCAGACTGAATGATTACACACAAATAATATGTCATCTCCAACATCCCGCCTTCAGTCACACTCACATCTCACATCCAGAATGCATGTGTTCAAAGTTATTTTGAATTTATTAAACCAGTATCACATTGAGAGAGGTTAGCTGGAGCTGTTTGTTCAGCGATTGCGATTATGCGAGTCTCCATGAATCCTATGGGTTCCCAGAGAGTTTCAGTCATCTATCAATAATGGAATGTGTTCAATGAGTAATCCCATAGTATGAGCGGGAGCATCATCCACACCAGTAACAGGGATCAGCAGCTTCAAGGAGAGAGGGAGGAGAGACCGGAATCTGGGAAGAGTACACTGGAGTGTTCCAACAATGGATCAAGATCTGAGACCATTCAAATGGAAATTTCCAGCAATGGACAGGAGTTTATCCTTGGGTCTTTTCTGGCTTTCCCAGCCTTGGCTATCATTAACATCGCGGATTGAAGATGCACTGATGGTTATTCAAGCTGGTTACTATCCTATCCTTGCTATAGTTGGTGTTCCTGGTAAGTCACTCTATCTGTCTAGTAAAACGGTCTGAACTTAATTGATGGTCATGATATGTAAATTTTGGAAAGGTGCAAGTCAATGTTTTCAGTTCCAATCAAAGATTCCATTCCTTACATGTTATAACTAGCAAATGATTATTTAAAAATTACGCACCAATATGTGAGGATGAAACAAACTATTTTCCTTGATTCGTTTTCTCCTGCACAAGTTTACATTTCCATATCCTCCCCACTCACCATTTCTGTCCAGTCCCACCAACATGACATCCCAGTCTCCTCCTCAGCCTCAGTACAATTCCTGAATAAACTATCATTTGTGCCTTTGTTAATCTCCGCATACAGCTGTTTCAAGCCCATTCTTACCATGTGTCCATTGCAAAAAAATTGCACTTGAGATGTTTACATTGTTCTCTGCACAGTATTAGAAAGATGGGAAGACAGTGTATGGTGGTTATGTCAATGGCTCATAATCTACAGCCACAAAATAATAATCTGTTGGTATCAGCTTGCCTTATGCCCATTCGAGATGGCAATGGGTCATTCCTCTCGGGTCAAGTCTCTGTGTGACTGCAAACCCACAGCACTGCGTTTTAATCTTTACTGTCCTGTGGAACAGTTAACCAGCCACTCAGTTCAAGGTCAACATCACATGCTGGCCTGACCAGGGCTGAATACATCCCGTGAGGGCAGATGAAAAGGAAAGATAACCCCCTTCCTCTGCCTGTATCCCATATTCCTGCAGCTGAATTACATTCAGGTAGGTGGCCACTCACACTTTTAGTCATATTCTTTGTGATTGAGTCTGTCTCCGAGAGTGTTTTCCATCTCGATAGGCACCTCTGGTGCTAGCTTTATTGATGCTGACCTACAGATGGAAGGATGGTTTAAATTCCACGTCAGTGCCTGTGCATTGTAAATGAATGGTATCCTGTGTCACATGAACGAAATAGAACCGGCTAAGTGAGGGAAAGGAGTTATGTGATCAACTGTGAGAGCGTTGTTGAGGCAGTGTTTGGGTTATTGTGGACAGATTTTATCTCCTTTATATAGAGTGATCTCCTTACCACAGAGATAATGAACAAGAGTCCCACCGGATTAATCCCTGGGATGATGGCACCATGAGGAGTGAGTAAAGGTTGATCTGTAGCGCTGTGAGATAATAAGAGGTGATTGCATTGAACCCTGAGAGGGATGATCAATCACTCCTTATATTCGAAACAGACAATGAGAAGGCGATAAATACCTTGACTGTTGATTCATTCAGGACGCATGGTTCTGGATAGTTTAAGTGCCTCTGAGGACGTTATGCCTACCCAACCCAACCCCCACTCCCCACGGCGATTGACAGAGACAGAGAGGTCCAGGTTTTGAATAAACTCTCCCCACATTAAGACAGTCCAGTTAGTGTGTGATCCTGCACTGAATGTCATATTATCCACCATCCTGACAGCAGGCAAAATATCTTCATTCAAAAACAGTCAACTATTTTTGGCCCTGGTGAGACCACACCTGGAGTACTGTGTGCAGTTCTGGTCTCCAAATTTGAGGAAAGACATTCTAGATATTGAGGGAGTGCAGCGTAGGTTCACGAGGTCAATTCTGGAATGGCGGGATTACTTTATACTGAAAGACTGGAGCGACTGAGCTTGTATACCCTTGAGTTTAGAAGACTGAGAGGGGATCTGATTGAGACATATAAGATTATTAAGATTTTTATTCCTGAACAGTCACGACCAATGGTTTCACAATCTCCTCCGATAATTCCTTCAGAACTTTAGCTGTTATCCTTCCAGTCTGTGTGATTTATCCATTTTCAAACATTGCAGCTTCCCCAGTACCTTCTTCTCAGCGCTGAACACGACATCCATTCCTCACCCTTGACTCGCTTTATGTTCTGGAATGTTCATAGTATCTACCATTGTGAGGATTGACAGAAAGTACCTATTCAGGTCATTCTCTAATTCTTTGTTTTCCATTTCTCTGCAGCCATCCTCAATTTCTCGTTATTCAATGTTCACTCTCCCCTTTTATATATCTTAACAAAACTCCAGCAATCTCCTTTTCTAAAGCAAGCTAGCTTGCATGTTTCGTGTTCATCGCTTTATTGCTTCTTGAATTGTCCTCTACTGCTGTATAAAGGCTTCCCAATCTGAGATAGGCTGCGTGAGAGCATTCCTGTTAACTAACTGTCGAAAATATACTAATGTAACTGTCCTAACCCTGTTGTCCATCATTGGATAGCGTGGTGACACAACACTGCTACCTCACAGTGCCAGGGACTCGGGTTCAATTCCAATCTTTGGACCCTGTCTTTCTGGAGATTTTGCAATCTCTGCATTGGGAGAATTGCCTCTTTTCTCTCTCTACAATATGTTTCCGTGTTTGTTTCAGGTTTCTGCCATCTACAGTATATTTGCTTGTGTTTGATGGAGAATTGCTGCAAATATGACAGGTTTATTGTAAAAGTGGCTTGGTCCTCAGGCTTCCTGAGTACTTGGGAATCTTGCGCAGCTACTTATGTGAGTGCATGTCCCTGATTACCTACTCTGTCTCTCTCAATCCCTGAGTCCATCTGTCACTGCATGCAGCCTTTCATTGAGCCACCCCAGGATTCCCCACACCCCATCGCCTGGCACTGGATGCCCCCTCGCAGTGAGCGCACAAAGACACTGGGCACTTTCTGACGCGCTAGGGATCCGGGTTAAAGACCCAGCCATTAAAAGGAACAGAATAGCTAAAATCCAATTGAACAGTAAAGCAGAGTAAACAGGCCGACGGGCACCCATCTGTTATGACATTTTCAGGTCTTTTGGACTAATTTCTGTTTATCCTCGTCCATGTACAAATCGATGCTCCATAAGTATATCTTGTCACACAGGTTTGGTGGAGGTGACAGATATCAGATCTTATGATGATGACGACGATTCGTTGGGCTCCACGTTCCTGGTTAATGAGATTACACTGAAGTTTTTATTGTCAAGTCTATCCATTTTAAAGTAAAGGTCTTGCTGGAGTTGTGCTGAAAGCATATTTGAATGTTGGGGAGACTAGATTATGTCACGTGCCAGTGAGGTTAGGAATAGGAAGGTAGTAAAGTTAAAAACATGGTCAAAGTGCTAGGAGGGTAGAGAGTAGGGTAGGCAGCACTTCCAATATGTGGATCATTGGGATTCCCGGGTAGGTAGGATTTACACAAGAAGGATGGGATGCAGCTGAACTGGCAGCAATCTCAGATATGTGGGTCATTGGGATTCCCGGGTCTTTATGAAATACACAAGAAGGACGGGATGGACATGAACCGGCAGCAATCTCCTGGCAGGCAGGTTTGTAATTGTCACTCAGGGGGTTTTAAACTAGTGTGGTGGTGGTGGATGGAGGGTGGAGTCAGAGCAGTACTTCCACAAGCACAGTGACTGAAGAGCAGTTGGAGACTAATCCCAGTACAGCTAAGACCAACAACAAACTGGCAGAGGGGAGTGAACACAATGGGACTGGCAGTCTGAAGTATGCTGATTTTAATGTGAGCAGTGTGACAGGCAAGACAGATGAACATATATAACTATGAGACAAATATTACAGAGATTTGGTTGAGAGAGGGATCAGAAAACTATCAATCCAATGGGTCCAGAGCGAGTTGAAGAATGTGCAGTGAGTGGCTGGAGACGGTTATTTCATTAGCAGAGGGATTGAATTCAAGAGTCGTGAGGTGATGTTGCAGCTGTACAGGACTTTGGTTAGGCCACATTTGGAGTACTGTGTGGGTTTTGGTCGCCTCACTTTAGGAAAGATGTGGAAGCTTTGGAGAGGGTGCAGAGAAGATTTACCAGGATGTTGCCTGGAATGGAGAGTAGGTCGTACGAGGATAGGTTGAGAGTTCTCGGCCTTTCTCGTTGGAACGGCGAAGGATGAGGGGTGACTTGATAGAGGTTTATAAGATGATCAGAGGAATAGATAGAGTAGACAGTCATAAACTTTTTCCCCGGGTACAACAGAGTGTTACAAGGGGACATAAATTTAAGGTGAAGGGTGGAAGGTATAGGGGAGATGTCAGGGGTGGGTTCTTTACCAAGAGAGTGGTGGGGGCATGGAATGCGCTGCCCGTGGGAGTGGTAGAGTCAGATTCATTGGCGACCTTTAAGCGGCATTTGGATAGGTACATGGATGGGTGCGTAATCTAGGATAGACGTTCGGCACAACATCGTGGGCCGAAGGGCCTGTTCTGTGCTGTATTGTTCTATGTTCTATGTTCTATGTTCTAAGCAAAATAATTACCCAGCAGTTTATTGGAATTGGACAGTGTGGGATGCAATGTACAGATTGAAGGGACAAGGGAGGAAACTGAAATTGTCTGTTTACAATATTTTCCACTTTACTGACAGTCCTTTGTAATCTCCTGTTACCAGAGAATAGACGAGGAGGAATTTACATCAGGGAAACTCAAACCAAATATCAGGTCAGGATCTGATGGAGTTTGGCTGAAGTGTATTTATTTCAATGCAAGAATTGTTATGGGTAAGGACGATGAACTGGGAGCCTGAATCCATACATGGGACTATGATGTTGCGGCTTTACAGAGACTTGGTTGAGAGAGGGAAAGGACTGGCCGTTCAAAGTATCCAAGGTTTCATTGGTTTAGACAAGATAGAGAAGAAGCTGAAAGAGGTGGACGAGTTGTTTTACTGATCAGGAAGAATGCTACATCTGCACGTGAACAGGACATACAGGAGGGAAAATCCACTGCAGCAAAATGGGTCAAGCTCAAAAATAAGATGGATGCAAGCACTGTGTTACTATAATCTCTGCAACAGCCACGGCAGGATTGAGGAACAGATATGTATGTCGATTAAGGAAAGATGTATTAAAAGCAGAGTGGTCATAGTGAGTGACTTTAATGTCCCCAATAATGACTGGAAGTCCATTAGAGCAAGGGGCTTTGACGGGGCAGAATTTGTTAACTGCAGCTGTATGTGGATCATCCAACGAGAGGAAGAACCATACTGGACCTCGTATTGGCTAATGAGTCTGGCCAGGTCACTGACCTTTCAGTGGGACATAATGTTAGAAACAGTGGTCACAGTTCCTTCAGATTTAAGATAGCTATGAACACGGATATGTCAGGACCTTGTGGGAATCTACTGAATTGGCGGAATGCAAATTATGTCAGCATCAGGCAGAGCTAGGACGTGTCAATTGGGAGGAGCTGCTATCCGGCAAATCGAATTTTGTAAGAGGGAACTGCTTGTAAAATCCTGACAGCAAAATCATCTCGTGAACGTTCTCCCAACTGCTCGAATTTCTATCTTTTTTTGAACACATATTTCAAGGCCGCTGCATATCAGACAACAGGAAGAGATAAAGGATGATTCTGCACTGTGTCCTTCTCAGTATCAGCTTGTCTCTCCAGGCACCTGAAGTCTTTATTGTGGGTCAGAGAACTTCAGACTGGATAGAGCACTGAAGGAGGCCATTTAGTCCATTGTACACCGACGAGCTCTCCAACAGCACAATTTGTCAACAGAGAGAACAGAATGTGTGTGTGTGTGTATGTGTGTGTGAGAAAAATTAATAGAAAAAAGGAAGTGAAGGGAGACTAAAGGAATGAAGAGAAAACTGAGCCACAGAGTGAGTGAGAACAAGGGGTGCCAGACGAGTCTGAAGTTATATCAGAAGAAAGCATGAGGAGAAATACACAGAAATTTCATTTAGAAACTGCCACAGACTGCAAGCCCTTTGTCTGGTCCGTACCCTGTGAGCACTATGCTGTCATCCCAGATCATTTATCGCCAATAATATCACAGAGCCGGGTTGCTGACGCTGAACAGGATCCAAAGGAACAATAGATTAGTTCCAGGGAGAAAGTGAATTAATTTAAATATTCTGGGCCAACAGGAACTTGTAGTCCCTCTAGACACTGTGTGAGAGACAGGGCGAGAGATTCTCAATGAGGGGGATTACTGAGGGGGAGATCAGCATCTCAGCTGTGGGTCAAATAATGACTGATGAAGGTTGAAAAACTCGTCCTTGGTTTTTAAATTCACATTTCAATTCATATTGCTCCACATCGTAAGTGTAGTTTAACAATCTTGCATCTTTGTAGTTTTCATGTTTTGATATGTACAGAAAAGCTTGTTTTTTGTCCCTTTATTTTGTGTTGGGACCAGAGTCCAATTGAATCCTAACTAAGGCTGTAGACAGAGGTCTAAACTGATTAGGAGAGTGTTTGTGTTGGCAGGGTGGGGGGTCCGTTAGAGGGTTTAATTAGAAAAGAGGAGGTAAATGTACAGAGCTCAGGAGAGGTTATTAAAATCTCCAGCACAGACGCAAATAAGACAGAGTGTATGGAAAGTGTAAGCAATCAGACTTCAAGCACACCGGACAAACAAATAACAATGAGAAGAGGAACCGTTAATACAAGATTGAAGGGGTTATATCTGAATGCACGCAATATAAGGAATAGAGTAAATGAGCTTGTGGCACAGATTGAGATTGGTAGCTATGACGTGATGGGCATCACAGAGAAGTGGTTGCAAGGGATCAGGATAGTCAAGGACATATATCCTATCGAAAAGATAGGCAGCAGAGGGAGTGGGTTTACATTGTTAATAAGAAATGAAATTAAATCAATTGTAAAAAAGAAAGTAAAGTCAGATGGTGTAGAATCTGCGTGGGTAGAATTGAGGAATCACAAAGATAAGACAACCACAGTTGGAGACTTGCACAGGCCTCCAAAGAGTAGTCAGGAGCTGGGGTACAAGATACACCAGGAGATAGAAAAGATCTGTAGGAAAGACAAAGTTACAGTGATCATGGGGGATTTCAATATGCAAGTGGAATGGGAAACCAGGTTGGGAGTGGATCGCAAGAAAAGGAATTTGAGGAATGTCTATGGGATGGCTTTTTGGAGCATCATGTGGTGGAGCCCACTCGGGAACAGATGGCACTGGATTTAATGACGAAGGCTAGATAAGGGAGCTTAAGGTGAAAGAAAACTTCAGAAGCGGTGATTAGAACATGGTTGAATTTATTCTGCAATTTGAGAGAGAGAAAGTGGAATCAGAGTTAACAGTATTTCAGCTGAATAAAGTTAGCTGGAGAGGCACAAGGGAGTAACTGGGTAGAATTGACTGGGACAGGGGTCTAGCAGGAAAGACAACGGAACAGTAATGGCAGAAAATTCCAAGATTAATTCAGGAGACACTGCAGAGATACATGCTGAGCAATAAAGGCATGGTACAGGGAGGATGAGGCAACCAGGGCTGACGAGAGAAGTCAGGGATTTCGTATAAGTAAAAGCGCAAGCAATGTGAAGGGCAAAAGGAAACTGGAGAATGGGGCCATCAGAAGGCAAGGAAAAATAAATAAGGAGTGAGAAGATTAAATATGGGGGGAAGCTAACCATTAATATAAAGGAAACTTTAAGAGATTCTTTAGATATATAAAGTGCAAAAGAGAGGTAAACGTGAACATGGACGGTGAAAAATTATGCTGGAGAGACGGTAGTGGGAAACAAAGAAATGGCTGAGGAACGTTGTATCAGCCTTCATCGTGGAAGACACGAGTAATTTCTCAAGAGTTGACGAGAGTGAGAGGGCAGTCCTGAATATGGTGGTCATCACCAAGAAGAGCATGTTAGAAAACGGAATGGCCTGAACGTGGATAGTTCACCTGGACCAGATGGAATACACTCCAGTCTTGTAAGGGAGATAGCTGAAGAGTTAGTGCAAGCGTCAGTGGTAATCTTTCAGGAATGACTAAAATCAGGAAACGGCAAAGTGGCTGTATAATTGCTAACATGACACCCCGTTTAATAAGGGAGTTAGGCAGAAGATGGAAAACTGCAGACTGATTTGCCTAACGTTGGTTGTGGGTAACATCCTGGAATCTATCGTGAAGAATGGGATTTCTGATACTTGGAGGTGTTTGGTAAAATAGGACAAAGTGAGCATGGTTTCATCAAGGGGAGATGAGTCCTGCCAAACCGGCAAGAAAACAGTGAGGGAGTAATGAGCAGATTAGATCAAGGAGAACCAATAGATGTTAACCATCTGCACTCAAGATTCCTTTGACAAAGTGCCATGCATGAGGCTATTGAGAAAGGTATGGCCCCATGGTATTAGAGGCAAGGTGATAGCATGGATAGACGTTTGCCTGCTTGAGGGAACGCATAGAATGGGGATAAAAGTGTTCTTCACAGGATGGCAACCAGTGACAAGTGGTGTTCCACAAGACTCAGTGTTGGGACCACAACTTTTTACTTTGTGCATTCATTATCTATATGAAGGAACTGAGGGCATTCTGGCTAAGCTTTCAAACAGTGCAAAGATAGACAGAGGGACAGGGAGCATTGAAGAGGTGGTTCGGCTGCAGGAGGGTGGTCTCGTGCATCCCCTCAACTTCCCGCACCTCCGCCCTTACACTCCACCCTTCCAACGACAACAAGTTAGAACCTCTCTGGTGCTCGCCTTCCATCCCACCAAACTCAGGATACAACGCATCATCCTCCACCATTTCTGCCACCAACAGTCAGAACCCAATACCAGAGATATACTTCGCTCGCTACCCCTATCATCATACTGCTGAGACCATTCCATCACAACTCCCTCGTTAGGTCCACACGCCCTCACCAAGCCACCTTCCACTCCCAACACCATCCCTTGACACTGCAAGAGATATGAAACCTGTGCCAACACCTCCCTCCTCACCTCCACCCAAGGCCCCAAAGGATTCTACCACATCAGGGAGAGAACGTCCTGAGCATCCAAACACCTCTTCTAGTCAGTCCATTGCTCCTGTCTCCTATATATTAGCGAGACAGGATGTCAACTTGGAACACTCTCTGACACAGAAACCCAACAACCCCACTTCCCTGTGGCCGAATACTTCAACTCCCCCTCCCACTCCGCCAAAGCTCTGCAAGCTTTTGGCCTCCTCCACTGCCAAATTCTAGCCATCTGGCTTCTGGAGGAAGAACGCATCATCTTCTGCCTTGGGACCATCCAAACACACGGTATCAAGGACAATTTCACCAGTTTCCTTATCTCCCCTCCCTCCACCTTATCCCAGATCTAACCCTCCAACTCAGCACCGCCCTCTTGAACTGTCCTACTGTTCAACTACCTTCCCAAGTATCAAATCCAACTTCCACTCTGACCTATCACTATCATCCCCCACCTTCATCTCGCTGTCGCCTTCCAAGCTACCTTCCTCCCAGCGCCAGCTGCCCCCGCGCCCCCATTTATCTCTCTGCCCTCTTCCACCCACCCCACATTCCTGATGAAGGCTTTATGCCTGAAACGTCGAATCTCCTGTTCCTCGGATGATGCCTGACAGGCTGTGCTTTTCTATGACCCCACGTTTTGACTCTGATCTCCAGCATCTGCGGTCCTCACTTTCACCTGCTGAAGGACTTTCACAGGTTTGGAGAGTGAGCAAAGAAGTGGTAGATGGAGTACAATGTGGAAAAGTGTGGAAAAGCATTTTGCCAGGATGAATAGAGGCATGGACTATTTTCGAAATAGCAAGCAAATTCAGAAGTCTGAAGGGCAAAAAGACAAGAGAGTTTAGTCCAGGAGTCTTGAAAGGTAAACTTGCAGGTTGTCAGTAGTTAGGCAGGCAAATACAATGATCGCATTTATTTCAAGAAGGCTTAAATATAAAAGCAGGGATGTACTTCTAAGGCTCTACAAGGCTTTGGTCATGACACATTTGGATTATTGTGCGGAGGTTTCCGTCCCATATCTCAGGAAGGATGCACTGGTCCTGGAGCGTTTTCCAAAGAGATTCACGGGAATGGTGCCAGGAAATAAAAGCTTATCATATAAAAAATATTTGAGGGCTCTGGGTCTGTATTTGGTAGAATTCAGAAGGATGTTAGGAGGTCTAATTGAAACTTACAGAATACTAAATGACCTGGGAGAGAGGGGATTTTGGGAAGATGTATCCAATGTAGGAGAGACTCGTACCCGAGGGGACAGTGGAAAGAGAAGATCTTTTCGAACAAAGATAAGGAGAAACCTCTCCAGCCAGACAGCGGTGAATCTATGGAATTCACTGCTACAGAGGGCTGTCGAGTCCAGGTCAGTGAGTATATTTAGGAGTGAGACAGATAGGTTCTTGACTGTAAAGGGGATCAAGGGTTACAGGTAGAAAGTGTGAGAATGGGGTTCAGAAGCTTAACAGCCATCATTGAATGGCGGAGCAGACTTAATGGGCCTAATGGCCAAATATTTGCTCCAATGTCTTCTGGTTGTGTGGTTAATATTGGCTCTCCTCATTCCTCATTGGAGATGTACCCTTGAATTTGATCTTCACATGATTTATGAAGAATAAAATTCCAATACTGATGGCTGGGAAATATCATGTTCCCTCCCTCCACTCTCAGCAGCCATGCTCCTATATCATAATCACACTGCAATTGAAATCCAGTGAAATTTACTTCAATACAGTTGATTGACATCGATAACATTAACAGCAGGACCCTTACCTGCCCTCTCTGATCCTTGAATAACCATCTGAATTGTGTGTCACATCATATTCTCTGTTAACATATCCATGCCATTTGTCTGTTATCACTCATGTTGTCATAAGCAATTTTCTAACAGATTATGGACTAGGAAAGTTCTCTACATATTTTACTGACATTATAATCACTGATCAGTAGTTACAGACAGTATATTTCGATTTATAATCCGAGAAACTTGTTTAAGTTCGGACAATCCGTTGACATTACTGTCATATCTAAGGCACATTGAATGATTACAAACAATCAATCTACCATCTCAAATATTTCTTCCTGTTCATCCCCCACACATATACCATGCCAAATGTGTAAACTTTAAAAGTTCTTTTGAATTTTAATGAAATCATTATTGAATTCAAAGGGGTTAACTGGAGCTATTTGTTCAGTGACTGTGATTAGTATCAATCTCACTGGATCCTAATTATGGCAGTGGAGCGTTTCCATGGTTGAAATATAAATGGGCTCTGTTCAATGTGCTATCACATAGTGTGAGTAGGAGCATCACTGACAGCACTAACAGGGATCCGCATCTTGAGAGAGAGAGCGGGCGGAGAGATCAGAATCTGAGAACATTAGACAGGAACGTTACAATAATGATTCAAAATCTGAGGACCATGGATTGGAATGTTCCAACAATGGATCAGAATATGAGAACATTTGACTGGAATGGTACAGAAATGTATCAGAATCTGAGAACATTAGACTGGAATATTCCAATAATGGACAGAGGTTTATCCTGGGGTCTTTACTACCTTTCTCAGCGTTGGATGTCATTAGCATCACGGATCCTGTATATCCTTTGGATTATTCAAGGTGGTTACTATCCCATCCTTGCGATAGTTGGTGTTCCTGGTAAGTCATTATATTTATCTACTAAACTGGGTTGAACTAAATTTCTGCTCATGATATACAAATTGTGGAAAGTGCAAGTCAATGTCTTCAGTTCCAAACAAAAAATCCTTTCCTTATAAATTATAACTATCAAACTACTATTTATAAATTACTCACTGATAAGCGAGAAGGACACAGAATGTTCTCAAACTCCATAATCCATTTTGTCCTTCACGGATTTGCATCTCCATGTCCTCCCCACTCACCAATCCTGTCCAAAACCACCGTCATGATATCTCAGTCTCGTCTGCAGGCTCAGTGCAACTTCTGAATGAACCATGATTTTTGCCTTTGTTCAATCTGGATGCAACAGTTTCAAGTGCCTTCTCATCACAAGTCCATCACTAAATAATTGCTCTTGAGGATGTTTGACGTGTTCCCTGCACGTACAGGAAGACAGTTTATGGTAGTCAAGTCATTGACTCATAATCTAGAGCCACAGAATAATAGTCTGTTGATATCTCATGAAGGAAATTGGTGGAATTTAAAAGCAACCATTAACATTTGTTATAAAAGTCCATCTACTTGGCTGAAGTCCTTTAGGTAAGTCAATGTGTCAACCTTTCCTAATCAGGTTTCCGTGTGACTTCAGTGATGAACATGTGGGTGTACTGAACCTTTAAACTACCTGACAGCACCAAGTCTTCTGAAAAATAGATTTAATTTAACATTTGATCGAACAACTCGATTAGCTCATTGTCTTGAGACAAAAACAAATTCAGCCAAACAGTTTAAATTATACTTCAAATGACCCACTTCCAATCAAGTTTGAATGTAATAGATTGATAATCTTAAAAGCCAATGACACATTTCAATAGTTTGGAGGTACAAGACCGTGGAAAATTGAGCAGTTGAGAGCAGAGCTGCCAAGCTACCAGCATGCAAAGACTGCCTGAAAAATAGTTCCCTTAAAAGTATATTCATTGATTAGTAACTAGTGAAGCAGAATTCCCCAGAAGAAAAGAAGACAGGACTATGGAGAAGAACCGAAAGCTTCCTGGTTTTGAGATAAGAAGTTTTATTTTGTAAATCTTAATTAAGAATCTTATCTGACTCGTATTGTGGAGGGGGGAGGTCAAAGATAGTTTAGAGGAAGGAGTTGTAAATATTTGTTCGATTATTATTTTCTGTAAAACTTTAAGAAATAAAGTTGTTAATTTTTACTTTAAATAGTTCTTAGACTCTAGAAACATCACACATTGGATAAATCTTTTCTGTGTTGCTGCTTTTAATTAAGCAGGAGAATTTATCCTGAATTGTCACACTACAAACCCCCAGTAAAATGTGTTTTACTCTTTACTGTCCTGTGGAACAACTGAACCAGCCACTCAATTTAAGATTGGTGTAACATGCTGCCCTGACCAGGGCTGCATACATCCTGTGAGAGAAGAACAAAAGTAAAGATAGCTCCCATCCTCTACCTGTTTCCCGTATTTGTACAACTCATTTATATTCAGGGAGGTGATCATTACATCTTTTAGGTGGATTCGATCTCATTGAAATGCTCCCCGAGTGTGATGCACATCCCCATAGGCAACACTGGTGCTGGCTTTATTGATGCTGACGTACAGATATAAGGAACTTATAAATTCCATGTCAGTCGTAGTGCATAGAGAAACAATGGCGTCTCATAACACAGGAAAGAAACGGCGATGTCTAAGTTAGAGGAAAGGATTATTGTGATCATCCCTGAGTGTGTTGAGGCAGTATTTGGGGTACTGTGGATAGACTTTCTCTCAAGTCTCATCAGATTAATCCCTGGGATGATGGCAACATGAACAGTGAGTGAAGCTCAGTTGAGAATAAGGTGATTGCATTGAACATTAAGGGGGATGCACAATCACTTATGATGTTCTAAACAGACACTGTTAAGGTGAAAAATACCATGGATTTTTTTCAACGGGTTACATGGTTCTCGATAGTTTAAGATTCTCTGAGAACGTTCCACCCAACCACCCCCACTCCCTATTTCGATTCAGAAACAGAGAGAGAGGTTCAGGCTTTTGAAAAAAAAACTCTCCCAACGTTAATACAGTTCAATTGGTGCGTGATCCTGCAATGATCGTCATGCCATCCATAATCCCGACAGTAGCAACAGTACCTTCATTATAAAAGAGTTAAATCTTCCCAGCAGCTTCTGACCTACATAGAACACATGGGAGTGTCTTCTCTGAGATAGAAGATGCCTCCTTGAGACTTTACACAAAATATTTGGTTTCCCTTATCACTGCCAGCAAACCATGTGAAGGTAGCACACGTTCTACAAACAATGGAACCATGATTAACACCATGGAGCCCCCTATCAATGCAGTCCCGGTTTCATTGGTTTGTCATGTTAGAGTATCAATGACGTCCTCCTGTTTCTGTATAACTATCTCGTGGGGCTTAATAGCCACCTCCTGGTCTCATGGAACAGGTTTAAGGGTCTGATTAGGCTCTGCCTGTTCTTGTTTAACAGCTCGATGTACTGACCAGACCCCTCTTATTCCTGTGGAATAGACAGGTGGATTGAATGGGCTGTCCCTCTTCTTGTTCAGTAGTTTCCACGGACTCAATGGCTTCCACATATCAGTGTGCAACCAGCCTGGGATGCTGATTGAGCTCCTCTATTAACTGTGGAAATGTGCAGGGTCTGGCACCGCTGTTACATGAATGTTACCGACACTTTACCAGCACAAACAGAATGCTGTCCAGGTCTTGCCGCACATGGACACAAGATGGTTCAGGAGCTGAGGGAGCACAAAATCTCTGAATATTGTGTGATCTTCAGTCATCTTCCTTACTTCAGATCTTATGAAAGGATAAGATATTGACATAGCAGTTGAAGATGTTTGTGCTGAGGAGGCTAACCCGAGGATCTCCTGCAGACATGTCCTGGAACTGTGAGGACTGTTGGCCACCGACCACAAGCATCTTTCTTTGTGCTCTGAAAGACCCAGACCAGTGGGAGGTTACACCTGATTTCCATTTAGCTCAAATAAGTGGGTGGTCCTGATGCCATCCTCAGTCAAATACTCACTTGATATCAAAGCCATTCACTGTTTGCTGAGCCCCTGTGTTCACCTCTTGTTCATATCAATTAGGTGACGATGTATGTGTAGGGAATGTTTTCCTCTCACAGCGGGTAAGCAACATCAGGAATTATCTGGGCGAGCGAGTTATGGGATCTACGTCACTGAAAGCATTTAAGGAGGAGGTAGATGGATTTTTGAGCTGTCAGACAGCTAAGGGATGTGAATAATTGGACATTAAAAAGGAGTTAATGCCAATAGTAGATCAGCCATGATGGTAGACAATGGCTTGATCGCCCGAATTAGCTGATCGGGTTTCTTATGTCCTCATATTCTGTAATTACAAAGTTAATGGTTGTAATTTTCCTCAACGTTCTGCTATTGAACGTTGCAATCAGACAGAGCAAAGTATTTTGTGAGTCATCTCTGGGTGAGATATGAGGGTTGTATTCACAGTGAATCTGGGCCTGTATTATGACCAACAAATAAAGCACAAGTTGCAGTGAGGAGACACTCTGCAAAGAGACCAGAGGCGTCTTTCGAACCCAGCCTGGATTTCCAAATAGTATTTTCCAACCCACACTAAACCGTGTGTGCGTGACAGTCTTGAGGGACTGAATGAGATGCTGTGTTACTGTGGATCAGGTATTTGGAGCAAGTGGCCTCCAACTGCTCCTTGCAGGAGCTGTGAGTGGTTGGATGGAACATAGGAACATCGGACTGAGCAGCAGGAGTGTGCCATTAGACACTTTGTCCCCGCTCCACCATGCACAAAGACTATGGGTCATGTGATTGTGATGTCCCCAGCACTTTTCTGTCTGTATACCATTTTCTACATTCACTTTTCTGTCAAATGTCAACAAATACAACTTTGAATAAATGTAAACATCCAGGCACCACAAACTTCTGGGGAGGGAATTTCCACTTGGACAGCCCTTTGAAAATTTCTCATTTGTGTTCCAGCCAATGTTGGAGGGTCACTGTTTCCTTTTCCGTCTCACTCCTCCACTGGTTACACCAATCTTAAATGTAACCAGTTTAATGATGTAACCAATGATATCAGTCTCAGATTAGGTCATTTTCTGGAAAAAAAATGTAAGACACAGAACGTTGAACTCATATCAAATAGTACAATGACAGAGTGTTCCAAATGTTATTCTGCCATTGAAGTTATTCTGTTCAAATAAGCTACTGGTTGTGGGATTTCTTTCTGGAACTGTTGGATTTGGCTGAATTCCCTTTGTTTCGGGCATATGAGAGTTTCCAATGAATCCTCACCAGGAATCCACCACAAGTGGCAAAGATAACTCAGGGATTTTATAGACTGACACTTTGCTATCTGGTGGAACAAAGTAAGAGAAAGGGATCAATCGGCTGTTGTTTCTCAGGCAGGGAACAATTTTCTCCCTCTCTCTGTTGAAACATACAATAATATCAACTGAACACCAAACTGGACCATGTGTGCTCTCCTGGAACATTCTCGGGAAAACCTGATTATGGATTATATGCAGGGGCATCATTGCTCTTGTTGGACACAATTCCATTCAATCTCAAAAAATGTCCCCATTTTATAATTTGATGACATACTTACACGTGTCTGTGTAATTTGTAAATATTGGTCGGTGTCTTCATAGTATGTGTGTTAATATCAATACATCTTTTTCTTCAAATATTTTCTCTAGCTTTAGTCTCCCTGATAAGAGATAACATCCATCCAGCTGATGCACTTTTCTCAAGGTCATGGTGGTTCAATACTCTTTCTAGGCTAAGATCGGAACTGATTATCCCCCATAACCAAAGGCCGGCATCCCAGGAATGAGAAAAGGGAAACCTCTTTGAAAATTTCAAAAATAATTATATCCTTTTATTTTAGTGTAGGGGCTCAAAACTGTACACAGTGCATCAGATGTGGTCTCAGCAATGCCCTGTACAGATGCCATAAAGCATTCCTGCAATTAAACCTTAACCTTTTGTCAAAAACAGCATCATTCCACTTACCTTCCAAATCAATTGCTGCATCTGCAGACTGACTTCACATGATTCATGTCCCAGGAACATGGAAACCTCCTGTATCACAGAGTTCTGCAATCTCTCTCCATTTAAATTGATTACCATTATTTTATCCTCCATGCCAAAACAGACAATTTACCTTATGTTATTTCTACTGAAGGTTTGCACACTAACCATCCCTGTCTATAATCATATTGCAGACTCAGTGTCTCAATTTGACGACACAATGAATCTTGGTGTACGTGCTAATTGAGCTCCAAGCCATTCCCTCCCCTTCCTCCAGATCTTTGATACAGATTATTGGTCATTGATGACCCCACTGTGATCTCTGAGGCACTCCATCAGTTAGAACTTTGCAGCCTGAAAGTAAACATTTCTCTCTACTCTCTATTTCATACTAGCGACATATTCCCTGTTCCTGTGTAGCCGCTCAGGCGGGTGGAATGGCCTCGTCCTGGTCTGTGTCATGTACTCAACGATCTGAATTACTTAATTCTATATTCCTGTGTAATTTCTTAGAGGGGCAGAATGGTCTCCTCCTGTCTCATTGTAACGATCCTGTCTGACGGATTGGGGTCGTCCCCTACCCTGTAACAGCATCGAGGAGTGGATTGAAGGAACAACACATGGGTTCGGGGCAGTAGTATATCTCTGTCACAGCCTCGATGGTGGATTGAGGGAATAACACATGGGGTAGGGGCAGCAGTATATCTCTGTAACAGCTTCGAGTGGTGGATTGAGGGAACAACACATGGGGTAGGGGCAGCAGTATATCTCTGTAACAGCTTCGAGTGGTGGATTGAGGGAACAACACATGGGGTAGGGGCAGCAGTATATCTCTATCACAGCATCGAGGGTGGATTGAGGGAACAACACATGGGGTAGGGGCAGCAGTATATCTCTGTAACGGCACCGTGAGACGGATTGAGGGAACAACACATGGGGTAGGGACAGCAGTGTATCTCTGTAACAGCTTCGAGTGGTGGATTGAGGGAACAACACATGGAGTAGGGGCAGCAGTATTTCTCTATAACAGCATCGAGGGTGGATTGAGATAACAACACATTCAGAATGTTCATGGCTGGTCCAATTGTCTCTGATCATCCCTCTCCTGTCTGCTCCCGATAAACATTGACTCTCCTGTCCAGCAAAGATCAGTTGAGCTCAGTCTAGAATATCCTCAATATTCCCTATTCCCTGAGGATGAGGATACCACAGACCGCACAGCACTAAATGGAAAGGGTCATCTTTATTTCATTGTCGGACCCATTACATTAAAACTGTGCTAACCTCACATCAAATCTCCACCTCTTTTCATCCTTAAGGATATAATAATTATGAATCACCATAAACCATTCTGCACTCCAAACCTGTCCCACATTCCCACTGACTCTTTCCAGTTAAATATGTATCAAATCCAGCCTCTGCTGCAATCTCAGAACGTGAATACTTGACAGCATAACACCACATGAGCCTGAAAAAAGGAGCAGAATGAGGCAATTCGGCCCATCAAGTCTGAAATGCCATTCAATAATTTCTTGTATGTACCCCAAACTCAATCTCCTGCCTTCTCCCGAGAATCCTTGATCCCTTTATAAACCAAAAAAAGTGTCGATTTGTGTCTTAATGACACTGGTGCTTGTGTCTCTGTGTGTATGTGTGTATATGTGTGTGTGTGTGTGTGTGTGCGTCCGTATGTGTGTGTCCATGTGCTTGTTTTCTGTGTATTTGTGTGTCGACATCTGTGTACCTATGTATCAGTCTCTGTGTTTCTATCTGTGTTTGTTTCTATTTGTGTGCAATTGTATATGTCTCTGTGTGTTGCAATCTGTTTGTATACCCATCTCCTTATATGTGTTGTGCATGTTCGTGTGTTGGGGTGTTTACCAATACGTCTGTGCATTTCAGTGTCTGCATCTCTGTGCACTGAGGTATCTGTTATTGTTTGGGAGTGAATGGACTGACGTTGGAACTGACAGTGGGTTTAAAGTGAGAACTGAATGTCGCTCTTTACTCAGTTGATGAGAAGTGGATGTTTCAGAAGCTCCACATGAGCCATCTTGTTTCTGTCCGGCCTATGCCGGGTTCCTCCCCACATGGCGGGAGAAGGGGGTGTGAGGGAACAGATATCAGGCACAGCACCACACGGCTTGGCCCTTTCTGTCCCATTCCAAACAGTTTCTCCTGGAGCAGGAGAAAGGGAGAGAGGGAGGGAGAGTGGAAATGGGTGACCCTGCTGTTCGTGCTGTTGGATGTGGGGCTGGGGCGAATGGTGAGGTGTCCGGAATGAGTCAGTTGACAGTTGTAAATCAATTTAGTATTATTAGTGTTGGGCATATTGTGTAGGTGACAGAGAAAGTGAGGAAGTAAGTTGCTGAATTCAATAGTGAGTTTGGAAATGCCTGAGCCTTATTTGGAAATAGAATGAGAGCCTTGTTCGGGGGTCAGTGCTATAACAGGTATACAGGGAGTGTGAAGGAGCAGATAGAATATGGTGACCCTTATTCTGACAGAGCGGAGAAGGTTATTGACTCTTGGCCTGTATCACAGCGTCAAGGTGACCCTTCCGGAATGTCTTGTCCAAGTCTATCACCAATAATGCCACAGACCATGTCCCTCAGATTCAGGTTAAGGGGAGCTTAGAAATAACAAGGAGAAGCAAACATTGGTGTATTATATATCGAAACTAAAATTGTTGCAGAAATTCGAGCGTTATATGCTCTGAAACTTAGACATGCAAATATCATCGATACTGCATTCTTATCGGATGGTCTCAAGTTGCATCTCAACTGCGTTAACTAAGTGACTGTGAAAAATAAATTCCCTAAATGTATATCAGGTGTGTTGTAGAGTATGTCTTGAACCAAACTACAGATCAAAAATTTTTTGGATTAGGTGTTGTGTAGTCAGGAGGACTAATCGATGTCCTTGCTCTGAAGCAGCTTTGGAGGAATAGTGACATTAATATGTTGTATTTTACACGGCGTCTGCATACAATATAGAATGTTTGCACATGCAGCCGAGAGGGTCAAGTTTGTTCCAGTGAACTGGGAAAATACAAAATAACATTCAGTGGGAGATAAGCAATGGTTGTTAGATTCATAGAGTCCTATAGGCCCTTCGGCTCAAACTGATCCATTCCGATCAAAATGTCAATTTACACTTACCCCATGTCCCAGCCATTGCCCCGTATCCTTCTAATCCTTTCCTATCCTGTATTTGACAAAATGCATTTTAAATGTTGTGAATGTACCCACCTTCACTACTTCTGCTGGTAGCTCATTCCATATGCGTATCACCCTGTGTGCAAAAAAGTTGCTCCTCAGGTTCCCTTTTATTCTTACTCCTTTGACCTTAAACTGATGCCCTCTAGTCCGTGATTGTCCAATCCCGGGAAGTAAAGGCTGACTGCATTCACTCTATCCATGCCTGTTATGATCTTTTACCCTTCAATAAGATCCTCTCCCCAGTCACATACACGCAAAAGAAAAAAGTCCTAGCTTATCCAACCTCTCCCAAGAACTCAGAGCTTTGAGTCCTTGGCAACATCCTTGTAAATTTCTTCTGCACTCATTCCAGTTTAATAACATCATTCCTATAGCAACGTTGCCAAAACTGAACATAACGCTACAAGTTTGGCCTCATCAGTGCCCCGTATTCTGCAGCATAGCTCCCCAAATTCGCTACCTAGTGCCCTGACTGATGAATGCCAGTGTGCCAAAAGTTCTCTTCATTGCCCTGTCTACCTCTGAATCAACTTTCAGAGAACTATGTACCTGAATTCCAAGGTTCCTCTGTTCCAATACATTCCTTAAGACCCAGCCATTCACCATAAAACTCCGATATTGATTTGCGTTTCTAAAATGCAAGAACTTACACCGATCTGCATTAAAATCCATTTCCCATTTCTCGGCCCACTTCCCCAGCTGATCAAGTTACTTCTGTAAGTTCTGAAATTTCTGATAACCTTTGTCATTCTCCATGTAACGGCCTATTTTATTGTCACCTTCAAACTTACAAATCATGCACGTACATTTTCATCTAAATTATAGATATATGTAATATATAGTGGTGCCAGCATCGCCCTGATACATTCTATTAGTCCCAGGCCTCCAGTCTGACAAGCATCCTTCCACTATTACTCTTTGCTTCCTACCATCAAGCCAATTTTGTATCCAATTTGGCAGGTCCTCCTCCAGTTTCTTGCGATCTAACCTTCCAGAGCAGCGCACCATGTGGAAGCTTATTGAAGGCCTTACTTGAATCCATATAGACTACGCATACCACCCTGACCTCCTCAACGTTGCTGGTCACTTCGTCATAGAACTCGAACAGATTTGTGAGCTATGGTATCCGATGCACAAAGCCGTGCTGCCTTTGATGATAGACTTTTGCCCGAAAGGTTGATTTTCCTGTTCCTCGGATGCTGCTTGCTCTGCTGTGCTTTTCTAGCACCACTCTAATCTTGCTCAGAATCACACCCTGTCTTTCCTAATGCACGTATATCTTATCTCTCAGAACCTTTTCCAGTAAGTTACCTGCTACAGATTTTAGGTTTAGTGGCCCATAGTTCCCAAGTTTTTTCTTTTTAGCCCTTCTTGAGTAAGGGCAGAGCATTCGCTACCCTCCAATCCTCCGGGACCTCACGTGTTGGCCAGCGATGATGAACAAATATCAGCCAGGGCTCCCGCAATTCCTTCTCTGTCCTCCTGCAGTTCCTGAATATATCTGGTCAGGACCAGGAGATTTATAGAAATAATGCAAAGTCTGAATAATACGTCTATTTATTTCAGGTATAAACACCAAAGAAAGGGAAAATGACACAATGATGTTTAACATAACAAATCAGAAAACGTATTAATCATAGGAAGTGGCTTCGGAAGAATTTCAGTCATTGTGGAAACTTGAGAATTCTCACAAATTCACGATCGAGAAACAAGGACCATGAAATTGATAAGGAAATCAAAAACAGAACATGAATGCGAACAAACAAGAACAAAAACACTGCATAAATCTACAATCTGTATTTCAAAGGAAACACAGTAAAAGCAAGGTCAAATATGGAAATTGGAGAGGAGAGTTTATTGTGAAAAACAGGGAAATGGCCAAGAAAATAGCCAGTTACTTTGCATCTCTCTTCATGGAGGAAGATCCACAAAATCACCCAGTAATACCCAGTGATCATGTTGGGCTTGTGCAACTGAAGACATAAAGTCAACTTATATCAGTAACAAGGTGGTATTTGAGAATGTAACTGAATTGAGCATTGCTAAGTCTGACAAACCTAATATACTTCATATTAAAATGTCAGACATAAATCGGCAATAGAAATATTAATTGCACAGTCGATTACTGTGTTTCATTTTCCTGTGCATTCTGCAGAGGTGAGAAGCCATTGTGGATAAATGGAAGTTAGCAAACGTGGTACAAACACTATAGATGGATGGAAGGAATCCAAGCATCTATAAAGGGAAGAAGACATAGTTTGGAGAACTGCCGAACATTAACTTGACATCTGTAAGTTGGAAACTGCTGGAATCTATTATACAGCGTGTGATACTGGAAATAAGGGAATTAACAGCAACAATGGAGAAAATCCGTCTGTATTTCTGACAGATGTCTAACTCGATGTGCTATTAGTTTTTAGACCCCATCAACCACCCTCTGTGAAAAGGAACAAGAAATGACTTCGCCACAGGAAATAGCATCACCAACATAAAAAAATCCAAACATATAAATGGAAAGCAGGAATTTTAAGCATTGTTTCTCATGAGGTCAACTGAAGATGTTACCTCGTAAGATAACGAAAGGTCTGGAAATGTAGCGAGCAAACCAACATCCATTGTGTAAAGTGGTGGTGACCCAATCTGAGAAAAAATATACTGACCACAAAAAAGTGCAATGGACATTGTCCAGATTAATCCCTCAGATGGCGAGATTGCCTGATGAGGAAACACAGCCTGTGTTCTTTACAATTTGAAAGAATGAGAGGAGGGTCACAATGAAACTTGGAAACTTCACAAAACATATGCCAAGTTGGAAATAAACAGGACGTTTCCCTGGCTGCCAGTTCCACATTAAAGGCAAATAATTGCAGTTTAATGGACAGACCATTTATGACCGCAATAATGAGGAAATTCTTCAATGGTGAAAACTGCCTAAAACATGGGCATAGAAACCTGCTGGTAGGGCAAGATTAGGGAGAATTCCCAGATATTCTGCAAGTGTGTCAAGCGGAAAAGAATAACAAAGGAACAGGTCGGAAGCATTCGTGATTTGCCAAGTTGCTTCCAATTCACCTTACTGTTAGGAGACAGAGGGTAGTGGTTGAAGGCTGTTAGTGTGACTCAGAACCGAGTCCAATGGTGTATCACAGGGATCAGTACGGTGTCCCTTATTATTTGTGATAGGGAGCTGTTGGTGTTAGACTGGGGTGGACAAACTTAAGAATCACCTAACACCAGGTGATAGTCCAGCAGGTTATTCAGAGGCACGAGATTTCAAAGCGCACAACCACTTGATGAAGAAGCAGCTCTTAGAAGCTAGTGCCTCCGAATAAACCTGTTGGACTATAACCTGGTGTTGTGTCATTTTTAACCTGATTATTTGTGGAATTCATAAATGATGCAGCTGTGAATATGGACGGGTGTGGCGGGAGTGTGACAACTACGTTTGTGTTTGATACAAAGATTGGCCGGGTGGTTGGCATTGAGGAGGAAGGTCTTATGTTACAGGGAGATACAGATGGAATGGTTAAATGGGTGGATCAATGCCAGATGGAATGTAACCCTGATCAATATCAAATGATGCACTTTGGAAGAAGGAACTAGACAGGGGAGAACTCAGTGAATGGCAGCACACGAGGAAGCTCAGAGGGTGCTTCACCACAAATCCCTGAATGTGACTAAACTGGATAATGCACAATGTGAGAAAGCATAGGGGACCGTAGACATAACCTTTATTCATCAAGGCATAGATTATAAGAGCTATGCGGAAGTTTGCTTTAGCCAAGATGGAATACTGATTGTAGTGCCAGGAACCACATTACAAGAAGAATGTGATTGTCGTGGAGAGGGCTCTGAGGAGATTCACCAGGATGTTCGCTGGGATGGAGCATATTAGCTATGGAGATAGGCTGGATAAGCTCGGGCTGTTTAGTTTGGAGGGGAGAAGGCTGAGTGGGCCGAAATTCAGAAGGATATGATTACGAGGGGCCTGGACAGGATGGATAGATAGCAGCTGTTCCTTTTAGTCAAATGGCCAAGAACAATGGAGCACATTTTAAAGTGAAGGATTTGAGATGTGGAGAGGAATTGAGGATTGTATTTCACTCAGAGGGTTCTGGGGTCAGGAATGCACTTCCTGAGAGAAGAATTGTCATGGTAACTTCACAACCATTAGAAAATACACAGTTGTGAACTTGAAATGACATAAGATTCACGGCTACGGTTTTGTATCGGAAAGTGGGGCTAATGTCAACCGTGCTGTATTGTTGATGGGACAAAGTCTGTGCTTCTGTGTTTGTATGGCTGTGGAAGATCAATCAGTGAGTATCTTAAGGTAGGGATTGATGGGTTTCTGAAGAGTATATTAACAAGGGTTTTAAGATTGAGCTTGTAATATCTTCTGAAAATATATCAATGGCAAAAGTACGGGAAAAAAGGTGCAACTTTCTTACAGTCTGATACCAAAGAATTGAGGACAGGGAAAAGGCAGAACTGTGGACGAAATACTTCAGTTATGTCTTCACATAAGAAAACGAAACAAAAAAGAAAACTTCCCAACAAAATTAGTGAACATTAGTCTGTTTGGAAAAAGGGAATAGAATGAAATTAGCACCTGAACAGTTTTAGAGGACGTATTGGAACTGAAAGTAATGAGCACAGACAAAGTCAACAGAGATTGATAAAATGGGGATCATATTTGAGAAAGTGCCTTTAGCATAATTATGGAGAAGCAATCAATGAAATATGTGCATTTTCTGAAAGATTTTTGATAAAGCCTATTATGCAAATTCAAATCCTATGGGACTGGGACTAATATGGCTTTAGAATGGGAGGGCTGTCAGGAAGCAGTGAGTAGAAATAAAACAATGTATTTTTTGAATGGAAGGCTTGGAGGATATAGCAAGGGTTGGGGTTTGGGCCCCAGCTATTCCCAATACACATCATAATAATGATTGAGTGGATCAAGTACTATATTTTCAAGTTTGCAGATGGCACTAAACAATATCGGATTGTGAGTGGGTGATCAGGATGTCAAAAATCTCCAAGGTGATTGAGACAAGTGTAGTATCTGGGCAAATACGTGGCACATGAGGAGCAATGGGGAGGGGAGGCGGGAGATATGTGATATTGTGACCCTTTGATGGGAAAAACAGAACTGGAGCCTATCATTTGAAAAGGGATTGGTTGAAAAATGTCAATCTATAAAGGAACTTAAGCTGCATTTTTGTTTCTTCTGTGCAGCCCTCCGAGGTCAGTGTAGGGCAATGAGATCTGAATCATGAAGTCAATACTGGGAATGGCATTGGCACGCAGACCCAACAAGTGGGGAGCTGTAACATTGAAAAGGTTCTGGATCTCCCTGTACACCAGTCACTGAAAGCAATATTGCAGGAGCAGAAAGCAGATAGGCAGATAAATCATGTATTCACCTTCATATCAGGGGGATTTGAATACAAGAGTAAGCGTTTTTTACTGCAGCGGTACAGGGCGTTGGTGAGACCTCATCTAGAACACTGTGCAGTATTATGTACATTTTTGGTCTTCTTACCTAATAATCGACAAGCCTGACATGGAGGGAGAGTAGCGAAGATAACCAGACTGATCTCTGGGATGATAGGCTTGTTGTGGGACCAGAGATTGGGGCGGCTGGGCCTGAATTCTATGGGCTTTAGGAAAATGAGTGGAGATCTCAGTGAAATATATAAAACTCTGTTAGGGCGAGACAGATTGGAAACAGGGGTGACAATTCCCCTGGCTGGGACATCAAAACAAGGGGCCACAGTACTAGGTACAGACAGACCACTCTGCATTGAGATGAGAATAAATGTCTGCGCTCAGAGACTGGTGAACCTGAGGAATTATCTCCCAGATCAGACTGTGGAAACCAAGGCACTGAATATAAAAATGGATTTCTGGAAACTAAAGGGATAGGGAGAGAGCAGGGTATGGTATGAAGATAGAGGATCAGATATCATTACTGGTTGCTCTTCAATAACGTGGTAGCTGTGTTCCTGTGCATCACTGTGTTGCAGAAAATCATGCAATATTAATAATGTTGTCTATGAGGAAAAGAGAATAATGGGCGAACTGCAAAATATCAGTAAAAAAAACAAAATTAAAGTTCGTCTAACACACACACGAGCACATAGTGCTGTAAACGCAACACTTTCACAACACAGTCACTGGCTACACCCTGTACCTTTCACCAAATTCTTCACCTGAAAGTGCGCAGGGCTAACTGACCACGTGATGCCAACATGGAATTGTATTTCTCCTCAAGATTCTCCCCCAGTTTGAAATAAAGTTCGTTCTAATTGGAGAGAACACCTCCCCGTTTCAGGCTCAGGTTCAAGGCTTTGCAGAGCGGATTGAATTCCTGTTTTAGCTGAACACTCAGAGGGTGTATTTTGCAGATAGAGGATCCTGAAGCTGGGTTTTGTTGTTCAGCTGGTGACTGGCAAGGAATCGCGTCACAGTGAGCGGGAGCTCACTTTATAGAAAAGAGGTGCACAATTCACGAATCGCACTGCAGTCAAATCACGTTTAATAAACCCACGTTATCTGAAAACTGCTTGTATATTGAATCAAGGAGCAAGATTGATGTACTGAAGGGACGACAGCAGTTCTGATTTTATATTTCACAATGTTTAAACATATGAATGGTTATGAACACTGTGTCAGGAAAATTGCATTGAGGAGATTTTCTCAATGAACGAGAATGGGGAAGGCTCAATGTGTTGAATGGCCTACTCCTTTCCCGAAGTTTCCGTGCAGTCTGTGGGAAAGCTCTGTAAATGTTGTCACAAGCTCTCAGATGTTAGGAAGGAGGACTCTGCAGGGTCAACAGGACTGTGATTCCCGTTCCCTTTTCTGATATCGAGCCTGGTGCCGGATATCCTGTCTGGTTTTATCCATTAAGACCTTTGTCCAGTGTGATACAATTGAGTGTCTTGCTTGGCCATTTCAGAGACCATTGACGACTTTATCACATGGTTCTGTGTCTGGAGTTATTTTTAGGCCAGACCAGGAAAGCACGGGAGACTCACTTCCTGAAAGTACGTTGGGGAAGGAGATCGATGTTTCCAATCAACATTGGATGCAAGGTCACTGTTGCCATCACCAGATTCTAGATCATGATTTTTTTTTTAACTTCCACCAGCTGCCCAGAGCATTATCCTGTATTGGATTAGCAATCCAGTGACATTTCCACAACAGCACCATGTCCACAAAGGAACCTATCGGAAATCACACTGAGCGGGTTTTTCTGTACTGCTTGACAGCTCTGTCAACATGAACTCCCACCAATGTGATTATCGTGAAGGCACTGAGGGAGTGCTTTATGGTCAGAATGTAATTATTAATCTATTAGGGGACAGGACATAGTGTGAGTAATTTTCCACATTGCCAGGGAGTTGTCAGAGTTGGAGCTGGAATGGAAAAGCTTCCCCAGGGACACGGCTTGTTGTGCAGCACAAGTCTTCAGTACCATTGCGGGAATGGTGTCAGGGCCCATTGCCTTTGTCGTATCTACGTGTCCAACTATGTCTTCATGTCAGGTGCAGCGAATCGAATTCGTTGAAGACTGGCATCTGTGATTCTGTGGCATCATGACAAGGGTGACGTGGATCATCGATTCAACACCTCTGGCTGAGGATGGTGCAGATACTACATCCTTGTCATTTTCACTGATGTACAGGGCTGTTCCATTATTTAGGATGGGGATATTTCTGGAGCCCTCTCCTCCAGTAAGTTTTTTTAATAATGCACCGACATTTATGTCTGGATGTGGCAGGACTGCAGAGTTTAGATCTGATCTGTTGGTCTTGGGATCATTTCGTCCTCTCTATCAGATGTTAGTTCTGCTGTTTGGAATGAAACCACTCAAGTGCGGTAGCTTTAATGGTTTGTCATCAGTTTAAGGTACACATGGTCCTGATCTTGACATGTTCACCCACACACATCACTGAACCATCATTCGGCTTGCTGGTAATTGTAGACTGATGGAATATCCTGGGGAAAATGATACAGATTATGTTTGAATATAATCCTGCTTTTATTGCTGCTGTTGTCAACAGCATCACGTGATAGACCAGTTTGAGCTGCAATATCTGCAATTCAATTCTACTGACTGTATCCCAGTTCACATCGAGACCCATTCACACATCAGCCGTGAACTCAGTGACATCATCTGGTTTCTGATGCGGTAATACTTCCATTTTCCTACTCTCATTCTGCTGAGGGTCTCTCCTTGGTGTCATGCTTCCAATTTGTTACATTACTCAAATCCTTTAATATATTCATCTGAATCTTCTACTTTATCTTATTGTCACCTCCTGCGGTTGAATTGAATGTGTTTCTCTCTGGTTTTCTCCCTGACCATGATGAAGAGCTCTGTGGTGTCAGTGAAGCCAGACATATGCAGTTTTAGAGCCAATGAATGTGTGCACTTTGCATTATCGTTCAGTTCCCAGTGTAGGGCGCTCGGTGTTGGACAGGGCGTTTGAGAAGCTTTCACAAATTGGAGCTTGTTCAAAAATTGCTGAAGAAATAAAACAGGTCTGCGGGCGTTTTTTGTAGTGAATGGAGAGTGATACATTTGGGTCCAGTGACCCTTTTACGAAACTCTCGGTTTCTCCAGCAATTTTTGTGTTTTTAGTTCCAGTAAGCTTTGCTATTTCTTTAATTGAAAATTTGTGCTGTACATATTCGTTTCTGGAGAAATCCAGCAGGTCTGGCAGCATCTGCAGAGACAGAGAAACAGAGTTAGCGTAACAAGTCCGTGTGAAATGTTCAGAACTGAAAAAGGTCGGAAACTGGGCTTTTTAATCCCTTGCCGGAGTTGGGGGATGCATGACTTGGAAAAGAGGGCTTGGCATAAGATATACGGGATATTAGCAGTTGTGAAGGAGAAGACGATGCAAAATGGGTTTAAATTAAGATGTGAATGGGGGAAAGGGGTTCTCTCTAACTGAGTGTAAGATAAAGAAAACACAACCACATAAGGTCACAGAGAGAACAGGAGAGAGAATGTTGACCATGTGGTATTATATAGATCGAGCAAGAGATAGGTTTGCACTCTATAGATCATCATCTCCTTCACACGAAAGAATTCAGGTGCTTGACCTCTTATTGGCACTAGTAACAGTTTCATGCTGCCTCAGTTTTGTAACAGAGCAAAACTGACAGTATGAAGTTTGGGCTGTTTTCTTTACCTGTCATCTTTATAATTCTTTCAAATTTGAAGTGCTTATTGTTAAACATTTTATCTCGAAGTTAGTATCAGATGGATTGTAGGAGGTTGAGGGATGACATTCTCGAAGGTTATAATGTCATGGGAGGCATGCTTAGGGTGAATAGCCAAGGTCTTTTCTGCAGGATCGGGGAGTTCAAACATAGATGCATAGCTTTAAAGTAAAAAAAAAGGAAAACTTGAAAGGGACAAAGGGGCAACTTTATTTACACAGAGGGTGATGTAAGTATGGAATGAGCTGCCAGAGGAACAGTCGTAGATGCAAGTACAGCTACAATATTTAAAGACATTTGGATAAACATATGAATGGGAAACGTTTAGAGGCATATAGGCCAAGTGCAAGCAAATGAGACTAGTTTAGTTTAGAAAACCTGGCCAGCATGGAAAGGTTTATGTACGATATGGCTGTGTGAATCTAGAAAGCGAGGAAGATATATGAAAAGATATGATGTAATACATTTGCAAGAAAGATAAAGCAATACATTTGCAAGAAAGATAAAGCAAGCATCATGAGCTTTTCCGTCTATATAAAAAAAAGCTTAAAAATGTGTTTGTAAGCTGAGGCAGAAGTGCAGTCAGGAAAGTACATTGAGGCCATATGGAGGGCGTAACTAGGGAACTGGCCACAGGGAACAGGCAAATAACTTACATCAGTATTTTAAATCGTTCCTCAAAGGGAAAGTACTGTAAGCATGTCAATGGTATAAATAAAATGGTAATAGGAGGGAATTTCTTGAACTGTCTGCAACAAAAGTAACAAGGTTTTTAACTAACAGGTGAGAATAAGGGTAAGCAGGTCAGCACTAATTCATAGTTAATTTTAAAAGAAGTGGTCACAGAGTGACGAGCAGGACTGTGTGAAATATTCCATAACTCTCTGGATTACAGGAGTGTTCCAGCGAAACTGGAGAACCTCCAGTGTGGCACTTGTATTCAAGAAAGGAAAGAGACAGAAAGCAGGAAACATTTAGCTTAACCATTATTGCTGGGAATCTGCTCGAGTCTGCTATGAAGGAAGGAATCCCAGGTCATTTAGAAAAACTTAATGCAGAGTTGGCATAGTTTTGTGAAAGGGAAACTATTTTTGTTCTGTGAAGATAGACACATTTTTTTCTGGAGATCCCTGAGAATGTCAAGATTAGAGTCATACTGGAAAAGCAGAGCATGTCAGGCAGCATCCAAGGAGCAGGAAAATCAATGTTTCGGGCAAGAGCCTTTCATCAGGAACTCCTGAGAATGTGACAAGCAGACTTAATAAAGGGAACTGGACAACATAAGGCTTTCCCGAGGTTTTTCACAATGTATCACAAAATAAACGTGCTGTCACAATACAGAGGCTTCCAGTATGATGGATAATATATTAGCATGGGATGACGGTTAGTTAACACATAGAAATCGGAGAGTCAGGATTGTTAGATCTTCATGATAAAGGTGTATCTGTTGGATTACCAAAAATATCAGTCCGATGGCATCAGTTATTTACAATCTATACTGACAGCCTGACGGCGGGAGCTGAGTGCAATACACATCCCAGTTTATAGATGACACTGAGAACCAAAATGCAGGCTGTTATTTAATGGAGAGGACTCCCAAAAAAAGGAGCACCACAATGGGATTGGAGTGTACCTGTGCATGAAACGTAACGTCAGCATGCTGATGTTCCAAGTAACTAGGTTGGTTCATGAGGCGGATTCCTGGGATTAAAGGGTTGATTTATTGAGTGTATCTAAAATGGTGAGGCGATTACTCATTGTGGTTGAAATGAATGAGGGTGATATGACTGAAATGTACAAGATACAGTGGGGGCTTGACAATTAGATGCTGAGAAGGTGTTCCGCCTGAGTCTCGAACTCGAGGCGGTGACAGTTTTCAGGATGACCCACGAGCCTCCCAGCTCACAGTAAGGTCTGCCAGTCCCAGGGACTCACAAAGACCGTGCAGGTGATAAACCCAACAAGCAAGAATCCCTTCTGGTACACAGAGTCTATTAGCATAAACAGGCTCTTCAGAATGCAGAATCCATTCCCAGAAACAGACTCCAGTCCAGTGTACAGAGTGCATTGTCAGAGATAGAGTCTACAACCAAAGGCAGAGTCTACTCTTGAAGGCAGCAAATGCATACCCCACAGCATGCACACACATGTCTCCAGTTTCCATAGAGGTCTGGTTTGTCTAGAGAGAACCAGGACCAAGCATAAGAATACAGTTCATTGTAAAAGGTGCAGTTAACTCACAGAGGATGGTCCACTCAACAGGCTGAGGCAGATGCACCAAATGCTCACATCCCAGCACACACACAGGTGTTCAACCTTTACAAAGGCCTAGCCTACCCAGAGAAACTGTGGGGGTTCTATGACAATGACAACAAGTTTAGACAATGCGAACACCCAGTGAGGGGTATCTAGTTGATCCACTCACCTCAAGGCTTTGTATGTTTCAATAAGATCAGCTCTTATTCCAAGGGAAACCAATTAAAGTCTCCATATTGTCAGCCCTTCATTCATGGAATAACTGAAGCGAAACACCTCTGTACTGCTTCCAATGTTACTATATCCTTTCTCAGATAAGGATACAAAAATAAAACTAATCTCACAACCGATGAGTCGGTTTATTTTCGTGTACTCAGGGTGTAGTGAGTCTTTGAAACACTCTTCCATGCAGACCATTCGAGGCAGAAATATTGAATATTTTTGAGGCAAGGTTCACGAATCACAGATGAGTCAAGGATTATCGAGGAGTGGATAGCAATGTGCAGTGTTAGAGAAAATGTAGACTTTGGTACTGAATAACACGGCTCCAGAATATCCAGGAATTAAATGAAATGATAACATCGATAAAGTTTTAAGGGCGAAACAAGATGGCAGCGATCTGAAAGGTCTGCTTTGCTGGGTTCTGCATCACAGTAATGCTCTACCCCACCCCACCACAGTCATTTACTTACAATTCAATACTCAAAGAGCTACAGAATCCTTACTAATCCCGTTTTGTCAAGTGGAAATGACAAAACACGGGAAAGGATCGAGTAATCCCCAACAGACGGGGCACACGTCAGAAGCATTCAGCATGCCTGGGGCCGCACCTGTAACCCCCTCTGCTCGTTCGATGGACTCAGTTTCTCACCAGTCCCCGAGTTCACCAAGTTACGTGAAATGATTGAAGCCATGATTGAAGAAAAGTTCAGCAGAAGGATGTAATCACTCTCAGCAGTGCTCCAAAAACATGAACAGCAACTTGCAAGCTTTGGAAACAGAACGGATGAGGTTGAGCGCCAAACTACAGGGGCAGAGACTGCGATCGATTCCTGTAAGGAGCGGATCCTCACCCTTGAAAAACAGGTCCGCACCTTAACTGAACAAGGTGACGACCTCGGTAACAGGGGAAGGATGAAGAATGTTCATATCATCGGTCTGCTGGACCGGACAAAAGGTGATCAGCCAGTGAGTTTTTTGCGAGAACTGGTTGCCATGATTCCTTCACTTCAAAGCTGAAGAGGGACAGGTGAAGAGTGAGACAGTTCATCGGGTTACGGTGCGCAGGTAACGCCCTCACCCTGTCCTTGTGCGATTACATAGTTGCAGGGACAAACAAAGACTTATGGAAGCTTCCAGAACACAGGGGAAAGACTCGACGAAGGATCCAGGATTATGTTCTTACAGGTCTTTTCAGCGGCCGTGATTCATGAAAGAAAATCTATTGATGATATCAAGAGAGGATTAAGGGAACTTGAGATTCAGCATTCCTGAATAAACTCAGCGGTGCTCCATAGATCCACGCACTGGTGGATCTTTCAATATATCCACTGACTCTCCAGAGGATGCAAAACCTTTGTGGACACTTTAAAGTAGGCTGGATGCTTGTTTCTGTTTTTTAAAAAAAAGTTTATTGAATGCTTCTGGTATTAAGCAGTGTTAAATTATAGTCGGGGATGGGTAGAGTATATACTTTTAACTTCTTCATTAGTAATACTACACGTTATTCTATTGCTTAGTTTGTGTGTCTGGTTCGGTTCAAGCTGGATGGAGTTATGAAGATGATCATAATGACTGAATGCCTACCTAAGTGCAGTTCAGTCCCGATGTTTGTGATTAATTGCCCTGGATGCAGTATTGATAATGGGGCAGAAGATAAGCATTTGTGACATGCAAATGCCCCCCAGTGGGCGGGGGGTAAATGCCCCTTCTGAGTGCCATTTGCACTTTGTATCCTTTTATTTGTTTTTGTATGCATTTAGATTTGGAACGTTTTGAGAGCTTGTTATTTGTAGTAGCTTTAGTTTGTATGTTTTTTTTAGGCTCTATGATTCTGTTTTCATTGGTGCTCAGCGATTTTTAATTCGAGTTCTTTCTCTCTGGAGTTCAAATATTGTTTCAGTCTGTAATGGCTAATGTCATGCTTAAATGGTGTATCTGGAACATTAAGGGGAGCCATTCGCCAGTTAAGAGGGAAAAGGTACTTTTTCGTCTTAAAAAGGAGAGGGTGGATATTGTCCTATTGCAGGAGATTCACTTTGATGACAAGGAACATTTGACATTACAGCAAGGTGGGTTTGATCGGGTTTATTTCTCGTCTTTTTTTTAGTAGGAATAGGGGAGAAGCCATACTGGTGAGGAAGAATCTTTCATTTAAATTAGTAGATTGTATTAGACACCCACGGGAGGATCATAAACCTCAAAGATATATGGGGAAGAAAGCGGTATTTTGAATGTTTATTGCCGCCTGTCTCACTGCCTTAAATTTCTGATAGATGCATTTTCCAAATTAAGTAATCTTTCTTCACAGCACATTATTGTAGGAGGGGATTTCAATTGTCTTTTGCACCCACGGTGGACAGTATGCCCAAAGGCACACAGCACCATCTTTCCAATCTAAGCAATTATTGGATTTTTGTGTGGAACTGGCGCTGGTGGATGTATGGAGGCAGATCCACCTCATAAATAGGGATTTTACTTTCTTCTTTAACCCGCAGAAATGCCACGCTAGGGTTGATCTCTTCCTCACCGTGCAGCAGTCTTCGATTCGGTGGTGTTCTGTACAATTGCGAATATTACCATTTCTGACCATGCAACAGTATACTTATTGGTTAAGATTAAGGGCAATATAGCAGGTTCGAGACATGGCGAGTGGTTCCCTTTATTCTTAAGGATAGTAAGTCATTGAGTATTTCTGTAATGAATTCAGATCTTTCTTAGCTATTAATTCAGATTCAACCAGTAACCCATCCATTCTATTGAAAATTGCTAAGGCTTATGCCAAAGGAATAATTATTCTTTAGGATGCGGGAAGCTGGAGCAGGAACGCTTGCTCCAGGCACGGTTGAAGGCAGCCGGGAGGGCATACTGTGATAGACCCTCGGTGGCGGGACTGCGGAGGATCACAACGCTTCGGTCTGTAGTGAATTCTATGCTCACACAGACAGCCAAGAAGGAACTTACTTTTGCAAAACAAAGGCTTTTTGAGCATGGTGATACGCCTGGTAAGTATTTAGCCGATCTTGCGAGGGAAAAGAGAGACCCAAAGACACTACCGCAATTAGGGAAGGTCCCTTACCTCCGATCCCAGAAAGGTAAAAACAGCATTTTGGAGATTTTACTCCGAATTATATCAGACTGAGCATTATGTGGATAAATGGATTAAGATGGAATCTTTCTTCAACAACTTGGATCTTCCAGGGGTAACTCCCAAATAAGTGTCTTGCCTTAATGCACCATTGTCAGTGCAGAAGGGCGTAAACCAGCTTCTAGGCGGAAAGGCGCCTAGTCCTGACGGATATCCAAGAGAATTTTATGAGGAATTTATAAACCTATTGTCAGGGCCGATGCTAACAATTTTAGTCACTCTCACAGTCAGGACTGCCTCCCACTATCCTTAAGAGAGGCTCGTATCTCTCTTATTCTTAAGAAAAGGAAGACACCAAAAGATTGTGCTTCTCATAGGCCCATCTCACTTCTAAATATTGATTTCAAAATTCTGTCTGAGTCCCTTGCATTAAGCATGGAAACTATTTAGCCTTCCATTGTCAAAGTGCACCACACCGGCTTATAAAAGGCTGCAGATATTTCAACAATGTTCGGAGATTGCTCAATATGGTCCAAGCGTGTCAACAGCAAATTATACAGGTATTAATAATCTCTTTAAATGCAGAGAAGTAATTTGCTTGGGTTGAGTGGCCGTATCTCTTCTATATGTTCGAATGTTTTGGTGCAGGCAAAGTTTTTATCAAGTGGGTGAGGGTCCTTGAAAGTGATCCTCTGCCTGCGATTCCTTAAAATTAATATATCTAAAGGCCGTCGACAACGTTAACCCCTTTCGCCAGTGTTGTTTAAGTTGATGGTTGAGCCACTGGCGAAGGCCATCTGCAGGGACCCCAACATATCTGCCACAGAAGTGGGATAGAGGTCACGTAAGATTACATTGTCTGCAGATGATGGTCTTAAATTTTTGTTAAATCCTACAGTTTTTGTACCTTACCACATGCAATGCATCAGCTCGTTTGGTACCTTTTCCGGCTTTACCATTGATTTTATAAAGTCGGAGGTCATGTTTATGGGCGAACTCAGGGAAATAACTGATGCTGTGGGAGAATCCTGATTTCCTTTTCAGTGGTCCCAGGGGTAATGGGCATGTTTCCTATTTAGGTATATTAGAACATAGAACATAGAACATAAAACAATACAGCACAGAACAGGTCCTTCAGCCCACGATGTTGTGCCAACCACTGATCCTCATGTATGCACCCTCAAATTTCTGTGACCATATGCATGTCCAGTAGTCTCTTAAATGTCCCCAATGACCTTGCTTCCACAACTGCTGCTGGCAACGCATTCCATGCTCTCACAACTCTCTGTGTAAAGAATTCGCCCCTGACATACTCTCTATACCTTCCTCCAACCAGCTAACAAGTGGCGAAGCAATTGCATTTCTCGTTTCCCAAAGCAGCCGAGGACAAATCTGGTCCGGGCTTGGCGAATTGTCAATCTTAATGTTTGACAAAGTTTTCAGTAAATCAGCTTCCTCTATCTCTATCCTTTTTCAGGATACACACCTGCTCTTCAAAGGTTTCATTCACTACAAAGTTCGTTTCTTTCGAAAAGACAGAAGCACAAAAACACATTTAGGGCTTACCCTACCTCCTCAGACTCCACACACAAATTCCCTATGCTATCCTTGATCGGCCCTACTCTTTCTTTGACCATTCTCTTATTCCTCACATAAGTGTAAAATGCCTTTGTGTTCTCCTTAATCCGTTCTGCCAAGCCTTTCTCGTGCCCCCTCCAGGCTCTCCTCGGACCATTTTTGATCTCCTTCCTCGCCTGCCTGTAATCTTCTAGAGCTGAGCTTGACCCTAGCTTCCTCCACCTTATGTAAGCTACCTTTTTCCTTTTGACGAGAAATCCACCGTTCTCGTTATCCAAGCTTCCTTTATCTAAACACTTCTTGACTGACTTAGTGGGACACGTTTATTCATCACTTGCAACAACTGCTCCTTAAACCGTCTCCACATGTCTATAGTGCCTGTACCATGGTACAATTGCTCCCAATCCATGCTTCCTAACTCATGTCTAATCGAATCATGATTTCCTCTTCCCCAATTAAATATTCTCCTATTTTGCCTAATCCTCTCTTTCTCCATAACTATGTGGAATGTGAGGCAGTTGTGGTCACTATCACCAAAATGCTTTCCCACCACAAGATCTGATACCTGCTGTGGCTTGTTTCCGAGCACCAAGACTAGAATGGCCTCTCCCCTCCTCGGCCTGTCAACGCACTGAGTTAGGAAACCCTCCTGAACACACCTTATAAATACAGCTCCATTCAAATCTTCTGCTCAAAGGAGGTTCCAATCAATAGTGTGAAAGTTAAAGTCACCCATTACAACAACCCTACTACGTCCACACTTTTCCAAAATCTGCCGACCTATGCTTTCCTCCATCTCCCTGCTGCTACTGGGGGGCTTGTAGTAAACCCCTAACAAGCTGACTGCTCCCTTGCTGTTCCTAATTTCCACCCATACTGACTCGGTAGGCAGATATTCCTCGACAATGGAAGCTTCTGTAGCTGTGATACCCTCTCTGATTACTCGTGCTACACCCCCTCCTCTTTCCCCCCCTCCCTATTCTTTTTAAATTCTCTAAACCATGGAACATCCAGCAACCATTCATGCCCCTGAGAATCCCATTTCTCTGTTTTGGCCACAACATCATAGCACCAGGTACTGATCCATGCTCTCAGTTCATCACTTTTATTCCTGATACTCATTGCATTAAAGAAAACACACTTTTACTGATCCCTTGGTCCCTTCCCAGGAAAATCCTTCCCACCAGCTGGTCTACCTCTTGCTATTGCCTCATCTGCATCAACTCTCACCTCTGGTATACAGCTCAGGTTCCCACCCCCGTGCCATACTCGTTTAAACCCTCTAGAACTACTCGAGCAAACCTTCCACTCAGGACATTGATCCCCTTCCAGTTCAGATGCAACCCGTCCTTCTTGTCCAGGTCCCTCTTTCCCCTGAAGGCATCCCAATTATCGACATATGTGAAGACCTCTCTACTACACCAGCTTCGCAGCCACGTGATAAGCTACGCCCGCTCCCTGCTCCTTGCCTTGCTATCTCGTGGCATCGGTAGTAAACTAGAGAACACGACTTTGTTCGTCCTGCTTTGCAGCTTCCATCCTAACTCCCTGAAATCACTTTTTATGTCCTCGATCCTTTTCCTGGCTATATCATTAGTGCCAATATGTAACACGATTTCTGGCTGCACGCCCTCCCCTTTTAGAACCTTATACACCATTCGGAGACGTCCTGGATACTGGCACCAGGGAGGCAATATGCCTTCCGGGAATCCCGATCCTGACCACAAAATCTCCTGTCGATTCCCCTAACTATTGAGTCCCCTATCACGAGTACTTTTCTATTCTGCCCCTTCCCTTCTTTGTCACAATGTCAGGCTCAGTGCCAGAAAACTAACTGCTAAGGCTTTCCTCTGGTAGGTCATCCGCCCCAGCAGTATCCAAAACGGTACACTTATTGCTGAGGGGAATGTCCACAGGGGATCTCTGAACTGTCTGTCTGTTCCCTTTCCTTCCTCCTAACAGTACCCCATCAATCCTTGTCCTGAGCCTTAGGAGTGACTAACTCCCGGTAACTCCTCTTAATTACCCCTTCAGCCTCCCGAATGTTCCGTAGTTCATCCAGCTCCAGCTGCAATTCCCTAACACGGTTTTCAAAGAACTGGAGTCGGTTGCACTTCCCGCAGATGTTGCCAGCGGAGATGTGTGCTATGTCTCCCACCTGACACATTCTGCAGGAGGAGCAAGCAACTGCCCTAGCATCCATACCGGACCTATCTGAACACCCACTCAGTACTACAGTAGTATATCAGCCGCCTTGCTCATATATATGGTCACTGCTTTCCTTCCGTGCTGCCCTGCTGGTCCTCGTCACTTCCTCCGCTGGTCCCACTCCATCTGTGAAAGGGAAAATACCGCTGTGCTGTCCGCTACTGGTAAGTAATTTTGAAAAACTGCCTTACCTTAGCTGCAGTCTTTCGGGTTCATCTTACTCGGGTGATGCTCGCACTTAAAAAAAAAATCATTAATCGTATCTTTGAACTTTTTTAATGTGGGATTTGTCCATGTATTTGACAAAATTAAACAAGACCTTCGAAGATGGGAGACACTTCCAATATCCTGGCTAGGTCGGATAGCTCTTATTGACATGAATTCCCTCCCTTGTTTGCTATACCCTGTGTGAATGCTTTTTTTGATGTTTCACAGACAAACATTTAGGCGACTAAATGGATGATGTAGCTCTTTGATTTGTCACCATAGGCAACCCCTTATCAAGTTAACCAAATTACAACGACCCAACAGTTTATGGGGAGTAGATCTCCCGGATATTAAAAGCTATCAATTAAGCTCTTCTTCACCCGCTGTTAGTGAGGCCTCAGCGTCAATATGGTTCGATATTGAAGATTCTCAGGCAAAGTGCTCTCTTATTAGATTGCTATTCATAGACAAAATGAGGACAGTTACGAAGTATTGTCATTTCGCAATAAGTATCAATAATTTTAAAGTAGGGAGGGCAATGTATCCGAGCGAGTGCAATCTAGTCAAACCTCATTTCTTACCCTAAAACGTGGTGTACCGTGTTTCTGACGGGGATACTGGATTCCATGTTTAAACTGTGGGCAACTCGTGGGTGTATCTTGCTTTTATGATTTATCTGAGGGAGAAACAAGGATGTCCTTTGATCAAATAAGTCGTAACTATAGACTACCAAGTAGAGATCTCTTCTGTTTTCTTTTTATCAGATCAGAGATGTTATTCAGAAAAGAACCACGCTTTTAATAGACCCATACAGATCCGATACAGAGAAGAGGGTGCTTAGTACTAAGAACACACTCTCTGTCAGTACCCTTTATCATTTGTTGGAGTGTGGCCCCTCAGACGAGACGTTGTGCCTTTCTGAGGTCTGCAAAGAGAGTTGTGGTTTGAGATCTCTTCGCACAAAGGGGAGGATATTTGTGAAAATGCAAGAAGTATTTCGATCTGTAAGAAGACTCTTGCCATGTAGTTGACGATTCTTCATAGAGTCGATCTGGCCCTAGATCCTCTCTCAAAATTCAAGATGAGAGTATGTCTTAAATACAAAATGACTATGGACACTCTTACTCATTGCTTGTTGACCTTCCACCGGCGCTATAGGAGCGGTGTGTTCGCTGGGATGGAGAGGATCTTGCGGACTGAATTGGAGATGGAACAGGTTTCCCTTTTCCTGGGCTTTCCCAGTCTACCTTACTCAGATATGCATAGGAAAAACACTTTAATACCCTCACTCTCTAGGTTCAGAAAAAAAAAAGTTCTGTTGTGTTGGGTGTCTGAAAACCCCCTGGGTCTGTTGGGTTGTTGTAACCTCGTCATGGAGCATAGCCCTTTGGACTTTTTTAAAGGTATGTTGCACCATAAACTAGAGGATTTTTATTAGACATGGCAGCCCTTTTTGAATTACCAAGGTACAGGCTGTCTGCCACTCGAATAAGGACTTGTATATAGCTACGACGAACTTGACTAATGAATCTAATGTCCAGAGAGGAAGAATTATGAACAAATGAACGTGTATTAGTTAATGCTCTTGAAGTTTGAGAGCTATAGTTTTGTTACACTGAATTCTCCTATTCGTTTTTAAATTTTTTTTCGTTTTTCTTCGGTCCGTTGATTTACCTTGTTTTTCTTTATGTACATGCACATGGGTGTAATTGTGTTCAATTTGCATTGCTTTTTGAGTTGGGTACTTATTGGTTCATTGAAGCATTAAAAAGATTTTCTCAGAATAAAAAATATTTTTTAAAAAAATAAAATGTTAACATGGATAGAATAGACTCCCAAAAAACCACTTTCTCATTAGTGAGACCACAAATTATGGTTTATCTTAAGGGTCATCACACCTCGGGTGACAGGACGATGTTGAGAGAGCGTTCCCTTCATAGCAACCTCTGTCTGTGTGGGAAATTGAACATGCACTGTTGGCTTTCCTCTGTATCACAAGCCAGCCATCCAGCCAACAGATTGCGAGACTGTGTAACTGCTATAGACAGATATAGCCAAAGTCAAAGTAAAATATAAACTTTTATACGAAGGAAAAAAGATACAATTCAGATAACGGTCAAGACAATAGCTGAGGAAAAAAAAATACTTCGCTGGAAATTGTATTTTATAGCGAGACAGATGCTATCTTTGTAAGAATAAGTTGACCAAGTGAAATAACCAGAATTACTAATTGTGATTAGATATCGATAACTATAAAATATGAGTACATTTTTGATTGGTCTGTGTGAGGCATGCTCACCATTGTCTGAAAGTGAAAAGCTGATGGAATATATTTTTTGAGGGTTGCTCCCCATGAGAAATGCCTCCCGAACACATGCTTGAAGAAACCGAAGGTAGGAATTGGGTGAGTGTTGTCTGGTCAGTAACAGGGAACCAGAGGGCTGAAAATGATTGAAAGTTCCTGCAACGTGAAGCTCAGGAGACAGTCAGATCACCCTCGATCTTATTAAATGGTACAGCACATTTGAAGGGCTGAATGGACTCATGATGGATTTTAGTTGCATGTGATTCAAAAAGAAACACTCTGTTCCTTCACCTAATGTTTTACACACTGGGGCACTACCATTTTCCTGAAACAGGGAATTATTTGGAATATTATTTGGAATATTCCATAATCAGCATTCTCCAGAGCATTCCACAATCTGTGGGGATATTACAAAGGCAAGAGACACAGAGAGAGAGGGGTGGCTGCTGCATGCAGGAGTGAGAGTGGTGGAGCATGAGCCTTGTTCGGGTGTCGGTGCTGGAACAGACATACATTTATCATGAGGGACCAGACAGCATACAATGACCTTATCCTCGCAGAGTGGGGAATGTTATCGATGTTTGTCCTTTATTGCTGGACATTGCTACAGATTGTCGGTACTGCACTGAGCTGGGTGGTGAGCTCAGGTAATGCTCGGTGGGTCTTGTGGTGTGGCCCACTCTGTGAAGAGATGTACTAACCCATCCACCAGGATATCTGTGACCCAGTTGACAAACCGTGGTGTAATTGATTCTTATCTGCATGTCGTGAAACAAACTCGGTACCACAGCCACATTCGCTTCCTCAGTGCCTGCCTCCGTAACCAACTCATCCCACACGGACTCCGGACCACCTTTAAACCAGCAGAGTTCGGACCTGAACAGGACAAACAGTACAGACTACAGATTCAAAAACACCTGCAAAAGTTCTCCTTCAAGATCCTCCGCTCCACACTTGCAGCAATGCGCCGGCACCTAACCTCTCTCCAGTCAGTCCTGCCTCAGCTGAGGGCCACACTCTCTCAGAATTGCAAAGGACCCACTCTGTACTATATCCTCAGGAGAATTCATACTCTCAACAAACAGTATTTCATTTCCAACTCAAACATCAAAAACTGTAAGTACAACAAACTTTTATCCACCCACCTCCTTAACCAGCGCTCCTCAAACATTCCAGAAGATTCCGCTGGCCTCGGAACCTATTCCACCATAAGCCATGCGGCTGATGCAGCTACCACCCCCACGCTGATTGAGGATGTCACTTCCGCCCCCATCATGGCCACTCCCACAACCACTTCCACCCCTCACAATTCCTCATGCATCACACCTGACACCACTTCTGCCCTTCACATCATCGTTGATGCCAAATGCTCAGTGACTCCCGCCACCCCTACTGCCGTGGGCACCACCACTTCCGCCCACACCAGCGCCACTCACCTGCATTCTGCTGACATGCACCCCACAGACCCCACTGTCACGATCCCCAACCCCCAGAACCCGAAAGGGAACACTATCCCTGCTCATGACTCCACCCCCATTCCCCCCACCATCACACCCACTCCAGTTACAGGTTCCACCCCCACTCCCAGCTCTACACCCACACCAGATCCCAGCTCCCAGCCCTGCCGAGTTTGATCTTCCGTAATTACACCGGCACCAGTCCCCAACTCTTCCTCCACTACATTGATGACTGCATTGGTGCCACCTCGTGCTCCCGGGAGGAGGTTGAGAAATTCATCAACTTCACCAACACCTTCCACGCTGACCTTAAATTTACCTGGACCATCTCTGACACCTCCCTCCCCTTCCTGGACCTCTCCATCTCCATTCATGACGACCGACTTGACACTGACATTTTCTACAAACCCACCGACTCCCACAGCTACATGGATTACACCTCTTCCCACCCTATCGCTTGCAAAAATGCCATCCCGTATTCCCAATTCCTCCGCCTCCGCCGGATCTGTTCCCAGGAGGACCAGTTCCACCACAGAACACACCAGATGGCCTCCTTCTTTAGAGACCGCAATTTCCCTTCCCACGTGGTTAAAGATGCCCTCCAATGCATCTCGTCTACATCCCTCACCTCCGCCCTCAGACCCCACCCCTCCAACCGTAACAAGGACAGAACGCCCCTGGTGCTCACCTTCCACCCTACAAACCTTCGCATAAACCAAACCATCCGCCGACATTTCCGCCACCTCCAAACAGACCCCACTACCAGGGATATATTTCCCTCCCCACCCCTTTCCGCCTTCTGCAAAGACCGTTCCCTCCATGACTACCTGGTCAGGTCGACGCCCCAAACAACCCAACCTCCAATCCTGACACTTTCCCCTGCCACCGCAGGAACTGTAAAACCTGTGCCCACACCTCCTCCCTCACCTCTATCCAAAGCCCTAAAGTAGCCTTCCACATCCATCAAAGTTTTACTTGCATATCCACTAATATCATTTATTGTATCCATTGCTCCCGATGCGGTCTCCTCTACATTGGGGAGACTGGGTGCCTCCTAGCAGCGCGCTTTAGGGAGCATCTCCAGGACAACCACACCAATCAACCAAACCGCCCCGTGGCCCAACATTTCAACTCTCCCTCCCACTCTGCCGAGGACATGGAGGTCCTGGGCCTCCTTCACCGCCGCTCCCTCACCACCAGACGCCTGGAGGAAGAACGCCTCAACTTCCGCCTCGGAACACTTCAACCCCAGGGCATCAATGTCGACTTCAACAGTTTCCTCATTTCCCCTTCCCCCACCTCACCCTAGTTCTAAACTTCCAGCTCAGTAACTGTCCCCTTGACTTGCCCGGACTTGTCCTACCTGCCTATCTTCTTTTCCACCTATCCACTCCACCCTCTCCTCCTTGACCTATCACCTTCATCCCCTCCCCCACTCACCCATTGTACTCTATGCTGCTTTCTCCCCACCCCCACCCCCCTCTAGCTTATCCCTCCACGCTTCAGGCTCACTGCTTTTATTCCTGATGAAGGGCTTTTGCCCAAAACGTCGATTTCGAAGCTATTTGGATGCTGCCTGAACTGCTGTGCTCTTCCAGCACCACTCATCCAGAATCTGGTTTCCAGCATCTGCAGTCATTGTTTTTACCTCTTATATGCTATGGTCTGGGTAAATTGTACATGGCAGCTCCAAACTGAGGAAAGCTCAATCGAGTGCCCATTGTCCTTTTAAAGATGGCACCAGTGCCAGGATAATGGAATATCCAGGGGCACCCGGGCGATGCTGGATACCTCCAGCCAAGATGGGTGGGAGAATGGGGCTAGCATTGAATGAGATTGACACCATGGGGTAGGATGGGAAGTTAATGAGGTGAGTTCGATATGATAGCACCAGGAAACCAGCTCGGCCTCGTGCAGACAATCTCGCTGTCACATTCAATGAAAATCACTCCAAGATAAATTATTGTTAGATTGAGCCCGACGAGTTGAAGACTCTGCTGACCCCATTCACAGTAACAGAGCTGCAGAACAAGTCCTCATCCACAACTCTCCATCATCTGAACTCATTACTATATTCCATTCGCCATCACTCCTAGTAATACTGGCTTATTTTGCCGGATATTATTGAAATGTCTATTTCTCAGCATTCTGAAACCTGTGAACACATCCTTCCAAGACATTGTTGCTCAATTTCACCCTCTATGTCTATACCCAAAACCACTTTCATTTACAGTCATGCACAGAGACAGGCTATTCAGCCAAAACTGGCCCATACCAACCAAAATGTCCGTCCACATTAACCTCATTTCCCTGCACTTGGCCCATATCTTTCTCTGCCTTTTCAATTCATATTCGAACAAAGTGTAGCGAGGTTTTGTGATGTCAAGAAAGGCCTCAAGAAAGATCTCACTGAATCTACAATTCATCTCACCCTCGCAATAAGATTACACAGAAACGATTTGACTGGAGGTTATAAACAAGAAGGATCAGCAAACACTGGTGGGAGATGCGTATGGAAGTCAATACTGCAGGGAAAAATGCGTACGTTCTAAACAGGAAATTAGGTATACAAGCGTTTGCAGGCAAAACTCAATGGGTCTAGTACTATTTGAAGGAAGAAAGTCGAAGGTTTGGCCCTCAAAAAGTTTATCGGGTCAGGGCGCATCCATAGAGCAGGAAAGTCTATGTTTCGGTCATAAGCCCTTCATCAGGAATTCATTTCAGAATTCACTTTTTCCTAATCCTCTGGAGGAAGACAGTGAGTCAAAATTTTAAATTTGGGAATTCTTCATCAGAACAGCTTTTGTTTTCGATCTCCAGTATATGCAGCTCTTTGTTTTATTTTAGATCAGCAATTATCTTGCATGCTGCAGTATTAATGGCAACTTGAAAGAAGGGGAAGGGGTGAGGACAGAAGAGCAGGCAATGTGTCAGTCACAGCTTAAGGCCCTGTCCGCCAGAATGTGAATCCTGAGGTGAAGGTAAAGGAGGGCTTGTCAAAAGCACCGCACTGGAATTGGACATCATTTGATCAGATGCGACAGATCCAGAGAAAGTGGGAGGATGCAGCTTCTCTCGCAGCTGGTCATTGAGTGGCACAGTGTCTAGCAATACTGGTTTACAGCACCAATGACCTGGGTTCGATTCCACCCTTTGGTGAAACTCTGTGCGGTGTTTGCACCTTCTCCCTGTGTGTGCGTGAGTTTCATCTGAGTGTTAGGTTTTCCTCTCACAGCCAAAAATGTCCAGATTAGATTCAGTGACCTCACTAAATTACTCCGCAGTATCCAGGAATGTGCAGGTTCCCTGGATTGTCGATGGGAAATGTAGATTTACTGGGGTAACCTTTGGGTTTATTGGTCGAGATGTTATCTGGAGGGTCAGTGTGGACTCGGTGGGCCAAATGGCCTGGTTCCACACTGCAGGCTTCTATAATTTCTATGTAGCTGTCTGTTTGAAAACACTTCCCAGGAGACTAACTATAAGCGCTAATACAATTTGCCTCAACTAAATGTTACACCTTCCGTTTGTCTGACATGAACTCCATCCGCCACTCCTCGGCCCTTTAGCCTATCTGATCAGCGTCCCGTTTTACTCTTAGTTAACCATCTGCACTGTCCACTACCTCACCAATTTTGGTTTTATCTGCAAACTCACAATTCCTACTGTATTCACATCCAAATTATTTATATGAAATGACAAAATCCATGTGATCCTTGTGGTCCACTGCTGGTCACAGAACTATCGTCCAAAACTATATAACACTTCACAAACATTTCCTTCATCTACTATCCTTCGAGTCAATCACCTCCAACTCTCCCTGTATTCCATGTGATCTCACCATGCTAACCCGTTTGCCATGCGGAACCCTTTTGAATGCCTTACTATAGTCTATATTCTATTCTACATTTCTATTTCTGTGCCTTTGTCAATCTTACTCGTCACTTCTTCAAAACGATAAATCAAATTAGTGGGACACGATTTCCCACACACAAAGTCATGTTGACTATTGCTAATTGGAATTTGCATTTCTAAGCACAAGTAAATGCTGTCCCTCAGAATCCCCTCCAACAACTTACCCACCAATGACATCAGTCCCACTTGTCTACAGTTTCCTGGCTTTTCCTTACCAACTGTTCTTAAACAATGACACAACCTTACCTGTGACTGTCCATGATACACATATCTCATCCAGAGACCGAACAATTACTTCCCTAGCTTACCAACAAATTTGGGGTACATCTGATTAGTTCATGGATCATAGAACAGTGCTGCACAGTACAGGCCCTTGAGCTGCTGATGTTGTGCCGGCAGTTTAACCTACCCTAAGGTCAGACTAACCTTCATGCCCTTCATTGTACTAAAATCCATGTGCCTAACCAAGAATCACTGAAAAGGTCAGAGGGGATTATCCACCTTAATGCATTTTAAAATATCCAGCTACTCATCTTCTGTAATATAGATAATTTTCAAGATATCACTATTCATTTCCCCAAGTTCTCTACCTTTCATATCCTACTCCACAGTAAATACTGATGCAAAATATTTATTTAGTATCTCACCGATCTCCTGTAGTTCCACACATAGATCAACATTGCTGATATTTAAGGCGTCCTGTTCTCTCCCTAGTTATTCTTTTGACCTTAATGTAGTTGTAGAATCTCTTTGGAATGTCCCTTACCCTATTTTCGAAAGATATCTTATGTCCCCATTTTGCCCTCCTGCTTTCCCTGTTGAGCATTAGCCCACATCCCTGGTACTCCACGATGGAGTCACTCGATACCTACTAGAACATAGAACATAGAACATAGAACAATACAGCACAGAACAGGCCCTTCGGCCCACGATGTTGTGCCGAACTTCTATCCTAGATTAAGCACCCATCCATGTACTTATCCAAATGCCGCTTAAAGGTCGCCAATGAATCTGACTCTACCACTCCCTCGGGCAGCGCATTCCATGCCCCCACCACTCTCTGGGTAAAGAACCCACCCCTGACATCTCCCCTATACCTTCCACCCTTCACCTTAAATTTATGTCCCCATGTAACACTCTGTTGTACCCGGGGGAAAAGTTTCTGACTGTCTACTCTATCTATTCCGCTGATCATCTTATAAACCTCTATCAAGTCACCCCTCATCCTTCGCCGTTCCAACGAGAAAAGGCCGAGAACTCTCAACCTATCCTCGTACGACCTACTCTCCATTCCAGGCAACATCCTGGTAAATCTTCTCTGCACCCTCTCCAAAGCTTCCACATCTTTCCTAAAGTGAGGCGACCAGAACTGCACACAGTACTCCAACTGTGGCCTAACCAAAGTCCTGTACAGCTGCAACATCACCTCACGACTCTTGAATTCAATCCCTCTGCTAATAAACGATAATACTCCATAGGCCTTCTTACAAACTCTATCCACCTGAGTGGCAACCTTCAAAGATCTATGTACATAGACCCCAAGATCCCTCTGTTCCTCCACCTGACCAAGAACCCTACCATTAACCCTGTATTCCGCATTCTTATTTGTTCTTCCAAAATGGACAACCTCACACTTGGCAGGGTTGAACTCCATCTGCCACTCCTCAGCCCAGCTCTGCATCCTATCTAAGTCCCTCTGCAGCCGACAACAGCCCTCCTCACTGTCCACAACTCCACCTATCTTTGTATCATCTGCAAATTTACTGACCCACCCTTCGACTCCCTCCTCTACGTCATTAGTAAAAATTACAAACAGCAGAGGACCCAGAACTGATCCCTGCGGAACTCCACTTGTAACTGGACTCCATGCTGAATATTTACCATCTACCACCACTCTCTGACTTCTACCGGTTAGCCAGTTTTCTATCCAATTGGCCAAATTTCCCTCTATCCCATGCCTCCTGACTTTCCGCATAAGCCTACCATGGGGAACCTTATCAAATGCCTTACTAAAATCCATGTACACTACATCCACTGCTCTACCCTCATCCACATGCTTGGTCACCTCCTCGAAGAATTCAATAAGACTTGTAAGGCAAGACCTACCCTTCACAAATCCGTGCTGGCTGTCCCTAATCAAGCAGTGTCTTTCCAGATACTCGCAAATCCTATCCCTCAGTACCCTTTCCATTACTTTGCCTGCCACAGAAGTAAGACTAACTGGCCTGTAATTCCCGGGGTTATCCCTATTCCCTTTTTTGAACAGGGGCACAACATTCGCTACTCTCCAGTCCCCTGATACCACCCCAGTTGCCAGTGAAGACGAGAAGATCATTGCCAACGGTACTGCAATTTCCTCTCTTGCTTCCCACATAATCCTAGGATATATCCCGTCAGGCCCGGGGGACTTGTCTATCCTCAAGTTGTTCAAAATGTCCAACACATCTTCCTTCCTAACAGGTATCTCTTCTAGCTTATCAGTCCGTTTCACACTCTCCTCTTCAACAATACGGTCCCTCTCGTTCGTAAATACTGAAGAGAAGTACTTGTTCAAGACCTCTCCTATCTCCTCCGACTCAATACACAGTCTCCCACCACTGTCCTTGATCGGACCTACCCTCGTTCTCGTCATTCTCAGGTTTCTCACATATGCATAGAATGCCTTGGGGTTATCCTTGATCCTATCCGCCAGGGATTTTTCATGCCCTCTTTTAGCTCTCCTAATCCCTTTCTTCAGGTCCCTTCTGGCTATCCTGTATCCCTCCACTGCTCTGTCTGAACCTTGTTTCCTCAACCTTATGTAAGCCTCCTTCTTCCTCTTTACTAGACATTCAACCTCCCTCGTCAACCAAGGCTCCCTCACACGACCATTTCTTTCCTGCCTGATCGGTACATACATATCAAGGACACGTCGTATCTGCTCCTTGAAAAAGTCCCACATTTCCACCACATCCTTCCCTAACAGCCTATGCTCCCAACGTATGCTCCTCAAATCCTGTCTTACAGCATCGTAATTTCCCTTCCCCCAATTGTAAAATCTACCTTGTTGTGCGCACCTATCTCTCTCCATAACCAAGGTGAAAGTCACAGAATTGTGGTCGCCATCACCAAAATGTTCACCCACCAACAAGCCCACCACTTGTCCCGGTTCGTTACCGAGTACCAAATCCAATATGGCCTCCCCTCTGGTTGGACAATCTACATACTGCGTTAGAAAAGCTTCCTGGACACACTGCACAAACACCGCCCCATCCAATCTACTTGATCGAAAGAGCTTCCAATCAATATTTGGGAAGTTGAAGTCGCCCATGACTACGACCCTGTGGCTTCTGCACCTTTCCAAAATCTGTTTCCCAATCTGTTTCTCCACATCTCTGCTGCTATTGGGGGGCCTATAATAAACACCCAACAAGGTGACTGCACCTTTCCTATTTCTGACTTCAGCCCATACTACCTCCAGAGGCAGATCCCCCTCAAACTTCCCTTCTGCAGCCGTTATACCATTTCTAATTAGCAATGCCACCCCCCCTCCTTTTTTACCACCCTCCCTAATCTTACTGAAACATCTGTAACCAGGAACCTCCAACAGCCATTCCTGTCCCTCATCTATCCATGTTTCCGTGATGGCCACAACATCGTAGTCCCAGGTACCGATCCACGCCTTAAGTTCACCCACCTTATTTCTGATACTCCTTGCATTGAAGTATACGCACTTGAGCCCATCTCTGTGTCCGCAAGTAGTCCCTGTCAGTGCTACCTTCTCCACAGCCTCCCTACAGTCTTGGACATCCTGACACACAGCTAGCTTACTTGCTGGAGTGCAAGTCCGGATCCCATCCCCCTGCCAAATTAGTTTAAACCCCCCCGAAGAGTGCTAGCAAACCTACCCCCCAGGATATTGGTGCCCTTCTGGTTCAGGTGCAACCCGTCCTGTTTATACAGGTCCCACCTTCCCCAGAATGCAGTCCAATTGTCCAAATATCTGAAGCCCTCCCTCCTACACCATCCTTGCAGCCACGTGTTCAACTGCACTCTCTCCCTATTCTTTGCCTCTCTGTCACGTGGCACCGGCAACAACCCAGAGATGACGACTCTGTCTGTCCTAGCTTTTAGCTTCCAGCCTAACTCCTTGAGCTCTTGAATGACCTCCCCACCCCTCTTCCTACCTATGTCATTGGTGCCAATGTGTACCACGACTTCTGTCTGCACACCCTCCCCCTTAAGGATTCTGAAGACACGGTCCGAGACGTTTCGGACCCTAGCACCCGGGAGGCAACAAACCAGCCGAGAGTCTCGCTCATGTCCACAGAACCGCCTGTCCGTCCCTCTAACTAGAGAGTCCCCTATAACTAGCGCTCTCCTCTTCTCCCCCTTTCCCTTCTGAATCTCAGAGCCACAGACCCCTTCACTGCAGCTTACACCTGCAAGGCTGTCCCCCCCAACAGTTTCCAAAGCTGCATACTTATTTTTTAGGGGAACGACCACAGGGGAACCCTGCACTGCCTGTTTCTTCCCCTTCCCACCTCTAACTGTTACCCAGCTACCTCTGTTCTCTGGCGTAACTATGTCCCTGTAGCTTCTATCGATCACCCTCTCAGCCTCTTGAATAATCCTCAGCTCATCCAGCTCCAGTTCCAGTTCCCTAACTCGTTCGGTGAGGATCAGGATCTGACTGCATTTCCTGCACACGAAGTCGGCAGGAGTATCGGTGGTCACCCCTACCTCAAACATCCTGCAGGAGGAACATTCCACCGCCTGCGCTGCCATGACTGTACACTGTCTCCAAAAACAAGAACACTGAGTCAATAACCTGTGGACTTTAAAGTTAGGTTAGAGGAGGAGGGGGGAGGGAGGCCCTACGGAAGTAGGACCTGGGGTCTAGAACACACCCACTCAAATACTAATCACTTACCTTCCCGCCCAGCTACGCGCTCCAACCTCACTTCCGCTGCCCGCTACAGGTAAGTAATTTTGAAACAAACTGTCTTACCTTAGCTGTAGTCTCCCGGGTTCGTTTTTCCTCGGCCGCTGCTCCCACTGTCTGTACCAATCACATACTTCCGCCTTTTCTTGAACAGATCCTCAATTCTGCTCTCCATTCGGCATTCCCTACACCTACCTGCCTTACCCTGCTCATAGGCAGGAACATTGTGTTGCTAGACTCTGTAACTCATTTGTGAAGGCCTCCCACTTTCCCACCAATAGCTTCTCCAAAGCAGCTTTTCAAAGTGTCAAAATAAAACGTTCAAAGTTGGCCTGAGTCAACTTACAACTTTAAAATTTATAATAGGAGTATTTTTCTCCGTAAGTATTTTACAACTGATAGTTACTGCATAACAGGCTCAAGAAGCAGAATGGCCTCCTCCTGTTCCTCTGTAACAGACTTGAGATGCTAAATGGCATCCCCCTGTCCCTTTGTAACAGGGGCATGGGGACAGAATTACTTCCTCCTCTCCCTGCGCAGCAGTCTCGATGCTCTGAATAATGTCCTAAGGTTATGGAAGAATTTGACAACAGTGCACATAAAACCAAGAGCAACATTATACAAAGTAAATGGACGATAAATATATACACTGGTTTATAGGCTCTGGAAATTACCCCACCAGTCACCTTATGCAGTGGGTCTGTTACTTTTTCACTCTCGCCGTTTATAAACAGTATATAATATACACAGTCCTGCAGTGTTCTGGCACTACTCCCACATGCACGGAAGAAACAATAAGAATATTGAAAGATTTATGGTCCATCCCTAAGCAATGCCAATCCATTCCACCCGCACCGAATAAATGTTCACTTTTATTGAGATATGAAAAGTGATGTCAGGAAGGGGTTAACTGGACCTGTTTGTTCAGTGACTGTGATTAATGTTAGTCTCCATGGATTGCAATTATCCCAGTGGACGGTTTCCATCTTTTAATGATAAGTGGGCTCCGTTCAATGTGTTATCCCACAGTATGGTGGGAGCATCACCAACAGTGTTAACAGGAATCAGCCGCTCCAGAGAGACTGGGGGAGAGATCAGAGTCTGAGCACAAGAGTCTGGAATGATTCAACAATGAATAAGAATCTGAGAACATTAGACTGGAATGTCACAAGAATGGACAGGAGTTTATACTGGGATGTTTGGTATCTTTCTACATATTATGATCGAAAGTCATTACCGTGGCGGTTCAAATATGCACTTTACATTATACAATATATTTATTATCCAATCCTGGCTTCCGTTGGTGTACCTGGTAAGTCTCAATGTTCAGTCATTAATTCTATAAATCATGTTTGACAATAATACTGTTCTTTCATTGACTCTACCCTCCTTGCCACTGTTATTGTTACTTCTAAGACTCTAAATCCACATATTTACTTGACAAACCACTTCTAAATTGTTAATTCACTCTCTCCCTCCTTGCTTCTGGCAGTGTTACTCATGGGTTGCTATATTGACTTGCTCAGTTTCAGCTGTGAATCATGTTCCATTGTATCACTGCACTTGCTATCGAAATAATGAAAGCATTGAAGTCACTATCTTCTGTTCTGGTTACAAACTGCATTTCCTTCCTCTGACTCCATCTCATACCTGGCCAATATCTGAAGCTGAAATAGACAAATAACAACAGTGGTGATCCCTTTGGACATGAACCAATTCCTGACACTATACCCTGACCATTCCTAATTATAACTGCTGATAATTCCGGTATATACTTCACTGGCTAATCCCATCTGCTATTTGAACCATCAGCTGTGGAATACAGTCTTAAAGATTGCATTCGCCTGTTGCTGACACCCACAGCTGCAAACCTGCAGAAACAACTCTGAGTGAATACTCCACAGCTCATATCTGATATCACACAGAACTCCCCATCCATCCATCTTTCCTGTGCGTACTGATCTATAATGCTATTGGGTCTGGCAATGCCTTTATTTAATATTCTCAAGAACGTCATTAATAGCTGCCGATGAACTATCCCTTTCTGTCCATTATACCAAGCCCTTACAGTTGTTCACATTTAAACTGATTTCCTCCAGGGGTGCTCTCTCTTAGACAATAATTTTCACATCTAACACTGCCTCAGAACCACACACAAACGCACACATAAAACCCTTTGTCTTGAACTGATGCATGAAGATCCAGAGACATTAATTTGTGGGAGCCCATTTACTGTCACTCGCAGTATGGGCGGCAAATTGCCCCGTGTTAGTCAGTTACGCAGTGCAAATGTAGCAGCAACATACCGGCAAAGTATTGCAATACTGCAATGCTGGGCAGATAGTCCACCTTACTGAGCAATACATTAACATAGTCTGCACAGCTCCCCACGCTGGCCAGATAGTCCATCTTACCGAGCAATACACTAGCATAAGTCTGCACAAATCCCCATTCTGGGCAGATAGTCCATCTTACCGAGCAATACACCAGCATAGTCTGCACAAATCCCCATTCTGGGCAGATAGTCCACCTTACTGAGCAATACACTAGCAGAGTCTGTACAGTTCCCCATGTGGCCAGATATTCCACCTTACCGAGCAATACACGAGCACAGTCTGCACAGCTCCCCATGCTGGGCAGATAGATCAGTTAACTGAGCAATACACTGGCACAGTCTGCATAGCTCTCCACGCTGAGTTGTCTACTTGTCCCAGTGTATAGTTTCTGCGTTTGCTCTGTGAGGCAAATTCAGAATTTAGTAAATAAATTTGGTCAGCTGATTTGGCAATGCCTCTATTCAATGTTCTCAGTTTTGTAACCTGACCCACCAAGGTCTCACTGCTCCAGATAGACCCACTCCCTTGTTTTTTCACATATTTCAGCAACATGCTCTGCTTTTGTCTTAATTGTCCGTTTCTATCTTTAATGTGAATGTCTCTGTCCATCTGTATCTTTCTCTGGCCTTGGTTTTTGGTTGTGTATTGTATCGAATACTGGCATTATGAAGTTCAGAAATAATGTAATGGTGTGTATCAGGCTGTTGTTCACTTCCCGCTGTGTCCCATATGGTCCTTCATGGACAGGGGAGGGAGTGCTGGGCTGTTGTGCACTTTCTGGTGTGTCCCTTAAGGTGCTTCATGAAGAGGTGTGTGTGTGTGCAGGGCAGCCGTTAACTTCCCGGTGTGTCCCACATTGATCTCTATGTTGGACAGCGGTGTGTGTGCTGGGCTGTTGTTCACTTGCTGGTGTGTCCCATGTGGTGCTCCATGGACAGGGGGTTGAGTTTCGGGTTATTGCTCACTTCCCAGTGTGTCCCAAGTTGTGCTTCATGTTGGACAGGGAGTTTCAGCATCTTTGACTCATGTCTTTAAAACTTGGTCTGTGCCTGTCTACTGAACGCCAGTGTTTGTCCCTCTCAGCTGATCACGTGGTCAGAAACATGAGGAGGATCCTGAAGTATAATTATAAAGGAGTAGATATCTCACTTTTAGTGGAGGGAAGTCGGATTGTCTCGTGTTACTGAAAAGTTAGTGGAGGGGCTGGGGATCATTTGCTGGAAGTTGTGCTGTGAGCTGACTCAGACATTCAGGGAGACCAGAGGATTTAGTGACCCAACTCTGGATGGAGAATTGGGACTGTAGTTATAGCATCAGTGTCTGTAACATAAATAACAAATGGAGCAGAGGCTGCAGAGCATGGAAGCTCTGAAACCACGGACTGGGTGTGTGGGGGGAAAGGGATCTGCCAAATCTGTCTGTGTCTTAACGTGAGCACAGACTCTCACTCTCATCCTTAAACACACACACACCATCTTTCGCTCACACACATGGAAACAAACATACACATCCTCTCTCTCTCACTCGCACGCCACCCTCCCCCCCCCCCCCCCCCCAAAAAAAACACACTCCGCATCTCTCGCACAGACGCACCTATAAATCTGGGGGGCTAATTTGCGTTTGCAGATTTGTATTTGTGGATAGATTGTATTTTGTTCAAAACAACATTCAATTTGTACACAGCCAATCATTGTGGCATTTTATAAAGTCCTGCTTTGGAAATAAAACCAGTATGACTGCAGGGTAAAACAAGTTGGACTCCACACAAGACCTTCCATGGTTTGTGCAGGGAAGGTCACATCTTAGAAACGTAATAGAATTCTTTGAAGAATGACAAAGTTGTTAGTGCGGAAAGGGATGTAGATGTCATATCCATGGACTTCAGTAAGGCGTTTGATGAGATAGACTGATGGAGAAGGTGAAGTCGCAGGGGTCCATGGGGTACTAGTTAGATGCATTAGAGAACTGGCTGGGCAACAGTAGACAGAGAGTAGTAATGGAAGGGAGTTTCTCAAAATGGACAATTGTTCTGTGTGGTGTTTCACAGGGATCCGTGCTGTGACCTCTGTTTGTTGTGATATACTTACATGATCTGAAGGAAGATATAGGTGGTCTGATTAGCAAGTTTGCAGATGAAACTAAGATTGGTAGAGTAGCAGAAAGTTGAGGGGACTGTCAGAGAACACAGCTGAATGTAGATAGATTGGAGAGTTGGGTGAAGAAAGGGCAGATGTGAGGTGATGGAGTTTGGAAGATCCAATTCGAGAACGAATTATACATTAACTGGAAAAAGACCCTGGGGAAAACTGATGTACAGAGAGATCTGGGTGTTCAGGTCCATTGTTCGCTGAAAGTGGCAGGTGGATAGAATGATGAAGAAGGCATACAGCATAGTTCCTTCATGCATTCGAACAATTTAAGAAGTGGAGAACCACAGACCAGTTGACTCGTCACCAACAGGAGGGGATCTGTCGGAATCTATTGCGTACAAGTGTATGCAGGCCGTATTACAGTTGTATAGGACTTTGGTTCGGTCACATTCGGAACACTGTGAACAGTTATGGTTGCCACATTACTGTAAGGATCTGGATGATTTGGAAAGAGGGCAGAGTATTTTCACCAGAATATTGCCTAGTATGGAGAGAACAACATAAAAAGAGAGGTTTGGTAAATTAGGATTAATTTCATTACAAAGACGGAGGTTGAGGGAGGACTTGATTGTTGTCTACAAAATCTTGAGAGATGTAAACAGGGTGGATAGCAAGAAGCTTATTCCAGAGTGGGGGACTCAGTTACTAGGGGTCAAGAATTCAAGATGTAAGGGGAAAAGTTTATTGGAGATATGCTCGAAAAGTTGTTTGCGGAGAGGGTGGTGGGTGGCTGGAATTCGTTGCCAGCTGAGATAGCAGAGGCGGTGACGATAGCGTCATTTAATATGAGGAAGCAGAGGCATACAGATCCTTAGAAAATAGGTGACAGATTTAGATAGAGGATCTGGATAGACACAGGTTTGGAGGGCTGAAGGTCCTTTTCTTGTGCTGTGATTTTCTTTGTTAATTGTAAATACTGGCGAAAAGCGTCTGTTGGTACTTGAAAGGAAAATGAAATCAAGATCAAATGTGGCACAGCGAATGTGTGGATAAGATAATTTATTGTAGAGAACAGAAAAATGACAAGGAGACGAAGCAGTTACATTGCATCTGTCTCCAAAGAGGAAGATCCAGAAAATCTCCCAGAAATACCAAGTCACCACGGGACCTTCGTAACTAAAGACTAAAATAATTCATATACAGTTACGAGGTAGTATTTGGAAACAGAACTGGGGTGAGAATCGATCAGTCTGACAGACCAGATATAATTCAAACTGAAATTTCAGAGAAAACACCAATACACATGTTGATTGCAAAAGGGGCCACTGTATTTCTCTGTATTCACTTCGGAAGGTTATGAATGCATTCAAATGATTTACGAAGGGAAGAAAGAGGAGAGTGGAGGACTACAGGCCAGTTAGTTGTTATCCACAGTAGGGAATCTGTTGCAACCTATTGTAACGAAGATCTTATTGGACACTGAGCAAGTAATAGCAAATTTCAAGTGAATTGTTCTGCATTTATAAATGGGAAGTTATAATTTACAAATTTTTTCTTGAAGATATTTCTTGTATTTGTAAATAATGGCGAATCAGTGAATACGGTACAGTCAGATATTCAAGAGGAGTTTTAATCAGCAAACACAGTAAGTTAGCAGAAAACATTAAAGCAAAGTGTATTGGGAGGAACATATGCAAACGGTGGAAGGTAAGCTTTAGAGAAACTATTGGTGAACATAGGTGGTGGTAGAAGGCTGTTTGTGTGACTGCAGACCGGTGTACGCTGGTGTGCCACAGGTTTCAGTGCTGTGTCCCTTTAAACGCCTTCATTTAAACGGAATCATAATACAGACAACGACGAATCAACTAGACTCAAAGTGTTAGCTTGCTCTCTCTTTACAGATGCTGTCTGACTCACTGTGATCTCTAGCATGTGTTGGTTTCAGTGCAGATTCTGCTTCTGCAGTGATTTGCTCCTATTGGAAGTAAAGAAATTCTGCACAAGTAACACAGAGAGTTGGGGAGACTGTACCTATACAATTTTGATGTCGTGATCTAAGTAAAATATACTGATCACATATACTGAACGGGCTTTCTCCAGATTAATTTCTCAGATGGCACAATGGTCTGCTGAGGAGACTTGGTCTAGGATCAAGGCAGAAATTTGTGCGTGAAACAGAAGACGCTGATTTATTGTTATATGAGAACTTCACATCTGTTTTACTTTGGAAAAGGAGGAGGCGGGTACAGAATTCAAGAAGATGTACTGGGAAGCTCTTTTACAGATTGATGTAAGATGTGAGCACGGATTGATGTAGTGGCTGGTATAAAATTGGACCAATGCCCATGTCCACATCAGTTACATCTCAGGCTGCAGTTGGAGACAAGTGATGAAAGGCGCTGATGCAAATGTTTAAATAGAATCAGGTCACAGGTGAGGTGTCCGAGGACGGGAGAACACCCTTTATAGGAAGGGTTGTAGTGATAGAGCAGGGAACTATACACCAGTGTGTTTCAGATCAGTGTTAAAGAAAATTTTGCACAAAATACGTGGTGGTAGAAGGCTGTTTGTGTGACTGGAGACCGGTGTCCCCTGGTATACCACAGTGATCAGTGCTGTGTCCTTATTAAATGTGGTATTCATAAATGGTGCAGGTGTGAATGTAGTGGGGGATTGGGAGTGTGATAGTAAGTCTGTGTTTGATACAAAGATTGACCAGGTGGTTGGCAGTGAGGAGGAAGGTCTTATGTTACAGTAAGATACAGATGGAATGGTCAGATGGGTGGATCAATGGCAGATGGAATGTAACTCTGACAACTGAGGTGATGCACTTTGGAAGAAGGAACAAAGTGGGGAATACACAATGAATTGTAGCACACAAGAAAGCTCATAGGGAGCTTTTTCACACATTCTTGAATGTGACGCAGGAGGATAAAAAGGGATGTAAGAAGTCAATGGAAGCAGTAGGTATAACCTTTACTCATCGAGGCATAGATTTCAAGATCTATGTAGCACTTTGGTGAGGCCAATATGGAATACTGTGTGGAGTTCTGGGAGCCACATTACAGGAAGTATGTGATTATTCTGGAGGGGTGCAGAGATTCACCTGGATGTTTCCAATGATGGAGCATATCAGCTATGGAGAGAGGCTGGGTAAGCTCGGATTGTTTAGTTTGAATGAGAGAAGGCTGAGGGGGGACGTGATTCTGAAGGATAAGATCACGAGGGACATGGACAGGGTAGATAGACAGCAGCTGTTCCTTTTAGTCAAAGGGCCAAGAACAGGGGACCACACATTTAAAGGGAAGGATTTGAGGTTTAGAGATGAATCAGGGATTGTTTTTCACCCAGAGGGTCATGGGGTCTGGAATGCACTTCCTAAGGGGGGCAGTTATCACGGGTCACCTCACACCATTCATGGCTACGGGTCTGATGTAGGAAATTTGGACTAATATAGATCGTGCTGTATTTTTGATGGTACAGAGTCTATGCTTCTGTGATTGTATGGCTGTGGAAGGTCAATCATTGAACAGCTTAAGACAGGAACTAATGGGTTTTGGAAGAATATATTAACGAGCATGAAATGTAAAATCTTCTCAACGTACAATATACCAAGGTGACATGTTGGAGAAGATATTTGAAGCTTCCTTACAATCCAAAACCAACGAATGGAGAACAGGAAAATGGCAGACTATGAAGCATCTACTTCAGTTCTGCCTTTATGATGGAATTTAAAAAAAATGCTTCCAATCAATTTTAGGTCTACTGAGAAAGAAAGGAAATACAATCAAATCACTAAATAAGCAGTTTTGGAGAAATTATTTGCACTGACGTCTGATAAATCCCCATGGAATGATAATCTATATCTCTGATTCTGAAAGGAGGTGGCCATGGGAATAATGGATACTCTGCTTGCCGTCTTCCAAATTCCAGATGATTGAATTGACAGATTTGAGAGCAGCAAATGTAACCCCAATATTTCTAAAGGAGGCAGGGAGACACAGAGAATTACAGACTGCTTAGCACCAAAGAAGCAGTCAGGACAATACAAGAGTCTATAAGACAGAATGCTTTGCCAGGGAACTTTGAGAATTATGTTAATTTGAAAGTAATGAACATGGATCAAGTTAATATCAAATTATTAATGGCGAATCATATTTAAGAATCCGACTGCGAAATAAGTTATGGCGAATCAATATATGCAGTGAATTTGAATTTTCAGAAACATTTTTGATGACGTCCCAAGTGTAGTTTTGTGACAATGCTACTCGTTTAACAAGGTTATGCTGTCCTTGTTTTTCTTTCATAGCAGTCTGATTAGCAGCGAATCCAAAGAGTCTGGGTTTGACTACTTGGGAGTGCTTTCAAGTCGAAAATTAAAACACGTACAATGAGGAGAGAGCTATGCTAGATCTGGTCCTGTGTAATGAGACAGGAATAATTAATGACCTCATAGTTAGGAATCAACTTGGCAGGAATGATCGCAGTATGGTTGAATTTAAAACACTGGTGGAGAGTCAAGATAAAATTCAATACCAGGGTCCTGTGCTTAAACGAAGGAGACTACAACATATTGGAGGAATGAATTGGCAAAAGTCGACTGGAAACAAATACTTTATGGTGAGAGTTAACGAGCAGTGGAGGATTTTCAAAGTAGTTTTTCAAAGTCCTAAGGCACGGTGGCACAGTGGTTAGCCCTGCTGCCTCACAGCCCTAGAGACCCGGGTTCAATTCCCGACTCAGGCGACTGACTGTGTGGAGTTTGCACATTCTCCCCGTGTCTGCGTGGGTTTCCTCCGGGTGCTGCGGTTTCCTCCCACAGTCCAAAGATGTGCACGTCAGGTGAATTGGCCATGCTAAATTGCCCGTTGTGTTACGTAAAGGGGTAAATGTACAAGAATGGGTGGGTTACGCTTCGCCGGTCGGTGTGGAGTTGTTGGGCTGAAGGGCCTGTTTCCACACTGTAAGTAATCTAATCAAATGTATATTCAGTGAAAAGGAAAGACTGTAAGAAAAGGGGACGTCTGCCGTGGGTGTCTATGCATAATATGCAAGGTTATCAAATTGAAAGGGATGGAATGCAAAGTGGCCAAGAACAGCAGGAACCTAGAAGATTGGGAAAAGATTAAAGGTCAACAGAAAGCCACGAAAAGAGCTATAAAGAAAAGTAGGATAGAACACGAGGAAAAAAAATCTAGCACAGTATATGAAGGCCGATAGCAGATGATTCCCTAAATATACAAAATGAAAATGAGTGGCTAACTTAAATGTTGGTCCTTGAGAGGATAAGAAGGAGCATTTAGTTACAGGATATGATGAAATGGCTGAGGCATTGAACAGGTATTTTGTATCAGTCTTCATAGTGAACGACACTAATAACACGACGAAGAGATGAAGATTCTAGATTAGAGTGGTGTTGCTAAAGCAGAGCAGTTCAGGCAGCATCTGAGGAGCAGAATCATCGACGTTTCAAGCAAAAGCCTTTCATCAGGAAGGCTCTGAACTGTTGTGCTTTTACCAGCTCCACTCTAGAATCTTGTTTCCAGCATCTGCAGTCCTTGACTTTACCAAAGAGATGAAGGTAGGTGAGGACTTGTGAACAATCATTATTACAGAGGAGGTAGCGTTGGGCAAGCTAATGGAGTAATGGAGCTAAGGTTAGACGAATCCCCTGGCCCTGATGTAATGTATCCCAGGGTACTAAAATGATAGCAGGAGAAATAACAAGTGCACTTGTGGTAATTTTCTAAAATTTGCTGAACTCGGGGGCAGTCCCAGCAGATTGAAAAGCAGCAAATGGGACGCCATTGTTTAAAAAGGCAGGTGGATTAAAGTTGGGGAATTATAAACCAGTTAACTTAATCTGCGTAGTGGGGAAGATGCTTTGTCTGTATTATCAAGGAAAAAATAGCGAGGCATTTTGATAGAAAACGGCCCATTGCACAGATGCAGCGAGGATGCATGAAGGGCAGATCTTGCTTAACAAGTCTTTTGGAAATCTACGAAGACATTACGAGCAAGATAGACAACGAGGCCGCAGTGGATATGGTGTATCTAGGTTTCAAAAAGGCTTTGACATGGTGCCACATAGTAGGCTGCTGCATAAGATAAAGATGGATGGCGTAACGGCTGAAGTATTAGCATGGATAAAAGATTGGTTGACTAATGGGAAGCAAAGAGTGGGCATAAACGAGTGCTATCCTGGCTGGTAATCAGTGCTGAGTGGTGTGCCTCAGGGATCAGTGTTGGGGTTGCAATTATTCACAATTTATATTGATGATGTGGAGTTGGGAGCATGCGTAGTTTATCAAAATGTGCAGATGGCACGAAGATGAGCGGTAGACCAAAGTGTGCAGAGTACTGTGAAACTTTGCAGAGGAAAATAGTTACATTGCATGAATAGGTAATGGTCTGGCAGATGGAATACAACGTTAATAAATATAAAGTAATCTTTTTTGTTAGTATTACCAGTAAAAGGGATGATTACTTGAATTGTAAAAAGATGCAGCATGCTGCTGTGCAGACGGACTTGGGTGTCCTTGTGCATGAATCACAGAACGTTGATCTGCAGGTACATAAAATAATTAGGAAGGTAAATGGTATTTTGTTCTTCATTGCGAAAGGGGTTGAATTTAAAAGCAGGAAGGTTATGTTACAGCTGTACAGGGTTCTGGTGAGGTCATACCTTGAGTATTGTGAGCAGTTTTGGCCTCCTTCCTTGCAAAGCGATGTACTGGCAGTGGAGGTGGTGCAGGGGAGTTTACCTCTGTTGAATCTGAAGTTGAGGGGGTTGTCTTATGAGGAGAGACAGAGTAGATCAGCATTATATTCATTGGAATTTATAAGAATGAGTGGAGGATCTCATAGAAACATAAAAAATATTATGAAAGGAAGAGGTAAGAAAAAAGTAGAGAGGATGGTTCCACTGGCAGGTGAAGCTAGGACAAGATGGAATAACCTCAATATTAGAGGGAGCAGATTTAGGATTGAATTGAGAAAGAACCTCTTCACCAGAGGCTTGTGATTCTATGGAACTCCCTGCCCAGTGAAGTAGTTGACGCTACATCAGTAAATGTTTTTCCAGCTGAGATAGATATGTTTTGAACAATGAAGTAAATTACGGATACAGTGAGAGTGCGGGTAAGTGTATATGGGTCCACGAGTCGATCAGCTTTGATGTTACAGAATGGCTGAGCAGGTTAGAAGGACCAGGTGACCTACTCCTGTTCCTAGTCCTTCTATTCTTATGAAAGGGGAGTGGCCAGTTCTCCTAGCGCAGACCCTTTGCTTTGATTTGTTTGGACTGATCTTTCACAGACTAGCTGTTTACTGAAAGCAGGCAGCCAGTTGTGAAGCTATCAGGCCAAAGAAGAAGGTCCATGCTGATCCCCCCGCCCCCCCCAACTCTCTCTGATATCTCTCCTGGAAGAACCTGGGTTTGATGTTTACTTTCGAATTTTCCATGGGGTGTTTATGGGGATTGTTTCAAGTACTTCGAACAACACCTTAGATTATTTAGATACAGATTACTTACAGTGTGGAAACAGGCCCTTTGGCCCAACAAGTCCACACCAACCCCCCAAAGAGCAACCCATCCAGATCCATTTGCCTACATGTTCCCCTTCACCTGACACGACGCGCAATTTAACATGGCCAATTCAGCAAACCAGCGCATTTTTGGACTATGCAAGAAAACCGGAGCACCCGGAGGAAACCCACGCAGACACAGGGAGAATGGGCAAACTCCACACAGACAGTTGCCTGAGACAGGAATTGAACCCGGGTCCCTGGCGCAGTAAGGCAGCAGTGCTAACCACTGTGCCATGGTACCACCCAATGGCTACCAACCGTTTTCAGATTCTCAGTTGAGAAGTGGAGTGCTACTGAAGACCAGAAAGCTTCACCTGGAATATTAGTTGAGTAGCCAACTTTTAATATTTTTAGATATTTATTTACAAAACTTTAAAATGACAAAAGCTGGGAATAGTCACTTTAGTTCTACTTACTGTGGAACTAGTACCATGGATATGGCTTCTAATTGGCTGCCTCTTGGTATTGTCATCCGTAATCATGTTACACAGTAATGCCCTACATTTTGTCGGCTGGATTGAAAGTCAGTTCTTGGTCTTCCCATGTACCCACTCCTTATGAATTTAATTTGCTAACATCATTAAGTTAGGATAATCTGTTGGGTTTTCGGATAGATTGTTATTCTGCATGCTATTCTCTTCTGTTTGTGTTTCATTCCGTAACCTTGAAAATAAATTCTGTTTTATTTAAAACTAAGTGGCTTGACCAGCTGCGTAACTCCTGGAATATCTGCCTTACACCTGCTTAAGGCAACAAGCAAAGTTTGAGTCTGTACTACTTCCTTGAAATGACTCGAGGTGGTCTGTCCTGGCCCATAACAGTGTGCAACAGTGAAATCTAATATACTGGCATGGGTTGAGAATGGCAGAGAGCTGAAAGAAAAAGTGAGTCAGAATAAACAGCTCCTTTTTTGGGATGAACAGGATGATCCCGGAATTGAAGTTTGGCACCCATCTATTCAGGAAGCAGATTAAACATCTGCGCGAGGGGACTAAATGTAATCTTTCAAAATCTGCTGATGGCACCAAACTCAGAATTGATTGGGTGAGGCGGATGTAAAGAAGTTCAAGGTAATTGAGACACGTGGAGGGAATGGGCAAATACGTGGCAGATGAACAGCAATGTGGATGGACGTAACATTGAACATTTTGGTTGGAAAAATATAATATAAGGCTAGCATTTCAAAAGGAATTGAAGTGAAAATGTTGATCTGTGAAGATACTAACGTGCATACTTTTTTTGACTACTTCACCAAACTCTGAGTCCATTCACAGCAGTGAAATCTGAAGCCAGACGTCAATACTGGGATTGGAATTGGCACGCTGCCCAGTGTACATAGACCCACCAAGTGAGTATATGTAACATTGAAAAGGACCTGGATCTACCTGTACACCAGTCACTGAAAGCATTATTGGAGCAACTGAAAGCAGTTAGGAAGGTAAATGATGTGTTGACCTTCATTTCCGGGGAATTTGATTCCAGGCATAAGGGTATCTTATTACAGCTCTACTTGACCTTGGTGAGACCCCATCTCGAACATTGTGCAGTACTGTGTGCAGTTTTGGTCTCCTTACCTAATAAAGGACAAACCTGACATTGAGGGAGAGCAGCAAAGAATGACCAGACTGATCTCTAGGATGACAAACTTGTTGTGGGAGCAGAATTTGGGGCGACTGAGTCTGTATTCCATGTGGTTTAGGAAAATGAGTGGAGATCTCAGTGAGATATATAATACTCTGACAGGGCGAGAAATATTGGAAACAGGGATGATAATTCACCTGGCTGGGACGTCTAAAACAAGCGGCCACAGTATTAGGTACAGTCAGGGCAATCTGCATTGAGATGAGAGTAAATGTCTGCACTCACAGACTGGTGAATCTGGGAATTCTATGCTACACAAGCCTGTGGAAGCCAAGGCACTGAATTTCGTTAAGTATTTCTTGACACTAAAGGGACAAGGTTGCAGCAGGAGTTTGGTGTGGGGAGAAAGGATCAAGCATCGTTATATTGAATTGGAAAGCAAAATTGATGGACCGAAGTTCCTAATTCATATTGTTCCAATAATTAATCACTTCAAAGCATATACAGTATGCAGTGTTTGTGAAAAAAAAATGAAGATATGTTAGACCAAAAACTAGAATGGGGGAGGCTGAATGTGTTGAATGACCTACTCCTTTCCTACTGTTTCTGTGCAGTCTGTGGGAAAACTCTGTATATGTGTCACAAGCTCTCAGCTGTTAGGAAGGAGGCATCTGCTGGATCAACAGGACTGTGTATCCCATTCCCTTTTCTGATACCGAAACTGGTGCTGGGTGTTCTGTCCAATTTTATTCATTAAGAGCTCGGAACAGTTTGATACAATAGAATGTCTTGCTTGGCATTTTAGAGATCGTTGAAGAGTTTGCTACATGTCTGTCGTCTGGAGGCACTTTTCGTCCAGAACAGGAAAGCAGGGGAGATTATTCACTGCCTGAAAGTACATTGGGAAGGCAATTGGTGTTTGCAATCGACATTGGCTTCAAGATCACTGTTACTGACAACAGATTTTAGATTTCGCTATCTTATTAGTTGATGTTAACTTCCACCAGCTGCCAGACCATTAGTCTGGTCGGGCTTGGTAATCCAGTGACATTTCCACAACAGCACCATCTCCACATGGGGACCAATCGGAAACCACACTGATCAGATAATTTCTGTGCTGCTTGGCAGCTCTGTCAATAATAACTCACACCATTTTGTCTTTCGTGATGGGACTGAGGGGTGGTAAATGGTCAGATTGTAATTATTCTTCTCTTAAGGGACTGGACATAGTTGAGGAATTTTCCACGTTGTCAGGGAGATGTCAGAGTCGGAGCTAGAATGAAACAGTTTCCCCAGGGACACGGCTTGTTATGCAGCACAAGTCTTCAGTCCTATTGCAGAAATGGTGTCAGGGCCCATTGCCTTTTTCGTACCTACTGTGTTTCTTCATGTGAGGTGCAGCGAATCGAATTGGTCGGAGACTGGCATCTGTGATTCTGTGGGCATCATCTAAGGAACACTTCTGGCTGAGGATGGTGCAGACATTGCATACTGTCTTTTACACTGATGTGCAGCAAAGTTCCATTCTTTCGGGGAATGGCAAAGCAATAACCTAGTGGTATTGAGCTGTTAGTCTAGCGACCCAGGCAATGATCATGTGACCTGACTTCGAATACTGCCACAGCAAAATGGTGGAATTCAAATCCAATGAATATTTGGAATTAAGAGTCTAATGATGATCATGAAACAGTTGCTGATTGTGTGGGAAACCCATCGTGTTCGCAGATGCCCTTTCGGGAAAGAAACTGCCGTTCATTCCTGCTCTGGCCTACTTGTACCTCCAGACCCAGAGCAATGAGTTTCACTCTTAACTACCCTCCGGGCAATAAAAGATGACCTACCCAGCGACACAATCCGCTTCTTTCGTCAGTTGTTTCATAGTTCAACTCCATTTCTAACTGGCTGTGGCAGGACTGCAGAGCTTCGATCTGATCTGTTTGCTTTGTAATCATTTCGACTTCTCTATTAGATGTTAGTCCTGTTGTTTGCAATGTATGTGAGTAGTCAAGTGTGGTAGCTTTAAATGGGTTGTCATCAGTTTTAGGTCCACACGGCTCTGACCCTGGTATGTTCACCTACACTCGTGACTGAAACATCATTCAGCTTAATGGGAATAATGGACTGAGGAATTATCCTGGGCAAAAAGTTACAGATTGTAACTCAGTACAATTCTCCTTCTGTCCATCCGTGATCTACACTATTACATGAATTCCCGGGTTTGAGTTGCAGTTTCTGCAATGCAATTCTGCTCTCTGCCGCCCAATTCATACTGAGACCCATTGACCCTTACCCCGTGAGCTACTCTGGTTTCTGATCTTGTAGCACTTCCATTTCCATATTCTCATTCCTCTGAGCATTTGATTGTTGGGTCACACCTCTTACTTGTCAGGATTTTCAAAACTCCAAAACATATTCCGTGAGGTTGCACCAAGACTCAGTGTTTCGTGCTGCTGCCTCACAGCGCTAGGCACCCAGGTTCAATTCCATCCTCTAGCGACTGTCTTTATGGAGCTGGCGCATTCTCCCTGTGGGATTCTTCTGAGTGCTTTGGTTCCCTCCCACAAACGAAAAATTTGCAGTTTAGGTGCATTAGTCAGGGATAAATATAGGATAAGAAAATGGGTGTGCTTGGTTTACTCTTCAGAGGATCGGTCTGGACTTGTTGGGCTGAAGGACCTGTTTCCACAGTGTAGCGATTCGAATTCTAACATTCATCTGAATGTTTTCCCTTGCAGTTATGCCACTTTCGGTGTTTAAATTGAATGTGCTTCACTCTGCTTCTCTCCATCACTTTCATTAAGAACTCTGTAGTGTCAATGATTCCAGTCGTATGTCGTTTCAGAACCAAGATATTTGTGCATCTTTTGTTATTTTACACTTCCCAGTGTACGGCAACCCAAGTGGGTCAGGACATTTGAGCAGCTTTGACATATACCTTTGAACATGTTCAAAACCAGAAATTTCAGGAGAAACGCAGCAGGTCTGGCAGCATCTGTCCAGATAGAGAAACAGAGATAGCGTTTCAAGTCCAGCGTGGCCCTTGTTCAGAACTGAAAAGGGCTCCTTAATGCCTTGGCAAAAGTGGATGAGGGATGATAGGAAACAGAGCATGTGGAGACGCAATGGCACAGAGGGATGGGCTTTTAATTGTGCTGAAAAAGAAACAGATATAAAATTGGTGTAAATTAAAGTGTAGATGGCAGACATGGGTTGTCTCTATTGAGTGCAGGATAAACAAGACACAGATGAGATCATTGGGAGGCCAGGAAGTAGAATACATGAAAAATGGAGGACAGCCATAATGGAGTCAGGCTGTGAATTTGGAATTGTGTATTAACTCCTGCAGGCTGTAATACATCAAAGTGTAAAGTGAGGTGTTACTCGAGCTTGGGTGGTATTTCACTGGAACATTTCAGCAGCTCAGGACCAAAATCTTAGGATTATCGCAAGGTCAGTTATTGAAATGGGAAGCAATGAGAGGCTCAGGGTCATTCCTACAGAGTGGAAGTGGTCCTCGAACAAGTCTCTGTTTGGTCTCCCCAATGTAATGGAGACAGCATTGTGAGCAGCAATGACAGGAGACCGGATTGAAAGAGTGAAAGTGAAATGCTACTTCACCTGGAAGGTGTGTTTGGGGTCTTGGACAGTGGGGATGGAAGAGGTGAATGGGCATGTGTTGCAGCTTCTGTAATTGGATGGGAAGGTGTCATGGGGAGTTGGGAAGTCTTCGGGATGATGGAGGGTGTTACAGAAGAAAAGGTCTCTGTGAAATGCTGTCAGTGGTCGCGAGAGGAAGATGTGTTTGATAGTGATGTCCCATTGGAGATGGTGGAATGGAGGAAGATGATTCTGTGAATGTGGATTCCAGTACAGTAGACGTGAGGACGAGGGGAGGTCTATCATTGTTCTGGTGAGGAGGGGACAGAGTGAAGACAGAAGCGTGGGAGATGGGATAGTCACAGCTGAAGGTCCTGTCCACCGGAATTAGCGGATTTCTGATTTGAAGGAAAAGGCGGTCACATCAGTGGCAGTTCACTGGAATGTGGCGTCATCAAACAGAAACAACAGAGATGGAGAAACTGGGAGAATGGAGTCAGCTTCCGCTGATCATGTGTTCAGCTACATGCAGAAGTCCCCCCTGAATGATTGAAAAGACTTAGACATCTAAATTAAGGCTTTCTGTCTCACATCTGATCTGAAGCGGGATGTGGAAGTAGACCCAGAGGAAGGTCAGTGGGTATACCTGGGCAGACATTCAAGCAGATATCCAATAACACTCAGAAATTGTTGTTTCTGTTCAAAAAGAAGGACTCGATTAGAAGATGGACCACCCATGGTTGACAAGGATACTATGATGAGCATGAGTGTAGGGCCAGATTTAGGATGTTTATTTCAGGGATCATAAGCAGATGCTGGGCATGACTTTCAACTGTGCTTCCTGAATGCCCCCCCCCCCAGAAACCCCTGTCATTGCTGTTCCATCCTTTTCACTGCTCCTCTCCCCTTCCTGATTCCAGGTTCTCCATCTCAAATTACAGAGCACATTCTCTCACATTATGGTCCCTCCCCACTTCACCTGAAGCTCTTTGATCCAGTCTACCTTCCCTGCACTGGCATCAATCTGCGTTTTGTGCTGCCACCTTGCCTCTGGTCTGAGTCTGGCCTGGCCTCTTCATTCATGCTGTCTTAGACCTCCCACTCACATCACACTCCGGAAAGTTTCATTCTTGGAGTAAACCGTATTGAAAACACCATTCTCCCTTTGCACTGAATTCACATTGTGACCCGAAATCTAAAAATACACCTAGCCTTCATCTCACTCTGCTAAAGGTGCATGCTGACCGTATGGTATAAGAATTCCTTTTTTTCACATAGAACTGGCCAAAGATACGTTTTCCCTGTAGAGATCATCACCCCCTTTAAACAAAGGAATTTGTTTGCTTGACGTCTTATTAGCACAAGGAAGAGTTGCAAGCTGCCTTAGTTTTGTAACATGGAGAAAAACAAATCACATTATGAAGTTTGGGCTGAGTGTTGTTTTCCTGTCATTTTTAATACTCTTACAAATTTGCAGTGGTTATCTTTAAATGCTTGTTCTTGAATCTAGAATCAGATGGAGCGTTGAGGGGTGACATTCTAGAAGTTTTAATATCATGGGAGGCATTGATAGGGAGAATAGCCAAGGTCTTTTTGAGAGGATAGGAGAGTCCAAACATAGATGACGTCGCTTTATGGTTAAAAGGAGGAAATTTAAAAGGTACAAATGGACAACGTTTTCACACAGAGAGTAATTTGCTTATGGAATGAGCTGCCAGAGGAAGATGCAAGTACAGCTACAACATTCAAAAGACATTTGGATAAACATATAAATGGGAAATGTTCAGAAGCATATGGGCCAAATGCAAGCAGATGAGACTAGTTTAGTTTGGAAAACCTGGTCAGCATGGACAAGTTGGACCAAAGGGTTTGTTTGTGCACGATATGACTGTATGAATCAAAGGAAGCAAGGAAATAGGGAAGAAAGACATGATGTAAGAAAACTGGCAAGAAATATAAAAGCAAGCAGAGCAAGCTTTTCTGTGTATAGAAAGAAAGTTCAAGATGAATGTATGCCCTTTGGTAGAAATGAAGTCAGGAGGACGTTTGGAGTGTATGCCTAGACGAAACAGACAGATAATTTACCCCAGAATTTTATATCATTCCTCACATTAGAAGGCACTGTAAGTATTTCAATGATATAATTAAAATAGCAATAGGAGGGAAGTTCTTGAACTGCCTCGAACAAAAGGAACAAGGCTTTTTAATAAACAGTTATGAGTAAGGGTACGCAGGTCAGCAGTAATTCACAGTTGGTTTTAAAAGCGGCGGTTACAGAGTGACTGGTGTTCCTGTGAGAAATATTTCATAACTCCTTGGATTGCAGGAATGTTCCAGTGAAACTGGAGACCTTACAATGTGTCGCCTCTTTTCAAGAAAACAGCGAGACTGAAAGCAGTAACCATTTAGCCTCAACATTATTGTTGGGAATCTGCTCGAGTCTATTATTAAGGAAGGAATTGCAGGGCATTTAGAAAAGCCTCACGCACAGTCAACATGGTTTTGTGAAAGGCGATCTATATTTTGCCTGTTAAATCATGCAATTTTTTTTTCTGGAGATCCCTGAGAATGTAACAAGCGGACATGATAAAGGGGATCTCGTAGATACGAGGCTTTCTCGAGATCTTTCATAAGGTTTCACGAAATAAAACTTGCTACACAAGACAGAAGCTCATAATTTGACAGCTAATATGTTAACATGGGATGACGGTTGGTTAACACATAGAAATCGGACTGTCAGGGTTAATGGATCTTCCTGATGAAATCTATCTGCAGGAGTATCACAAATATCAGTCCAATGCAAGATTTAGTTACAATCTATACTGAAAGCCGGATCTGAGTGCAATATATATCCGAGTTTGAGGATGACACTGAGAACCAAAAGGCTGGCTGTAACTTAATGGAGAGGACACCCCCAAAAGGAACAGTGCAAAGGGATGGGATTGTTTTTGTGTCTGAAACATAACGTCAGCATGCTGATGCAGCAAATAAATAGGTTGGTTCATTAGGCGGGTTCCTGAAATGAAAGGGATTAATTATTGAGTACATCAAAAATGGTGAGGCGTTTATTCATTGTCGTTGAAATGAATGTGGACGATATTACTGAAACGGACATGATGCAGAGGGGGCTTGACAAGTTAGCTTTCGAGAATGTGGATCAATTCCAGGGCAGAGATTCGAACTCACGGTTGTAGATACAGAATAAGGGTTATCCATTTCAAACTGAGATGCAAAGAAACATCTTCTTTCAGAAGGTAGTGAATGCCTGGAATTCCCTAACCCAGAGGTTGTGGAGACTGGGTCACTGAATGTCTTTACAGACTGGCTGGATTGTGTTTTGACATATCAGCGAGTTGAGGGATACAACGGGTTAGCGGGAAAGTGGAATTGAGCCCTGAAGTAGATCAGCCATGTTCTTATTAAAAGACAGTGCAGGCTTGAGGGGCCGAATAGTCTGCTCCTGTTTCTATTTCTTACATTCTTATGTTATTCTTCGGGAAAGTAGTTGGTTATTTTCCTGAAAATTGTGTTATACGATGTTGCATTCAGGGAGAGCAGAGATTTATTTGAGCTAACGCTGGATGCGGATACAGGGCTGTATTCATAGCGAATCTGGATCTGTAATATGACCCACATCTGGAGCAGAAGTTAGAGACGGGAAGCCTGAAAAGAGGGATTGGGGTTCGGGTCAATACCTGGCTCAGCCCGGATTTTCCAATTACATTTCCCAAACTACACCTAACCATCGGGGTGGCCTCGATCTGCCCCTGTGGAGCAGGTCCGAAGGGCTGAATGGAACAACAGAACATAGGGCTGAGGGACACGAGTGGGACATTCGGCCCTGTGACACTATTCCACCAGTTAATAAGGTTGTGGCTCACCTCATTGTGGTCCCAGCTGCACTTTTCTCTCCAAGCACCATTATCCCTGATTCAACTTTCTATGGAAAATCAGATGAAGCCAGCCTCGATATAATATAAAGCTTCAGCGATCCCATACTTCTGGGAAGGAGAATTCCTATGTGAATAAATCCCCACTTTGTGAATTTCTCCTCACTCTGGTTCTGATAAGGTTGGAAGGTGTCACTGTTTCGTTTTCTAGTCCCACTCCTTCACTACCCACATCACATTTTAAATGTGACCCGGTTGGTGATATGGCCGATGATAAAAGTCTTAGACTAGGTCTGGTTCAGTGATAAGAACAAGTCAAGCAGATTTCTTTAGTCAGACACAAGTAATGTGTATAACTAATGGAGGAGCATGGTTGATCTGTGTTTCACACTGCTGCCTCACACCTCCAAGGAGCTGGGTTCAATTCCAACCTCGGGCGTCCTGTATGTGGAGTTTGAACATTCTCCCTGTGTCTGTGTGGGTTTCCTCCCAGTGTTCCAGTTTCCTTCCACAGTCCAAAAATGTGCAGATAGAGTGGATTGGCCATGCTAATTTGCCCATAGTGTCCAGGGATGTGTATGTTAGGTGAGTTAGTCTTGCGAAATGCAGGGTTACATGGATAGGATGGGGGGCAGGTCTGACTGGGATGCTGTTTGGTGGGTCAGTGTGGATTTGATGGGTAGAATGCCCACGGTTGAGGTTCTAGAACAATGGCAAGAAGTTTGGACTATACAAATACACAGTCGATATCTACCTGATACACTCTGCTGAAGGTTTTGTATGTTTCAGTAAGATCACCTCTCTTTCTATGAGTAACCATAATATAAGGCCTTCATCCTGGAATACATGAAGTGAAACATCGCTGAACTGCTTCCAATTTAATTATATCCAAACTCATGGAAGTAGACAAAAATTAACCTCACACCCCAGGTGAGGCAATTTTTTTTGTTTTCTCAGTGCTATGAGTTTTTGGAACTCTCTTCTCCGCAGACCATTGGAGGCACAGATATTGAATATCGTTGAGGCACAGACGGAAGATTCATAAGTAACAACAGAGTCAAGGATTTTCAGGGAATGGGTTGGAATGTGCAGCATGGGGAAATATTGACAATCGTACAAAATGGCACTGCTTCACAACTTCCGGCAAAACGAGATGGTAATCTAGAAAACATTTTAAAATGCTAACAGTGATAGAACAGAGTTCCAAGGGACCATAAGTCTGCTCTGTCATTAGAGAGAGACCACTTGTGGTCGTTTAAGCTGAGGGTCACCACGCCTCGGGTAATGGGTTGAGGGTGAGACAGCGGTAACCTCTGTCAGTGTGGTGAATTGAACCGGCGCTGTTGGCCTCCATCTTCATCACAAACCAGCCGTCCAGCCAACTGAGTGGGAGACAGTGTAACTGTTACAGACAGAAACAGTCACAGACAAAGGGCAAGAGAAACTTTCATAACAAGGAAAAAGGTACAATTCAGATAACGGTCAAAATAACGACTGAGGGTAAAAACATCATCCGCTAGAAATTGTATTTTATAATGAGACAAGTATTTCAAATCTGTCTTTGGCTGAATACGGTAGGGTGAGAAACTGAAATAACCAGAATTATGAAGTGTGTTTGGATATCGATAACCATAATATACGTGTAGATTTTTGATCGCTCTGTGTAAAATGTGCTTACCATTACATTGATGGAGAAAGCTGATGGAATATATTGTTGGGAGAGTGCATCCCCTTGGGAAATGTCCTCAAACAGGGGCTTGAAGAAAACTGGGGTAAAAGTGACTGAGTGTTGTCTGCTCAGTGACAGGAACCCAGGGGGTGGAATGACTGGAAATTCATGTAACATGGAACTGAGAAAAGCATCAGATCAACCACAATCTTCTTAAATGCTAGAATGCGTCTGAAGGGCTGAATGGCCTCATGGTTGATTTGAATTGCTTGTGATTTGAAAACTGTACAACTTTGTTCCTTCCGCTTCAGTGTTACATGCTGGGGCATTGACATTTTCCTGAAAATGGGAATTATTTGGAACACTAACTTGAACATTCCAAAATCAGCATTCTTCAGAATATTCTATCAACATGTGTAAATATTGCAAAGGCGAGAGAGAGAGAGAGAGAGAGAGAGAGTGTGTGTGTGTGTGTGTAAGAGAGAAGGCTTTGCATGCAATAGTGAGAGTAGTGGACCATGAATCGTGTTCGGCTGTCGGTGCTATAACAGATATACAGTGAGTGTGAGGGAGCAGGGAGAATACAGTGACCCTTATCCTGACAGAGTGGGGAAGGTTATTGAAGCTTGTCCTGTATTGCTGGGCATTTCTTCAGACCGCAGATACTGCACTGAGCTGGTTGGTGAGGTCAGACCATGCTTGGTGGGTCTGGTGGTGTGGCCCCTCTGGGAAGAGAATGGTCCCCCTCTGTACTAGCCCATCCACCAGGAGTTCCATGTCCCTGTCGACAAACCGTGGTGTAATTGCCCCATATCCGCCATGCTCGGGGTAAACTGTGCAGGGCAGCTCTAAACTGAGAGAGCTCAATCGTGTGTCCATTAGCTTTTAAAGATGGCACCAGTGCCAGGGATCATGGAATATCGGGGCATCCGGGCGATCGTGAGTAACTCGAGCCATGATGGGTGGGATCGGGCTGGCATTGAATGACAGGGACCCCATGGGGTGGCTGGGTAGTGAATGAGGTGAGTTCGATATGATAGTACCAGGAAACTAGCTCAGCCTCGTGCAGACAAACCATCTGCCACACTACTTGAAAATCACACAAAGATAAATTACTGTTATATTCAGCCCAATGAGTCACAGACTCTGCTGTGCCCACTTTCAGCTACAGAGCTGAATACTCATTCAAACTGTCCATCATCTGAACTCACACCAATATCCCGTTCACCCATCAAACCTGGGAATACTGGCTCATGTTGCAGGATACTGTTGAAATAACTTCATATCTGCATGCTGAAACGTGTGATCTTCAATGAAGTATTCTCTCAATCTCCCTCTCTCTTTTTCCCAAAATTCTTTTGTTTGTTGTTATTTAAACTGATTTCCCCACCATCTCTCCCCGGCAGTGATTTTCATACCCACAGCACCCGTTGTCATGGCATAATGGAGATATGGAGCTGGAAATGGATGGGAGCTGCACATTCTTTCACTTCCAGTATGGGCTGCCAGCTTTCCCACGCTGGGCAGTGATCTAACACAGTGTTACTGAACAATGCACTGGGGTGGTGTGCACAGCTCTATATGCTGGGAGGGCAACTGCTCCCGGTTTACAGACCAATTCACTGCTTGTCACTGTACAGCTACCCATACTGAACAGAAACCTGTTTATAAAGCAAGACACTGGTGTCGGCTGCATATCACCCCATGCTGGACAGACCGTTTCGTCTGGGTTACTGAATCCTTGCACCTGTGTGGTCCGTGCTGGTCCCCATGTTGGACAGATAGCCAGTGACCTGGTGAGACTTATGCAGTTTTCCATCCTGGAGAGATTGCTGGGTTGTACTAGGCCTCGTCTGCACAGTGCTCCATCCTAGACAATTTGCTGGGTTGTCCTGAGCCAGGTCTGTACAATGCTCCATCCTGGACAGATTGCTGTGTTGTTCTGAGACTGGTCTGCACTGTGCTCTGTGCTGAGCAGGTATCTTATCTAGGTTTATACGTGTCTGGGCTGGATCTGTGAAGTGGATTGAGTATCCGGTATAATTCTTTAACGAGCTATCACTCCTTCAGCTCGGCGCAGTCCGCTGTTAAACCCCGTATTTCTGCAACATGTTGTCCATTAAGTAATTATCAAATTAAAACATGCATGTCTGTCCTTCTTGCGATGCACATGAGCTGACATACCTGAAAATATATGAGGAAGGTTGTCTCAACCCGAATGTTTTCTTATTTTAAAGATAAGTAAAGATGCTCTGTTTCAGATGCAATTCGCTTGGTCAAAATATTCGACATTCATCAAAATACAATATATTCAAACACCGTCGATAAAATACAACAAAAGCAGGAACAACTTGTAATAACTTAATTCTATTGGAAAACATAACAGAATAATACATTATTTAACTGCTATAAAGTAACTACTCCAAAATGGCAGCATCCAATAAACACCCACTTTTCACAAAACTAATTCAGGAAACAGATTGTCTCACATGCAGTTCTCCAATCTAGGAGGAACGAACATCAAAAGACAAGTCTGAGAGAAATCTCAGAGCGAGAGTGCAGCAATCGGGAGAGATTTCCTGCCTTCCAACCCTACTGAGACCCCAGCAATAACTGGCAAAAGGTAAAACTATAAATCCTGCTTCTATGAGAGTTTGGCCATCACTTCACAGGACCAGGCTGCAGCTTCAAAGACCACAAGGAATGGAGTTTATATACGCCATCTATGGCACTGCAGGAGCCTCTCAAAAATGCCTAATCCCACCGAAACCGTTCGATGATGGTAAGATAAATGTCAAAGTTAAACATAAATAAATAAAACGAAAGTTTGCAGCAGGCCTGGTGATCAGTCATAGACGGTCTCGGGAACCCAGCAATTCCTACCCTACCAAAACACAGTAAAATCATCTTGCTTGTGAAGAGAAAACATCATCTACTCCGTCACCTCGAACTTTACAATTGGAGATGTGCCATTCACCCAAGAGTCAGCGATGTCAATACCCCACCCAGACTAAGTATTATTGTGATCTATAAGGGATGCAGTGAAATGGGTTAACTGGAGCTGTTTGTTCAGTGACTATGATTGATGTCAGTCTCCATTGAGCCTATCTGTGTCACTGGAGAGTTTCCCTCGTCCATAATTAAGGGGCTTCTTTGAACCTGTTGTCCCGTAGTATCAGGGGCAGCATGATCCTCAACATGACAGGGATCAGCAGCTCCAGAGAGAGGGAGAGGAAGTGAATCAGAACAATAGACTGAAATGTTCCAGCAATGGATCAGAATCTGAGAATATTACATTGGAATATCACTACAATGAACGGGAGTTTATCTTTGGGACTTTACTGGCTTTCTCAGGATTGGCCATCGTTAGAGTTGCAGATCGAAGCTGTACTGAGGATTATTCAAGCTGGTTACTACCCCCTAATCGCTATTCTTGCTGTTCCTGGTAAGTATATCCCTGTCAATTCTATAAACTATGGTGAAAATCATTGCTAATTCTGTTATTTATATTTCGCAAAGACGTAGAGTATTTTATTCAGTTTCAGTCACAAACTCCACTTCCTTTAAATTAATTTCAGACTCTTCACTCATAAATATCTCAGAAGGAACATGACTGTTCACAACCTCAACCTTACTTTTGCCCTGTTCTGTTTTATGTCTCGGTATTCCCTCTGTCATCGAATTTGCCCACACACAACTCGATAATATCCCCAGTCTCGACCTTTGCCTCAATGCTGTTGCTGAATTAAACATCATCCAGCCCTTTGTTAACTTCAGAATTTACGGCTCCCGTTGTATTCTGACCGCGCTACCCGTGACAAATATTTTGACCACAAACTTGTTGCCGTCACTATAGGTACTTCACAACAGGTACTCTGTATGAGATTCATAATGTCACTGCACGTGTAATTCAGGTGCAAAGGTGATGACTCTAAAGGCTTTGTTTGAAATCCTACCATAGCAGATGACTGAACTTAAAGTCGAATTACAAAACTTGGAATGAACTTTCACTGATGGAAAAATAAACAATCAGGATTTCTTTTAATATTTCACTGATCGCCTTTGGTAAAGAAACTTAACATTATTGCCCGGTCTGGACTAAGGGCGACTTCAGTTCCACAATAAAATGGTTGGCTCCATGTTTTCTTGACAAATGGCCTCACAGTCAAGGGCAATTATGATGGACAACACATACTGCCCTTGCCAGTGGTGCTGACATACCATGAAACAACAACATCAAAGGTGAAATAAACCAAGGAACTGTGGGTAATGGAGATCTGAAATAAAATTCTCTAGTGTCCACAGAGAGAGAGAGAGACAAAGGAAAAGAAAACAAAAGGATTGCTGATGATGGACTTGAAGGAAAATAGAATGGGAAGCTATTTTAATATTCCTGACTTTCCCTTGTTCCCAAATATCACGTCCATTTAAGTATGTCCCTGATTAAAGTGAGTTATGTTCCCTCTGTCTCTTTTCTCTGAGTGTGATGATCTATTCCATTCGCAATACTGGTGCTGCCCTGACAGTTGCTGAGATACAGAAAAAGGTAATGTTAAAGTGTCAAATGCTTCTTTGGAGAGAGGAACTGTTACTGTGGGACTTTGCAGAGATGCAACAGCTTTCTCAGGAAAAGAAACTAAGGAGAGGGAGGCATTTTCAACACTGAATGGGTGCACCATGTGTGTGGGGCATTGACTTGCTGCTGTCATTAGAAAGTCAGTGGATTTTCTGTGGATGGTGTTCTCAGGTTTGTTTTGTCAGCTGCTGAGTTCATTCATGGAGACCCGAGGGTCTGATGATCGCACTCTGGACACTGCATTTACAGAGTGTCTGGGTCCATGGTAAACAAAAGGAGCGAAGACTTCACAGAAGGGTAGCTCTGGAAACAAGGAGGAGCAAAGCACTGCACTTTCCTTCCTGGGATTTCCAGGAACATTTGTCTAAGCTGGACCCATTGAGGTGTAAAGTGTGAAACCAGCTTGTCTCAAACATGAGGTGCTCACTGAGCTGTGTCCTTCCTTCATAATAACCTGTAGCCTCACACCAGGGACAGGACTGTGCTGACTCTCACTATGAATTTACCTGTTTTAATTCTAGAACTTTCCAGGCAGGAGTGGGTAATGTATCCACCATCTCTGAAGTGTAGTCCTCCGATGTATAACGAGCTGACAGAAGCCACCGCCTGCTGAGAGGAATGCATTGGTTCCATCTCCACAGGGGAAGGTACTGAAACCAACTTCCAGATAGACTAGAGAGAAGGGGGACTGATGAAAATGAGGAAATGCAGGAAATTAGAATTAATGCAGGTTATCCTTTTGGAAATCTAATTGAACTGAAGTTTCATAAGTTGCTGCATCTGATGAGTTACATCCCAGAGTATTGAGGAGATGAAAACAGAGCTAGTGAAAAAAATTACTGATTATTCTTCAAGGCTAGTTAGATTCTGGAAAGGATCCTGCAGACTGGAAAACAACTACTGGAAACATAAATATTTAAAACAGGACGGAGAGGGAAAACATAAAACGAAATAGCTTGATGTTAGCTGTGAGAAAATAAAAAATAATTGGAACCTTTTTAGATTAGATTACTTACAGTGTGGAAACAGGCCCTTCGGCCCAACAAGTCCATACCGCCCCGCCGAAGCGCAACCCACCCATACCCCTAACCTAACACTACGGGCAATTTAGCATGACCAATTCACCTGACCTGCACATCTTTGGAATGTGGGAGGAAACCGGAGCACCCGGAGGAAACCCACGCAGACACGGGGAGAATGTGCAAACTCCACACAGAGAGTCGCCTGAGGCAGGAATTGAACCCTGGTCTCTGGCGCTGTGAGGCAGCAGTGCTAACCACTGTGCTACCGTGCCACCCACAAAGGAACGTGACAACTCGACACTTGGAAAATAATGATATGATTTGGTAGAATCGGCCTAGATTCAGGAAAGGGAAATGGTCGTCGATAAACCTTTTTGTGGAGATTGTGCATTGTGCCATCGACAATTGAGAACCAATGGGAGTGGATTATTTGAGTTTTTAGAAGACGCTTGACCTGATTGAATACAGGTGAGCGGGGAATGTGAGAGTCCATGGGTCTGTCAGGGAGGAATATATACGATATGGATTAAATATTGTTAATTGAGATACGAGAAGAATACTGTTTTTCCCTGGACTGAAGGATTGATGGGTGGCAGCAGGATCAGTGTTTGGGCAATAGCTGTTTACAAGGTATAAAAATGATTCAGATGTGAACAACAAATATCATCATGTACATTTATATTTATTTAATAGTGAGAGATTGGCAAGTGCTATTGTTGAAAAGGGCCTGGACGTCCTTGCTCACAATTCGCAAACAGAATTCTTATGGGGCAGGAAGTAAGTGAAATGTGGCTGCTCATGCAAAATAATTGAAGCACCAGAGTTAGAACATCTTTCCCATTGGTCGTGTTTTGTTGAGAGAGTATTTGTTTAGTGTGCTTTATAGATAATGATCTCCTTGTCACCGAGACAGCACACAGGAGTTTTACCAGACTAAACCCTGGCATGATGAGTGAGTGACCACGCAGAGTGAGTCCAGTGACTATGTGCTTAATGTGTAGGGCTGTGAGAAAATAAAAAGCTGAAACTTGATGATTATGAACGGACATTCATTCTGTCCCAAACAGCTGAATAATGTGAAAATTCCATCCTTTTCATTGGATGATTGATTCCCGATAGTTTACATGCATCTGCAGAGCCCCATGTCGATTGACAGAGAGCTACAGGGTCTGAATGAACTCGGGACACTTGAATGTACAGTTAGTGTTTGACACTGCATTGAATGTCACTTTGTGCACAATCCTGTCAGCAGCTACTATAACTTCATTTTGAAAGAGTTAGTCATTCCCCACCAGCTTCTGACCCCCATCTGCCTTCTTGGAGATTGAAAGCAATTATTTGGAAAATACTTTAAAAAGGTTGGCTTCATTTCGAATGCCAGAAAACTATGTTAAAGTAACACTTATGTACTATGAGTAATTAAGTCATGTGGAATAATTTGGAACAGTCTATCTGTGCAGCCCCTGCTCCATTTGTTTGCAACGTTAAAACATCTCTGACCTTTTCCTGTTCCTGTGTTCGTGGCCTGAGAAGCTGAATGACCTCTTTCTGTTCCTTTTTAATGAAATTGTCTCTTTCTGATCCTTTGTAAGTGGGTGTGGGAGTGAGCAGATTCCTTCTCTTCCTGTTTTATAGGCAGGATGGACTGAATGGGCTATCCCTCTTTTTGCTCAGTAGTTTTGATGGGCTGAATGGCTTTCTCATATTCTTGTGAAACCAGATTGAAGTGCTCAATGTGCTCCTCGTTTTACTGTGGAAATGTACAGTGCTGTAACATGAATGTTACTCAGATTTTAATAGCACAACCTTGAATGTTATCCAGGTCTACTTGCACATGGACACAGACTGCTTCAAGAGCTGAAGAGGAACAACTTGTTCTAAACATTATGTAAATTTCAGTGAATATCCCCACTTCTGCTCAGTTTTGACTCAATGGGCTGAAAGGCCGCCTACCAAACTGCAGGATTCCCCGCTGACAAACAGATGATGCCTGGGCTGTGGGAGCTACCTTGAGGATCTCCTGCAGAGATACCCCATGGCCGAGATGATTGATGCCCACCAATGGTAATCATCTTCCCTTGTGCCGTGAATGACTCCAAACTGTGGAGAGGTCACAATCGATTCTCATTAAGTGTGATTTTCCTCAGGCTCCTTGATCTCATCCTCAGTCAAATACTGCCTTGAGTTCAGGACCAGTCTCTCTTACCTGAGCCCCTGTGTTCCCTCTTTTGCTCATATCAATAGGTCATGATGGAGAAGCAGAGAATGTTTTCTTCAAACAGAGGATAGTGAATGTCAGGAATTCTCTTACACAGAGAGTTCGGGGAGCTCGATCACTGAAAGGGACCGGTGGTGTTCCACAGGGAACGGCTCTCGGACCCCGACTCTTTATTATTTCTATAAATGACTTTGATGGGGGTGTGGAATAGTGGGTTAGCAAGTTTGCGAATGACACAAAGGTTGTTAGAGTGGTACAGAATTTGGAGGGCTTTTGTAGGTTGTAACGGGATATTGACAGGATGCAGAGCTGGGCTGAGGAGTGGCAGATGGAGTGCAACCCTGCCAAGTGGGAGGTTGTCCATTTTGGAAGAGCAAATAAGAATCCAGAATACAGGGTTAATGGTAGGGTTCTTAGTCAGGTGGAAGAACAGAGGGATCTTGGGGTCTATGTACATAGATGTTTGAAAGTTGCCACTCAGGTGGATAGAGTTTGTAAGAAGGCCTATGGTGTATTATCATTCATTAGCAGAGGGATTGAATTCAAGAGTCGTGAAGTGATGTTGCAGCTGTAGAGGACATTGGTTAGGCTACATTTGGAGTACTGTGTGCAGTTCTGGTCGCCTCACTTTAGGAAAGATGTGGAAGCTTTGGAGAGGGTGCAGAGAAGATTTACCAGGATGTTGCCTGGAATGGAGAATAGGTCGTATGAGGATAGGTTGAGAGTTCTCGGCCTTTTCTCGTTGGAACGGCGAAGGATGAGGGGTGACTTGATAGAGGTTTATAAGATGATCAGAGGAATAGATAGAGTAGACAGTCAGAAACTTTCCCCCCGGGTAGAACAGAGTGTTACATGGGGACATAAATTTAAGGTGAAGGGTGGAAGGTATAGGGGAGATGTCAGGGGTGGGTTCTTTACCCAGAGAGGGGTGGGGGCATGGAATGAGCTGCCCGTGGGAGTGGTAGAGTCAGAATCATTGGCGACCTTTAAGCGGCATTTGGATAGATACATGGATGGGTGCTTAATCTAGGATAGAAGTTTGGCACAACATCGTGGGCCGAAGGGCCTGTTCTGTGCTGTATTGTTCTATGTTCTATGTTTCAAACTGGAAAGTTTGAAGTGAATCCCTCTGCAAGCTCGAATGTGAATGCAGAATACATGGTTAAAGACAGGATTCTTGGCAGTGTGGAGGAACAGAGCGACCTCGAGGTCCGTGTCCACAGATCCCTCAAATATGCTCCCCCAGTTGATGGTGTGGTTAAGAAGGAATGTGGTGTGTTGGCTTTCATTAGCAGGGGGTTTGAGATTAAGAGCCGTGATGTTATGCTGAAGCTCTATAGAGCCCTGGACAGACCACACTTGGAATATTGTGTTCAGTTATGCTCACCCCATTATAGGATGGATGTGGAAGCTTTAGACCAGAAATTTACCAAGATGCTGCCTGGACTGGAGGGCAAGTTTTATGAAGAAAGCTTGAGGGAGCAAGGGCTTTTCTCATTGGAGGAAAGAAAGATGACAGGTGACTTGATAGAGGTGTGCAAGATGATGAGAGGCATAGACAGAGTGAATATTAGCGACTGTTTCCTAGGGCAGAAATATCTATCACAAGGGGTTATAATTTTAAGGTAATTGGAGGAAGGTTTAGGGGAGATATCCGAGGTTAGTTCTTTAGACAGAGAGTGGTTGGTGTATGGAATGCACTGCCAACAGTGGAAGTAGAGTCAATTAAGTGAGGGAAACTTCAGAGAATCTTGGATAGGCATATGGAAGAACATGAACGGAAGCATGTAGGATAGTCTAATCATAGAGTAGGATAAACGGGTGGTACAACATCGAGAGTCAAATGTCCTGTAATGTGCTCTACTGTTCTTTGTTCTGTGTTCTATGGAAGTGCTCATAGAGGTTGGAGATGGATTTTGATATATCAGAGAGGTGAGGGCTATGAAGCCATGATCTTAGTGAAAGGCAAGGCAGGCTTGGGAGGTGAACGACCTGCCTTTGTTTCTGATATTCTCACATTCTATTATTGGAAAATTAGATTAGATTAGAATAGATTAGATTAGATTAGAATGGATTAGATTGGATTAGATTAGATAAAATGAGATTATTTACAGGAAGGTACCTTGAAGGTCTGTTATGGGATGTTGCAGTCAAGGAGCCCAGAGGATTTTGTGAGCCATCTCTGGGTAAGGTATGGGGGCTGTATTCACAGTGAATCTGGGTCAACCAACAAATGGAGCAGAAGTTGCAGAGAGGGGAAGCTCTGTAAAGAGAAATGACGGACCGCTTTCATTTCCAGCCTGGGATTTCCAATTACATTTTCCAAATCTCCCAAACCGTTTGTGACAGTCATGAGAGAGTGAATGTTTTCCTCTGTTTCTGTGCACCAGGTGATAGCAGTAAGTGGCCTCCAACTGCTCAGATCCAGCAGGTTTGAGGGTCTAAATGGAACACAGAAAGAGGGGACTGACGAGTAGGAGTGGGTCCTGAGATACTTTGAGCCTTCTCCACCAGGCACTAAGATTGTGGCTGATCAGGTTTGGTCTCAGCCCCACTTTCCTGTCTGTATCCCATTACCCATGAGGCAGTCTCTGTGAAATCTTTAACTCACTCAGCTGTGAATACTTGCAATCAGAGAGGCACCACAAACGTCTGGGGAAGAGACTTCCCATTCCCTTTTAGCATTTTTCCTCATTCCTGTGATAGAATAGGAGAGTCATACACCATGGAAACACATCCTTTTGTTCAAATTCTCCATGCTGATCAGGCATTCTAACCTGACCTAGTCCTAATGCCTGCATTTGGTCCATATCCCTCTGAACCATTTCTGTTTATGTATCTATCCAGATATATTTTAAACATGTAATTGTACCCGCTTTCACCACAGCACATTCCGTGCACCCACCAGTCTCTGCATGAAACAGTTTCACCTCAGGTTCCGTCTAAATGTTTCCCCTGTCATCTTCAACCTCTGCCGTCTCGGCCTGGAAGTCCCTACACTGGGGACAAAAGATGTTGGCCATTGAGACGAGAAATGGCCCTCAGGATTTTATAACCCTCTGTCATGTCACTATTCAGACTCCAACTGTCCAGGGGGGAAAGCCTCAACCTGTTCATCCTCACCTGCAGCTCAATTCCTCAGGTTCCAGAAAATACTTGTATTTTTTTTCTGCACCCAATCAAGCTTAGCAACATCCATCGTTTAGCAGTGTCAACTGAATTGTATGCAGTATTCTTAACGTGGCCTCACCAACGTCCTGTAGAAGCGTAATATGCTACTCCATCTCCATTTCAGGTGCCGTTGTATCTGAAATAATCATCACTGTCCACTGCCCCACTTTTTTTTTGATGTTACCTGTAAACCTACTAACCATGCCTCCGATAATCACATACAAATTTTTTATATACATGATAAAAAGCACTGAGCTCAGCACTGAATCTTTCAGCACACCCCGGCCCACAGGCCGACAGTCTGGAAAACAACGTGTTACCTTCAATCCTATTTTGTATACAATTGGTTAGCCTTTCCTGAATTCCACATGACCTAACCTTAGTATTCTGTCTACGATGAGGAACCTTATTAAATGCCTTGCTGAAGTCTGTGTGAACAATGTAAACCACAGTGCCTTCCTCCACCTTCGTCATCACTTTTTCAAAATACCAATTACATTAATGAGACATGATTTCCATCGTACAAAGCCATGTTGACTATTCCTAATAAGTCCTCGTCTTTCGAAATGCATGTAAATCCTATCCCTCAGAATTCCCTCCAACAATCTCCTCTACACTGGCATTAGGCTGGCTGAGTCGATAATTTCTTGTGTTTTTTGAATCGCTGTTCCCTTTTCTAGTCCCACTCGTCCACGAGCCACAAAAAATAATTATAACAAGATTGGTGATATGGCCAATGATATAGTCCTCAGAGTGTCTCAGGATCAGTGTTAGGAACAAGTCAGACAGATTTTTTTAATCTGTGAAAACAACATGTATATGACCAAAGCAAAGTTGCTCAAACTATGATGGAAAGAAGAATGACGAGTGGATATTGCAAATATGTACATTGATATTTCCCTTTGAAAAATACTGCAGAACACACACACACACACACACACACACACGTCAGTTTGATATCAAACTGAAAAGGAAAATCTCTGCAAATTTATCTTGAAAGAACGTTGTCCAAGTATTATTCGAACTCATGGCCATCTTATTATTATTTCTTATTGTTTGTTGTTATTTATTTTAATAATTATTATTAAAGTTGTTTTCAGACTGGAACGATTGCATGACTTTGTGAGTGGGAGAGTTTGACCCAAATGCTATTCTACTTATGGAGTCATCAAATCCTACAGCATGGAGAGAGGCCCTTTTGCCCAAACTGGTCCATGCTGACACAAATATCCATCCACATTAACCCCTTTTCCGAGCGTATGTCACTTGTTATCCTTTCCTGTCCATGTAATTGCCCAAATAACGTTTAAATAATGTTAATATAAATGCTTTAACCCCTTCCGCTGGCAGCTCATTCCCTTTGTGTACCACTCTCTGTGTAAAATAGTTTCCATCAATTTCCCTTTTATTCTTTCCCATCTCACCTTCAATTGATGCTCTCTAGTCCTCAATTCCCCAACTCTGCGAAAAAAAGGTTCAGTCCATTCGCCCTATCCATGTCTCTCATAATCTTGTACACGTCTATAAAATCCCCCTCAGTCTCCTACGCTCGAAAGAAAACAAGTTCTCACTTGTCCAACCTCTTCCTATAATTCATACTATTGAGTCCTGGCAACATCTTTGTAAATTCCGTCTGCACACATTTCAATTTAAAAACATCCTTCTGATCGCAACGTGACCAAAACTGAACTCAACACTACAAGTGCAGTCTCAGCGACATCCTGTATAACTACAACATAACTTACCAATTTCTCTCCTCCCTGGCCTGACCGTTGACTGCCAGTGAGCCAAAAGCCTTCTTCACTGCCCATGTCTACCTGTGACTCCACTTTCAGAGAACGGTGGACCTGAACTTCATGGTCCCTCTGCTCAACGACACTATTTAAGGCCTTACCATTCACCATGAAACGCCTACATTGATCTAAGTTTGCAAAAAATATTCCTCAGCCCACTTCTCCAGTTGATCAAGATCCTGCTGTAATTTCTGATAAGCTTCCTCACTGTCCACAATACCACCAATTTTAGTGCCACCTTCAAATTTACTAATCATGCCTTGTACATTCTGAAGAATATCATTGAACTAGATAATAAACAACAATTGGCCCAGCACTGATCACTGAGGCATTTCATGTGTCACAGGCCTCCAGTCCGAGAGCATCTTTCCACTATAACCCACTGTTTACTACCATCAAGCCAATTGTGCAGCCAATTTGTCAGCTCCCTCTGGATTCCCTGCGATTCTAACCTTCCAGACCAACCTATCAAGAGTAATCTTGTCAAAGACCTTACTGAAATCCATATAGACTATGTCTACTGCGCTGCCCTCATCAACATTCCTGGTCACTTCATCAAAGAACTCAAGCAAATTTGTGAGGCATGATCTCCCTCTCACAAAGTAATGCAATCGTTCCTGTCTAAAGACAACTATTAATAATAATTATTAAAATAATTAACAACAAACAATAATAAATAATAGTAAGATGACATTTTCAGTGGACAATAAATTATCGAAGGTTTGTGGCATTGAAACGTGCATCATTGGTGAAGGGCAGAATAGATTTTGTCCCTATGTCATTGAACTGCGTTGATAAAAAAGCAAGGATGGCATGGTGGCTCAGTGGTTAACACTGCTGCCTCAGAGTGCCACGGATCCGGGTTTGATTTCAGCCTCGGGTGACTCTCTTGTGGAGTTTGCACATACTCACTGTGTTTGTGTGGGTTTGCTATGGGAGCTTCATTTTCCTTACACAATCCAAAGATGTACAAGTCAGGTGAATTGGCCACAGCCTTATGTGCATAAGTTAGGGATAAATATAGATTAGGGGCATGGGACTGGGTGGGTTGCTATTCAGAGGGTCGGTGTTGCCAAACGTATGCATATCTTATCCCTCAGAATCTTCTCAAGTAACCTACCTACTACAGATGTTAGACTTCCCGGTCTATAGTTCCCAGATGTTTCTTTGCTTCCCTTCTTGAAAAATGGCACAACATTTGCTACACTTCAATATCCATAACCTAACCTGCGGCTAACGATGATGCAAAAATATCATGCAGGTCCCCGTAGTTTCTTCTGTAGCCTCTTGCAGCATTCTTGGATGCATCTGTTTAGGACCAGGAGATTTATCCACCTTCATACATTCTAATGCATCCAACACGCCCTCTCCTGTGATATTGACTAACCCCAAGATATTACCACTACCTTTGTTAAACTCCCAAGTCTTCTTGTATTTCTCCACGGTAGAGAGAGAGGAGAAATATCCATTGAGAATCTCGCACATCTCCTAGGTTCTAGACATGCATGTCCAGTTTGGAACTTGAGGGGTCATATTCTCATGTAGTTATTCATTTAACTTTAGTATACTTGAAGAACCTCTTTGGATTCACCCTAATCTTCTCAGACAATGCTATTGTGTGCGCCCTTTTCCCCCTTCTGATTTCCTTCTTCGGGAAACTCCTGCATTCCCTGTACACCGCGACGGATTCCCTTGATCCCAGCTGCATGGACCTTATCGACACCTCCTTTCCAACTGTCAAAGCCTCAATATTTCCTGACATCCAGGGTTCCCTCTTCCTGCCAACCTTGCCTTTTACCCTCACAGGAACATATAGACCTTGAACTCCAGCCATTTCACTTTTAAAGGCCTCCCACTTGCCAGATGTCCCTTCGACTCTCAACAAACTCCTCTAACCAACCCCTACAAGCTCCTATCTAATTCCATCAAAATTCACCTTCCCACAATTTAGCAATTGAACATGCGGGCCAGTTTTGTCTTTCTCCATGAGTATTTTAAATCTATGGTCACTGGTCCCAGCGTGCTCCCCCACTGTCACCTCAGTCACCTGTCCTGCCCTATTTCTTAGAGTAGGTCAAGTTTTACCCCTTCCCGAATTGCACCCTCTACATACTGCTTGAGGAAATGTTTATGAACACACTTAATAGATACACCCCATCTCAGTCCTTAATTCTATGTAATTCTCAGTCAATATTAGAAAAATTAAAATCTACGACTATGGCAATCCTATTGGCCCTGCAAGTCTCCCCAATCTCTCTACATATTTTAATTATTCTAAGTCCAGTTTACTATTAGGGGGCCAATAGTACAACCCAAATCATATCATCATTCCCTTTTTATTTCTTAGCTTCCCCCACAAATCCTCACTGGATGATCCATCAGTTATTTTATCTCTGATTACTGCTGTGGTACTCGCCTAAATCAAAAATGAAACCCCCACACCTCCTTCCACCATCTCTGTCTCACATAAAGCACATTTACCTTGGTATATTAAGCTGCCAGTCCTGTCCCTCCCTTAGCCATGTTTCTGTAATGGCTACAATATCCCCGTCCCACGCACCTCTCCACGCACTGAGTTCATCGGTCTTACCTGTCAGCCATCTTACATTGAGATAGATGCAATTTGATCTAACAGGCATTCCTTGCTGCCAGTCGTGTTCCTGCCTAACCTATCTCTGCACTTTACTGTTTGTGATAACGGTATCTCCTTCCAGCCTCGCACTTGCAACCCTGCTGTTGAGGATCCCACGCCGCCCCCCACACCAGCCAATCGAGTTGAAACACTCCCTTGTAGCACTAGCAAACCTGGCTGCCAGGATATTAGTCCCCTTCCAATTCAGGTACAACCCGTCCTTCCTGAACAGGTCACCTCTGCCCCACAAAAGATCCGAGTGATCTAAAACTCTGAATCCCTCCTCCTGGACCAATTATTTAGCCACGCATTCCTCTGCCATGTCCGCCTGTTCTTACCCTCACTAGCACGGAACACTGGAAGTAAACCGGATATACCACTGTCGTGGTCCTGACTTTTACCCTTTTTCCTCGCTCTCTATAATCACTCTGCATGACCTCATCACTACTTCTATCTGTGTCATTTGCACAAAGGTGCACAATGACTTCTGGCTGCTCCCCCACCCCGGTGAGAACGTTCTGCAGCCGCTCTGAGACATCCTGGACCCTGGCATGTGGCAGGCTATACATCATCTTGGATTCCCATTTGCAGCCATACAATCTCTTGTCTGATCCCCTCACATATCGAGTCTGAATAATTACTTCTGAAGTTATTTGTCTAGCATAACCTTCTGACAATGGGATTTCTTCATGAAGCAGTTGGATTTGGCTGAATTACTTTGCTTCAGGCAGTGGGGAGATTCCAATGAATCCTCATCAGGAATCCTCCATGAGTGGAAAAGACGACTAGGCTTTTTTTCACTCCAACACACTGCTGTGTTGAGCGGCAGGGAAACAGAAAAGGAGCAAGAGGGTTTTCGTTCACAGATAGGCTACATTTTTCTATCTGTAAGTTAAATCAGTAACGTTATCGAGCCCCAAACGGGACGATGTGAGCTCTCCTTGAATATTGTCCGAACTATATGACTCCATCACATTCTCGACTCCAGGTCAGTGCATTATTGCTGTTGTCATACACCGAATCAATTCATTAACAATAAATGGCCCTATTTGTTTTGAAGATGTGTTAATATGTGCCTGCATAATATAAACATAAACGTTTGATGACTTCACAATATTTGTGTTAAGATGAATATGTTTTATTCTTAAACAAATACAGAAATTGCAGAAAAAGCTCAGCCTGTCTGGCATCAGATATGAAGAGAAATCATGTTCAATTTTTCTTTCGAATGACTTTTCCTTTGATCCTGAATTATTCTTAAATTATTTCCCCAATTTTATTCTCCCACATAAGAAGATATATCCATCCGGTATTCACCAACTACACTCTTCTCAAGATGTTATATGGTCAATAAAACATCTCTGATTCTCATGTTGAACTGTTCCTTCTTCGTAACATAATGCCTTCATCCCAAGAATGAGTAAAGAGAAAAATCTTTGAAACGTTTCGAAAGAAATTTTGTTTTTATCAGTTAAGGCAATTAAATCGACACATAATACATCAGATGTGATCTCAGCAATGCCCTGTACTGATGCAAAAAACATCGCTAAGATCAAACACAACACCCCTTACATGAAACAGAATAATTCCATTTACTTCCAAATCACCAGCTGCATCTTCAGAGTAAGTTGGTGTGATTCATGTCCTAAGACACACAGATCCCTCTGTACCACTCTGTTCTGCATTCTCCTTGCATTTAAATAATTTTCTGCTGTGTTGTCTTTTCCCCAAAACAGAAAATTCCCATCACAGAAATTTGGACTTTTTTTCTGCTGAAGGTTTGCTCAAAACTGTCCTCTGTCTGTATGCCATTGCTTGATGTTCTGCCCCTCCCCTGTCTCTATCCCATTGCAGACGCTCTGCCCTTCCCCTGTCTGTATCCCACTGCAGATGCTCTTCCCTCCCCTGTCTGTATCTCATTGGAGACGCTCTGTCTCCATTTGACATCTTATTGATTGACTATCCTGATGTCTGAGCAAACTGAGCTCCATCCTCTCCATCCCATTCATTGGTGTGGATTGTCATTTGTTGATGACCTCACACAGTTCCCTGAAGAATTCCACTAGTTACAGCTTTCCAAACACAAAATGAATAATGATCTCTACTCTGTATTTCCTGATGCTGCCCAGGGCGCCCCTGCTCCTGCGTAACAGCCCGGGATGGTTATATGGCATCCTCCTGTGCTGTGTAATTTACTGAAATGATTTGAATACTTCATTTTATTCCTGTCAAACCCCATGGAGTTTCATTATGGCCACCCGCTGCTGTATTATCACGATGCCGACGGGCTGAATGGTATCTTTCTCTCCCTCTGTAACAGCCTTGGGGGTGAATTGACAGAGCAACGGATGAGGTAGGAGCAGCAGTTGGCCATTCGCCCCCTCCAACTTGCTGCTCAGTTTAGAAACATCATGGCTGGTCTGATTGTAACTGAATACCGCTTTCCTGTCAGTTCCCAAAAACATTGACCCTCTTGTCCATCAATTTTCAGTCAAGATCAACCTTGAATATCCTCAATGACCCAGACTTCACTATTCCCAGGGGATGAGAACGCCACAGATCGCATAATCCAAAGGAGAAAGGAGCAACGTTATCTCAAATGGAAATGGGAGAACCCTTTCATTTTAAAATGTGTTAACCTCACAGCAAGTCACCTCCTCTTTTCAGGAACAAGGGCACAGCAAATAGGAACAAACATATACCATTCAGCACCTCAAGCGTATCCCACAGTCCCATTGACTGTTCAGTCAAGTATTTATCAAACTTAGCTTCGACTGCGCCCTTGGAAAATAATCATGACACCTTAAAGCCACAGAGCATAAGAAATTGGATATAGGCCATTTGGCCCATCAAGTCTACTTTGGTATTTGATTCTGTCAGGTGTGTTTCTCAACACATCTTTCCCGCCTTCTCATTGTAACTCTCGATCGTTGTTTTAATCTAACCCTTGTCTGAAAGACATAGTTGCGTCGGTGTCTCTATATGTGTGCGTGATTGCGTGTGTGTTTCTGTGTATATCTGTTTAATGGCAGGAGACAGGGTGATGGTGGATGGTTGGTTTTTGAAATGGAAGCCTGTGAGCAGCGATAATCCAGAGGCAAAATTGTTGGGTCCTCTTTTGTTTGTCATTTATATAAATGATTTAGATGAGAGTTATAGAAAGCATATTTCAAAAATTTGCGTATGACATCAAGTTTTGGTGTACAGTGGACAGTGTTTGTATATTGGTGAACAACTAAAGATTACAAAGAGACCTTCATTAATTAAATCAATGATTCATAGAGATGTACAATAGGGAAACAGACCCTTCAGCTCTTTCATGCCATCCGATTATTCAAAATTAGATTACTTACAGTATGTAAACAGGCCCTTCGGCCCAACAAGTCTACACCGCCCCACCGAAGCGCAACCCACCCATACCCTACACTATGGGCAATTTAGCATGGCCAATTCACCTGACCTGCACATATTTGGAGTTTGGGAGGAAACCGGAGCACACCCACGCAGACACGGGGAGAACGTGCAAACTACAAACAGTCAGTCGCCTGAGGCGGGAATTGAACCCGGGTCTTTGGCGCTGTGAGGCAGCAGTGCTAACCACTGTGCCACCGTGCCGCACACTCCCATTCCTAATCCACTCCCATTTGCCAGCATTTGGCCTATATCTCAATAATCATAAAGCCTTTTAAATGTTGTAATTGTTCCAGTCTCCACCAGTTTCTCTGGCAGTTTATTCCATAGAAGCACCATCCTCTGCAGAAAAAAATGTTGTTCTTCATTGTCTTTCAAACATTTCTCTTCCCACCTTAAACCTATGCCTTCTACTTTTAGACTCTCCTACCTTGGGGAGAAGGAACCTTGACCACTCACCCAATCCATGCCCTTCATAATTTTATAAACCTCTAGAAAGTGTAAATGTGACTCCAATCAAGAGGGTTGGCTGCGCTTTCAGTCATCCTGGGTCTATAGTCTCAAATTGAATAGTCTTACCTCTTCCTTCCCCATCCAGGCACGATTCCAAAAAAAGTTTAATTAACTTGTTCAGACATATTATGGAACAGCTCTGTGGGATTTGGAACTAGAATTTGCGGCGCAGTGATAGGGACACTACCATCATTCGGCATTAGCCCCTAAAGCTGCAACATGATGCGCCTGTGTGTTTGTTCATCAGCCTGTTGTAACATGCTGTGACACAACTCCACAGGACATGACTCCACTCCACTTTCTCCAGAGATAGGGGCACTATCAGACATTCATGGACTGGAATCGAATCCAGAGCTCCGGTGCAGAAACGTGGGCACCATCCATTAAACAAGGCCTAAATCATGCCCAGATTTCGGGTCATATATGAAGTGTATGGATTTATTATATTATATTTATTATATTATTATATTAACATTACCAAATTATACAGGGGACGTTTCTAATTGAAATAAAGTACAAGTTATTAGCCTCAACTAAAGGATGTTGAGTGCATTCGCTATGCTATTGAGATAATCAATGAACATCTTCAATTGCCTTGGCTATGATTTCCGGTTTAAATGTCTTTTACCAGTAGTCTGCTTTATTAGGGAAAGAAATCTTGCAGACACACTCTGCACTATGAAGGATCTCGAATAGATATCAATACTGAACACCAGAGAGGAGAAAGTAGCACAATTCTTGGCCCAAAACACCGGTCACTATTTCAAATCTCTATCATGTGGCTTCCCTCCTCCTAAAATCATTCATTGATACAAGGCAACTGTTTCCTTTCCAGCTTTTGCTTCCCGACTCCTCCCTCTGCCTGCGCAAGGCAAACCAAGTTCTGGGTCTTTGGGAAACTCAAGGCTGGTGTTTGTTGGCCTTATGGACAGGGGATTGTCGTTTAATCCGAAGGGGCAGTGTGAGGGGACAGTAATATCATTCACTGGGCTAAGGTGTGGCAGATGGGGTTTAACATGGATGCATGTGAGGCATTGTATTTTGATAAAACAAACAAGGGGAGGGCTTATACAATTAATGGTGAGCTTTGGTAGTTATACAGTAAAGAGGGACCCAGGGACGCAGGTATAATTCTTTGAAGTTTGTGGCGCAGGGTGTTTAAGGTTACTTCATTGCTCATACTTCTGAGGTTAGAAGTTGGGAAGTCATGCTGAGATTGTGCAGGATATTGATAAAGCCTCTTCTGAAGTACTGTGTGAAGTTCTGTTGTAGGAAGGTGAGTATTAAGCTGGAGATGGTTGAGAAGAGATTTACCAGGATGTTACCAGTAACACCTCATCTTCTGCCTCGGAAGACACAAACATACGACATGAACATTGGATTCACTGATTTAAAAATCTCCCCTGGCCAACCCAGATCCCAGATCCAACCCCCGGACTCACATCCGCCCTCTTGAGAAGACTTAATGTCCATCTTCCTTCCCACCATCTCCACCACACTCCCCACCGATCTATCACTATCACCTCCTACCTTCACACACCTATCACTGATCTTTCCCCCAGCATCACCCCATCACCCATTTTCTCTTAGCCCCTTCTCCCTCCCCAGTCCTGAAAAAAGGTCCTGCCTGAAACGTTACTCTCTTGCACCACGGGTGTTGCCTGACTTACTGTGCCTTTTCCACCTCCATGCTTTACCTGCACTGAATTATCCATTATCTGCAGTCCCCATTATCTCTCAGATACAATTCCCTTTTAACATAGCCATGTCGCAGTCTGTTATAACCGCATGCAGTCTTCGGGATATTTTCTTCTCAGATAATGGATGATAAAAGTTCTCTCAATGTCTTCCTGATATTGCAGTGCCTGATCAGTAGATGCAGAACGTATGTTTCAATTTATAAACGGAGAAGCATGCTTATATACTGATAAACCCCTGGCATTGCTCCCATATCCAAGGGAGATTGAATGCTTACACATGACTGATCTACCAGACCTAACATAACGTATGCTTTCCCTCAGTCACCCCCACATATCCCACCCAGAATATGTACATTTTAATCAAAATTTTGAATTTTAATAAAAAGTATTGAATTGAAATGGGTTAACGGGAGGTATTTGTTCAGCGACTGTGATTGATGTCAGTCTCCATGCATCCTAAATACGTCACTGGAGGGCTTTCCTCTTCTATTAATTAGGGACTCGGTTCAATGTGATATCTCATAGTATCAGTGGGAGCATTAGCGACAGTACTAACAGGCATCAGCAGACCTAGAGAGAGGGAGAGGAGAGATCAGAATCTGTGAACATTCGACAGAAATGTTCCAACAATGGACAGGAGTTTATCCGAGGGTCCTTACCGTCTCTCTCGGCCTTGGATCTCATTTGCTTTGCGGATCTATGATGTACTGATGGTTGTTCAAGTTGGGTACTATCCCATCCTTGCTAAATTGGTGTTCCTGGTAATTTATACTATCTGTTCATTTCGCCAGGTTGGACCGAATTGCTGCACGTATTATTTAAAATTTAGAAATTTGGATGTCAACATTTTCAATTCCAATGAACTATTTGTTTCCTCACAAATTCTATCGAGCAAATTACTCATGACAAATTACTCACCAAATTGTGAGGAGAACCAGACTGTTCTCAAACTCCATAATCCTTCTAGATCTACATTTCGATATCCTCCCCACTCACTAATCCTGTCCAATACCAAAATCATGATATCCTCGACTCCTCCTCTGCCTCAGTGCATCTTCTGAATAAACCATCAATTGTGTCTTTGTTAAATCTGGATACAATTTATCAAGTCCCTTGTAACCACACGTCAGTTACAGAATAATTGCTCTTGACTTTATTGAACTTGTTTACTGCACAGATTCTGTCAGATGGGCAGATGCTGCATGCTGCTTTAATCATTGACACATAATCGAGAGGCACAGAAAAATAATCTGTTGATATCTCATGAACGAAATTGATGTTATTGGACTGAAACTATCATCATTTGTGAGAAAAGGCCCATCTGCTTGCTCCATGTCCTTCAGAGAAGCCAATGCGTTATCCTTCCCCAGTCATGTCTGTGCAAAACCACAGCAATGTGTTTTACTCTTGACTGTCCAGTGGAACAGCTGAACCAGTCACTCAGCTCAAGCTCAGCATAACATTCTGGCCTGCCCATGGCTGCACACATCCCGTGAGAGAAGAACAAAAGTAAAGTTAGCTCCCTTCCTCTGCCTGTTTTCCTTATTTCTACACTTCATTTCCATTCAGGTAGGTGACCATTCCCAAATTTCAAGTGCAATCTTTCTGACTAAGTCCCTCCCCAAGAGTGATGTTCATCTCCACAGGCACCTCTGGTACTGGCTATCCTGATGCTGACATGCAGATGTAAGTAACGTTTAAATTCCACAACAGTGGCAGTGCATAGAGAAGGAATGGGTTTTTATGTCATAATAAAGATACGGAGACCAATAAGTGAGGGAAAGGAATTATTGTGATCATCACTAATAGTGTAGTTGAGGTAGTACTTGGGGTATTATGGACAGATTTTTCTCCTTTAGAAGGAATTATCTCACTACAATAGAGGCTGTGTAAAGGAATTTCATGAGACTAATCCCTGGGCTGATGGTAAAAGAGGAGTGAGTGAAGGTTAATCTGTAACACTGCCGGAGAATAAGAGGTCATTGCATTGAAACTTGATGGTGATGGACAATCAATCGTTATGTTCTATACAGTCACCGAGAAGGTGATAAATTCCATGATTTGCATTTTTATTTTTAATCGGGATGCATGATTCTTGATATTTAAGTGCCTCTGTGGATAAAATCTTCAGTCAAATCCTGCCTTGATATCAGGGTCAATCCCTCTTACCTAAGCAGGTCAGTTAAACACTTTTGTTATTGTTAATATGTGATGGTGTCTGTGTGGAGAGTATTTTCTTCTCATAGAGGGCAGTGAATGTCAGGAATTCTCAGGTCTAGAAAGTTAGAGGGGGCGATATTACTCCAAGAGGAGGTAGATGGATTTTTGACCTGTCAGAGAGCTGAGGGGTGTGAAGAATTGCGCATTAAAGAAGAGTTAATGCCAACAGTAGGTCAGCCATGATGGTATACAATGGTGTGAGCATCCAAATTACTACTCCTGTTTTTATGTTCTCATATTCTGTCTTTGGAAAGTTAATGGTTTTAATTTTCCTGGAAGTGTTGTTATTGAATGTTGAGGACAGTGAGAGAAAAGCATTTTGTGAGCCATCTCTGGGAGAGGTATGGGCCCAATATTCACATGAATCTGGGTCTACAACATGACCAACATACGAAACACCACTTGCAGAGAGGAGACACTCTTTAAAGAGGTGGGAGACCACTTTCATACACAGTTTGGATTTCCCATCACTTTTTCCAACCCACAGCAAACCACACAGTGTTGAGGGACTGAATGATATCCTGTAATACTGCAGACCAGGTATTTTCAGCAAGTGGTCTCCATCTGATCCTATACAAGTGGTTGTAAGGACTGAATGGAAGATAGGAACAGAGAACTGAGGAGCAGGAGTGGGTCATTAGACACTTTGTCATTGCTCGAACAGACAATAAGATCATGGCTGATCTGATTATGGTCTGCGCAGCACTTTTCTGTCTGTCCACAATTTTCCTCCATTCACATGTCTGTCAAATGTTGTAAAACACAACTTTGAATAAATGCAGGCACCCAGGCACAATACTAGGAAACTGCACAAAGTCAAAGTACACAGACAGCACAATTCTGGAAGGAAACAGACATTTATCTATCAGTCTTGTTCCCATTCAATTAATTCTGCTGCAGTTTATCATTTTAGATTTGTTCATGGAATGTGGGTGTTGTTGATAGGCCAACATTTATGGACCATGTCTAATTACGCTGGAAGTGGTGGTGTTTAGCTGCCATCTTGAGCTGAAACCTCTGGGGAAGAGAATTCCCATTTGAACAACCCGTGCGAATTTCTCATTTCTGCTCCGACAAATGTTGGAGGGTCGCTGTGTCCTTTTCCAGCCCCACTTCTCCACTGGTTACAACAGTTTTGAAGTGTCTGCAGCCCAGTGTCTCTAAAAATGTGAGACACAGAGTCACACACGTACAGACACATACACAATCGCGTTGTCTGAAGATGAAAAAGAATAGGAAAAGGTTTCCAGAGTTTCATAGTAGGTGAACTTATTTCAAATGGAAAAGAAATGATGCGTCCCAACTGAAAGTCTGTCTCCGACGTTATTCTACTCAAACAGGCTGCTGGTACGAGACTTCTACCTGGAATAGTTGGATTTCCTTTCCTTCAAGCAGAGGAGCGATTCCCATGAATCCTCAACAGGAATGCTCCAAGTTTGGTGAAGATGACTCAGGGATTGTTTACTCTCACTTTTTGCTGTCAGAAGGGACAAAGTGAGAGAGAGGGGGCAATAGACTGTCGCTTACGACCATAAGATCATCGGATATAGGAACAGAAATTAGACCATTCAGCCCATCGAGTCTGATCCACTCTTCAATTATGGCTGACAAGTTTCACAAAACCATTCTCCTGTCTTCTCACTGTAACCCTTGATCCCTTTGATACTCAAGAAGCTAACTACCTCTATCTTAATTATACACAATGACCTGACCTCCACTGCCTTCTGTGAAAATGAATTCCATAGATTCTCCACTCTCTGGCTGAAGACGTTTCTCCTTACCTCCATTCTTAAAGGATTTCCCTTTACTCTAAGGTTATATCCTTGGGTCCGAGAGTCTCCTACCAATGGAAGTCTTCCCACCATCCGCACTGTCCAGGCCATTCAGTATTCTGTATGTTTCAATTAGATACCCCCCACATCCCTCTGAACTCCAACAAGAACAGACCCATTGTCCTCAAACGTTCTCATATGTTAACCTTTACAATCCTGATACCATTCCCATGTACCTTCTGTGAACCCATTCCAAGGTCAGCACATCCTTCCTGAGTTGTGGGGATAAAAACAGCGCACAATACTCCAAATATGGTCTGACAAGAGCCTTATAGACCCTCAGAAGTACATCCCTGCTTTTATATTCAAATCCTTTCCAAATAAATTCCATCACTGCATTTGCCTTCCTAATTACTGACTCAACCTGCAATTTTACATTGAGAAAATCCTGGAGTAGAACTCCCAAGTCCCTTTGTCCTTCACACATCTGAATTTTCTCGGTAGTCCATGTTTTTATTCTTTCTAACAAAGTGCATGTTGCCACAATTTCCCACTGTGACTCCATCTGCCATTTCTTTGCTCATATTCCTAACCTATCCAAATTCTTCCTGAGCCTCCTTGCCTCTTCAATGTTACCTGTCCTGATACCAATTTTTGTTTCATCTTCAAACGTAGATAGAATGCCTACAGATCCTTCATCTGGATCGTTAATATATAAAGTGAAAAGTTGTGGTCCCAACACTGAGCCTTAAGGAACGCCACTTGTCACCGACTGTCAACCTGAGAGGGACACGTTTATCGATATTCTTTGCTTCCTGCTAGACACCCAAACTTCTATCCATGCTAGCACCTTGCCTCGAACACCATTTGCCCTTGCCTAACTCAGTAGCCTCCTGTCGGCACATTGTCAAAGACTTTCTGGATGTCCAGGTGGATGACATCCATTGGCTCTCCTTGTTCTAAGCTGATCATTACGTCCTCAATGTTTTCTAGCAGATTTTCCAGGAATTACCTCCCCTTGATGAAACCATGGTAACTTTGTCCTACTTTACCATCCACATCCAAGTATTCAGAAATCTCATCCTTCACAATGGAATCCAGGATCTTACCCACAGCCAAGTTTAGATTAATCAGTCTGTAATTTTCCATTTTTTTCTTTACTTTTTTAAACGGGGGCATCACGTTAGCGATTTTCCAGTCCTCTGGGAATCTTCCTGATTCGAGAGATTCCTGAAAGATCACCACCAACGCCTCCCCTGTCTCATCAGCTATCTGCCTTAGAAATCTGGAGTGGAGTCCATCTGGTCCAGGTGATTTACTTACCTTCAGGCCATTCAGTTTTTCCAACACCTTCTCCTAGGTGATGGCCACCTTACTCACCTTACTGTCCACTAAGTCTTTTCAATGATTGGGATATTACTCGTGTTTTCAACGATGAAGACTGACAAAAAGTAATTTTTCAGCTCCTCAGCCATTTCCTTGTTCCACATTACTATCTCTCCTGCGTCAGTTTCTAGCGATAAGATGCCCATTTTTGACTGTCGTTTGCCCTTTATGTATCGAAAGAAGCTCTTACAGTCTTTCTTTACATGACTGGCTTGCTTACCTCATATTTAACTTTCTCACTCCTTATATCATTTTTTTTGCTCTCTGTTGGTCTTTGCAAGTGTTATAATATGGGGGTGAACGCCTCTTAATTAAACCAAACACCCAGGAAAGCTCACCTAACCTGTCATCTATTAGAATATGAGTGACAGAGAACTCCCAAATTTCACTATTTAAAGAAAATAACGCCAATATATTTTTAACTGTAAAAGTGAACGTTACGCCACAACTATTTACAACTTTAACCAACCCACCCCCCACAACTGCCCCCAAATCTCTAACAATATGCTGTTTCAATAAGACACTTACGAAGATTACATCAACTTAATTTCTAAACCACACAGCCACTGCCGTCCTCTGTGATGTCACTCTCCTGGCTGCTGAATTCCCTGGTCGTCGTATTTCTGTTTACTGTGAATAGGTTTCATATGAAAAAATACATATGATTAGTGAGTATTTCCTAATTTCTTGCAAAGCAAGATGGTTGATCCCCAGGCTTCTTCTGTCTCGATGGCATCTGCTCTCTCCCTAATTTTCAAAATGTTCGCATTTTTATGTCCCCAGCATCCAATTGTCTCACTGGTTCAATATTGGCAAAACAATAAATTCAATCTCGATTTGCTTTCAGTGACAGAGTGATGGAAAGGGAGTATTGCATGCGAAGGTGAGAGTGGTGTAGCAAGAGCCTTGTTCGGGGGTAGGTGCTGTAACAGATATACAGAGAGTGTGAGGGAGTAGAGAGAACAGGGAGACATTTGTCCTGGCCGAGCGGGGAAGGTTATTGATGCTTGTCCTGTATCGATGTGCATTTCTTCAGATCATCTCAGCATCGGGGTGAGCCTCCCCAATGTCCTGTCCATGTCTATCACTAATAACACCACACACCACATCCCACAGCTTCTTCAGAATCAGTTTGTATGGATCGTGCAAACAACAAGGAGGAACACACATTGGCGCCTTACATATCTAAACCAAAACTGTTGTGCAACTTTGTGCATCCGATTATCTGGAAATTAGATATGCAAATATCGTGGGTGCTGCAGTAATACTGGATTATCTAAAATTGCATCTAAACTGTGTTAACTAAATGATTGCTAATGCTGTGAAAAATCAATTTCATGTGTGTATGAGGTAGGTTGAAGAGTATGTTGTGAACTAAAGTCGAGAGCAGGTTATTTTGGGCGTGGTGTTGTGTGGTCAGAAGGACTGATGACTGACCGTGCTCTGAGGCAGCTATTGGCCAATCGTGACATTAATATGTTGCATTTTACACGGCGCCTGCAAGCAATATAGAATTTTTGAACATTACACTCAAATATCATGGAAACCCGAAGGCTAGAGGGTCAAGTTAATTGGAAAAATACAACATGACATTTAGTGTGAGACAAACATTGGCTGGTAGTCATAGAAATACTGTATAGTCTGAACAATATGTACATATCACTAAGTTACAAACACCAGCGAAAGGGAAGGTGACTCATTAATGGTTTACGTAAGAAATTAATGATTGCATTAAATTGAAGCAGCTTCAGAAGAATTCCAGGTATTGTGCAAACCTGAACAGATAGAAAGATTTACTTTTCTGAAAATAAGGACGAAGAAAGTGTTAAGGAAATCAAAAAGAACATGAATACGAACAAACAGGAAATAAAAAAAAGCCTGCTTAAATCTCCGATCCATATACCAAAGAAAACAAAAGTAAGGCCAAATGTGGAAATTTGTAAGGTATAGGAGAATTTATTGTGGGGAACAAGGAAATGGCAGAGAAACTAACCAGCTACTTTGCATCTGTCTTCATTGAGAAAGCGCCAGGCAATCTCTGTGTAAAGCAAGTGATCACATGGGACTTGTGGAACTAAAGACATGAAGTCCATTCATATCAGCAAAAAGGTAGTACTTGAAAATTGAGCTAGATTAATCATTGCTAAGTCTGATGGGCCAGATATAATTCATATCAAAATGTCAGAAATAAAACAGCATATTTATTGAACTGCCGGTGACTGTGTTTTATTTTCTTGCAGATCCAGCCATTGTAGGTAACTGAAAGGGAGTAAACATGTCCCATCTATGTACACAGGCAAGAAGTGATAATGTGGAGGACTGCAGACCAATTAATTTGACATATGTATGGAAAGAGTTGGAATCCATGATATAAGATGTGATATTGTGTACGTAGAAATGAACAGCAAAATTGCAGAGAATCACAATGCATTTCTGACAGAGAAATCATGCCTGACAAACTTCAGAATTGTTTGAAGTTGTTTCTTGCAGCATAGACCACAGACAACCAGTGGGAGTAGTGTATTTGGATTTTCAGATGTCTGGGCGGGCGGGAAAAAATCTGGCTGTAACAGCTGCTCCTCTTTTTGAGGTATTTTAGGTGTTAGAGGTGATTTCCTCGAATTCCAGAAAGCAGCAATTACTGTTTTGTATGCACTTGCATTGTTTTGGAACTTTGGGAAAAAGAAAGTCAAAGAAACAGCAGTTTTAAGAGGGAAAAGAACGGACAAAGGAAGCACATGGTGAGGGGAAGAAACTGACAGGACAGCGTACCTGCACAGTTACTGCCTTTGCTGTTTGAATTCATGTATCGCTGGATATTGGAGTGCGGCTAGGAAAATTAACAAACAGTGAAATTTTAAACTGGTTTGGAGGAACTGTTTGAGCAAAGTTCCCAGCCAGATAGTGGATTGTTTTAAATATGTCCTACAGAAAGTCTGCAGAAGTAAGTAGAGTGGGTTATTCCTTAATTATATATTTTTGAGATATGTCTTTTGATTAATCTTAAAATATAAGCCATAAATATTAATATAACCGTGGGCAGTGTTTTGTAGAGGAATAAGACAGTTTTGTTTTTCTGGGTCTGTCGATTGTGAAGGAGCACAAATGGCCTTAGTAGAATCATATGTGCTTCTTGTCAGATCTGGGAGTTTAAGGAGGATTTAAGGGTTACTGCGGATTATATCTGCAATAAATGCTTCTGGTTGCGAATCCTATCAGATTGTATGGATCGGTTGGAGAGACAGTATAAGACAATGAAGAATTGGTAACAGCAACAGTATGTGATGGACAGCAGTTATAGGAAGGGGGGAAAGTCTCAGATACAGTTACATAGATGGGTTAACTCCAAGAAAGGCAAGATAATGAAGTAGCTAGTGCAGGAGTCTTCTGTGGCTGTCCCCGTTTCAAACAAATATGCTGTTTTGGAAAATGTAGCGGGTGATGGATTCACACGGAACGTAGCAATAACAGACAAGTTTGTGGTATGGAGACTGGCTCTAATGCAAAAAGGGATAGGTCGGATTCCACGAGGTCAATTGTGTTAGGGGACTCGCTAGTCTGAGGTACAGACAGACGGTTCTGTGGACAGCAGAGAAATAAGCAGATTAGTGTGTTGCTTCCCTGGTGCCAGGAACAAGGATGTCTCAGAAAGGGTGCGGAATGTTCTCACAGGGGAGAGGGTCCAGCAAGAGGTCATTGTCCAAATTGGAACCAACAACATAGGAAGGGAAATGTTTGAGATTATGGACGGAGATTGCAGAGTGATCGGCAGAAATTTAAAAAGGAGTTTCTTGAGAGTAGTAATATCTGGATTACTCCCGGCGCTACAAGCTGGTGAGGGCAGAAATAGAGGGATAGACCAGATGAACGCATGGCTGTGGAGCTGGTGTATGTGAGAAGTATTCACATTTTTGGATCACTGGAATCTCTTTTGAGGTAGAATGAACCTGTACCAGGAGGACGGATTGCACCTAAATTGAAAGGGGACGAATATACTGGCAGGGAGATTTGCGAGAGCTGCTCGGGAGGATTTAAACTAGTAAGGGAGGGGGGGTGTTGGGGGCAGGGAGATAGTGAGTAAATAGATCAATCTGAGATTGGTACAATTGAGAACAGAAACGAGTCAAACAGTCAGGGCAGGCAGGGACAAGATAGGACTAATAAAGTAAACCGCATTTATTTCAATGCAAAGGGGCCGAAAAGGGAAGGCAGATGAACTCAGGGCATGGTTAGGAACATGGGACTGGGATATCATAGCAGTTACAGAAACAAGGTTCAGGGATGGGCAAGGCTGGCAGCTAAATGTTCCAGTTTACAACTGTTACAGGAAAGATAGAAAGGGAGGCAGGACAGGAGGGGGAGTGGAGTTTTTGATTAGGGATAGCATTACAGCTGTACTGAGGGAGGATATTCGTGGAAATACATCAAGGGAAGTTATTTGGGTCGAACTGAGAAATAAGAACGGTATGATCACCTTATTGGGATTGTATTATAGACTACCTAATAGTCAGAGGGAAACTGAGAAACAAACTTGTAAGGAGATCTCATCCATCTGTAAGAAAGTAGGTTGATTATGGTAGCAGATTTTAACTTTCCAAACATAGACTGGGACTGCCAAAGCGTTAAGAGTCTAGATGGAGAGGAATTTAATAAGTGTGTACAAGAAAATTTTCTGATTCAGTATGTGGACGAACCTACTAGAGACGGTGCAAAATTTGACCCACTCTGGGGAAATAAGGCAGGGCAGGTGACTGAGGAGTCAGTGGAGGTGCACTTTGGCGCCAGCTATCATAATTATATTAGATTTAAAATGATTATGGAAAAGGATAGACCAGATCTTAAAGTTGAAGTTCTAAATTGGAGAAAGGCCAATTTTGACAGTATTTGTCAAGAACTTTCAAAACCTGATTGGGGGCAGATGTTCACAGGTAAACGGACGGCTGGATAATGGGAAGCCTTCAGAAATTAGATAAGAAGAGAAAGTATATTCCTGTTAGGATGAAAAGAAAGGCTGGTAGTATAGGGATTGCTGGCTAACTAAAGGGTTTGATTAATAAAAAGAAGGAAGCATATGTCAGGTATAGACAGGATAGATCGAACAAATCCTTAGAAGAGTATAAAGGCAGTAGGAGTATACTTAAGAGGGAAATCAGGAGGGCAAAAAGGGGACATGAGATAGCTTTAGCAAGTAGAATTAAGGAGAATCCAAAGGGTTTTTAACAAAAACATTAAGGACAAAATCATAACTAGGGAGAGAATAGAGCCCTTCAAAGATCAGCAATACAGCCGTTGTGTGGAGCTACAGGAAATGGGGGAGATACTAAACGAGTATTTTGCATCAGTATTTACAGTGGAAATAGATATGGAAGATATAGAATGTCAGGAAATAAATGGTTACACGTTGAAAAATGTATCTATGACAGAGGAGGAAGTGCTGGATGTCTTGAAACGTGTACACGTGGATAAATCCCCAGGACCCGAACAGGTGTACCATAGAACTCTGTGGAAGCTTGAGAAGTGATTGCTGGGCTTCTTGCTGAGATATTTGTACTGTTGATAGTCACAGGAGAGGTGACAGAAGACTGGAGTTTGGCAAACGTGGTGCCACTGTTTTAAGAAGGGTGGTACTGACAAGCCATGGAACTATAGGCCAGTGAGCCTGATGTCGGTGGTGAGCAAGATGTTGAAGGGAATCCTGAAAGACAGGATGTACATGCATTTGGAAAGACAAGGACTGATTCGGGATAGTCAACATAGCTTTGTGCATGAGAAATCATATCGCACAATCTTGATTGAGTTTTTTGAAGACAGCAGAGCAGTAGATGTGATCTATATGGACTTCAGTAACGCGTTCAACAAGATTCTCCATGGGAGATTTGTTAGCAAGTTTAGATCTCACGGAATACAGGGGCAACTAGCCATTTGGATACAGAATTGGCTCAAAGGTTGAAGACAGAGAGTGGAGGTGGAAGGTTGCTTTTCAGATTGGAGGCCTGTGACCAGTGGAGTACCACAAGGATCAGTGCTGGGTCCTCTATTTTTTACCATTTACATAAATACTTTGGATGCGAGCATAAGAAGTATCGTTAGTAAGTTTGCAGATGACAACATAAGTGGAGGTGTAGTGGACAGCGAAGAGGGTTACCTCAGAGTACAATAGGATCTTGATCAGATGGGCCAATGGGCTGAGAAGTGGCAGATGGAGTTTAATTCAGATAAATGTGAGGTGCTGCATTTTGGGAAAGCAAATTTTAGAAGGACTTAAGCACTTAATGGTAAGGTCCTGGTGAGTGTTGCTGAACAAAGAGACTTTTGAGTGCAGGTTCATGGCTCCTTGAAAGTGGAGTCGCAGGTAGATAGGATAGTTAAGGCGGTGTTTGGTATGCTTTCCTTTAGTTAGAGTATTGAGTATTGGAGTTGGGAGGACATGTTGCAGCTGTACGGGAAACTGGTTAGGCCACTGTTGGAAAATTGCGTGGAATTCTGGTTTCCTTCCTATCAGAAATATGTTATAAAAATTGAAAGGGTTCAGGAAAGATTTACAAGGATGTTGACAGGGTTGGAGAATTTAAGGTATAAGGAGAGGCTGTACAGGCTGGGGCTGTTTTCCCTTGAGTATTGGAGGCTGAAGGGTGACCTTCTCGAGATGTAAAAAATTGTTAAGGGCAAGGACAGGATAAAGGGATAAAGTCTATTCCCTGTTGTTGGGGAGTCCAGAACTAAAGGGCATAGGTTTAGGGTGAGAGGAGCAAGATGTTGGGCGGCACGGTGGCACAGTGGTTAGCAATGCTCTCTCACAACGCCAGAGACTCCGCTTCAATTCCTGCTCCAGGCTGTGTGGACTCTCTATGTGGAGTTTGCGCATTCTCCCTCTATCTGCGTGGGTTTCCTCCCACAATCCAAAAATGGGCAGGCTCGGTGAATTGGCTATGCTAAATTGCCAGTAGTATTAGGTTAAGGGGTAAATGTAGGGGTTTTGGTGGGTTGGTGTGGACTTGTTTCCACACTTTAAAAAATCTAAACGTAAAAGAGACCGAAAGGGCAACTTTTTCATACAGATGGTGGTACATGTATGGAATGAGCTGCCAGAGGATGTGGTGGAGGCTTGTACAATTGCAGCATTTAAAAGGCATTTGGATGGTTATATGAATAGGAAGGTTTCGAGGGATATGGGCCAGGTGCGGTCAGGTGGGACTAGATTGGGTTGGGATATCTGCTTGACATGGACGGATTGGACTAAAGGGTCTGTTTCCATACTGTACATCTCTATGGCTCTATAACTCACAGAGTGAGTTCGTAAATGCAATTAGTGTGAATGGTATTTGGTGCAATACATGTAATTGGAAAGTTAAAGTTAGGTTGGAGTTTGTTTAAGGGACTCGGAATAGAGAGGTAAAGACATCATGAAGCAGTTGCATAGAGTGTTGGTGAGAATGTACCTGAGGTATTGAGTGCAGTTTTGGTGACCTAATCTAAGAAAGATTACACTGATCACAGAGGACGTGCAATGGACATTCCCCAGATTAATTCCTGAGATGACAAGATTTTCTGATGGGGAGATTTGTCCTGCGACCTCTCCAGTTTCAAAGCATGAGAGGTTATCGCAGTGAAATTTCAAAACTCTATGCTACATGTGATGAGGTGGAAATGCATAGGATGTTTCTCTAGCTGTCTACTCTATACTTAAGGTAAATAATGACCGGATAAGGGATATGTCATTTAAGACCGTAATAAGGAGGAAATCCTTCCCTCAGAGGGGACTGACTAACACAGGGGCAGGGAAGGGCAAGATTAAGGAGAATCCCCAGATATTCCTCACCTCACGTATATCAAGTGGAACAGAACAACCAGGGAACATGGAGGGCCTATTAGTGACTTGGAAAGTTGCATCCAAACTCAACTTCATGATAGAAGGCTGTTTGTGTGACTGGAGCCCAATTTCCCCAGGTGTACCACAGAGATCAGTGCTGTGTCCCTTATTATTTGTGGTATTGATAAGAGAAGTGAATGTGAAGTGGGTGGGGGAGTGTGATAAGTAAGATTGTGTTTGACACAAAGATTAGCCGGGTGGTTGGCAGTGAGGAGGAAGGTCTTATGTTACAGGAAGATACAGATGGTATGGTCAGATGGTCAGATCAATGGTAGATGGAATGTAACCCTGATAAATATGAGGTGATACAGTTTGGAATAAGGAACCAGACAGGGGAGTACTCAAAGAATGGCAGCACACTAGGAAGCTCAGAGCGTGCTTCTCCACACATCCCTAAATGTGACTGGATATGATAATTGATGAGTTCAGCATGACTGTAGATAAAGCTTTTATTCATTGACCGAATGCCATACGAGATTTATATGGTAACTTTGGTTAGGCCAAATGAGATATTGTGTGCAGTTCTGGGAACCACATTATAGGAAGGATATGATTGTACTGGATGAGGTTCAGAGGAGATTCACCAGGATGTTCCCTAGGATGGAGCATATGAGCTGTGGAGAGAGGCTGGGTAAGCTCGAGTCATTTATTCTGGAGCAGAGGAAGTTGAGCGGATAAGTAATTCAGGTTTAAGATTACAAGGGGCATGGACAAGGTGAATAGACAACAGCTGTTCTTTTTAGTCGAAGTTTCAGATTCCTTTCAGTCTGAATCCAGGGAATGGAGAATGGAGAACAGAGAAACATGACACAACTACTTCATTTCTGTCTTCACAGAAAAATACATAAACAAAGCCTTCCGAGCAATAGGAGAAAACCTGAGTCTGATGAGAAAATGATGTGGAATGAAATTTGTAATCAAACTAATTTGGAGAAATTATTGGAACTGAAAATAATGGGCATAGAAAAAAATCAACACACATTGATGAAATTGGAAACATATTTGAGAAACTGACTAGTAGATTAATTACAGAAAAATAACAATAGAGGCACTGAATTTGGATTTTCAGCAAGAATTTTAATAGAGTCCCAATTCTAGTGTGCAAAGTAAAAACACATGGGATAGGGGGTAATATATGAACATCATGTGAAAATGGGAGTGTTGCCAGGAAACAATGAGTAGGAATAAATGGATGGGTTTCAGTTTGGAAGGCTCATGAGGCATCGCAATGATTGGTGATGGGGCGCTAAATATTCACAATACATCTCAAACATCTCGTTGAGGGAAACAAATGCAAAGTTTTCAAGTCTGCTGATGGAATTGGATTTTGAAAATTGAGAAGGGTGTGAAAAAAACTTTAAGGTGATTGAAACAAATGGAGTGAATGAATAAATATGTCGCAGGTGAAGAGCATTTGGATAGATGTGATTTTGTCCACTTTGTTGGGAAACACTAAAATGCCAGCCAACCATTGGAAAAGGAGGTGGTTGAGAAATGTCGATCGATAAAGGGAACTGTACTTTTCTCCTGTTATTGTTTGGACAGACATCTGAGTTCCATGCAGGGCAATGAGTTCTGAAGAAAGAAGACAATACTGGGAATACATTGGCACACAGACCAGTTTACGCAGACCCACCAAGTGGGGAGCTGTAACATTGAAAATGATCTCGGAACTCCTTGTACATCAGTCACTGAAAGCAAGATTGCAGGAGCAGAAAGCAGTCAGGAAGATAAATGGGGTGTGACCCTCATTTCTGGTGGACTTGAGTCCAGCAGTAAGGGTGTCTCAGTGCAGCTGTACAGGCCCTTGGTGAGACCTCAACTCGAACATTGTGCAGTATTGTGTGCAGTTTTGGTCTCCGTCCCTCATAAAGGACAAACCTGACATTGAGGGAGTGCAGCGAAGGATGACTAGACTGATCTCTGGGATGACAGACTTTTTTTATGGAGCAGGGTTTGGGGCGACTGAGCCTGTATCCCATGGGGTTTAGGAAAATGAGTGGAGATCTCAGTGAGATATATAAAACACTGACAGGGTTAGGTAGATTGGAAGCAGTGATGATAATTCCCCTGCCTGGGAAGTCTAAAACAAGAGGCCACAGTATTAAATACAGATGGGTCACATTGCATTTAGATACGAATAAATGTCTGCACTCAGAGACTGGTGAACCTGGGAATTCTCTCTCACATAAGGCTGTGGAAGACAAGGCACTAAAGACTAATAAGGATGTATAGACACCGAAAGGATGGGGGAGAGAGCAGGAGTATGGTGTAGAAATAAAGGGTCAGCCATCATTATATTGAATTGGATAGCAAACTCGACAGACCAAGGGGACGACTGTAGTTCCTATTTTATAGCTTCACAAGGTTAATCACATTAAGGCATGTGTACAGTGTGTGGGGAAAGTGCATTGAGGAGATGTTCAGACATGAACTAGAATGGGGCAGGCTCAATGTGCTGTATGGCCTATTACATTCCCGATGTTTCTGTGTGGTCTATAGGAAAGCTCTGTAAATGTTGTCACAAGTTCACAGATGTTAGGAAGGAGGTCTCTGCAGGGTCAACAGGACTGTCTTTCCAGTTCCCTTTTCGATACTGAGGCTGGGGCTGGGTGTTCTGTCAGGTTTTATCCTTTAAGACTTCAGAGCAGTTTGATACAATAGAGTGTTTTGCTTGGCCTTTTCAGAGACCATTGAAGAGTTGATATATGTCTGTGTATCTGGAGTCAGATTTAGGCCAAACCAGGAAAGCACGGGAGATTCACTTCCCGAAAGTTCATTGGAAAAGCAAATTGGTGTTTACAATTAACGTTGACTTCAAGGCCGCTGTTACTGACTCCAGATTTGAGATCTCGATATTTTATTAATTGTTTTCAATTTCCACCAGCTGCCAGAGCATTAGCCTGGTCTGGATTATTCATCCAGTGACTTTTCCAAAATAGCACCATCTCCACATGGGGACCGATCAGAAAACAAAATGAGCAAGTTTATGTCTGTGCTGCTTGGCAGCTCTATCAAAACGAACTCCCAATTTGACTATCGTGATGAGACTGAGAGGGTTGTAATTGGTCAGATTGTAATTATTCCCCGACACTGAGTAATTTTCCACATTGCCAGGGAGATGTCAAAGTTGGAGCTGGAAGGAAACCGCTTCCCCAGGGACACGGCTTGTTGTACAGCACAAGTCTTCAGTCCGATTACAGGAATGGGGTCAGGGCTTATTGCCTTTGCCGTCTCCACTGTGTTCAGCTGTTTCTTCATGTCACGTGCAGCAAATCGAATTGGTTGAAGACTGATCTGTGAATCTGTGGCCATGATGATGACGGTGAGTTGAATCATCAACTCAACACCCCTGGCTAGGATGGTACAGACACTATTTCCTTGTTTTTTACACTGATGTGCAGAGCTTATCCATTGATAGATTGGGAATAATTGTGGAGCCCTCTCCATCAGTCAGTTGTTTAATCGTCTATCACGATTTTTGGCCGGATGTGGCAGACTGCAGAGTTCGATCTGGGTGTATTGACCTTGTGACAATTTCTCTCTCTCTATCATTAGATTTGGTTTCATTTGATTTGATAGGAGTCATTGTCGTATGTATCTAAGTGGAGTGAAACTCTTTGTTTATACACAGTTCTGGAAGATCATAGTGAGAGTTGGAGCTGCCTTTTTTTAGAGACATGGAGTGGCCAAAATATAAAAGTCTACTTCAACTGTCTGTTTTTGAAGAGCCACAAAATAGACAGAAATTAAAATAGATTGCTTCAGCATTAGTGAAAAAGGGCCTTTGAAAAGGGAATTATTCCAAAGCAAAATAAATGATAATCTGATTCGTAAGATTCTGAAACATGCCAACAGAGTGATAAAGAAAGTTCTTTTTTAAAGAATCGATTATTTTTAACAGAACACAGAAGAAATAATGAAATTGTAGCACAAAAACTTTGAAGAATCACTACAAAAGGTAACTTATTCTGATCTCAGTAAGGATTCTTTTCATCCACAAAAACAGCAACTCAAGTTATCTTTCAGAAGCGAGCTGCGCCTTTGAAACTGTTTACAATAGTAATAGGTCCGAGTTAAATATTTGGTAAATAATCATGGACACAGATTTCAACGTAATTCTAAAAGCTTAAAGAGATGCCTGGCATGTCTTGTCTAGTTCACTAAGAAAAAGTTTAACAGTAGAAATAATAATAACAATACGAATTTTGTAACAGAATCAACTTTTTAATGTAAAATGTGATCTCGGAATTTGATAAGCGATAGTCTGCTCATTGGAGAATAGAATTTATGCAATCCTTCAAGATAAACAATGAGGGCTATGACTAAAAAGAGCACAACCACTAACTTTGGGAATGCATTATAGAAAGATCCCAAGGCCTAGAGATAACAATTGTTAAAATTCCGAAACAAATAAGAACCTCGAGCTGTCCCTGGGAGTGTCCATCATTGATCAGTTGTTTTACAAGATCGGTTCTGCAGAAGGGGAGTGGAGTGTACACTGACAAAGTTGTGTATGATCATTGCAACACAGAAAGTATAAAAATACTGTCCTTTTACTGTAAACTCGAAGTGTGTCATTGATTTGCCGTCTGATCTGAGCTAAAGATTAAGGAAACGATTGTCTTCTCATGCCAACGTCAGATTCGAGGAAGATCCTTTGGTATTCTCCCAGCATTAACCAGGTTTTGCTTGAATTAAAGTCCATTCCGTGCCTGTGTCCTGTCTGCCTCCAGAGTCTTTGACCCTAGCTGGGGAATCTCGCTCCTACAATAAGCAATGGCATACAGATCATAGGGTAAAGGAAAAAATTGTACTGAGGCATACAGGCTACACCAGAAAGGGCATGCAATAGGCAACATCAATGTGAGCAAGATCAGCATAATTTGAAGTTAGAGAGTCCATTCAGTAGTTGAATAATGGCTCGGAAGAGGCTGTTCAGGAGCTGCTGGTTTGTGTGTTCAAGTTTCTGTATTGTCTCCATGATGGAAGAGATTGTAGGAGATCCAGGGTGCGATGGGTCTTTGATCATGTTATCAGCCTTTCAACGGCAGTGAGCTGTGTAAATGGAGACAATGGATAGGACGTTGGTTTCCGTGATGGCATGGGCTGTGCACACAACCTTCTGTCATTTCTCTTCCTGTCCTGGGCACGGCTGTGCCACACCAGGTCATTATGCACACAGATAGTTTGCTGTCAGTGGTGCATTTGTAGACATTGGTGAGGGTCCTTGTGGACATGTCAAATGTCATGAGCAGCCAGAGAAAGAAGAGCGTTGTTGTGCCATCTCGGCTGTCACATCTACATGGGAGGTCTGTTATCGTCACTCCAAGCAACTTAATGCTTTCCACTCTTTCAACTTCAGTTCTATTGATGCAGATGGGGGCATGTTCTCCTCATTTCTTTCTGAAGTCATTGATCAGTTGGTTAGTTCTGCCAACGTTGAAAGAGAGATTGGTCTCAGTGCAGCACATCACCATGTCCTCTATTTCCGTTCTGTATTTTGACTTGCCATCATTACATACCTGCCCTACTATGATGGTGTCACCAGTGAACAGGTAGATGGCATTTGTTCAAAATTTGACAATACAATCGTGGGTGAAAAGGGAGTATACTGGGGGGCTGAGGACACATCCTTTGGGATTTCAGTATAGAACGTTTTCATGGAAGAGACACACTTACCTATTTTCACTCACTGTGTACTGTAGGTCAGAAAGATGAGGATCCAAATTCAGAGGGCGGAGCCAAGACTGAGGTCAGGGAGTTTGGTGATCAGTCTGAAGGAATAATGGTGTTGAAGGTGAACCTATAGTCAATGAGCAGGAATCTGACGTGGGTGCCCTTGTTGTCCAGATGTTCCAGGGATATGGCACCCGCTATGGACCCATTCCACTGGTAGGAAAATTGTAGGGGATCGAGGCAGGCTGGGAGACTGGAACTGATGTGGGCCATGACGAGCTTCTCGAAGAACTTCATGCCTCCCTCAGTCTCCTGCGCTCTAAAGAGAAATGTCCCAGCTTATCCAACCTTTACCTATGACTCAGACCCTTGGATCCTGGCAAAATCCTTGTAAAGTTTCAGTTTAATACCATCCTTCCTATTGCAAGGTGACCAAAACTGAACACAATGCTGAACATGGAAATATTTGGAACTATATGTTTCACTCTGCTGCCAATTATTATGCTGCTGTGATATTGTTTTATTTTTTGAGTTATTCTGAAACCTTAAAATTCATTGAATCCTCTGACAGTAATCCCTCGGGTGAACGTCCTGCTGACTGTTTGAATTTGAATCAATCTATTTTGTTTGGACTGATATTTTGAGGCCGCTGTATATCAGAGAACAGGAAGAGATGATGGATGATTGTGCAGTGTGTGTCCTTTACTGAACCAGCTTGTCTCTCCAGGCACCTAAAGCTTTTACTGTGGTCGGAGTACCTCAGAATCATTCCATCAGAGAAGAACATTACTTAGCCCATTGTAGGTCCATGCACACAGAACATTACTGCTCAGTACCTACAACATCCTTCAGCACTGCCGACAGATCCACTGACCTTACTGTCAACCGTAAATTTACTAACTCATCCTTCTATACCCTCATTAAGGTCATTTTCAAAAGGACAAACAACAGTCACTCCAAAGCAGATCCTTGCAGTATACCACGAGTAACAAAACTCCAGGATGAACATTCCCCATCAACTACCACCTTCTGTCTGCTTTCAGCTAGCCGATTTGTGATCCAAACCCTAAATCACCCACAATTCCACGTCTCCATATTTTCTGGGAGAAAGTAAGGACTGCAGATGTTTGAGATCAGAGTCGAGAGTGTGGCGCTGGAAACGCACAGCAGGTCAGGCAATATCCGAGGAGCGAGGAGAAAATGAAGACTACAGATGCTGCAGACCAGAAAACTGATTCCTGATGAAAGGCTTACAAGAGAAACATCAACTTGCATGCATCTTGGACGCTGCCTCATCTGTTCGGCTTTTCCAACACCACACTCTCCATATTTTCTTCAATAGCCTACCATGAGGGACCTTATCAAACGCTTAAATGAAATCCACATAACTGACTTTACCATCATCCACCTGTTTGGTCCCCTTCTCAATGAACTCCGTAAGATTTGTGAGGCATGTCATACCCTACACAAAACCTTGTTGACTATTCCTAATCAAATGATTCCTTTCTAGATGATAGTAAATCCTATCTCTTATAATCCTTTCCAACACCTTACCCACAACCAAAGTAAGACAGGTATCTAATTACCAGGGTTGTCTCTTCTCCATTTCTTGAGCAAGGGGACAACGTTTGCTGTCCTCCAGTCTTCTGGCACTATTCCTGTAGATAATGGCGATGTAAAAATCCGAACAGATGGTTGTGTAAACTCCTCCCTAGCTTCTCAGAGAATCCTAGGATAAATCCCATCTGGCCCAGGGGACTTATCTATTTTCACACTCTCCAGAACAGCTAACATCAATTACGAACTTCAATCCTGTCCAGTCTAATAGCCTGTATCTCAGTTTTTGGCCTCAACAGCATTTTCTTTTTCCATTGTGAATACTGATTCAAATATTAATTTACAGCCTGTCCTATCTCCTCAGACTCCACACACAACTTAACACTACTGTCCTTGATTGCCATTAATCTTCATTTGTCATTCTATTATTCATGACGTACTGATAGAAAGGTTGAGGGTTTTCCGCGATCCTACTTGCCAAAGACTTCTCATGCTCTCTCCTGGCTATTCTTAGCTCTTTCTTTAAGACCTTCCAGGCTAACTTATAACTCTCAAGCATCTGAACTGAGCCTTCACGTTTCATCTTAAAATAAGACTCCTTCTTCCTCTTGACAAGAGATTCAACTGATTCAGTAAACCACAGCAGCCTCACTCGACCACTTCCTCCTTTCCTGACAGGTATAAAAGTATCAAGGACACACAGTAGCTGTTGTTTGAAAAAGCTCCACTCTTAAATTGTACCCATCCTCTGCAATTTCCTTCCCCATCCTATGCATCTGAAATCCTTTCCTAATTGCATCAAAATTGCCTTTCCCCCCAGCTATAACTCTTGTCCTGCGGTATACACCTGTCCCTTTCCATTGCAAAGGTAAACATAACTAAATTGTGGTCACTATCAGCAAAGTGTTCACCTACCTCAAAATCTAACACCTGGTCTGGTTCATTACTCAGTACCAAACCCAATTTGGCCTCGGCCCTTGTTGGCCTATCTACATACTGTGTCAGTAAACCATTCTGCACACATTGGACAAAAACTGACCCATATAAAGTAATTGAACTGCAGCATTTCGAGTCAATATTTGGAAAGTTAAACTCTTCCATGACAACTACTCTGTTATTTTCGCTCCTATCCAGTATCATCTTTGTAATCCTTTCCTCTACATCTCTGGAACTTTTCAGACGGCAGTAGAGAACTTTCAGAAGAGTGACCTCTCCGTGTTTGTATCTAACCTCTTCCCATACGTCCTCACTAGACGAGTCCTTATCAAGCATCCTTTCTACCAATGTAATGCTGTCTTTGATTTTCAATGGCACCTCACCGTCCCCTACCCCAACCCCACTCCCGCCCCACTGTTAGTACCTTCCTTGTTCTTATTGAAGCATCTAAACCCGACCCTCCAACGATCAGTCCTGTCTCTGCTCTATCCATTTCTCCAAGTTGTACAACTGCACAATTTGGAAACAGGGAGTGATTGTAGGGATGTTAAAAGAGGGTGAGTTGGATAGATCAGAAGACAGCATGAGGGGTGATAGACAGGAACGGACAGAAAGTGGAAGTTTTATTTAGAAATTCTCACGGATGGCAAGGTCTTTATCTATTGCCATACCGTTTGAGCACTGTGCGGATACTGGCTGTGGTCCCAGAGCATTTATCACCAATAATATCACAGAGCTGAGTTGCTGACAGTTAAACACAGTCCAAAAGGCAAAGTGTTTTTTTTTTTTCTCTACAGTGAGAAGGTGATTTAATTTAAATAGACTGGATGAACAGCAGCAGGAACTGAGAATCGTGCTCGATACTGAGATACTGCGCCAGAGAATCTCAATGAGGTGGATCACTGACAGAGGGGAAATCAGCATCTCAGCTGTGGGCCAAAAAATGATTGACAAAGATTACACACCACTTCCGTGGTTTTGTAATACACATTTCAATTTATGAGGCTCAATATCATGAGTGTATCTTATTTCTTTGTACTACCCATAGTTTAGCACGGACAGAAAATTATTTTGTTCCCGTACTTTGTAAATTTTACTCCTCATTCCTCACTTTAGATGTATCCCTGAATCTGTTCTTCAAATGAGTTATAAAGAGTAGCATTCCAATACTGATGACTGAGGAATATTATTGTCCCTCCCTCCAGTCTGAACTGCCATGTCTCACAATTCTCTCTGTTTCCTGTCTCCTCCACAATGCCATAATCACACTGTAATTGAAGTCCAGTAAATAACATTTCATCACAGTTCACTAACATCGATAACATCAATAGCATAGGCCTCATCTGCCTCTCTCTAAACCTGGAATAACAATCTGAATTGTATTCGCCACGTTCAATTCTCTGTTAACATATCCATGCTACGTGTCTGTGACAACGCCACGTTTCTCAGACACGCATTCACCTGAGATCATGAATTATAAAAATTGTCTCAATGTTTAATTGAAATTATGATGCTTGATCTATAGTTCCAGGATGTATGTTTCCATTTATAATCAGAGACACGTGTTTACGTTCTGATAAACTTATGGCATTACTCCTGCATCCAAGACAGATTGAATGGTTACACTCAATTGATCTAACGGCCTCAAGATTTGTTCCATCAGTCACCCTCACATCGCCCATCTAGAAAATGACAGTTTGAATCATTGTTTTGAATTTGAATAAAACAATATTGAATTGAAAGGCGTTGGCTGGAGCTATTTGTTCAGTGACTGTGATTGATGTCTGTCTCCGTGGATCCGAGATGTGTCACTGGAGGGTTTGCCTCTTCTATTAATTAAGGACTCGGTTCAATGTGTTATCCCAGTATGGGCAGGAGCATCAATGACTGGACGAACAGGGATCAGTAGCTCGAGAGACAGGGGGAGGAGAGATAAGAATCTGAGAACATTAGACTGGGATGTTCCATTAATGGATCAGAATCTGAGAACCTTAGACTGGAATATTACAACAGACAGGAATTTATCCTTGGGTCTTTACTACCTTTCTCAGCCTTGGATATCATTAGCCTCACGGATCGAATATATCCTTTGGATTATTCAAGGTGGTTACTATCCCATCCTCGCTATAGTTGGTGTTCCTGGTAAGTCATTCCATCTGACCATTAAGCTGAGTTGTACTGAATTGTTGTTCATATTCAAATTTTAAAATTTGCAAGTCATCATTTTCAGGTCCAGTCAAAAATTTTATTCCTTACTGATTATAACTAGCAAATTACTATTCACAGCTTACTCAACAATACACGAGGAGAAACCAGACTGTTCCTAATCTCCATTATCTTTTTTATTCATTCATATTTACATTTATACTTATTCTCCCCTCACCAATCCTGCCCAAGACCACTATCAGGATATTTCAGTCACCTTCTCAGCCTCAATGCAGCTGCTGAATAATCCATCGTTTGTGCCTTTGGTAAATTCAGCTATAACCGTTTCAAGTCCCTTCTAACTATGCTTACGTCACTTGAGATGGTTAATTTGTCCTCTCCACAGAATCTGTCAGATGGACAGACAGTGCATGGTGGTCAAGTCATATACTCATAATCAAGCGGCACAGAATAATAACCTTTTGGTGTCTCATGAAAGAAGTTGATGGAATGAAAATGAAATCATCACCACTAGTTTTAAACAGGAGCATATCTGTTTGCCTCATGTCCTTTAGAGAAGGCAATGGGTTATCCTTTCATGTTCAGGTCTCTGTGTGACTGCAAATCCACAGCAATGTGGTTTGCTCTTTATTATCCTGTGCAACAGCTGAATCAGCCACTCAGTTCAAGATCAGCATAACATTCTGGCCTGACAAGAGCTGCACACATCCCGTGAGGGAAGAACAAAAGGAAAGATAGCTCCCTTTCTCTGCCTGATTTCCATTTTCCTGCAAGTCATTTCCATTCAGGTACGTGACCATTCCCTGTTTCAAGTGAATTCTTTCTGATTGAGTCTCCCTCTGAACGTGATATACATCTCCATCCACATCTCTGGTGATGACTGACGCACAGATGTAAGAAACTTCAAAATTCCACATCATTCGCAGTGCAGAGAGAAGGAATGGCTTTTTATACCACAGGAAAGAAGCTGAGACAGCTAAGTGAGGGAACAGAATTGTCGTGATCAACCTTAGAGTGTTGTTGAGATAGTATTTGGAGTATTGTGCACAGATTTTCTCTCCTTTATAAGGAATAATCCTCTTGGCAGAAACAGTATAAAGGAGTTTCACCAGACTAATTGTTGGGATGATTGTACCATCAGGAGTGCATGAGGATCTGTAGCGCTTTGAAGAATAAGAGGTGATTGCATTGAAACTTAAGATGATGGACAGTCACTCATTATATCCCAAACAGAACTAATACGGTGATAAATTCCATGTTTGTTTAACATGGTTTACATAATTCTCAATGGCTTAAAAGACTCTGAGGATGTCCCTCTCAGTCCACGCCACTCCCCATTTCGATAAACTCTTCCAACATTAATCCAGTGCATTTGGTGTGTGATCATACATAGAACTTCACTTTATTCTCCATCGCGACAGGAGCCACAACACCTTCATTCTAAAACAGTTAACTGTCCCCACCAGCTTCTGACACCCACGAAGAACATGGGTCTGTCTTCTTGGAGATGGAAGATGCCTCCTTGAGGCTTGGCACAAAACATTTGATTCCTTCCTCATTGCCAGAAAAACACGTTAAAGTATCATTTGTTCCACAGGCAATGGAGCCACGAGGAGCATTGTGAGCAGTCTATGAGTGCAGTCTCTGCTCCGTTCGTTTTCCAGGTTGGAGAATCAATGACACCCTCCTATTCCTGTATACGTGTCTCAAGGGGTGAATGGTCTCCTCCTGGTTCCATAGAACAGGTTTAGGGGTCTTACTGAAATCTGCCTGTTCCTGTTTAACCGCTCAATGTACTGACCAGACGCCTCCTCTTACTGTGGAACAGGCAGAAGGATTGAATGGGTTGTCCCTCTCCTTGTTCAGTCATTTCGATGGGCTGAATAGTTTCCACATATACGGGTGTAACCAGCTTGAGGTGCTGAATGAGTTTCTCTTTTAATTGTGGAAATGTGCAGTGCCTGGCCGTTCTGTTACATCAATGTTACCGACACTTTAACAGCACAAATGTGAATGTTGTTTGGGTCTTGCTGAATATGGACATATACCAGTTCAGGAGCTGAGTGGGGACAAAATGTTCTGAATATTGTGTGATCTTCAGTGATCACTCCACTTCTGATCTTGGGATAGATGGGGGGCGCCGTGAATGGGGGCACATAGACGTTGACGAAGGAGCTGAAGATGCTTGTGCTGAGGAAGTTAATCTGAGGATCTTTTGAAGTGATGTCCTGGGACTGAGAGGATTGTCAGCCAACGACCACAAACATCTTCCTTTGTGCTCTGAAAGACCCCAACCAGTGAGGACGTTCGACCTGATTCTCATTAAGCTCAGATAAGTAGGTGGTCTTGATGACATCCTCAGTCAACAACTGCCTTTATATCAAGGCCATTCACTCTTTCCTGAGCCCCTGTGTTCACCTCTTGTTCACATCAACAGGGTGACGGTGAATGTGTAGAGAGTGTCTTCCTCTCACAATCAATGTCAGGAATTATCTGGACTAGAAAGTTAGGGGAGCTACATCACTGAAAGTATTTAATGGGGTGGTACATGAATCTTTGACCTGTCAGAGAGCTGAGGAATTTGAATAATTGGGCATTAAGGAGGAGTTAATACGAACAGTAGATTAGCTATGATCGTATACAATGGCTTGACCATCCGAATTACCTATTCCTGTTCCTTATGTTTTCATTTTCTGTAATTTCAAAGTAAATAGCTGTAATTCTCCTGGATGGACTGTTATTGCATGTTGCAATCAGAGAGAGCAAAGCACTTTTGAGTCATCTCTGAGTGAGGCTCTTCCATGCACTACGATCTGATTAAGGTCTCAGCACTTTTCTGTCAGTGTACCATTTTCCTACATTCATTTGTCTTTCAAATGTCTTACATAGACAATTTTGAACAAATGGAAATATCCAGAAAATATCACAGTCTTCTGTGGAAGGGAATTCACACCTTGACAACCCTATGAGAATCTCTTGTTCGTGTTCTGACCAGTGTTGGAGGGTCACACATGTCTTTTCCCACTCCTCTATTGGTGAAAGCAAATTTTAAATGTAACCAGTTGAGTGCTGTGTCCAATGATATCGGTATCGTACTGGGTAATTTTTCTTCAAAAATCTGAAACACAGAAAGTTGAACTGTGAACAAATGGTAAAATGATAGTGTCCCAAATGTTTTTCTCTGACTTTCAATTTATTCTGCTCACACAAATGTCTGGGAATGCGGATTTCTTCCCGGAACAGTTGGATTTGTCTGAATTCCCTTTGCTTCGAGCTGTACAGAGATGCTTATGAATCCTCATCAGGAATCCTCCACGAGTGGTAAAGATGACTCAGGAGTTTTCTGCTCTCACGCCTTGTTTTCAGGCTGAAGTAAGTAAGAGAGAGAGACCAATTGGCTGCTGCTTCTGAAGCAAATAATATTTTTCTCCGTCTTTGCATGGAAAAATACAAGAATGTCAACTGAACACCAAACTGGACCATGTGCGCTCTCCATGTACATTCTCTAGAATGGATGATAATAGACTGTATGCAGTATCATTGCTGTTGTTGTGCACAATTTTTGTTCATTAGTAAAAGAAAATAATGTCCGCAACGACCACCCCACCAACCTCCATGTACAGCATATGATCCGCCGCCATTTCCGCCACCTCCAAACGGCCCCCACCACCAGGGATATATTTCCCTCTCCTCCCCTATCAGCGTCCCTACAAAGAAAGTAATGTGCCCGTTTGATGATTTGATGAGATGTTTATATACATCTGCGTAATTTTTAAAAAATGGGTTGATATCTTCATAGTATTTGTGTTAATACCAATGCATCTAATTCAAAAAATTATTATCTAGCTTTAGTCTTCTTAACCTTGGAAAATGTGTATCCAGCTGAAAAACTTCACTGAAAATCGTGGTTTAATAAGATTTCTTATCTAAGATCAAAACAGATAATCCCTGATAACAAAAGGCCTTCATTTCAGGAATGAGTAAAGGGAAACATCTTTGAACATTTTTGAAAGGAATTGTATCCGGTTGTATTTTTAGTTTAGAGGATCAGAACTTCACCCAGAGTATCTGATGTTGTCTCAGCAATGCCCTGTACAGATACAGTGAAATATTCTGAATTAAACCCAATACCCGTTGCTAAAAACAGCATCATTCCACTTACCTTCCGAATCACTTGCTGCATCTGCAGACAGACATCGTATCAGTCATGTCACAAGAATATGAAAAACATCTGCATCAAAGAGTTCTGCAATCTCTCTGCATTTAAATTGCTCCCGACTGCAATAAACAACTCACATATATTATTTCTGCTGAGGGTATGCTCACTAACCTTCCCTGTCTACATGATAATGCAGATTCACTCCCTCCATTTGAAGATCTATTGAATGATCATTTTGGTGTACGAGATAGTTCAGCTTTGATCCATTCAGTCCCTTCATCCAGATATTTTACATAGATTATTGATCATTGATGACCCTACAGTGATCTCTGAGTCAAAACTAGTTACAGTTTTTTTAAAAAAATCATATATCTCTACGATATCCTGTTATTGACAGCATCCCTGTTCCAGTGCAGCAGTTCAGGCGGGTTGAATGGCCTCGTCCTGGGCTGTGTAATGTACTCAACGAGCTGAATTACTTCATCCTATATTCCTGAGAAATTCTTTGGAGGGGCAGAATGGTCTCCTCCCGTCTCATTGTAACGATCCATTCAGGCTGAATGGGATGGTCCTCTACCCTGTAATCGCACTCTGTGGTGGATTGAGGGAACAACACATGGGGTATGGTCAGCAGTATATCTCTGTAACGTCCGGGAGCGTGGATTGAGGGAACAACAGATTGGAAAGTGGCAGCAGTTGGCCATTTAGCGGCACCATCCAGAATGCTCATGGCTGATCCGAGTGTGTCTGACCATCCGTCTCCTGTCTGTTCCGAATAAACATTGTGTCTCCTGCCCGGCAAAGATCAGTCAAGCTCAAACTAAAATACCTAAATTAACCGAGTCTTCACTGCTCCCTGAGGATGAGGGCACCACAGACAGCACAACAGTAAAGGGAAAGGGACATCCTTCTTTCATTGTGGGACACAGTTTTTTTAAAAAACCGTGTTAACGTCATATCAAATCATTGCCCCTTTTCGGATAAAGTGGTCCAATAACTAGGAATAGACATTAACCATTCTGCCCTCCAATCTTTTCCCACGTTTTCACTGTCTGTTTCCAATCAAATATGTTGCTGCTGCTGTCTCAGGAAGAGAATATCTGATAGCATAACACCATACAGGCATTAAAAAAAGGAGCAGAATTAGACCATTTGGTTCATCGAGTCTGATATACCATTCAGTCATTTCTAATATGTTCCTCAACATCATTCTCCTACCTTCTCCCTTGATCTCCTTATAAATCAAAAAATTATTTATTTGAGTCTTAATGACACTCACGTCTGTGTCTTAATGTGTATTTATGTGTGTGTGTGTGTGTGTGTGTCCATGTGCTTGTTAATTTTGTATTTGTGTGACTATGTCTGCCTGTCTTTGTATCAGCCTGTGTCTTTCTATCTGTGTTTGTGTCCATTTGTGTGTGACTGTTTATGTCTTTGTGTGCTTCTCCGTGTGTGCATGCTTATCTCCTTGTATGCATTGTGCATGTTAGTATATTGGGGGTATTTACCAATACATCTGTGTATTTCAATGCCTGCATCTCTGTGCAATGGGGTATCTGTTCTTCTGCGAGTGAGACAGATGAGGTTGGAAATGGCAGTAGGTTTGAATTGAGAATTGCTCTTTACTGAACACTGCTCCTTATTCGGTTGGTGGGACGTGGATGTTTCAGAATCTCCACACAAGGCCTCCTGGTGCTCTCCGGAGCTCTCCAGGATCCTCTCCACATATCAGGATAGGGGGATGAGGGAACGGATATCCGGCCCTCCACCACCCGGGTTGGCCCTTTCTGTCCTATTTCAGACTGTTTCTCCTGGAATGGGAGAAAGGGAGGGAATGAGTGAGGGTGGGAGTGGATGGCCCTTTTGTTAGTGCTGGACATGGTGAGGTGTGACATGGTGAGACGGCCGGAGGGAGTCTGTTCATAGTGTTGTATCCATATAGTGCTATTAGTGTACGGGGCTCTTGCATCAGGGACAGAAAATGTGGGGGAGGGAAGGTGCTGAATGCAACAGTGAGAGTGGTCGTGCTTGAGCCTTACCTGGAGATAGAGTGTGAGCCTTGGTCAAGGATTGGTGCTGTAAGAGACAGACAGTGAATGTGAGGGAGCAGTGAGAATATACGGTGACACTTATCCTGACAGAGCGGGGTGGATATTGATGCTTGTTCTGTATTGCCGGACATGTCTTCACATAATCTCAGCATCCCCGAATGTCTTATTCAAGTCTATCACTAATAATGAGACAGGCTCTGTCTCTCAGATTCCACAGAATCAGTTTGGGTGGGTCTTACAAATAGCAAGGAGAAACAAACTTGATGTGTTATATATCTGAAACAAAACTGACGCGCAAATATTTTACATCATATGCTCTGGAATTTAAATATGCAACTATATGCAAAGGGAAGCTATGACATACTGATATTATCGTTGGGCTCTTAACCCAGAGACCCAGGTAATGTTCTGGGGACATGGTCTCAAATCCTGCCATGGCAGATTGTGAAATTTGAGTTCAATAAGTATCTGGAATCAAGGGTTTATAATGATCAGGAATCCATTCCTGATTGTTGGAAAAACTCATCTGGTTCACTAATGTTCTTTCGGGAAGGAAACGGCTGTTCTTATCTGGTCTGGCCTGCATGGCACTCCAGATCCAAGGCAATGCTGTTGACTCATAACTGCCGTCTGGTATGGCCAGTAAATGCTAGGTATCCAGCTAAGCCCTCATCCTGTGAATGAGTAACAAATACTCGTGGGTTCTGCAGTAATAATGGATGGTGTCAAGTTGCATCGAAACTGAGTTGACTAAGTGACTGCTAATGTTGTGAAAAATAAATTCCATAAGTGTATATCAGATAGGTTGGAGAGTATGTTGTGAACCAAACTAGAGAGCAGATCATTTCGGATTTGGTGTTGTTTGATACTGAGTAAGGATGATCAGCCATGATCATATTGAATGGTGGTGCAAGCTCGAAGGCCAGAATGACGTACTCCTGCACCTATTGTCTATTGTCTCTTGTCTATTGTGTGATCGGAAGGACTAATTACTAACCTTGCTCTGAAGCAGCTTTGGAGGAATTGTGACATTAATATGTTATATTTTACACGGCGTCTGCATTCAATGTGGAATGTTTGAACATTCTTGTCAAACATCATGGAAGCCCAGAGGTTAGAGGGTCACGTTCGCTACAGTGAATTGGGAAAATACAATATAACATTCAGTAGGAGAACAATGGTTGTTAGACCCATATAGTCTTATAGCATGGCGACAGGCCATTCGGCCCAAACTGGTCCATTCCGAACAAAATGTCCATTCACACTAACCTCATTTCCCTGCCATTTCCCTGTATCCTTCTAATCCTCCAGGATTTCACCCGTTGGCTACTGATGATGCAGAAGTACCATCCACGGCCCCCGCTATTTCTTTCCTGTCCTCCTGCAGTGTTCCTGAATATATCTGGTCAGTACCAGGAGATTTATAGAAATACTACAAAGTCTGAAAAATATCTGTATTTATTTCAGGTAAAACACCCAAGAGTGAGAAAGTGGGTTAACAATGATTAGCATAATAAATTAAGATTATATTAATCACAGGAAGTGACTTCAGAAGAATTCCACACATTGTGGAATCCTGAGAATTCTCAGAAATTTACGATCCAGAAAAGCAGGGCCATGAAACGGGTAAGGAAATCAAAAAGGGCACATGCATGCAAACACAGGAACACAAAGACTGCATAAATCTATGGTCTATATTTCAAAGGAAAGAGAGAAGCATAGTCAAATGTGGAAATCTGCAATCAGGAGAGACGAGCTTATTATGGATAACAGGGAAATGGCCAAGCAAATAACCAGTTAGCTCGCATCTGTCTTCATGGAGGAAGATACAGAAAAGCACCCAGAATTACAACGTAATTATATAGGACGTATGGATCAAAAGACAAAAAGTCAATTCATATCAGTAACAAGGCTCTACTTGAACATGCAGCTGGATTGAGCATTGTTAACCTTGACAAACCAGATGTCGTTCATACCAAAATCTTCAGAAATAAACCACTAATAGAAGTATTAGTTGCACTGTTGATGACTGTGTTCTATTACCCAGTGCATTCCGAATCGTCTGGAAGCCGTTGCAGATAAATGGACATTAGTAAACGTGATCCAAGCACTATAGATGTACGGTAGTGATTCAAGCATCTACAAAGGAAAGAAGAGATAGTGTGGAGAACTGCAGACCAATTAACTTGACATTTGTGGGGAAACTGTTGGAGTCTATTATATAGGATGTGATATTCGTTATTTAGAAATTAACAGCAACATTGGAGAGAATCAGTCTGCATTTCTGAAAGGGAAATCATACTTGAAAAGCTTTGGAATTGTTTGAAGTTGATTCCTACAGCATAGATAATGGGGAACCATTACAATTGGCATATTATAGATTATCAGAAGGCTTTCTATAAGAACTCACACAATGAGTTCATAAATGCAATGAATGTGAAGGGTATTTGGAGGAATATATGCAAGTGGTAAGTTAAAGTTTGGATTGCCTTCCTTTAAGGGAGTCAGAACACAGATGTAAAGACATTTTGAAGCAGTTCAACAGCGTGTTGGTGAGTACTAAACCTGGAATATTGAGTACAGTTTTGGTCACCAAATCTGAGAAAGAATATACCGACCACAGAGGAAGTTCAATGGACATTCTCCAGATTAATCCCTCAATTGGCGAGATTGCGTGATAATGAAACTCCGCCTGTGTTCTCTAGAGTTTCAAAGAATGAGAGATGGGTCACTGTGAAATGAATAAAATTCACAAAACACGTGACAAGTTGGAAATTAACAGGATGTTTCTTCGGCTGCCTAATCCACATACAAGGAAAATAATGGCAGGATAAAGGACAGACCATTTAAGATTGCAATAAGGAGGAAATTCTGCACGCGTAGGGGACTAACTCACACAGGAGCATGGAAACCTGCTGGCAGGGCAAGATTAGGGAGAATTCCCAGATATTCTACAAGTGTGTCCAGCGGAACAAAATAACCAGGGAACAGGTAGGTCTCATTAGTGACTTGCCAAATTGCATCCAAATGAAGTTTAGTGGTAGGAGACACAAGGTGGTGGTTGACTGCTTGTGTGACTGGAGGCCAGGGTCCAATGGTATACCACAGGGATCAGTGCTGTATCTCTTATTGTTTGTGATTCCGAGGTGCTGGTGTTGGACTGGGTGGACAATGCTGTAAATCTCATAACACCAGGTTAAAATACAACAGGTTTATTCAGCGACACTAACTTTCGAAGTGCTGCTTCTTCTCCAAAGCGCACAATCACCTGATGAAGAAGTAGTGCTTCGAAAGCTAGTACCTCCGATCAAACCTGTTGGACTCTCACCTGATGTTGTGTGATTTTCCACTTTAATATTTGTGGTACTCATAAATGATGTCGCTGTGAATATGGACGAGGGGTGGGGAGTGTGAGAAGTAAGTTTGTGTTTGATACGCAGATTGGCTGTTGGCTGGCATTGAGGAGGAAGGTCTTAAGTTAGGGGAAGATACAGATGGAATAGTCATCTGGAAAGATCAATGGCAGATGGAATGTAACCCTGATAAATATGAGGTGACACACTTTGGGAGAAGGAACCAGACAGGAGAGGACTCAATGAATGGCAGCACACTAGGAAGGTCAAAGGGTGCTTCCCCAAACATCCCTGAATGCGAGTGGACAGGTTCATACCACAATTTGGAAAAGTATAAGGGACTGTAAACATTAAGGCGCAGATTATAAGAGCTATGCGGAACTTCGTTGAGGCCAAGATGGAATACTGTGTATAGTTCTGGGGACCATATTACAGGAAGGATTTGACTGCATGGGAGGGTTTGCAGAGTGGATTCACCAGAATGTTCCCTGGGATGGAGCATATCAGCTATGGAGAGAGGCTGGATAAGCTTGAGTTGTTTAGTCTGGAGGAGAGAAGGCTGAGGGGGACGTGATTCTGAAGGATAGGATTACGAGGAGCATGGACAGTGTGGATGGACAGCAGTTGTTCCTTTTAGTCAAGGGGGCACACTTTTAAAGTGAAGTGTTTGCGGTTTAGTGAGGATTTGAGGATTGCTTTTCAGCCAGTGTGGATTGGGGTCTGAAGTACACTTCTTGAGAGGGGAGATATCATGGCAAAGTCAAAACTATTAGAAAATACATGGTCGTGCACTTGAAATGCCTTAAGATACACGGCTAGGCGTATTGTGTCGGAAAGTGGGCCTTATGTAGACCATGCTGTATTTCTGATAGTACAGAGTCTTTGCTTCTGTGATTGTATGGCTGTAGAAGGCCAATCAGTGAGTACTTTAAAATAGGATTTGATAGGTTTCTGAAGAATATCTTAACAAAGTTTATAAGACAGAAATTGTTATATTTTCGGAAAATATGTTAATGGCAAAATAAAGAGAAAGAAATGTGCAGCTTTCTTACAGTTTGATGTCAGATAATTGAGGACCGGGTAATGGTAGAACAATGGAACAAAAGTTTCAGTTATGCCTTTACAGAGGAAAACAAAATAAAAAAGAAAACTTCCTCGGGATCTTTAGTCTGGTTAGAAAAAGGGAATAGAATGAAATTAGCAACTAAACAGTTTAGAGAAAGTATCGGAATGAAATTAATGTACATAGACAAAGTCAACAGAGATTTATGAAATGGGAATCATATTTGAGAAAGTGGCTTTTAGCAACATTATGGAGAAGGTATCAATGTAATACGCAGGGAATCTCAGAAAGATTTTTGATAAAGCCCCGAGCCTATTGTGCGAATTCGAATCCTGAGGGACTCGGTCTAACGTATGGTCATGGTTTTAGAATGGGAGAGCTGGCAGGAAACAGTGCGCAGGAATAAAACAACATTTTTTAAAAATGGAAGTCTAGGAGGATATAGCAAGGTTCGTGTCTTGGGCCCCAGCTATTCCCAATACACATCATATATTTGGTTGATAGGCTCAAGTCTGCTGACAGCACTAAACGATGTCAGATTGTGAGTTGTGAGGAAGTTGTAATAAAGCTCCAAAGTGACTGAGACAAGTGAAATTACCTGGAAAATACGTGGCAGATGGAGAGTAATGGCAGAGATGTGATGTTGTGTACTTTGATGGGAACAATAGAATGGCAGCCTCTCATTTGAAAAGGGAATGTTTGAAACGTGTTGTTATATAAAGGAACTTAAGCTGCATTTTTGTTTATTTCCGTGCAGCCCTCTGAGTACATGTGACAGTGAGTCTGAAGCCAGAAGTCAATACTGGGAATGTCATTGACACGCTGACCAGTGTATACAGACCCAGCAAGTGGGGAGCTGTAACATTGAAAAGAATCTGGATCACCTTGTACACCCGTCACTAAAGCAATATTGTAGGAGCAGTAAGCATTTAGACAGATAAATGATGTATTCACCTTCATTTCTGGGGAATTGAGTGCAGGAGTAAGAGTATCCTACTGCAGCTGTACAGGGCCTTGGTGAGACCCCATCTCGAACTTTGTACAGTATTGTGTGCAGTTTTGGTCTCCTTACCCAATAAAGGACAAACTTGACATTGAGGGAGAGCAGGGAAGGATGACCAGACTGATCTCTAGGATGACAGGCTTGTTGTGGGAGCAGAGTTTTGAGCGACTGGACCTGAATTCCATGGGATTTAGGAAAATGAGCGGTGATCAGGGTGAAATATATAAAACTCTGACAGGGCGAGACAGATTGGAAGTTGGCTTGGACGCCTGAAACAAGGGGCCACAGCATTAAGTACAGACAGGCCACTTTGCATTGAGATGGGAATATATGTCTTCACTCAGAGACTGGCGAACCAGGAGTACTCTCTCCCAGCTCGGGCTGTGGAAACCTCGGCACTGAATATAAGTAAGGATTTCTGGAAATTAAAAGGATAGCGGAGTATCGTGTGAAGATAAAAGATCAGCTATCAATCCAGGTTGTTCTCCAATAATTCAGTAGCTGTGTTCCTGTGCAACACCGTGTTGTGCAAAATCGTGCAATATTAATAATGGGGTCTATGGGAAAAAAGAGGGTAAGGGGAGAACCCCTAAAAATATTAGTAAAGCCAAAAATTTAATTTAGTCTAACACACATACTAGCACAGTCTAAATAAATCTTACGTCCCATATTGTAATAAAACAGTGCTGTAAATGTAACACTTTCAAAATGCAGGTCACTGACTACAGCAGTGTACCTTTCACCACACTCTTCACCAGAATGTGCATGGGGCTGACTGACCACGTGATGCCAATGGCGAAACTCCAGTTCTCCTCAAGAATCTCTCCACAGTTTGAAATAAAGTTCTTTCTAAGTGGATACTACAATTCCCCGTTTCAGGCTCAGTTTCAATGCTTCCAGAGCGGATTTCATTCCTGTTTTAGCTGAACACATTGATTGTACCTTTTGCAGACAGAGGATCCTGAGGCTGGGTTTTGCTGTTCAGTTGGTTCCCGGCAAGGAATTGCGTCACAATGAACGGGAATTCACTTTATGGAAAAAGGTTCACAAATTACATTGCAACCAAATTGTATTTAATCAGCATGCGTTATCTGAGAACTGCCTGTATATTGAATGGAGGAGCAAAATTGATGGACTGAAGGGACTACAGCAGTTCTCATTTTATATTTACAATGTTTAAACATATTAAGGGATATGAATATTGTATGGGTAAAACTGCATTAAGGAGATGTTCGACCATTAACTTGCACAGAGAAAGCTCGATGTGTTGTGTGATGTACTCATTTCCCAATGTTCCTGTACAGTTTGTGGGAAAGCTCAGTAAGTGTTGTCACAAACCGTCAGACATTAGGAAGGAGGTCTCTGCAGGGTCAACAGGACTATGTTTTCCGTTCCCTTTTCCGACACCAAAGTTGGAGCCAGGTGTTCTCTCCGGGTATATCCTTTAAGAGTTCGGAGCAGTTGATACAACTGAGTGCCTTGCTTGGCCGTTTCAGGGACTATTGAAGAGTTTATCACATGTCTGTGCATCTGGAGTCACTTTTAGGGCAGACCAGGAAAACACGGGAGATTCACTTCCTGAAAGTACATTGGGGAAGGAAATCGATGTTTACAATCAACATTGGACACAAGATCACTATTACTGACACCAGATTTTAGATCTTGATATGTTAATAATTGTTTTTATCTTCCACCAGCTGCCCAAGCATTATCCTGGTCTGTATTAGTAATCCAATGACAATTCCACAACAGCACCATCTCCACATGGAGACCTATCTGAAACCACACTTAGCAGGTTATTTCTGTGCTACTTGACAGCTCTGTCGTATAGAACTCCCACCAATTTGACTATCGTGATGGGACTGATGGGGTGGTAATTGGTCAGATTGTATTTATTCCCTTCTTAGGAAACTGGACATAGCTGAGTAATTTTCCACATTGCCAGGGAGATGTCAGAGTTGGAGTTGGAATGAAACAGCTTCCCCAGTGACACTGCTTATTGTGCAGCACAAGTCTTCAGTCCCATTGCAGGAATGGGGTCAGGGCCCATTGTCTTTGTTGTATCTACTGTGTTCAGCGGTTCCTTCATGTCACGTGCAGCGGATCGAAATGGTTGAAGACTGCTGTCTGTGATTCTGTGGGCATCATGATACGGTAAGTTGGAACATCCAATCAACACGTCTGGCTGAGGACAGTGCAGACACCACATACTTGACTTTTACACTGATGTACAGGACTGTTCCATTATTTAGGATGAGGATATTTGTGGAGTCCTCTCCTCCAGTACGTTGTTTAATGGTCCAACGACATTTATGCTTGGATTTGACAGGATGACAGTGCTTCGGTCTGATTTGTTACTCGTGGTATAATTTCTGCCTCTGTACAAGATGTTAGTTCTGCTGTTCCGAGAGTCACCAGCCAATTGCGGTAGCTTTAATGGGTTGTCATCAGGTAAAGGTACACATGGTACTGACCCTGGCATGTTCACCCACACTCGTCACTGAACTATAGATCGGCTTGAGGGTAATGGTGGACTGAGGGATTATCCTGAGGGAAAGGTTACAGATTGTCATTGAATACAATTCTGCTTCTGCTGTTGCTGCTGTGACCTACAGCATCAGATGATAACCCAGTTTAATCTGCAATATCTACAATTCAATTCTACTGACTGTCCCCCAGTTCACACTGAGACCCATTCACCCAACAGCCCTGTATTCAGTGACCTACTCTGGTTTCTGATGCGGTAACACTTCCATTTTCATATTCTCATTCTGCTGAAATTCTTTCCTTGGTGTCACGCCTCCAATTTGTTACTTTAACTCAATCAATTTAAGGTACGAATCTAAATCTTTTCCTTTCAGTAATGCCATCTTCTGTATTTGAAGTGACTGTGTTTCCTTCTGTTTTTCTCCCTGACCATAATTCAGAACTCTGCAGTGTCAGTAATGCCAGCCTTATGCAGTTTCAGAGTCAAGGAACTTGTCACCATGCGTTATCGTTCAGTTCCGAGTGTACAATGCTCCATGTTCGATAGGATGTTTGGGCATCTTTGACATTCGTCGTTGGAAATTGTTCAAAAACAGAAATTGCTGAAGATGTTGCAGCATCTTCTGGAGTGAATGCAGATATACACTTGCAGGTCCATTGAACCTTCTACAAAGCTCTCTGTTTCTCCAGCAATTTTTGGTATTTTTATTTCCAGTATCGATCGTTATTTTTTAATTGAAAATTTGTTCTTTTCCCCTATTCATTTCTGAAGAAACTCAGCAGGTCTGTCAGCATCTGCAGAGACAGGGAAACAGAATTAGTGTTTCAAGTCTAGTGTGACACTTCTTCAGAACTCAAAATGATTGGAAAATGTGCTTTAAATCCCTAGCCAGAGTTGGGGAATGGGTGACAGGGGAAAGAGGGTGTGGCAAAAGATAAAAGAAGATTCTGTGAAACGGGTTTAAATTAAGATGCGATGGGGAAATGGGTTCTCACTATTGAGTGCAAGATAAGGAAGACACAAGCACAGAAGATCATTGGGAGGCCAGGTGGGGGAATGTTGACTATATGGTATTATATAGATCTGGCCATAGATACGTTTTCATTGTCGAGATCATCACCTCCGTTAGACAAATAAATTCAGGTGCGTGACTTGTTATTGGCACTAAATAAGCGTTTCATGCTGCCTCAGTATTGGAATATGGAGAAAAACAAATAATAGTATGAAGTTTTGGTTGTGTATTGTTTTATTGTCATGTTTAATATAGTTTCAAATTTGCAGCACTTATCTTTACATGTTTGTTCTTGAAGTTAGTATCAGATGGAGGGTAGAAGGTTGTGGGCTGACGTTATAGAAGTTTATGAAATCATGAGAGGTATGGATCGGGTGAATAGCCAAGGGCTTTTCCACAGGAGGGGAGAGTTCAACCATAGGAGGCATATGTTTAAGGTGAAAGGGGGAAGATTTAAAAGGGACGCAGTGGCAGTGTTTTTATACAGAGTGGTACGGGTATAGAATGAGCTTTCAGAGGAAGAGTGGTAGATGCCAATACAGCTATAACATTTAAAACTCATTTGGACAAACATACGAATGGGAAACATTTAGAGGCCTATGGGCCAAATGAAAGCAGATGGGGCTAGTTTAGATTGGAAAACCTGGCCAGCATGGACATTAAGAAAAGCCTCACGCAGTGTCAGTGAGGGTTTGTGAAAGGAAATTATATTTTGCCCTGTAAGATCATGCAAAGATTTATGGAGATGCCTGGAAATATAACAAGCGAACTTGATAAAGGGGATCTGGTAGACAAGAGGCTTTTCAGAGATTTTCCGCAGGGTATTACAAAATAAAAGATCTTACTCAAGCCGGAAGCTCGTAGGATGACGGATAATGTATTAACATGCGATGATGACTGGTTAACACATAGAAATCGGTGAGTCAGGATTAATGGATCTTTATGATAAAGGTGTATCTGCTGGATCACCACACATATCAGTCCGATGGCATCAGTTATTGCAATCTATACTGACAGCCTGAAGGAGGGAGCTGAGTGCAATATACATCCGAGTTTGTGGAAGACACTGAGAACCAAAAGGCTGGCTGTTATTTAATGGAGAGGACTTCCAGAAAAGGAGGAGTTCAAAGTGATTGGAGTCTTCCTGAGTATGAAGCATCACGTCAGCATGCTGATGCAGCAAGTAATGCGGTTGGATCATTAACTGGCTTCCAGAGATGAAAGGGTTGAGTTATTCAGAATCTCTATAATGGTGAGGTGATTATTCATTGGAGTTTAAATGAATGAAGAGGGATACTGTTGAAATATATAAGATACAGAGCGGGCTTGAGAAGGTAGATGTTGAGAAGTTGCTCCCAATCGTGGGCAGAATGTCGAACTCGAGGATAAAGATACCGAATAAGGAACATCGATTTCAATCTGAGATGCAAAGTGATGCCTTCTCTCAGAAGGTAGTGAATATCTGGAATTCCCTAACCCAGAGAAATGTGGAGAGATACAGGAGTCAGCATGAAAGTGGAGTTGAGCCCTGGAGTAGATCATCCATGTTCTTATTTTATGACAGGGCTAGCTTGAGGTGGCGAATGACCTACTTCCGTTCCTATTTATTAATTTCACATGTTACGCTATTGGAAACTAACAGGTTATTTTCCTGGAAGTCGTGTTGCACAATGTTGCATTCAAGGACAGCAGATGAATTGTTTAGGTTAACCTTAGGTGGGGTATAGGGGCTGTATACCCAGCGTATCTAAGTCTGGAACATGACCCACATCTGGAGCAGATGTTACAGAGAGGGGAAGCCTGGAAAGAGAGCTTGGGGGTGGGGGTCAGTTCCTGACCCAGCCTGAATTTTCCAAGTAGTTTTCCGAAACTACACCTCACCATCGGAGTGGCCTCGATGTGCCTCTGTGAGCAGGTCTGAAGGGTTGAACATAACATCAGAACATGGGGCTGAGGCACATGAGTGGGCCATTCAGCCCATTGACACTACTCCACCAGTAAATAAGGTTGTGGTTCATCTCATTGTGTTCCCAGCTGCACTTTGCTCCCGATGCACTATTATCCTTGATTCACCTGTTTATGGAAAATCATTTTATATTATATCGAAGCCAGCCTCGATATAATGTAAAGATTCCGACATCCCAAACTTCCGGGAAAGAGAATTCCCACTGGAATAAATTCCCACTTGGTGAATTTCTCCAAATTCCTGCTCTGACTGAGGTTCGAGGGTGTCACTGTTTCATTTTTATCCCACTCTTCCACTGCTCTGAACAAATTTAAAATGTAGCTTTAAAATGTATTGCTGGAAAAGCGCAGCAGGTCAGGCAGCATCAAAGGAGCAGGAGAATCGACGTTTTGGGCATGAGCCCTTCTTCAGCAATGAGGAGGGTGTGCCAAGCAGGCTAAGATAAAAGGTAGGGAGAAGGGACTTGGGGGAGGGGCGTTGGGAATACGATAGTTGGAAGGAGATTAAAGTGAAGGTGATAGGCCGGAGAGGGGTGGGGCGGAGACGTCGGGAAGAAGATTGCAGCTCAAGAAGGCGGTGCTGAGTCTGAGGGACTGAGAAAAGTTGGGGAGAGGGGAAATGAAGAAGCTGGAGGAATCTGCATTCACCCCTTGTGGTTGGAAAGTTCCGAGGTGGCGCTCTTCCTCCAGGTGTCGTGTTGCTCCGGTCTTGCGATGGAGGACGCCAAGGACCTGCGTGTATTTGGCGGAGTGCGAGGGGGAGTTAAAGTGTTCAGCAACGGGGCGGTTGGTTTGGTTGGTGCGGGTGTCAAAACGGTGTTCTCTGAAACATTCTGCAAGTAGGCGGCCTGTCTCCCCAATGTACAGGAGGCCACATCGGATGCGGCGGATGCAGTAAATGATGAGTGTGGAGTTGCAGGTGAATTTCTGATGGATATGGAAGGATCCCTTGGGGCCTTGGAGGGAAGTGAGGGGGGAGGTGTGGGCGCATGTTTTGCATTTCTTGCGGTTGCAGGGGAAGGTGCCAGGAGTGGAGGTTGGGTTGGTGGGCCGTGTGGATCTGACGAGGGAGTTGTGGAGGGAGTGGTCGTTCTGGAACGATGATAGGGGTGGAGAAGGAAATATATCCTTGGTGGTGGGGACCGTTTGGAGGTGGCGGAAATGATGAAGGATGATACGATGTATCTGGATGCTGGTGGGGTGGTAGGTGAGGATCAGTGGGGTTCTGTCCTTCTGGCGATTGGAGGGGTGGGGTTCATGGGCGGAGGATTGGGAAGTGGAGGAGATGCGGTGGAGAGCATCGTCAACCATGTCTGAGGGGAAATAGCGGTCTTTGAAGAAGGAGGCTATCTGGGTTGTTCAGTCTTGGAAATGGTCTCCCTGGGAGCAGATGCGGCGGAGACGAAGGAATTAGGAACATGCGATGGCGTTTTTACAGGGGGAAGGGTGGGAGGAGGTTTAATCTAGGTGTAATCTAGGTAGCTGTGGGAGTCGGTCCGTTTATAGTAAATGTCCGTGTTGAGTCGGTCGTCTGAGATAGAAATGGAGAGGTCTAGGAAGGGTAGGGAGGGGTCTGAGACGGTCCAGGTACATTTGAGGTCGGGGTGGAAGGTGTTAGTAAAGTAGCTGAACTATTCTCCTAGTAAACGTTAAATGTAACCAGGTTGGTGATGTGGCCAATCATAAAGTTCTCAGACTGCGTCAGGTTCAGTGACAGGAACAAGTCAGGCAGATTTCTTTAGTCAGCCACAAATAACTAATAGAACTGTCGGATGTGCATGGTGGATATCTGGTTAGCACTGCTACTTCCCATCATTAAGGATCTGCTTTCCATATAACCTCAGGCGACGCTATGTGTGGAGTTTGAGCATTCTCTCTGCAGTTTTCTGTGTGGGTTTCCTCCCAATCCTCCAATTTCCTCCAACAGTCCAAAGATCCGCAGCTTAGAGTGGATTGGTTTTACTAAATTGCCCATCATTCCCAGGGATATGTAAGTTAGGTAGGTTAGTCATGGGAAATGCAGGGTTACTTGGATAGGGTAGGGGGGCAGGTCCGGTGGATGCTGTTTGGCGGGTCAGTGTGGAGTTGATGGATGGGATGTCTTACTTACACACTGTAGAGATTATGTGAAAATGACAAGAAATTTAGACTATACCCAGTGGGTATCTATCTGATCCACTCTCATCTAGGTCTTGTATGTTTCAATAAGATCATCTCTCTTTCCAAGGGTGACCTGTTAAATTCTTCATAATATAAGGTCCTCATTCCTGGAAGGCGTGAAGTAAAACATCACCGAACTGCTTCTAACGTAATTATATTCTTTCTCAGAGAAGGAGACAAAGAAAAAATAATCTCACACTCAGATCTTGAGTTTTTTTTTCTCAGTGTTGTGGTTCTTTGTAACTCTCTTCCCCACAGAACATTGGAGGCAGAGATATTGAATAATTTTGAGGAACAGACAGAAGGTTCATAAATAACAACGGTGTCGAGGATTATCAGGGATTGGCAGAAATATGCGGTATGGGGGTAAATGTAGACAGTGGTACCAAATGACATTGCTCCAGAACATCCAGGAATATAATTCAAAATGAAATGGTAATGTCGATAAAATGTTAAGGGGGAAGCCCAGATGGTGGCGATCTGGAAGGTCTGTTTTAATGGGGTCTGCATCAGAGCACAGGCAAAGTGGTTCTCTAACCCACCCCATCCCTGCCAGTTACTTAACATTCAACACTAAAAAGAGCGATAGAATCTTTACTAATCCCGTTTCGTCAAGTGGAAATGACAAAACATGGGAAAGGATCGATCAAGTCACAACATGCAGTGCACCCGTCAGAAGCATCGAGCAGGCCTGAGGCTGTAGCTGCAACCCACTCTGCTCGTTCCATGGACCCAGTTACTCACCAGGCCTTGGTCACTGAGTTCACCAACTTAAGTGAAATGATTGAAGGCATGACTGAACAGAAGTCTAGCTGTGGCTAGAACCGCTCTCAGACGTGTTCCAAAAACATGAGCAGCAACTAGATAGCCTTGGAAACAGAACATACAATGTCAAGTGCCGAACTGCATTGACAGAGACTGCGATCAATTCCTCTCGGGAGAGGATCCTCCCCCTTGAAATACAGGTTCATACCTTAACTGAACAAGATGACCTCCTCGAGAACAGGGACAGGACGAAGAGTGTTCACATCGTCGATCTGCTGGGCCCGACGCCAGGTGGTCAGCTTTGATTTGGCTGCTGTGATTCCTTCACTTCGAAGCTGAAGTTCATTGGGTTATGGCACGGTGGTAAGACTCAGACCAACGCCTTTGCCCTGGTCTTGTACGGTTACATAGTTACAGGGATAAACAAAGACTGATGGAAGCTCAGTGTGGTTTCCGATGGCTTTAATTCACGAGAGCTCCAGGATTATGTTCTTTTATGACTTTTCAACATCGGTGATTCAGGAAAGAAAATCTTTTGATGATATCAAGAGAAGAGTAAGTGAACTCGGGATTCAGTATTCCTTATGCTCTGTATTGCTTTGAATGGGTCAATGATCTCGTCTGATTCTCCAGAGAAAGCGAAAACTTTGTGGATATTTTAAAGAAAGCTGGATGTTGAGATAATCATGTTTCTCCCTTAAAGAAATTTTGTTGGATTTTTCTGGTATTAACCAGTGTTGAATTATAGTCGGGGATGGGTAGAGTGCACACTTTTAACTTCTTCATTAGTATTACTACTTGTTTTCTCTTTCTTTGCTTGTGTCGGAGGTGTGGCTCAAGCTGGAGGGAGTTACAAAAGTAGTGGTGATGACAAACTGCTGACCTAAGGACAGTTGAAGCCTGGTTTTTGTTATGAATTGCCCTGAATGCCATATTGGTCGGGGGGAGAAGATAAAGTTTTGGGATATGTAAGCGCCTCCAAGGGGCGGGGTAAATTTCCATATAACGTGTCATTGGCACTTGGGATTTTGTTTCGTTCGTTGTTTTTTTTTATGTGTTTAGCTTTGGAAAGTTTTGCGAGCTTGTTAGTTGTAGTAGTAATAGTTTGTATCGTTTTAAGGGTCGCTGAGTGTTTTATCATTAATGTTCAGCGATGTGTAATTCGATGTGAAACTCTCTCGAATTCAAATGTTGCTGCAATGTGTTATGGATTATAATGTGGTTAAATAGTGTACCTGAAACATTAAGGGCAGTGATCTGCCAGTCAAGAGGAAAAATGTAATTTCTCGTCATAAAATCAAAGAGGGTGGTTGTTGCCTATTGCAGGAGATGCACCGTGATGACAAGGAACATTTGATGTTACAGCAGGGCGGCTTTGATCGGGTTTATTTCGCGTCTTTTAATACTACGAGTAGGGGAAAAGTCAGAATGGATTGTAAGAATCTTCCATTTAAATCACTAGATTGCATTAAACACTCATGGAAGGATCATAATCCTCAAAACCTTGAACTATAGGAATTAATACAGTGTTTTGAATTGCCACCCAGTGCACCCGCTGAAAATCCTGGTAGATGCATTTCCCAAATTAAGTTATCTTGCATCGTGGCACATTGTTGTAGAGGATATTTCAACTGTCTTATGCACCCCACTGTGGACAGAATGACCAAAGGTCCCCAATACCCTCGTTATAATGTACGTAATTAGTGGATTTGTGTGCAGAATCAGAGCTGGTGGATGTCTGGAGGCAGTTCGACTTCACAAGAAGAGATTTTATTTTCTTCTTGAACCCGCATAAATAGCACACGAGGGTTGATCTCTTCCCCATCCCTGAAACAATCTTAGGTTCGCTGGCATCCTGCACAATTGGGAATATTACCCCAACATACTTGCCCCAGTAATGGGATAGAAGTCACATAAGATTATGTTGTTTGTAGATGAAGGTCTTATGTTTTTGTCAAATCCCGCAATTTCGGCAGCTCACGTGATGCAATGCATTAATTCGCTCGTCACCTTTTTGGGCTTTAAGATTAATTTTACAAAGTTGGAGGCCATGCCTATGGGAGGCCTTAGGGAAATACCAGATTTTGAGGGTAAATCCTGTTTTTCTTTTAAATGGACGGGGGTGGGTGGGGGGAGGGAGGTTTCTCTATTTCAGTATATTCATTACATCCGTTTTTGATCATTTATTTAACAGAAACTATGTCTATTTGTTTGAAAAATTAAACAAGACCTTCAAAGAAGGGAGGCACCTCCAATATCCTGGCTAGGTCGGATAGCTGTTCTTAAAATGAATGTTCTTCCTCATTTACTGTAACCCGTGTGAAAGCTTCCTTTGATGTTTCCCAGACAGACATTTAGGAACCATAAGCGACTCTCTATCAAGCTAACCAAATTTTAACTACCCTACATTGTGGGGAGTAGATCTCCCAGATTAAAAGCTATGAATTCAGGTCTTTTTTATCCTATGTTAGTGCCTGGGCCGCTGATGACTCGGCGTCAATAGGATTAGATATTGAACCCTCTCAGACAAAGTGAACCCTTATTGGTCTGCTGGTCTTAGACAAAATGAGAACATTTATGGAGTATTGTCATAACCCAATAATTATCAATACTGTTAAAGCATGAATGACAATGCTTCAGATTGAGGGCAATACCATAGATTCTTACTCCTATAATTGGTATACCGGTTTGTCATCCTGGGATAATGGATTCCAGGTTTAAACTGTGGGCAGCAAGGGGTGTGTCTTACTTGAGTGATTTAGAATTAGTAGAATCCTTACAGTGTCAATAAAAGCCCTTGGGCCCAGCAAGTCCACTTTGACCCTTTGAAGAGTAGCCCACCCAGACCCATTACCGTACCATCCTATATTTCCCCGGACTAATGACCCAACCTACACATCACTGAACACTATGGGTGATTTATCAATAATCAATTCATCTAATCAACACATCTTTGGACTGTGGGAGGAAACCCACACAGACAGGCCTCAAATATGTTAACTCCACACAGCCAGGCACCCAATGCCGGAACCAAATTCGGAACCCTGGTGCTGTGAGGCAGCAATGCTCACTACTGAGGCACCTCGTGCTATTTGAGGGAGAAACAATGATGTCATTTGATCAAATAACTTGTATGTATGGACTGGCTAGTAGAGACCTCTTCTCTTTCTTTTCCAGATCAGAGATTTGATTTAAAAAAACATTTCTACCAGACTCTTACAGATCCGATAGAGAGAAGAGGCTGCTTATTGCTTAGAATACACTCTCCCACAGTACCCTTTATCATTAGTTGGAGAGTGTCCTCTTAGACAAGACTATGCAGCTTTGTGATGTCTGCGAGAGAGAGTTGGGGTTTCAGAACACTTCGGAGCCAGAGGAGGATATTTGTGAAAATGCTCGAAGAATTTCATCTGTAATAGGACCCTTTCCATGCAGTTGGAAATTCTTCATATGGCCTATCTGACACTAGATTATCTCCCAACATTCAAAATGGGATTATCTTCAGCATGTCTGAAATGCAGAATGACTACAGGCACTCTTACTCATTGCATGTGGTCCTGCTGCAGGCTTCATATATATTGGAGCACTGTATCAGGTGTGATAGAGTGGGTCGAGGGGACTGAATTGGAGATGGACCTGGTTTCTCTTTTCCTGGGCCTGCCCAGGGTTCTTTACACAGATGCACAAGTGAAAAAATATCCTTAGTTTCTGTGCTAGGAAAAGCATTCTGTTGTGTCTGAATCACCACCCCCCCCCCAAAACCCCCAACCCCCTCCCCCACCCCCCGCCCGGGTCTGTTGGGTCGTCGTAAGCTCTTCATGGAGAATATCCATTTGGCCATTCTCACCAGCATGGTGCACCAAAAACAGAGATTTATATAAGACCATGGCAGACCTTTTTGAATTACCGTGATACACGCTTATCTGTCACTCTCGGAAGGGCTTTTATACAGCCATGACGATATTATCTAATGAATCTTATATCCAAAGAGGAAGAATAATGAACATAAAAAGGGATATCAGCTAATGCTCTTGAAGAACGAGAGCTATCATTTTGTTACAATGAGCAGTATTATTTATTAATTATTTACTCTTAATTTTTGTTTTTCTTCTGTCCGTTTCGTGTTTTGAACTTGTTTTGTATTTACATGCACATGGGTGCAATTTTGATCAGTTAATTGAGTTGTGTTGTTATTGGTTTATTATAATATTAAAATTCTCTTTTTCAATAAAGATATTTTTAAAAGTATTAAAATGCTAGCATTGATAGAATACAGTCCCAAAGAACTCTCATTAGACAGTCCACTCATGGTGGTTTATCCTGAGGGTCACCACATCTCGGGTGATGGGGTGAGGTTGAGACAGCGTCCCCTTCTTGGTAACTTCTGTCAGTGTGAGGAACTGAACCTGCGCTGTTGAACTCCCTCTACATCACAAACATGCTGTCCAGGCAACTGAGTGGGAGACTGTGTTACTGTTACACACAGAAACAGTCACAGACAAAGGGCAAGAGAAACACTCATAACAAGGAAAGTGGTACAGTTCAGATAACGGATATAACATTTATGGAGTATTGTCATAACCCAATAATTATCAATACTGTTAAAGCATGAATGACAATGCGTCACATTGAGGGCAATACAGTCAAAACCATGTTTCTTACCAGTATAATTGGCATACTGGGTTGTCATCCTGGGATAATGGATTCCAGGTTTAAACTGTGGGCAGCAAGGGGTGTGTCTTACTTGAGTGATTTAGAATTAGTAGAATCCTTACAGTGTGGAAAAAAGCCCTTGGGCCCAGCAAGGGTAAAAACATTCTCTGCTCGAAATTGTATTTTATAACAAGACGTATTTAGAAGTTGTTTTTGGTTTAATATCATTATGGTGAGTCAACTGAAATAACCAGAATTACACAGTATGATTGGATATCTATAACCATAAAATGAAAGTATATTTTTGTTTGGTCTGTGTAAAGCATGCTGACTGTTGCATGAAAGTATACAGTTGATGGAATATACTGTTAGGAGAGTGCGTTCCATCGGAAATGCCCTCAAACAGGCGCTTGAAGAAAATTGGGGTAAAAGTGCCTGAGTGCCGTCTGGACAGTGACAGGAACGCAGAGGGTTGAATGACTGAAAGCTCCAGTATCTGAGAAAAGCACCAGATCAGCTGGGAACTTATTAAATACTAGAGCACATTTGAAGGGCTGAATGGCCTCAACATGGTTTGAAATATGTGTGATTTGGAAAAGTGCATCTCTACTCCTTCCTCTTATGTGGTTACACACTGGGGCACTGCCATTTTCCTGAAAGTGGGCATTATTTGGAACACTATCTGGAACATTCCATATTCGGTGTTCTCCAGAATATTCTCTAACTGTGTTGGGGGGTATTGCAAAGGCGAGAGAGAGAGAGAGCAAAGCTGTTGCATGCGGCAGTGAGAGTGGTGGAGCATGAGCCTTGGTCGTGCTATAACAGATATACAGTGAGTGTGAGGGAGTAGAGAGACCAATTACCCTGACAGACCGGAGAAGGTTATTGATGCTTGTCCTGTTTTGCTGGACATTTCTTCAGGCCGCAGATACTGCACTGAATTTGGTGGTGAGCACAGACCATGCTCGGTGGGTCTGGTGGTATGGCCCCCTCTGGGAAGGCAATGGCCCCTCTCTGCACTAGCCCATCCACTATGCACACCATGCACCGTCAACAAACTATCTGCCATGCTCGGGGTAAACTGTACAGGGCAGCTCCAAACTGAGAAAGCTCAGCCATATGCCCCTTGGCCTTTTAAAGATGGCACCAGTGACAAGGAACACGGAATATCTCGGGAAACCCTGGCGACTATGAGTACCTCCAATCATGATGGATGGGAGAATCGAGCTGGCATTCAATGAGAGCTGGGTGGGGTGGGTGGTATTTAATGAGGTGAGTTCGATAAGATAGCACCAGGAAACTAGCTCAGCTTCGCACAGACAATCCCTCTGTCACACTCAATGAAAATGACACTGAGACAAATTCCTGTTTTATACAGTTCAATGAGCCGAAGACTCTGCTGTCCTCACTCCCAATTACAAAGTTGCAGAACAAATGCTCATTCAAAACTCCCCATCGCCTGAACTCACAGCATTATTCCATTCACTCATAATTCTTCATAAGACTGACCCGTGTTGCATGATACTATCGAAATGTCTTCATATCAGCATTCTAAAACCTGTGAACATATCTTTCCATGACACTTTTTCTCAGTCTGTCCCTCTCTGTCTCTATCCTGAAACACACGTAATTACAGTCATACATTTCTACTGCATGGAAACAGGCCCTTCGGCCCAGCTGGTAGATGCCGACCAAAATGTGCATCCACACTCACCCCATTTCCCTGCCCTTGCTCCTTTCCTATCCATGTATTTATCCAAATACCTTTTTAATGTTGTTATTGTACCCACCTCAACCACTTCCACTGGCAGCTCATACCAAAGGCTAAACACAGTCTATGTAAAAACGTTGACCCTCAGGTTCCTTTTTATTTTTGTCCTCTCCAAACGTTAACAGATGTCCTCTAGTCCTTGGTTTCCAACCTTGCAAAAAAAAATTGAAATATTCACCCTATGCATGGTTCTCATGATTTGATAAGAGGTACACTTCTATATAATCCCCCTCAGTTTTCTACGCTGTAAAGAAATATGTTCTAACCTGTCCAACTTTTCCCTATAACGCAGACCCTTTAGCCCAGGAAACATCTTTGTAAATTTCTTGTACATTCTTTCTCGTTAATAATATCCTTTCTAGGTCAAGGAGAACAAACCTGAACACAATACTCCAACTGCAGCCTCACCAACATCCTGTACAACTGCAATATAACGTCCCAACTTCTATATTCAATGCCCTGATGTAGGCCAGTGTGCCAACAGCCTTCTTCACTGTCCTGTATATCTGCGACTCAAATTCAGACAACCATGCACCTGATTTCCAACATCCTTTTGTTCCACTACACTCCTTAAGGCCCTCTCATTCACCATTAAACTCCCACCTGAATTTGACTTTCCAAGATGAAACATGTTGCATTTATCTATATTAAACTCCATTTGCTATTTCTCAGCCCACTTCCCCAGCTGATCAAGGTAGTGCTGCAATTTCTGATAATGTTCCTCACTGTAAATAATACCTCCTATTTTAGTGCCATCTGCAAACTTACTAACCTGCATTGTGCACTCTCGTCTAAATCATTGATCTAGATAACACACAGCAATGGAGATAGTACCGACCCCTGAGGCACTCCACTTGTCACAGGCCTCCAATCCGACAAGCATACCTCCACCATAGCCATTTGCTTTATAATGTCAAACCAACTGCGTCACCAAATTGCCAGCTTACCTGAGAGTCTGTGCAATCTAACCTTCTAGAGCGGCCTTTCATGTGGAATCTTACGAAAGGCCTTACTGAAATCCATATAGATTATGTTGACCGCCCTGCCCTCGACAATTTTCCTGGTCACTTCCTCAAAAAACCCTAATAAAATTTGTAAGGCATGATCTTCCACGCACAAAGCTATGCTGACTGCTCCAAGTCAAATTCTGTCTTTCCAAATGCATGCATATCTTGTACCTCAGAACCTTCTCAAGTAGTTTACTGCAAACAGATGTGAAGCTTACTGGTCTGTATTTCCCAGGCAATTATTTGCAGCCCTTCTTGAAGAAGGGCACTATATTTGTTACCGCCCAGTCTTCCAGGACCTTGGCCCCTGTCTTCTCTCACCTCTTGCAGTGCTCTTGGATATATCTGTTCAGGACCGAGAGATTTATCTGACTTTGTGCATTCTAATATGTCCAGCAGCACCTCTACTGTGATTTCGACAGTACCAAGATATGACAATTAACCTCCCAAAGGTCACAGGACTTCATGTCTTTCTTCATGGTAAACACAGAGGGGAAATTGAGGACCTCAACCATCTCTTGTAGTTTTACACATGCGTGCCTATTTTGGTTTTTAAGGCGTCCTATTCTGTCTCTAGTTGTTCTTTTTCTTTACTATAGTGAATTTGGGTTCACTCTAATCGTCTCAGCCAAGGCTATCTCATACTCCCTTTTCGCCTTCCTGATTTCCTTCTTCAGTAAACTCCTGTATCCCCTGTGTACCTCCAGGGATGCCCTTGATCCCAGCTGCCTGTACCTGAACCACGCCTCCTTTTTGCTGGCTAGAGCCTGAATATCTCTTGTCATCCAGGGTTTTCTCTTCAAGCCTCACTTTCTCTTCACCCTCACAGGAATATATAAACCTTGAACTCGAGCTATCTAACTTTTACAGCCCTCCCTCGTGCCCGACATCCTTTTACCTGAAAACAAACTACTCCAATTAACACTGCAATCCTCTGTCTAATTCCAACAAAATATGCCTTGCCCCAATTTAGAACTTGAATCTGTGGACCAATTTTGTCCCTCCCATAACTATTTTAAAATTAATACAACGCCAGTCACTTTTCCCAAAATACTCCCCCACTTTACCACCGTCACCTATTTCCCAACAGTAGGTCGAGTGTGTCCCTTCCCTTGTCGGACCCTTTATATACTGTTTGGGAAACTTTCTTGAACAAACTTAAGAAATTACGTTCCATCGAAGTTCTTAACTATCTGGATGTCCCAGTCTTTGTTAGGAAAATTTAAATCACCTATTATGACAATCCTAATACTTCTGCTACTCTCACCAGTTTCCCTGCATATTTGTTCCTCTAATTCCCATTGATGATTTGGAGGCAACTAACCCCCTCTACCTTCCTTGTACCATTCACAGAACCTCATCGGATAATATCTCAGTTATTTCATCTTTAAATACTTGTGGGATACTCGCCTTAATCAGAACTATTGGTGTTTCAACTGTTTTCATTTACATCTCTCCCTTGCAATGATTTTCACATCAAAACTTGTCAAGGTACAGTGGCGATCTGGCGCTGTAACTGGATGGGAGCTGCACATCCTGTCACTTCCAGCAAGTTTCCCCACACTGGGCAGTGATCTAACACAGTGTTACCGAAAACTAGAACAACCTGTGTTTATATATGAATAAACCAGTGGGGTCTGCACATCTCCCCACGCTGGACATTTATCCCAGGAATATAGATCAAGTATTGGTGTGGGCTGCACAGAGTTCCATTCTGGATATTGTTGGGTTGCATTCAGCAGTACGCTAGCCATATCTACACAGTGCTCCATCCCTAATGTATTATGGATGGGCTGTTTATGTGAGTTTGATTGCGAATGTGAGAGAACTAAACATCTGACTATACCTTTATTTTATGTTTTCATTCTTGTTATTGGACCCTTCAAATCCTGACTCATCCTTAGACCCGACCATCTGGATGAGTGATGGTGACTATTGTTAAAGCATCTGGGTCTGCAACATGACCAACAAATAGAGCAGAGGCTGCAGAGAGGACAGTCTCTGTAAAATGGAATGAGGAAATCACAGTCTGATCAGCCGTGGTCTTAGTGAATGGTGGGGCAGGATTAAATGGACCACTAATGCAACTTGTTCATGTATTTATGTTTGTTCCAAGCAAACTCCTCTTCTCTCCAAATGTCCCATACTGGTGGGAAGTGAGGCACCTCCTTCTGTTCCTGTGTAACAGGATCCTGGGGCCTCACTAGCCTACAGATTTCCCTGTGGCCCAGTTTCGAACAGTTGAGTGACGGCCTCCTGTTCCTTTTCCTGTTCCCCTGTCCCAGTCTCAAGCAGTTGAGTGACTCCCTCCTGTTCCCATGTCCCAGTCTCGAGCAGTTGAGTGACTCCCTCCTGTTCCTGTGTCCCAGCCTCGAGCAGTTGAATGACTGCCTCCTGTTCCTGTGTCCCAGTCTCAAGCAGTTGAATGACTGCTTCCTGATCCCAAGTCTGTGAAAATGGATGTCCTCCTCCTGTTCCTGTGTAACATGCTCCAATAGCTCTGTGCTCACCTCCTGCTCCTGTGGAATGGAACTGAGGGACTGAATGGCCTCTTCACATTCATTACAGCTTCTGTTGACTAAAAGCAATTCTCCTGATTCTGTAAATCACCATCAAAATCTGAATGATGTATTTTTGTATTTTGCTCTCAGTAATTGAGCAAACAATCTGACTGACAGAATTCAGAAGCTGAGTAGCCTCCTCCTGTTCCTGTGTTATACACTCAAAAGGCAATAGAGTCTCAGAGATGTACAGTACAGAAAACGATCCTTCAGTCCAGTCGTCTATGCCAACCAAATATCCTAAATAAATCTCGTTCCCCTTGCCAGCATTTGGCCCATTTCCGTCTGAACATCTCTCATGCATGTATCCATCCAAATGCCTTTTAAATGGTGTAACTGTACCTGCCTCCACCACCTCTTTTGTCTGTTCAATCCATACACACAGCAGTCTCTGTGTGAAAATGTTGTCCCTCATGTCCCTACTTAAATCTTTCCCCTCTCACCTTAAACCTTTGTCTTCTAATTTTGGACTCGCCTATCTGGGAAAAGACATTGACTGTTTACCTTATCTTTGCCCCTCATGATTTTATAAACCCCTTTAAGGATCCCCCCCAGCCTCAACACTTGAAAATAGCCCCAGCCTATTCAAACTCTCCCTGTAGCTCTAACCCTCCAACACCTGCAACATTCTTTTAAATCTCTTCTGTACCCTTTCAAGTTTGACAACATCTTTCTGACGGCAGGGAAACTGGAATTAAAGGCAATATTACAAAAGTGGCCAAACCAATGTCCTGTACAGATGCAACGCGTCGTGAAAATGTTTAGACACAAAGCACGGACCAATAAAGGGAAGATCACCAAGTGCCTTCTTCACTACACTGTTTACCTGTGACAGCACTTTCAAGGAACGGAGAACCTGAACCACAAGGTGACACAGTAGCTCAGTGACTAGCATTGCTGCTTCAGAGCGCAGCGATCTGGGTTTAACTCCATCCTTGAATGACTGCCAGTGTGGAGTTTGCACATTCTCCCCGTCTCTGAACGAGTTTCCTCCGGATGTTATGTTTTCCTCCGACAATATAAAGATATACAGATAACGGTAGATCGGCCATGCTAAATTGAGTAAAGTACCCAGGGATGTGCAGGCGAGGTGGAGTAGCCATGGGAAATGCAGGTTCAGAGGGATAGAGTAGGGGTTTGTCTAGAGGGATACTGTTTAGAGGGTCGGTGTGGCCTCGATGGGCCGAAAAGCCTGTTTCCTCACTGTAGGGATTCGATAACTTCTATGGAATTCTCCTTGATTGGCAGCTTTCGACAGGACCCTACCTATATGTCTTGCCTTGATATGTCTTGCCAAAATGCTACACCTCACATTTAACTAAAATAAACTCTATCTGCCACTCCTTGGTTCACCTAAACAAAGTCCCATTATAGTCTGAGAGATCGTTCATCACTGTCAACGACACCAACAAATTTGTTATTATCTACAACCTTACTGACCATACTTCATATACTCAAATGTAAATGATTTGTATCAGTGACAAAAAGCAGTGGACCCACTATTGATCTTTGCGGCACGCCACTGGTCACAGGTCTCCAAGTTTAATGAACAAATGTCACTGTCACGCCCTGTCTCCAATATTCAAGAAAAGTTTGGACCTAAATGGCGAGTTCTCCCTGGATCCCAGCCAGTCTAACCTTGCTAACCAGTCTACCATGTAGACCATTTTGGTTTTCTTACTGAATTCCATAAAGACAACATCCACTGTCCTGTCTTCATCAATCATCTTCATCACTTCCTCAAAAGATTACACCGAGTCAGTGAGACGTGATCTCCAATGTACAAAGCCCTCTTCAGTCCTTGTCTTTCCAAATACATATCGATCTTTTTCCTCGAAATCCCCTCCAACAATTTAATCACCATTGACGTCATGCTCACCGATCTATAGTTACCTGTTTTTTCCTTTACTTTCTGAAATAATTGCACTATGTTAGCAGCCCTCCAGTCTTTTGACACCTCACCTGTGAAAATCAATGTTACAAATATATCAGCAAAATGCATAAGCAATCTATTTCCTAGCTTCCCGCAAACATCTGGGATACAACTGATCAGGTCCCAGGGATTAGTTCACCTTTATGTGTTTTTAAATGTCTAACACCTCCTTGTAATATAGACACTTTTCAAGGTATCATTGCATATTTCTTCATTCTCTCGCTCTTGTAACCTCCTCCACATTAAATACTGAGGAGAAATACTTGTTTAGTATCCCTCAAATTTGTTGTGGTTCCATAAATAGGTAGCCTTACTGATCTTTAAGGGGCCCTATTGTCTCCCTAGTTAATCTTTTGCCATTGAAGGATTTGTAGAATTTGTTCAATGCCTCATTAACCCAATTTCTAAAGCAATCTCTTGTCCACATTTTCCTGGCCCGATTTCCCGATTGATGATACACTTGCTGCCCTTATACACCTCTCGGGATTCACTTGATCTCAGCTCTGTTTACCTGACATATGCCTCCTTCCTTACCTTGACCATAACATCAATATATCTAGCCATCCAGCACTCCCTGCACCCACCAGCCTTGCCCCTCTCACTAATAGGAACACGTTTGCTCTGGACTCTTTGAAACCAAGTTTTGATGAACTTGCATTTTCCAACCATCCCTTAACCTGTGAATAGGATATCCCAATCTGCCTTTCACAGGGCTCACCTAACACTTTCAAAATTGGCCTTGTTCAAAGTTAGAACTTTAATGTTGACATCAGGTATTTCCGATTCCATAATTAATTTAAAACTAATATTTATGCATAACAAACTTGAAAGTTAAATAAACACTTCCTGTGCCTCTATAACGTGCTCGAGAGACTGAATAGGCTCCTCCTCTCCCTCTGTATTACAGTGGAAATGCTGTCCCTCTGTAATAGACCCAAGAGGCTTAATGGCCTCCTCCAGTTCTTCTAAACACACTCGAGAGGCTGCATGGCCTCCTCCTGTCCCTGTGTAACAGATCCGAGACACAGCAACCTGTGGATTACGAGCAGCCGGTAAACTGTATCTAATGGAGACCCATTCCTTTTCAGTTACAGAATCACAAATAACACAATGTACTCCAGGTGCCCTCTCAGTGACACCTCATACAGCTTCAGCGACAAATCTCTTTGTTTTGAATGATTCTGTTGGCAAAATGTGCCAATATTCCAACTTTCCACCTCTTCAAGTAGCAACAGGTTAATATGGGCTGAATGGCCTTCTCCTATCCCTCTGTAAGGGGCCCATAGGGACAGAATTGCTTTGGCCTGTTACTGAGCAGCAGTCTCAATGTTCTTTCTCAAGGTTATGAAAGGATTTGAAAACAGGGCATTGAAACCAGGAGTAGCCTCACACTGGTCAATAAGTACCGTACTTTGTTTCAGGTATCTAGAAACTTGCCCACCCGAGGTTTGTTTTTTACGCAGCAGATCTGTCATTTTTTAACTGCCTATTTTCATAAACAGAGTGGAACATATATCGACCGCTGCAGTGTTCTGTTAATACTCTCATATACAAGGGGAAAAAACATTAAAAATATTGAAAGATTTATGGTCCATCCCTCAGCAACCTTATCCATTCCATCCAAAACCAGTAAATGAAAAGGGATGTCTTGAATTGGTTAACTGGGCCTGTTTGTTCAGTGACTGTGATTAATGCCAATCTCCATGGAGTCTAATTATCTCAGTGGAAGCTTTCCATCTTTTAATGATAAATGGGCTCCGTTCAATGTGTCAACCCATAACATGAGCAGAGCATCACTGACAGCACTGACAGGGATCAGCAGATCCAGAGAGAGGGGAGGAGAGATCAGAATCTGAGAACATTAGACTGGAATGTTCCAACAATGGATCAGAATCAGAGAACATTAGACTGAAATATTCCAACAATGGATCAGAATCTGAGAACATTAGACAGGAATATTCCAACAATATACAGGAGCTTCTCCGATTATGTTTGTTTTCTTTCTGAATTTGATTGGATGTCATTATCATTGCGGATCTATTTCACTCTTTTCATTATTCAATACTTTTATTATCTATTCCTGGCTATCGTTGGTGTTCCTGGTGAGTGTCACTATCCAGATTTTGTTTTCTATCAACAAGTTATGAGTGCATTATTGTTATTTCATATTGTCTACACTTCCTGCCACTGTTATTGTTCCTGTTGAATCTCACAATCCAGATATTCACTCTGCAGACCACTACTAACTGCATCAATGAAGGTGTTCAATTACTGTCTCGCTCTCTGCTCTGGCAGTGTTACTCACGGGTCTCTATGTTGAACTATTCAGTTTCAGGGGAGAACCACAATGCATTGTCTCATTGCCTTTGCTGTTAAGAGCATGGAGGTCACTTTCTACTCTTCTGGTTACAAACTCCACTTCCTTCCACTGTCTCCATCCCATTCCTGGCCAATATCTGCAGGTCACAACTGTGGGAGATCCTTTTGACAATGAGCTGATTCTTGACACCATACCCTGAACATTTCGAACTTGAAATACTCACCACTCCATTATATATCTCACTGGTTTATTCCATCTGCTGTTTGAACCTTGAGCTATGAAATACAATCTTAATGAAGCCAATAATCTGCTGCTGACACTCCCGGCTTCAAACTTGCCGAAGCAAATCTGATTCGAACTCACACCAAACTCCCATCCATCTGTCATTCATGTGCACGCCGATGTATATTGCTGTTGTGTCTGGCAATGCCTTTATTTTAACATTCTCAAACACTTTATCTCATCTGTCCATGAAACTTCCCTCGTTCTCTCTATTGATAAACAAAAAGCCTGTTGTTCGTATTTAAAATTATTTTCTCCATGTGCGTTCCTTCTCAAACAATGAGTTTCGCATTCAAACACGCCTATCGCGCACACTCTCTCAGATTCTGATGAACACACAGAGAGAGCAAACCTTCCAATTATCGGCAGTTATCTGTTGCGAGGATCGTTAGCATATCTTAGTAAAGTTTGCAATACTCTCTATGCTGTGCAGATAGTGCAGTTTACTGAGCAACACACGAGCATGCTCTGCACAGCTCTCCATGCTGGGCTGTCATCTTGTCCCAGTTTATGTTGTTTGTGGTGTTCTGTGAAGCAGATTGAGAACTTGATGTAACAAACCATTTCCACTGATCTGACAATGTCTTTATTCAATGTTCTCATTCTTGTAATTTTACTCTCGAAGATCTCACTTCGCCAGTTAGTCCCACTGCCCTGACGTTTTCCATATATTTCCACAACATCTTTTCAGTTAATTAACTGTCTGTTTCTGTCTTTAATGTGAATCTCTTGTCCCTTTCTTTCTTTCCCTGGCCTTGGGTTTTGGCCTCCCTAGTGTATCGAGTGCTGGCATTGTGTAGCTCAGAAATAATGAAATGGGGTGTGTCAAGCTGTTGTTCACTTCCCGGTATGTCCCATGTGATGGTCCATGGACAGGCGTGTTTCAGAAGTTATGAGAAACAACCTTGTAACTTGGTCTGTACCTGTGGCTATCGCTCTCAGGTGACCATGCGATCAGTAACAAAAGGAAGCCCACTGAGTAAAGGACCACGCATATAAATTGCCTGACAATGCTGCCACTTTTTAAATAAAAGGTTATTTTCTCCTTTTTTTAGTAAGAGGGCTTAAAGGCAAAACTTCCTACTGAAAACGGCTCAAGTAAATAACTTTTGGGGCTTTTAGGGTTTTCAAATAAATAGCAGTAACATTGGCCAGCTGGCACAGACCAGGATTTCTAGTTTTTTTATATATTGTAGCTATAACAATCACCAGGTGCTTGGGGTCCCAGAAGGGTTGTAAGTTTCAGTAAATTATCCACAGCTGCTATTCTCTCTGGAACCTCACTTGATGGTGTTTCCTCCTGGATTGGAGAACTGTATGCAAGAATGCATGTCTGAAAGTTCCTTTTTGCCAAGGGATGTGTTTATGGGATGTTGATATATTGGAACAGTTCATTAGTAGAAGGTACTGTATCCATTACTCGGTTAAGATTGCCAATAGAAAAATTATTCTAAATTCATCTTCATTTCTAATTGGATTTTCATTAGAGTGTTTACATATATTGTATTTTGCTTAATGGTGAGTGGTTTGAATAGTTTGACATCTGGAACACCCAACTCACATCTACCTTTAAAATAAGGAAAGGTTGGCATCCAACCTACCTTCTTTAAACAGTTTGAGACAGTCTGGTTCGACGATAGCAAACTGTGGACTCTTGTCCGGTTCTAAAGCGATAATACCAAATTGGGTTTAGAATTTGCAAACAGGCCATTCTCCCCAACAAATCCATACCGATCCTCCGAGGAGTAACCTACCCAGACCCATTCCTCTATCCTATTATTACACATTTACCCCGACGAAGGCAACTAACCCACACACCCCTGAAAAATATGAACAATTTATCATGGCCAATGCACCTGACATGCACATCTTTGGATTATGGGAGGAAACCAAATCATCCAGAATAAGCTCATGCAGACATTGGAGAGTATGCACCAGGAGGCTATTGGGTTCAAAGGTCGCGTATGGTAGTTGATAGTCTCTTTTTTCTGGATGTTGATTTCGGTTGGTTTAAACAGTATTTTGTATCTAAAGATTCAGTCATTAAGAGTTCTCTGGGTGTTGAAAAGTGAAGTTGGCGGTTTTACAAAAGGGAATAACGGTAAAGCTTTAGGAATTGACCAACAACCTGGAGTTGGGGTTGCGATTGTCTGTGAGAAAATGAGAGATAATTACAGCTATAGATCGGCAATTACGTTTCATGGAACCGCCATCAAACTCTTTGGAAATAATGGTCTTTGAACCTGAGAAGGAATTGAAAGAGGTTGAATTATGATGAAAAGTAGAAATAAAAGAAAAGGAAACGAAGAAGAAAGAAAGAAAAGGACAGAAGAAAAGCAGAGAGTTTCAACTTAAAGAGTTAGCAATTAGAGGGGAAAGTTGATACAGAAGGCGGAGATGAAGGTAGAATGTCGGTGGGATGAGGAGGATAGTGCGGTTGAGCAACCCTATTGTAACCAATGGCCTAAAGAGGTTCTGTTTAAATGCATCCAGGCATTCTCTAAATTTGATGAGAAGGATGGGGAAGCCTTTTGAATTTCATTTGAGAAAGTGGCTAAACAAATGCAGACACCAGTGACCATGTGGATTGATTTGATCCAAAGCTGATAGGTATTTGCATCCCTAATGGAGGAGGTATCTGGCCAGTATGGAGTGGTAAAGAAAGCCATCTGAAGTGCATATGAGCTTGGGCCAGACATTGACAGACAGCGTTACAGGAATCTAAAAGAGGGTCCCTGGTTAAACGCACATTGAGTTTGAAAAGATCAAACAAAGTAATTTTGAAAGGTGGTAAGGGTATTAAAAACAGAACAAACCTATGACACTCTTAGAAAGATTCTTATTTTGGAGAAGTTCAACAATTCACTTCCTGCAGCCGTGAAAACTCGTGTGGAAGAGCAGAGTTAAAACAGCAAGATTAGAAGCTGAAATGGCTGATGATGATTGAGTTCAGAAATCAAAGTTTGGTTTCTGTGAGAGATGGAGAAGAATGTGCGAGGACTTGTAAAGGTTTACTGGCATAGGCCAGGAGAAGCAGGTAAAGAGGTTAGAGCATTAAGAGATACAGAAGCATGTAATTCTTTTATGCTGAAACATTAGGAGCTGTGTCATTCAAAAGGACGATTGGAAAGATTAGAAGCACTCCATTATGTAACGTGTGATTGGCGTGTCCAGTGGAAACATCAACAGATTTATTCCACAATGGGGAAGGAGGCCTTGAGCTTGGAGTTGGCGTTGCAACATTTCAGATTTACATTGCCAATAACATACCTGAGACAAATCTTTATCACTGATCATAACCCCTTAAAATTTTTGGTGAAGTTTAGGGAGAAAAATACCAGTCTGTTTCGATTGAGCTTATTATTGCTGCCATTCAGTTTGAAACTATACAGGCGACAGGGCGATAAAACCTAAGTGTTGAGACTTGGATGAAGAAAGACAAAGGCATTCTGTGGCAGGAGTAAAATGACTGAAATCGAAATAGATGTGAATATTTGTATGCTCAGAGTCAATGTAATATAAATGCATTTCAGTCTACTAATAGAGGAAGATTAGGAGGTCGAAAATGAATCCACCTTTGTGTATTGATGGATTATTTTATTAAAGATGGAGTTGTGAGGATACTATCACTGTAAAAAGGTTATTTCTCTTGGGTTTTATTTTGAAGAGAGGTGTTAAAGGCAGAGGTGCAGAACTGCTGTCTGAAAACAGTTTAAATAAATAACTGAGATTTTAGGTTTCATTAAAACTTTGGTAACAATGGAAGGACAGTGGCCAGCTCTCCCAGACTAGATTTCCTCATTTTACTTTTAGCTGCAGCATCCAGAAGCTGCTGGGGATCCCAGAAGGGTTGGAAGTTTCAATACATGATCCCCAGCTGCTTTTCTCTCTGAGATCTCTGTTGATGTTGTTTCCCCCTGGATTGGAAAACTGCTGTTAGGATCTGTATTTGAATATATCTTTGTGCCAAGCGGTGTAAACCAAGAAGGTAAAGTATCTATTGTTTGTGTAAGTGTTCCAACATATAAGCTATCCCAAAACATTATTTCCTTTGATTGTATTTTAACTAAAGCATTTGAATAGATTATATTTTGCTCAATGTCGAGTGGTTTGACTAGTCACAACATAACTGGAACACGCACTTCACATCTATATTTAAAGTAAGGGAAGGTTTGGGTCTAAACGACCTTCTGGAAATATTTTGAGGGAATCTGGTCTTGTCCAAAACACTTGTAGCGAGGGGCTTCTGACTGGCTTCTGCAAATGAAAATTTAGTGGAAGGGCAGGGGGTGCTTTGCTGGAGGTTGTGCTGTAAGTTGCCTCAGACATTCAGTGAGATCTGAGGATTTGGTGACCCAACTCTGGATGGAGTATGGGGACTGTGGATACAGCATCCGAGCCTGCAAAATGAACAACAAATGGAGCAGAGGCTGCAGAGAGGGGAAGCTCTGAAACCACAGAGTGAGTGTGTGTGGGAAGAGGGTCTGCTGTATCCACCCCGGATTTTCCAGGAACAATTTCCCAAACTCCACTTAACCTAGGATCACAGTGTGAGGGGACCATGACTGAACAAGGAGCTGGTCACAGAGCGGTGTCACCTCCTTCAACACGACCTGCAGCTTCACACTAGGGGGAGGACAGTGCTGCCAGGGGCTGTTAGGGTCACAGTTTCATTCAGTTTCTATGATCCAGAACTTTCCACGCAGGACTAGGTGACATATCCATCATTTCCCAGTATCTCAACAACAATGTCATCATTCGGTGATGGAGGATATATATGGTGGATGGGGTAAATAGATTGTTTCTCCCTCAGCAGGGAGCTGCCGGTTGTATCCAGTTTGGTAGGATTCCCGATGGTGTCCATGGCATCTGCAGAGTATCCATGTCAATGCGGAGAGGTAGAGGAACTGAAGGAGCTCTCTCTCTCTCCCTATTAATGTTACAGTATGCCCATGCATACTACATCATGTTGATGAATACCCACTGTCCTAGCAGAAGTCATGGTCTCTTCATTCAGAAGCAGTCAGCCATTCCCATCGTCATCGGGTCTCCACGTAGAAAGAAATGAATACATCTTGGATAAAGGCCGTCCCCTTGATGCACGTTTCAAAACACCATCCCCACCACCAATCAACCAGATCAAAGTATCCTATGTGTATGGAGAGCAAGCGGGTCACTTTGAGTGTCTGGGAGTAGACGATCAGGGATGGAGCAAAACCTCCCATGTCTGAACGGGGCTGAGTGAACCCCCCAGTACACAGTATCATTAAGTCCTGTAATCCCTCTCCATTTCAGTAACATATTGCTTTCCGTTATTCCTGGAAATGAAATGACAGGTTAAATCATGTTAAATTCCACCTGCTAAACTATTATCTATTGCCTTTACATTTCTGAATCTATTTGCAGACTCTTCACCCTCTCTTGATAATTTATTCTCTTGCTTACCACAGCGACATCACCAAACTCAGCATCTGTATATCTGTTCCATCCTCCTGATCATTAATATAGACTGTAAATAGTTGAGAACCCAGCGCTGGTCACTGTGTGACCCTACTGGTTACGTTCTGTCTAACTGATTGAGACTGATTTATCCTGAGTACCTGCTTTGTGTATGATACCCAGTCCTCCCCCATTCCAGTGAAACACTGTCGAAGGGTTGAAGAAGAACAAGGAGCATCTGTGAGGAATCCAACCCCTCGATGACGCTGATGTCAATACGACCTCTGTTCCACTTTCCTGCCATCCCTTCATCCTAAAACTCTAGTCTCTTGTTGTAGATTGCGCCACATGAAAAAACATCCACTCCATATCTACACATTCAATTACTTTTGGAATGTTACAGACCTCAATGAGATCTCCTTTCATTCTTATAAACTCGAGAGTATATGCCTAAACTGCTCAATTACTCTTCATAAGACAAACACTTCAAATATGGAATCAATCTAATGAAGCTCTTCTGAATTGCCTCCAATGGAAATACCTCATTCTGCAGGACACCCAAACTGTACTCCAGTTGCAACCTCACTAATGCCTTGCATAGCTACACGAACACTCCCTACATTTCTACTCTATCCTTTTACAAATAAACGCTGAAATTATGCTTGCATTTCTCATTACTTGAAGTACCCACAGGTAAGTTTTCTGTGATATGAAAGCAGACACCCAGATCCCTCTGCATCTAAACACTTTGAACTTGCTCTCCGCTTAGATAATAATTTGTCTTTCTATTATACTGGCCAACTTGAATAGCCCCATATTTATTCCCTTTAATTTTCCTTGCTAAATGTTGGCCTATTCACGCAACCTATCCATATCGTTTTAAAATCTCTTGCATCATCTTTCCGAAGTAATTTCCCACCGATGTGAGAGTCATCTGAAAATGTGGCATTGTATTTTCTCTCCCGTCAATCGAGTACAGTAATACCATCAATGCAACTGGTTGAAGCATGCGTACTGAAATCAATGGCACCCCACAAATTGCATTTGCCAAAATAAAATGACACATTTAATCCATCTGACTCCATTTTGTTGGTTAACCAATCCTCCATCCAAGCTAATAAATTACTCCTAAACCCATGTTGTCTGATCTTACCACTTACTCTTTGGAGAAGCGACATATCCAATGCCTTCAGGAAGACCAGATATGTTCCATCTCCCACGATCCAACTTTTTTGTGACATCTTCAAATAAGTCAAGCAAACACTTCAAACTTGATTGTCCTTTGTAAAACCATGTTGACTATGCTGGATTGTGGTTTAACTTTGCAAATGTCCTGAACAATGGACTCTAACAATTAGCCTTAAATTATAATGGTTTATTGTTACACTTTAGTCCCGAATGTATACCATTATTATAAGTTCCTCCCTTTCGACACCCTTCACGTTTTCTTTGAATTCCTATTTAATGGGCAAACGTTTTTAAGAGATCTGCTCCAGTTGCTGTATAATAGTCATGTGTGGCTGAATGGACTCACCATCCTGCTGTTGTACAAACTCGATGGGCTGACGTCTTTCTGGTGTTCCCATGTTGTCGTCTCCAAGGCCAGAATGTCCTGCTCCTGTTGATGCTTTAGAGGATTGGGAGATTATGGAATCTTACTGTTGCTCTCGAACATTTTGATGGGCTGATCGGTCTTCTCATACTTCTCCATGGAAATATTGAACGGTCTCCTCATGTATCCGGGAGATGGTTCCGAGGGATTGATTGGTCTTATCTTGTTCCCATACAACAGACACGTGTCGAAATTACTTGAACTTTCTCATTAAAGAAGTCTCAGATAGTTTTTATCCTTATCCAATTCCCTTGCAATAGGCTCGGTGGGTCTGAATGGCCTCCTGTTATCTCAGTGTAACAATCTCCAGTCACTGTGTGACCTCCTCCAGTTCCTATGTGACAGACTTGAGGAGGCTGAATGGACTGATCCTGTTGCTGTTTAACAGGATACTGGTGCAGCATGTCCTACTGTTATAGGCTCAAGTGGCTAATTGGCTTCCTTCTGTAAATGTATATCAGGCTCCAGGGGCTGAATAGCCTCATCCTGTTTTGGTGTAACAGGGTCGAAGGCTTGAATATCCTCCTGTTGTTCCTGTGTAACACACTGGAGAACGGAATGGTTCCTCCACTATCTGTGTAATTCGCTTCACTCGTTGAATACATCTGTCATCGATGTTGAAGTAAGTTCATCTTTATTTTTTGTAAACTCCAATGGCTACTGGGTCAACGTGATCATCCTTTCGTTATAAGCTAGCACCTTCATTGCAGGAATCAGTTGAGGGAACCATCTCTGAGCTGCTTCCAATATAACAACATCATTTCTTCACTGAAGAGATTAAATCTGTACACACTACTCCAGATCTCACTAAGACCCTGTACAGCAGCAGCAACATTTTACCAGCCTGTTGTAAGGATCCCACCCAGGTTAGAGTTGTCTCAGCTCTCTGGGGGAATATAGAGCATTGTTGGAAAATCATTGTCCTTCTCTCCTCCATCAGCATAACGGGAGATCTGGAGAAATTAAAGTTTGAGAAGTTCATAAATGATGTGGCGAAATGATCTCTACCATTAATCTCTCCAGAGCCCACATCGCTCAGAATCCACAGAATCAAGTAAGATGGAGCAAACATTGATGGGAGTTATATATCAAAGTGAAAGCTGCAATACAAATGCTGGACATGTTATAAAACAGGAAATGAGATATACACTTTTGTGGGTACTGCGGTAATAATATACTGCTTACATTATATCTAAACTGTGTTAACCCAATTGAATGCTAATGCTGGGAAAATGGATCTCATGACCACGTGTGAGATGGTTTACATGAACATTGTGTTGAGCACTGAGCTGGAGATCAGGTTATTGAGGAATTGGTGTTGAGTGATCAGAAGAGCTAATTGAAAATTTTGCTGGAAAGGACATTTTGGGAACAGTGACCACAATGTATTGGTTTTCTTTTATGCTGTTTGAGTACACGACAGTTTTTGTTGTATTTGAAGTAACCATTTGAAATCTGAGTCATGCAGACCATGAAGGTGTGAGGAGAAAGTGGAGACTACAGATGCTGAAGATCAGAGTCGAAGGGTGTGGTGCTGGAAAAGCACAGTCAGGCAGCATACTAAGAGTAGATAAATCGATGTTTCAGGCATAATCCTTTCATCAGGAATGAAGCTTATGGGCCTAGGGGGCTGAGAGATAAATGACAAGAGGGTGCGGCAGGAGGGAGGTAGCTGGGATTACGATAGGTAGATGAAGGTGGGGTTGAAAGTGAAAGGTGATGAAGGGAGACAGAACGCCTCATCTACTGCATCCATTAAAGACAATGTGGTCTTCTCTACATTGGTGAGGCAGGAGGTCAACTTGTAGATCATTTCAGGGAACATCTCTGGGACAACCACATTGAACGACACCATCGCCTAGTGGCTGAGCACTTTAATTCCCCTCCCACTCTGCCAAGGACATGAGAGTCCTGGGCCTGCTCCATCGCCAAACCCGAGCCACCAGAAGCCTGGAGGAAGAAAACCTCATCTTCTGCCTTTGGACCCTCCAACCACAGGGGATCATAGTGGATTTCCCCATTTCCCCATTTCCACTAATCCCACCTTATCCTCCTCCAACCTTCTAAGTCAGCACCGCCCTTTTGAATGTTCCTATATGTCCATAGTCCTTCCTATCAATCTGGTCCACCCTCCTCTTCGACTATCACTTTCAACCCCACCTTAATCTACCTATTAGATGAAAGGAGGCAGCTTAGAAAAATGCCAAGTGTTGCAGTAAGCCAGTGGATTCAGAGAGATGTAGGACCCAGCAAAGGATGACCAAGAAACTGAGAAGAAAATCAAAAAGAGAAAAAGCGTGCAAACGAAAGAAAAACATAATGACTGCTAAAAAGCGTCTATCAATGTATCAAAAAAATAAAAACAAGGCCAAATGTGGAACAGTTGGTGTGCAGACAGGGTAATTTATTGCAGAGAACAGAGAAATCGCAGGGAAAAGAAACAGTTTCTTTGTGTCTATCTTCATTGAAGAATGTCCAGAAATTCTCCCAGAAATACTAAGTGACCATGGGACTTGTGTAAGTAAAGTTTAAGATCATTCTTATCAGTGTTGAGGTCATCTTTGAAAATAAAGGTGGATTGAGTATTGATAAATCTGACAGACTAGATGTACTTCATACAAAAATTTCAGAGGAAGCAGCAACAGACATGTTGATTGCATCGCGGATTTTCACTTTATTTTCCGACACGTTCCCGAAAGGCATTTATCCAATCTGGATAAGGTAAAGGTTATAAATATTATCCAACAGTTTAAGAAAGGATGAATTTGGAGAATGGTAAACTACAGAGCAGTTCACCTGTCATCCGCAGTCAGGTATCTCTTGGACTCGATTACAAAGAACATGCTACTAGATATTTAGAAGGTAAAAACATAACTGGGGAGTGTGAGAATGCACCGATGAATGGAAAACCAGAAGTGGCAAACATTTTTTTGGAATGGTTTGAAGATGATTCTTGTGGACATAGGCAATGAACAACAAATGGATAATGTATAGTTGGATATTCATGAGCTTTTTAAAAGAACTCACACACTGAGCTCATAAGAAAAGTTAAACTGAGAGGTATTAGGAAGAACATATGCAAATGGGAAATAAAAATTAGGTTTACATTCATGTGAATGTAATTGGAAGATAGAGGATGTCGTACACCAGTTGCATCGAGTGTTAATGAGACTACACTTCGAATATTGTGTATCGCTCGGATTCCCAATCTAAGAAAGAATATACTGACTACAGAGGAACTGCAAAAGCTATTCTCCACATTAACCCCGAAGTTGGCAAGGTTGTCTGACGGGGTAACTCAGCCTGTAATCTCAAGTTTCGAAACATGAGAGGTGATCGTAGCGAATCTTAGAAACATCAAAAGGACTGAATAACAGAGGGACATGAGGAAGTACAAGTAGGCGAGATCTGGGAGAATCCCACGATATTCTACACGGACAAGTCAAACAGAATAATCAGCAAAGAGTCAGTGTCCATTAGATACCAAAGGGGCAATCTGTGTGTCAAGCGGGAGAATATTGATGGATTGTAACATGAGACCTTCACATCTATTTTACTTGGGAGAAGGAGGATGCAGGTACAGAATTCAAGAAGATGGACTGGACAACTCTTGAACAGATTGATGTAAAATACGAGTAGGGATTTGAGGCTTTGTTCTGTACAAATTTGGACCAATCTCCATGTCTGAAAGAGTTGTATCACAGGCGGCTGTTGGGGTCAAGGGAGGAATGACCCTGACTGAATATTTTAATTAGAATCTGATCATAGGGGAGGTGCCAGAGAACTGGAGGACTGCGAATACGATTCCACTTCACAGTAAGGGTGGGAGAGATAGACCAGGGAACTATAGACGAGTGAGTATTAGATCACTGTTAAGGAAACTACAGGATAAAATAGGGAAGGAGAAAATCGAACTCCAATCAGAGTCACAAGGTTTGATCAGAGATAATCATCGTGACTTTATCAGAAGGAAGTCGCATCTAATGGATTTGATTGAATTAGTTTGAGGAGGTCGATTGTTTAGTTTTGTAAGAAGGTCTCTGACAAATTTCCAGCCGGGATACTGAGAAATAATGTAAAATCTCACAATATGAAGGATACCTTGACAGGTTACAAGGAGAAATGTCTTAATGGCAGCAGGCAGAGGGTGGTGGGAGAAGGCTGTTTGTGTGACTGGAGACCAGTGTCCCCTGGTGTACCACAGAGATCAGTGCTATGTCCCATATTGTTTGTGTTATTCATAAAAAAAGATGTGAATCTGGAGAGGGCTAGGTGGAGAGTGGGGGAGATGTGATAAGTAACTGTATGTTTGACATTAAGATTGACCGGATGGTTCGCAGTGAGGAGGAAGGCCTTAAGTTACAGGAAGATGCAGATGATTGGTCAGATGGGCAAATCAATGGCAGATGGAATGTAACCCTGATAAATATGAGGTGATGCACTTTGCGAGAAGGAACCAGGCAGGGGAGGACTCAATGAAAGGTAGCACACTGGGAAGGTCAGAGGGTGCTTCTCCACACATCCCTGAATGTGACTGGACAGGTTAATGGACTAGGTAAGAATTGGACCTTGGGTGTTGTGTTTCATAATCATAGATTATAAGAGCAATACAGGGCTTTGGAGTACTGTATGTAGCTTTGGGAGCCACATTCCAGGAAAGATGTGATTGTACTGGAGAGGGTGCAGAGGTGATTCACCAGGATGTTCCCTGGGATGGAGCATATCAGCTATGGAGATATGCTGGATAAGCTCGGGTTGTTTTCTTTGGAGCAGAGAAAGCTGAGGGGTCAGGGATTCAGAAGGATAAGATTATGAGGGACATGGACAGGGTGGAAAGACAGCAGCTGTTCCTTTTAGTCAGAGGGTCAAGAACAAATGAGCACACATTTAAAGTGAAAAGTTTGAGGTTCAGAGAGGATTTAAATATTTTTTTCACCTTGAGGATGTGGGGTTCTGGGATTACTTCCTGAAAAGGGGGATTATCACGGGTAACCTCACAATCATTAAAAAGTATTTGGACGAGCACGTGGAAGTGTCATAACATTCCAGGCTATGGGCCTGGTGTAGGAAAGTGGGACTAATATAGATTGTGCTGTATTTCTGTTGGCACAGAGTCTGTGCTCCTGTGAGTGTATGGTGTGTAAGGTCAATTATTGAGCAGTCTAAGGCAGGAATTGATGGCTTTCTGAAGAGTATATTCACAAGGGTTAAAAGAGTGAACTGTAATAGCTGGTTAAATTATGTCAATGTGAGAAATATGAGAAAACAAGTGCAGTTTCCTTACAGTTTGAAACCAGAGAATAGAGAATGGGAAACAGGGAAATGGCAGAACTATGAAGCCACTACTTCAGTTCTGTCTTCACAGAACTTTCAAACAATACAAGGAAAACCAAGTCTGGTGTGGGAAAATGATAGAGTACATTGAACATAGAACATAGTAAGTAACTGGTTGAGGAGAAATTATTGTGGCTGAAAGTGATGGTCATAGGCAACACTGACGTAGATTTATGAAATGGGAATTATGTTTGAGAAACAGAATGGGAGACAAATGAAAGAGAAACAATGGATGTAAAACATGTGGACTTTTAGAAAGATTTTGGTAAAGCTCCAAGCTCAATTTGCAAAATGAAATCTGAGTGGATTGGGTGCTAATATATGGCTATGTTTCTAGAATGGGACAGCTGGCAGGAAACGGTGAAAAGAAATAAATAGACTCATCAAGCAACAGCCTGACATTGTCTGTAAGGTATGATTCTGTGAGTATGACCATATCGCAGACACCCCATTACCTACCCCGAATATCTCCTGTCTTATCAGCAGGACGGACACAGCAGAGGTGGTGGCACAGTGGGATACAGTTAGAAGGGAATTGCTCTTGGAGTCCTCAACAGTGACTCCGTATCCCATGAAGTCTCATGGCATTACTTTGCACATGGGAAAGGAAACCTCCTGCTGATTACCATGTACCAGCCTCTCTGAACTGATGAATCAGTACTCCTCCATGCTGACCAACACTTGGAGGAAGCACTGAGGGTAGCACGGACGCAAGATCTACTCTGGGTGGGGGATTTCAATGTTCACCAACAAGAGTATCTCAGCGACGGCATTACAGCGAGCTGGCCAGGCCCCAAAGGATATAACTGCTCGACTGGTTCTGCAGCAGGTGGGGAAAGAACCAACATGAGGAAAATACAAACTTGAACACAGCCTTACTAATCTGCCAGTTACAGAAGTATCTGTCCATGATATGATCGGTAAGAGAGACCACCACATAGTCATTGTGGAGACAAAATCACACCTTCACATTGAGAATAACCTCCACCATTTTGGGTGGTACTATCACGTTGCTAAACAGGGCAGACTTCGAACAGATCTAGCAGCTCAAATCTGGATGTCCATAAGGTGTCGTGAGTCATCAATAGCAGCCAAGTTGTACTCCTGCATAACCTCATGGCCTCCCGCATATCCCCCTCACAATTGCCATCAATCTAGAGAATCAATATTGGTTCAGTGGAGTGTGCAGGATGGCAGGAACTGCACCAGGCATACCTGATAATGGGGTGTCAGCCTGGAGAAGCCACCAATCAGGACTACTTATGCGCCAAACAGCATAAGCAGTAAGTGATAGACAGAGCTAAGTGATCCCACAAGCAAAGGAACAGGTCTAAGCTCTGCAGTTGTTCCACATCTAGCCGAGAAACATTGGGGACAATTAAACAATTCACTGGAGGAAGAGATTCCACAAATAACCCCTTCCTCCATGATGGAAGAGCCCAGCCCTTCAGTTTATAAGATAAGGCTGATTCATTCGCAACAATCTTCAGTCAGAAATGCGGAGTGGATGATCCATCTCAGCCCCCTCCAGTGGTCCTCAGCAATTCAGTTACCAGTCATCAACCAATTTGGTTCAGTCCACACGATATCCAGAAACGATTGGAGATACTGGATACTCCATCGGGTCCATAATCCGACAACATTCTGGCAATAGTACTGACAACTTGTGCTCATAACTTGCCACTCCCCTAGCCAAACTATTTCAATACTGTTACAACAATGGCTTTTCCTGATTACGTGGAAAATTTCCCCAAGTAATCATTGCTCCTGTATGTAAAACGCAGAACAAATCCAATCCGGCCAATTGCCACCCCATCAGTCTCCTCTCGATCATCAGTAAAGTGGTGGAAGGTCTCAGTGTTTTTAAGTAGCACTTGCTCAGCAATGCCCTGGTCAATGACGCCCAGTTTGGGCTCCACCAGGGCCACTCAGCTCCTGATCTCATTACCGTGATTCAAACATGGACAAAAGAGCTGAATTCCAGAGGTGGGGTGAGAGTGATAGCCCTTTAAATCAAGGCTGCCTTCGACCAAGTGTGGTATCAAGGGGCCTTAGCAACACAGGAATCAATGGGCATCAGGGGCAAACTCCCCGCTGGTTAGAATCATACCTGACACGGAGGAAGGTGGGCATGGTTGATAAAGGGCAGGCAAGTCAGCTCCAAGTCTGTAGGAGTCCCTCGAGCAGTGACCGAAAACTTCTTCAGGGCTACTTCATCAATGACCTTCCCTCCATTTTAAGGTCAGCAGTGGGGATGTTCGCCAATGATTGTACAATGTTCTGCAACATTTATGGCTCCTCAGATACTGAGTCAGTCTATGTTCAAACACGACAAGATCTGGAGAGTATCCAGGTTGACAAGTGGCAAGTAATATTCAGGCCACACGAATGCCAGGCCATGACCATCACCAGTAAAGTACAATCTAACCTGCACCTTGGCATTCAATGGTGTTACTATCACTGAATCACCCAGTGTCAAATTCCTGGTGGGTAATCATTGCTCAGAAACTCACTGGTCTCGCCACATGAACACAGTAACTATAAGGGCAGGTCCGAAGCTAGGAATACTGCGGCGAGTAACTCACATCCTGACTTCCAAACGTCTGTCCATCATCTACAATGCATAAGTCAGAGGTGTGATAGAAGACTCCCAATTTGCCTGGATGAGTGGAGTTCCAACAACACTCGAGAAGCTTTATACCATCCAGGACAAAGCAGCCAGTTTGACTGTCCCTTCATCCACAATGCTCCACCATCAACGCTCAGCAGCAGCAGCAGTGTTTTACTATCTACATGCTGCAATAAAATGATCCACCAAAGATCCTCAGAGACCATCTTCACAACTCCCATGTCTATCTAGAAGGACAAGGGCTACAGATGTATGGGAATACCATCATCTTCAGGTTCCCTCCAAGCCAGTCACCATCCTGACTTGGAATTTTATCACCGCTCCTTCACAGTCACTGGGTCAGAATCCTGGGATTCCCTCCCTAATGGCATTTGAGGTCAACCAAGCAGGTGGACTGCAGCGTTCAACAAGGCAGCTCACCACCACCTTCTCGAGGGCAACTAGGGACGGGCAATAAATGCTGGCCCAGCCAGTGACACCCAGATTCACGAAATAAATAAATAGAAATTAACAGAGGACGGTTGCTGAGGTGTCGCAGGGATCGGTGCTTGGGGCCCAGCTGTTCACAATGCCCTTTAAACATTTGGTTACTGGAATCAGATACAATATATCCCAGCCTGCTGACAGCACTAACGGATGTGGGATTGTGGATGGGTGAGGAGGTTATAAAAAAGCACCGAGAAGACAATTGGAGTGAATGGGTAAATACGTGACAGATGGAGAGAAATGTGGATAGAGGAGACGGTGTGCTCTTTGGTGGAAACGATAAATTGGCAGCCTACCATTTGAAAGGCATTGGTTGAAACATGTTGATCTACAAAGGGACGTATGCTCCTGTTTGTTGTTTCCTTCTGCATAAACCTCTGAGGCCCCTGCAGTGCAGTGAGTTCTGTAACCAGAAGTCAATACTGGGCATGGCATTGGCACGCTGCCCAGTGTACACAGACCCACCAAGTGGGGAGCTGTAACACTGAAAAGGATCTGCATCTCCCTGTACACCAGTCGCTGAAAGTAATATTGCCGAAACAGAAAGCAGTGAGGAAGATAAATGGTGTGTGGATCTTCATTTCAGGGGATGTGAGTCCAGGAGAAAAGGTGTCTTACTGCAGCTGTACAGGGCCTTGGTGAGATATCATCTTGAACATTGTGCACTATTGTGGGGAGTTTTGGTCTCCTTACCTAATAAAGGACAAACCTGACATTGAGGGAGAGCAGTGAAGGATGACCAGACTGGTCTCTGGGATGACGGGCTTGTTATGGGAGCAGAGTATGGGAGACTGGGCAAGTATTCCATGGGGTTTAGGAAAATGAGTGGAGATCTCAGTGAGATATATAAAACTCTGACAGGGTGAGACAGATTGGAAGCAGGGATGATAATTCCCCTGGCTGGGACTTGTAAAACAAGGGGCCACAGTATTAGATACAGGCAGTCACTCTGCATTGAGATGATAATAAATGTCTGCTCTCAATGACTCGGGAACCTGGGGAATTCTCTCGCACCTGGAAACCGAGACACTGATTATAAATAAGGATTTAGAGACAGTAAAGGGATAGTGGGAGAGCAGGAGTACGGTGTGGAAATGAAGGGCCAACCATCATTATATTGAATTGGTTCACAAACTCGATGGACCAAAGGTACTACTGCACCGCCTATTTTATAGCTTCCCAGGGTTATTCACATGAATGGATATGTATATCGTGTGGGGTAAGTGCATTGAGGAGAGTTTTTCCATGAACTAGAATGGGGAGGCTCAATGTATTTTCCATTCCCAATGTTTCTGTGAAGTCTGTGGGAAAGCTCTGTAAATGCTGTCACAAGCTCTCAGATGTTAGGAAGGAGGTTTCTGCAGGGTCGACAGGACTGTGTTCCCATTCCCTTTTCCGACATTGATGCTGAGGCTGGGTTTTCTGTCCGGTTTCATACTTTCAGACCTCGGAGTAGTTTGCTTCGAACAGATCTGTTGGTCAAGTCTGGTAGCTTTAATGAGTTAGCATCAGGTAAAGTTCACGTGATTCTGACCCTGACATCTTCACCCACCCTCGTCACTGAGCCATAGATGGTGTTGATGCCAATGACAGACTGAGGTGTTACCCTGGCAAAAAGTTACAGGTTGTGTTTGAATGCAGATCTGCTTCTCCTGCTTCTGTGATCTACAGCACTACGTGAATACACAGTTTCGAGCTGCAATATCTGCAATGCAATTTTGCTGTCTGTTCCCCAATTCTCACTAAGACCCATTCACCCATCAGCCCTGCACTCAGTGACCTAACCTGGTTTCTGATGTGGAAATACTTCCATTTTCAAACTCTCATCCTGCTGAGGGTCTCTCTCCCCGGGTCTTGCTTCCAATCTGACACATTCCGCAAAAGCATTTAACTGATCTTAATTCAAATATTTAATTCACCTAAATATTTTTCATTGAGAAATACCAATCTTCTGTGTTTAAAGTGAATGTGTTTCCTCTGTTTCTCTCCCTGATCATGATTAAGAGCTCTGAAGTGTCAGTGATGCCAGCCTTATGTAGTTTCAGAGCCAATGAATTCTCTGGAGTCCCAATCATCTTCACCACATTGTATATTTTCTCTTTTGGTTTGATGCCTTATCACTCATGGCTGCCTTGTTCTCCCTTGAGTATGTTTCAAGTTCTTTGGGTTGCATTTCTGGTATTATCTTCCGAATTATCCCCAGAACCTCCTCCCATTGCTGCACCATGGTCTTTCCTGCTCAGCTCCCCTTCCAATTAACTCTGGCCAGCTCCTCCCGCATGTCTTTGTAGTTACATTGCTCAATTATAACCACATTACATCTTGAAAGAGCATTACATATAAACCGAAAGAAGGAGTTTTGGGAGACGGGACACGAAGAATAATTGGTGGATTTCTTAACTAGTTACAAAGGGAGAAGGAGAGAGAGGATAGAGATCTGGAGATCTGGAAAATGAGAAAGCTACATTATCGAAAGAAGTAGATGAACATCCCCCAATGTTTTGGCAATGACTGTGTGCTGTGGTCCTTGGTACAGTGCATGTACAACAGAGTAATATGTTCAAATGCTGAGTCTGATGCCAGAATATTTATCTCCAATAATATGACAGACACTAGCTTTGGAAAGAACCCACCAGGCCAACATATTGAAGTCCCGGTAGAAAGGGGATTAACTGAAATAAGTTGGGACACCAGAATCAAGAATTTGGAGCACACATCCTGGTAAGAATGAGAGATTAGAGTTGGGAATCCCAGAAAAGGAGGGTTCGTTGAGAGGATCAAATCATGTTTTAATGTTTTATCAATTTTATACATCATATGCATCATTTTTCGTTAACTGTGTCTCTGTTGTTTATTTACAATGTGTTGCGCACATATGAAAAATGCGACTTATCTGCACACACACATTGATTAAACAGTGTATATAAAATCATTGTTCCACCATTGAAACTGTCCTGTTGTTGTGTTACGAGGATAGATTAGATTAGATTAGATTACTTAGTGTGGAAACAGGCCCTTCGGCCCAACAAGTCCACACCGCCCCGCCTCAGGCAACTGAATGTGTGGAGTTTGCACGTTCTCCCCGTGTCTGCGTGGGTTTCCTCCGGGTGCTCCGGTTTCCTCCCACAGTCCAAAGATGTGCAGGTCAGGTGAATTGACCATCCTAAATTGCCCGTAGTGTAGGTAAGGGGTAGATGTTAGGGGTATGGGTGGGTTGCGCTTCGGCGGGGCGGTGTGGACTTGTTGGGCCGAAGGGCCTGTTTCCACACTAAGTAATCTAATCTAATCTAATCTATCCTCGTAACACAATAACAGGACAGTTTCAATGGTGGAAAAATGATTTTATATACACTGTTTAATCAATGTGTGTGTGCAGATAAGTCGCATTTTTCATATGTGCACAACACATTGTAAATAAACAACAGAACACCAACTAGCCACCAAAAGACATGATCCACTATCACTACGTTCCGTACATACAGACAAAGAAGGGCACCACTTTGACTGGGACAAAGCACACACACATACTAAGACACGCAAGGACCTTCTTAGAGGAATCGTATTATAACCAGAAGTCCATCAATAAACGCATCAATTTAGATCCTGTCTACATTCTCTTGTTAAAATAACCGGAAATGACATCACCCACTTTAAGAAACCAAGACCTATAAATAGAGAGGTGGGATATCCCACCAGCACTTCAGCAGATGCTCCCACTGATGATGTCACCTAGTCATGGTGACGAAACTTCTGAAAACATACCTTCAAGCTCAGCGAGCTTACTTGCACAGATATAAATTGTTGTTTGTTGTTTATTAGTGGAATTTAGGAGTTCTCTATCGCTCACGTTTTGACAGATTATGATGTGAGGTGAGCTTTTCTAGGTGTGTGATTTTAATTAACAGAGGGGTTCGACATTGATGTCATAACAGTTTGGGGCCTTGCCGTGTGGCACTTGGACCGATCTGAACAGATTTGAGATACAACAGGTCGCAGCAAATTCCAACTCATTGCAATTAGTGACTTTGATCTTCAAATAAAACCAGTGGGAAAATTCGTTTAATTTTGTTACTTGTGGTTGGTTCAATGAAAAGTGAGGGAAATGGCTGTTCACATTACTAAAGAGGTTCCCAAATTTTCCAAGGAAGTTTAGAAAGACAGAAGGAGGACATTTGTTAGAATTAGCAAATAGGTTGGAATTGGGTTCAACCACGGAGAAAAGGGAAGCTGAAATTGTAATGGAGTTGGTTAAGCACTTTGATGTATCAGAGAAACAGGCAACTGCAGTAGAGTTATAAAAACTTAAATTGCAAATGTGGCAACTGGAGTTAGAAGATAAATAAAGGGATGGAAACAGAGAGAGACGAAAGAGAAAGAGAGGAAAAAGAAAGAGAGAGGGGATTTGAAATTCAGAAGTTGGGAATTAGACAAGAAATTTAAATTAACAGGATGGAGATGAAGGGAGAACGTAGGGATGTATACAACTAGGTTAGTAACTTGCCATATTTCGTTGAGAAAATTGTCAAACCCTTTTTCATTTCATTTGAAAAAATGGCTAGGCAGATGACGTGTCCAGTGAACTTGTGGGTAATGCTAGTTCAGACTAAGCTGGTGGGCACAGCTGGTGAGGTATGTGCAGCGCTGTCAGATGAGGGATCAAGAGATTATGAAGATGTTAAATTGGTTATTTTGATTGGTTATGAATTGGTACTAGAAGCATATAGACAGAAGTTCAGAAAAATAGAGACGGAACCAGGTCAGACTTATATTGAGTTTGAAAGAATTAACAACAGTCATTTTGACAAGTGGGTGCTGGCCTTAAAAATGGATAAGACCTGTGAGGCCTGAAGGGAGATTAATCTGCTGGAGAAGTTAAAAGACTCACTTCCAGAGATAGTAAAAATTCATGTGAATGAATAGAAAGTTCAAGAAGTGAGCAGCGCGGCAGAAATGGCAGGTAAATATGCATTGTGCAATGTGATGAAATTTAGCTTCTGGCAGGAATTTCATCCCGTGAGGGATAGTAATTGGGAGAAGGGACGATCACACATTACAAAGCGAACAGTAGTTCACAATATTTTACCACAGGTGAAGAAAGAAGCCCAAGGGGGTTGAAAGGTGGTGAAAGGCCTCAGGTGCTCTCACTATAAGGGAGTGGAACACATAAAATTACAGTGCTGGTGGTTTAGGAAGGGCACAGTGGAAAAGTTGTTTTCACTGCAGTAAACTGGGACACACCGTGCTGGGCGTTAAAGGAAGACACTTTGGGGAAAGATGCGGTCGAAGAGGCTAAGCCCAGTGGCAGTAGTGAAACTGGTAAAGGAGACCCCAAGTGGAGCCGAGGAGCTGCAGGAAATTGCACAGCCTAGGCAAGGGCTGGGTATGGAGGTAGTGCCTGATCTCTCAAAAGAATTCATCTCTGTAGATAAAGTTTACTCAGAAAGAACAGGGGGAGAAGGACAACAAGTTATAATTTTGTGAGATACGGGATCTGCTCAGTCTGTAATAATTGAGAAGTGAGGCGCTGGAAAAGCACAACAGATCAGGCAGCATCCAAACAGCAGGACAATCGAATATCAGGCAGAAACCCATCGTCAGGAACATGGTGGGGGGACAATGGGGCTGAAAGATAAATACGAGGGTAGTAGCTGAGCTGGTGGAAGGGTCATTGGGAAGGCAATAAGATGATGTAGGTGGGAGTGATAGTGATATGTCGGAGGGTAGGGTGGAGTCGATAGGTGGAAAGGAAGAGGTCTAGTTAGGGCGGTTCAAGAGGGCAGTGCTAGGTTGTACGGTTGGATCTGGGAGAGGTTGGTGGAGGGAAGATTTGAAATTTGGTGAAGTCAACACTGATGCGGAACAGTTTGAGGGTTCCAGATGTCCGATCACTGAGAGGAGTCCTATCACCCTCCTCACCGACCTATCACCATCACACCCCACTTGCATCTACCTATCGCCTTCCAAGCTCCCTTCCACCCAGCTCCATCCCCACCCTCCCATTTATTTCTCAACCTTCTTCCCCCTCCCTTACCTCCCATTTTCCTGATGAAGGATTTATGCCTGAAACGTCAACGCCCCTGCCCCTCGGATGCTGCCGACGTGCTGTGCTTTTCCAGCCCCACACTTTTCAACTCTCATCTCCAGCATCTGCAGCCCTCATTTTCTCTCACCCTCTAATAGGAAGGGATGAAAGGTTTTTTCACTCTTTCTGGCATGTTCATCAAGAGTGTGTTAATTTGTGGAAAGGGGACAGAAATTAAGCATTCCCTTGTGTAACATCAGGATGGAATGCCAAATCAAGATTAGGGAAGTAACAGTGACAGTGAGTAACAGAGTGTCAGGTCCAGGAATACACTTTGTTCTTGGGAACGATTTAGCAGGAGGTGAGGAGGGATAGGCACTCCTTGTGGTGGAGAAGCCAAAGGAAGACTCGGGAATTGGTGAGTTAAAAGAAAATTACCCAGGAATTTTTCCAGACTGTGTAGTAACAAGATCCCACTGTCATAAGTTACAGCAGGAAGGAAAAACGAACGAAAAAGACAAATGAATTGATGCTCAGTGAACTGACCCCCTGTTTGATGTAACGGTGCAGGAAAAACCTGAACAGGCAGAGGATCAGGCAGAGGGGTTTAGTCCAGAAAGGCTAATGGACTTACAACAGATATATACACACACATTCACACACACATACACATGCACACACACAGAAAAGGAATCAGAATATATTGTTGAACGTTATTAACTTAAAGATAGAATCATAAAATTAAAATGGAGACCCCGATAGGTTACTGCAGAAGGGAAATGGGCCAAAGTGCACCAGATTGTGTTAGCAGTAACGTACAGTGTTATGGCTAGCACATAAACTAATTGCAGGCGGTCACTTAGGTGTATAGAAGACTCAGGCTAAGGTACAGAAGCATTTCCACTGTCCTGGAATGCACAAGGACGCTGTTAATTTTTGTTGTATGTGACATACATCCCAAATGGTAGGTAAGTAACAGGCAGTAACAAAACCAGCACTTTTCTTGCCAATTCCTGCATTCGAAGAACTTGCACGTGTGTTATGATAAATTGTGTTGCTCCCCTTTCTAAAGTAAAAGTGGAAACCAATATTTGCTTACTTTCTTGGATGTGTCTACCAGATTTCCAGAGGCAATTCCATTATTGGAGTGCCAAGGCAAAAAGGGAGGTGGCGGAGTTGGTAGCTTTCTTTACACGCTGTGGGCTGCCCAGAGAGATTCAGTCAGACCAAGGGTCTCATTTTACCGCTCATCTGTTTAAGGAAGTCATGGATGGCTTAGGCATACAGCACTTCAAATCAAGTGCGTCCCATCCTGAATCCCAGGGAGCCTTGTAAAGTTAGCATCAGATGCTGAAGACTATGATAACAGCTACTGTCAGGGTTGGCCAAATGATTGTGATAAAGGTGTCCCATTAAAGTGTTTGCCATTAATGATGTCCCAAATAAATCTACTCACTTTACTTCCTTTGAGTTAATATTCGTACATGAAGTGAGAGCTCCTCTGAAATTAATTAAATATAAATTGACAGGACCGAAGTCGGAAATCTCACACCTGGATTCTGTGTGTGAGGTGAAGGAGAGAGTAGATGGAGTAGGGGAGTTTGCTAAACAGTATCTGAAGAGCACAGCATAGAGTGAAGGAGGTGGCAGATACAAACTCTGAAACTTTGAAGATTTCCCGTGGGGATGACGTATTAGTATTGTCACCAGTGGTAAGAAATCTCTTCTAAGCCAGGTTTAGTGGCCCCTTTCAAATAAAAAAAAATGTGGAGTCAGTTTAACTACCCAGTAAAGATACCAGAGATGACAAAATAACCTTTATCGAATATTTCATATGGATGAATAATGCACAAGCCACATTTAAGACTCAGAAACAGAGTTGTGGCCATATGAACAAATTTTGCAGCTTATCTTTATGATGTAGTGATCTTTAGCAAGTGATTGAAAGCTCACATGTTACAGTTGACCGATAATGTTGAATGATTACAAGAAGCAAACTCAGTAATAAACTTAAAGAAAACAGAATTCACGAAAGCAGTGGTAACATTCTTGGGATATTGCATTGGACATGGAAGGTTGACCCCATGGAACACAAATACGAAGGGCTTTGAGGAAATTCCATGACCATCCTCGAAGAAAGAGGTGCTTTGATTTTTGGAACTGAATGGATTCTATCGGAAGTTTGTCCCAAACTTCAGCAGCGTATTGGCACCTCTAATGGACTTATTAAAGAAGAACATTGAATTGTGGTGGATAGAACAATTCCAGGAGGCATTTGAGAATTTTAAAGCAGGATTAATCACCACATCAGTTTTAGCTACACCAAATATTCTGAAAACCTTTGAAAATTGTGTTTGATGCTTGGGATATAGGGGTCGGAGATGTATTGATACAGAAAGAGGATGACGGAATTGTATGGCTAATTGGCTACTTGTTGAAAAAACTCAATATCCACCAGAAAAAAAAATACAAAATCTTCATTATTGAAAAAGAATGATTAATTTTCATACTGGCCTGACAATATTTTAATGTTTATATGACAAACAAATTGTCGGAGATGGTTGTGGACAACAACAAATCTCTCACATTTTTTGAAATATTTAAAGACCAGAATATGAGACTATTTAATTGGAGTCTTACCTTACCGACTTTAAACTCACAAACTGTACAGGCTGTGGCCCCTACAATGTGATAGCAGATGGGTTTTCGCGGATTTAAAGGAAAGCAGTGTAGATAAGATTAGACTTATTCCAGTGTTGTATTGGTGTGCAGAATTGATATGAATGATTTAACTGAGATTACTACTTTTGTATTTCATATAATTGGGATTAAGAATTAGAGGAAAACGAATGATGCCATCTTTTCATTCTGCTGGTTCATTTTATTTTCTGAAGCAGGAAGATGTTATGAAGCCAAAAGCATGTATGGGCACTTTAAGACAGATCGGGTTTTGTTGAATAGAAATTAAAGCCACAGATGCCAGCTAAAGGTCACACTGTTCCACATGTCACCATTAGCTGAGAAATGGATACCTGAGTTTTGGTTGCTGTTTTGACAGCCATCCAAATGCAACCAAAGAGTTTAAATAACGCTCAGGATACCAGAAATCAACAGAATTTGAATATTATTGTTTGGGCACCTGGACAGCAATCAAATTATGAGAATTATTATTTCATGGCGAGTATATAAATCCAGCATTTTGAACACTGGAGGGAGAGCTGCTGCCATCCAACAATAGAGCAACTGCTGTAGAGCAGCAGTGCTAAGTGACCATCTCAAACACTCTCTATCAAAGACACATTTTCATGTAAACCTACTTGCAATAAAAAAACATGACCCAGGGAGATCAGCAGCTGAAAGAGTGAACACAGCGGGAAAGATAGAGACTGTATGGTCTTGAGATTTTAATGTTTCATATGTGGATTGTTGGAACAGCATATTTTTACAGAGTTGGAGTCAGATAGTAAGTAGCTAAGAAAAGAGGGGCTTGTATTTGCGAATAGTTGTTGTTTAGTGTTCACTATTAAAGTTAAGAAACTAATTTGATAATTTTTGTTTTAATAGTGGAATGTAGGAGATCTCTGTCGCTCATATTTTAACAGATTACAAGGTGAGGCGAGCTTTTCTGGGTGTTCGGGTTTAATTAACAGAGAGGTTCGAGTCCACCTTATAAATATCCATCCACGCTAACCCCATTTCCCTGCAGTTGGCCCATATGCTTCCAGTCCTTTCCTATCCACATATTTATCCAAATGTTTTTGAAATGGGTTGTTAATTGGTTGTTCGTGGGTGGCACGGTGGCATAGTGGTTAGCACTGCTGCCTCACAGCGCCAGAGACCCGAGTTCAATTCCTGCCTCAGGCGACTGACTGTGTGGAGTTTGCACGTTCTCCCCGTGTCTGCGTGGGTTTCCTCTGGGTGCTCCGGTTTCCTCCCACAGTCCAAAGATGTGCAGGTCAGGTGGATTGGCCATGCTAAATTGCCCGTAGTGTTAGGTATGGGGTAGATGTAGGGGTATGGGTCGGTTGCGCTTCGGCGGGGCGGTGTGGACTTGTTGGGCCGAAGGGCCTGTTTCCACACTGTAAGTAATCTAATCTAATCTAATGTACCCCCCCTTAACCATATCTGCTGGCAACTCATCCCTGTACCAGCCCTCTGTATAAAGAAGTGGCCCCTCAGGTTCCCTTTTATTCCTTCCCCTTTAACCTTAAACTGATCCCCTCTAATCCTCGATTCTGTACACCTTGGAAAAAGACTGAGAGCATTAACCCTATCCATACTCCTCGTGATTTTACACAGCTCTATAAGGACTCCCTCAGTCTCTTACACGCTAAAGAAAAGGTCCTAGCTTGTCCAACCTCTCCCTATAACTCAGACCATTGGGTCCTGGCAACGTCTTTGTAAATTTCTTCTGCACTCTTTCTAATTTAATAACATCGTCCCCATAACAAGGTGACAAACTCTGAACACAATACTCCAAGTGCGGCCTTACCAAATTCCTGTGTAACTGTAACATTACTTCCCAACTTTTATACTCAATATCCTGCCTGATGAATGCCAATGTGCCAAAAGCCTTCTTCACTGCCCTGCCGACCTGTGACTCCACTCTTAGAGAACCGTGCACCTGAACACCAAGGTCCCTCTGCCCACTGCACCCCTTAAGACCATTTACAATGAAACTCCTCCCTTGATTTCAGTTTCCAAAATGCAAGACCTCACGCTTCTATATTAAATTCCATTTGTCATTGCTCGGCCCATTTCCCACCTGATTAAGGTCCTGCTGCAACTTTTGATAAACATTCTCACTGATCACACTCCCAATTACTTTAGTGTCATCTGCAAACTTATTAATCATACCTTCCATATTCTCAACCAAATCATAGATAACAAACAGCAATGGACCAAGCCTCCGGTCTGACAAACATCCTTCCACTCAACCCTCTGCTTTCTACCATCAAGCCAACTGTGTATCCAGTTGGCCAGTTCCCCCCGCATTCTACGAGATGTAACCTTCCTGAGCAGCCTGCCATGTGGAACCTAATCAAAGGCCTTACTGAAATCCATAGAGACTACATCTATCACTCTGCCCTCATCAAACGTCCTGGTAACTTCATCAAAGGACTCTAAGAAATTTGGGAAGCATAATCTCCCACACACAAGTCTATGCTGACTGCTCTGAATCAAACCCTGTGTAAGTAATGGGTGCAGACAATGGTATGCTGTCCTTCATTGTAAGATGATTCGAGTACATAAGTAAAGCCGTCTTCCTGCTGTTGTAGAGCCTTGCTGAGAGAGCTTTTGGGGCACTCTCTACAGATTTGATGCTCTTTGTAAGGAATGATCTCCTTACCACAGACACGGGTGATGGTAACATGAGGATAGAGTGAATAAGCTGAGTGTTTAATCTGTAGAGCTGTGAGAGACGAAGAAATGGTGACGCTGAAACACGAGGAGTGGCAGCGATCACTTATTTCCAAAAGAGACATTGACAGGGAGAGAAATTCCATACTTTACTCAGGATTGATTGGTTTGATTGATTGCCACGTGTACCTCAGTACAGGGAAACACTTTGTTTTTGAGCAGTGGAGGATGATCATAGTAAGCATGGCCAGACAGATCATAGGGTGGAAATAGACTTGGACAGAGTAAGGCATACAGGTTACACTGAACAGGACATGCACTCGACAAGGTCAACATGAACAAGATCACCATTAACTGAACTTAGAGAGTCCATTCATCAGTCTAACGTGACTTTCCGAATAGTTTATTTGCCTAAATTAACTCTCGCTCCGTTATTGTGCAGTCGGCGTGTGAACCCTGTACTGAACCGTCATGTTGCTCACAATCCCCAATAGCAGCCACAATACCTTCCATCTGAAACAGGTAGCCATTCCAACCAGCTTCCGCCCTACATAGAGAACACCAGGCTGTCTTCTTGGAGATGGAAGATGCCTTCTTGAGACTTTACACAAGACATATGGCTTCCCTCCTCACCACTAGAAAACCATGTTAAAGTCCCACGTGTGTATCATAAACAACGGAGCCAAGAGGAACAACGTGGAACAGTCTGTCTGTGCAGCCTCTGCCCCACTTGTTCATCATGTTAGAGCATCAATTAGGAGACAGTGAGGACTGCCAATGCTGGAGATCAGATTAGAGCATCAATTGCTGGAAAAGCACAGTGAGTCAAGCAGCATCCGAGGACCAGGAGAATCGACGCTTTGGGCATAAGACATTCATCAGGATTCAGCAAATATTACCTCATTCTGCCCCCGTGTAAGTGCATTGAGGTGGGAGTGGCCTCCTGCTGTTCCTGTGTAAGTGACTCAGGGGAGTGATTGGCTTCAATCTCGTCTGATTGGACAGGGCCAAGGGCCTGACTGGTTAACCCTGGTTCGGTTTGACAGCTCATTGTACTGACAATGTTGCAGCTTTAAGATGTTATTTTGTCCTGGTTTATTTTATGATAGAGATTGAACGATTGTTCCCAAGCTTGCCAGTTAAGACCACTTGAGTAACAGCTAGGGAGGCCTTCGGTTAATTTTATTTCAGCCTGAATGGGTGTGGCCAACTCTCACAGATTAGGATCTCTGGGTTTTGGTTTCTCAGTAACATCAGAAACTATTGGGGTCTCCACAGAGTTGGAAGCTTCAGTGGATGTCTCCTGGCTGCTACTCTCTCTGAAATTTCTCTTGATACTGTTTTTAATTCTTGGATTGGAGAAATGTTTGTGACAATCTGGGTCTGAATATTCCTTTTTGCCAAGGGCTGTGTTTATGGGATTTCCCTATATTGGAACAGTTCATTAGTAATAGTTCCTAGATCTATTATTCTGTTAACTTGTCCAATAAAATTACGTTATTCTAAATTCCTCTTTCTTTGGTTTCATTTTATCTTTCATCTTTAAGTAGATGGTGTTTTGCTTCACACCGAGTAGTCTGAACAGTCACATTGCATCTGGAACAGACACTTTACATTTCCTTTAAAATAAGAAAACATTAGAATCTAGGCTACCGCCTTCAAATATTTTCGAGGGGCTCTGGTGTGGCCCATCACACTAGACTCCTTCCCTTCCTGAGTAATAGGCTGTAGGCACTGAATGGGCTATCCCTGTTCTTCTCCAATAATGTCAATGGGCTGAATGGCTTCCTCATATTCCTGTGAAACCAGCCTGAGGTATTGAATGAACTCTTGTTTTACTGTGGCAATGTGCAGTGTCAGGCAGTGCTGTTACATGAATGTTACGGACACTTTAACAGCACAAGTCTCAATGGAATCTGAATCCTGCTACACACGGACAAAGACCAGTTCAGGAGCTGACGGGGGACAAAATGTTCTGAACATTGTGGAACCTTCAGTGATCATCCCCACTTCTGATCTTATGGTGGGGAGGTTCAGGGTGGGGAGACATTGATGAAGCAGCTGAAGGTGTTTGTGAAGAGGAAGCTACTCTGAGGATCTCCCACAGAGGTGACCCAGGACTGAGATGATGAACATCTTCCTTTGTGCCATGTTTGACCCCAAACACTGGAGAGGTTACTCTGATTCCCATTAAGTTCAGTTTTGTTAAGCTCCTTTATGTCAACAGAAGTCAACCACTGCCTTGATATCGGGGCCAGTCATTTTTATCTGAACGCTTGACGCAACCTCTTTTGTTCACGTCAATGGGCCATGATGTAGGAGCAGCAAGTGTTTTCTTCAAACAGGTGATATTGAATGTCAGGATCACTCTTCTCAAGAGTGTTCGGGAAGCTAGATGACGGAACGTATTTGAAGAGGAGATAGATGGAAATTGACCTGTCAGAGAGTTGAGGGCGATGAAGAATTGGATAGGAAAGAAGATTTGAGACCAGGAGCAGATCAGTCATGATCTTAAAGAAGGGCAAGGCAGGCTTGGGGAGTGAACAACATGCCCCTGTTTCTGATGTTCTCCGATTCTGTTATTGGAAAGTTAGTGGGTGTTATTTTCATGAATGTTCTGTTATTGAATGTTGCAGACAGGGACGACCAGAGGATTTTGTGACCCATCCCTGAGTGAGGTATGGGGGCTGTATTCACATTGAATCTGAGTGTACAACATGACCAACAAATAAAGCACAAGTTGCAGAGAGGGGAAGCTCTGTGAAGAGAGATGAGGGGCCTCTTTCATACCAAGCCTGAGTTTTCCAATTACATTTCCCAATTCACTTCAAACCGTGTGGGACAGTACTGAGGGGCTGAAATGTCTCCTGTGTTTCTGTGCAACAGGTTATAGGAGTAAGTAACCTCCAACTGCTCCTGTCTAGCGGGTTTGAGGGGCTGAATGGAACACAGGAACATGGGACTGAGGAGCAGGAGTGGGTCATTAGATACTTTGAGCCTTCTCCACCAGGCACTAAAATTGTAGCTGATCAGGTTGTGGTCTCAGCTCCACTTTCCTGTCTGCGTCCCATTGTGCACTTCTTTGTCAAATATTTAACTAACGCAGCTTTCAATCAATGTGAACATAGAGACACGATAACCTTCCACTGAAGAGAATTCCGACTTGAAAAGTCCTTTCAGAATTATTCATCATCCATCTTATAGAATCAGAGAGTCATGCAGAATGGAAACAGACCCGTTAGTCCAATCTGTTCACTCCGATCAGATATCAAATCTGATTTAGTCCCATTTGCCAGCATTTGGCCAATATTCCTCCTGTGATTGTACCCGCCTTGACCACTTCCTCTGACTGCACTTTCTGTCCACACACCACTCTCTGTGTGAAATATTTACCTTCTCGTCCCTTCTAAATCATTCGCCCTCTCCCCTCCAACCTCTGCTGTCTTGTTCTGGACTCCCCTATCCTTGGGAGTAGAACATGGCTGTTCAGAATATCCATGTCCCTGATGATTTTATAAACTTCTATAATGTTGCCTCTCATCCTCTCACACTCCAGGGGGAAGCACCTCAACGTAATTAGCCTCTCCCTAAAGCTCAAACCTCCAGTCCTGGAACATCCGTGTAAGTCATTTCTGCAGAAAACCGAGTTGTACGCAGTATTCTTAAAGCGGCCTCACCAACATCCTGTATAGATGCAATCTGCCACCACAACTCCTATACTCAATGCTCTGACTGATTAAGGCAAATGTGCCAAATGTGTTCAGCACCACTCTGTCTACCTGCGACTCACTGCTACAGGTGATCATGTACGTAAACATTAGAAAGTTAACAGGATGGTAGTGCCAGCAGATAGGAGGACCAGTGATACATTAATCATTATTGAGATTAGATTGTGTTGGAAACATGAGCTTAACATGTCAGGAAGTGAAATCAAATCAATGGGTTCAGGGTGATTAATATACAAAATAACAGATAGCCCGGAGTGAGTTACAGACTGGAATCGAATCGAGGCGTTCAGGTGGTTAATATACAGAATACCAGATACCCCGGAGCGAGTTACAATCTGGAATCTAATCAAGGGGTTCAGGGTGGTTTATATACGAATAACAGATACCCGGGATTGAGTTACAATCTGGAATCGAATCAAGGGGTTCAGAGTGGTTTATATACGAATAACAGATACCCCGGATTGAGTTACAATCTGGAATCTAATCGAGGGATTCAGGGTGGTTTATATAGAGAATAACAGGTAGCCCGCAGTGAGTTACAGCCTGGAATCTAATTGCAGGGTTCAGGGTGGTTTATATACAGAATAACAGATAGCCCAGAGTGAGTTACAGCCTGGAATCCAATTGAGGGGTTCAGGGTTGTTCATAAACAGAATAACAGGTAGCCTGGAATGTGTTACAGGTTGGAACCTAATCGAGTGGTTTAGGATGGTTTATGTACAGAATAACAGATGCCATGGAGTGAGTTACAGTCTGGAATCTAATCGAGGAGTTCAGGGTGGTTTATATACGGAATAACAGATAGCCTGGAGTGTGTTACAGATTGGAAACTAATCGAGGGATTTAGGATGGTTTATGTACAGAATAACAGATAGCCCGGAGTGAGTTACAGCCTGGAATCTAATCGAGGAGTTCAGGGAGTTTTAGATACAGAATAACAGATAGCCCGGAGGGAGTTACAGCCTGGAATCTAATCGAGGGATATGTTAACCTTTTTATGTGAAATAACTTGTAACTGGGAGTGAGTCATAAAGTGTACTATTGGCCAAGTGGTTTCAAATCTTGACTCAAATAAACATAATGCAGTCACAAACTACACAACTTTACTGACTCCCAATTTTCCTTGTTTGAGGACTATCCTCCTCTGTTTTCCCCTTACACTGAAAGTATTAATATACCTTTTATACTGCACTGACATTCTGGTTATAGTGCTACCTATCTCTCACTGTCTCATTTATATTCAATCCTGTTGAAAGATACTTAAACCAACAGAGACACAAAGTTCCAGAAAAGCTTTGTTCAATTGCAGGTGCATTATTTTCTTTTATTTGTAGATAACACATAATTTGAACCCACAGAAGGTCAGTGTGGGATTTGAGCAACCCTTCAATTTGGGATGAGGCCTAGCCAGGCAGGATTCTGATTCAACGCTGCAAATCTACAATTCAGTGGCTGAGTTTTATCAGGTTTTGTATAGTATGTCTCTCTCATATATTAGGAGCTTGGAAAGTAAGGCAGACCTTACTGGAATGTCACATTGTCTCTCCGCATTCACTGTAAAAAGGTTCTGGGATTTGCATTTTATTCAACTTCAAAGAGCTGTCTCCATTTCCTATCTCTGCTGGCATCAATGAATGGAAATGGCTTTTGACACGTTGCCCCCTCTCCCTTGCTGAATGTATTCCTGACAGAAATCGGTCAGGCAAACGTTTTAGATTTGTCCACAGCCAACATTTTATATCAGTAAAACTACACGACTACTGTGTGCAGTTCTGATCTCCAAATTTGAGGAAAGACATTCTGGCTATTGAGGGAGTGCACCGTAGGTTCACGAGGTGAATTCCTGGGATGGTGGGATTACCTTACACTGAAAGACTGAAGCGACTGGGCTTGTATACCCTTGAGTTTAGAAGACTGAGAGGGGATCGGATTGAGACGTATAAGATGAAAGGATTGGACATTCTGGCAGCAGGAAACATGCTTCCGCTGAGGGGTGAGTGCCGAACCAGAGGACACAGCTTAGAAATACGGGGTAGACCATTTAGGACAGAGATGAGGAGAAACTTCTTCACCCAGAGAGTGGTGGCTGTGCGGAATGCTCTGCCCCAGAGGGCAGTTGAAGCCCAGTCTTTGGATTCATTTAAGAAAGAGTTGGATAGAGCTCTCAAAGATAGATGAATCAAGGGTTATGGAGATAAGGTAGGAACAGGATACTGATTAGGAATGATCAGCCATGATCATATTGAATAGCGGTGCAGGCTCGAAGGGCTGAATGGCCTACTCTTGCACCTATTGTCTTTGTCTATTGTCTATTGAGTGTGTATAAATTAGGAAAAGCAGGAGAGACTGGCAATATCAATGCAGTTTGAAAATATATAAACCATTGAATACGCACACAGAATCACACACAAACAGACATGCACAGACACACCGAATCACACACACAGAGATACAGACACCTTCCAGGAGCTGTCTCCATTTCCTATCTTGCAAGAGAATTCATGTTATGATGATGCATTCATGCAGGACAGTAAACAGCTTTTGAGACTTTCCCCATTGTGACAGAAGTTCAGCCCCAATTTGAAACTTGGAGATATGTAACAGGACAGAAATGAACCAGGAGCTTTCTGTGTTCTTGCTCTCAATGTAACATTTGACCATTTAGTTTATCTTGTCTTCGGCCGAACATCCAACAAGGATCACTTCACAGATCCAATAACAGATCCCCAGGAGTGAGTTCCAGACTGGAATCTAATTGAGGCGTTTAGGGTTTACACACAGCAGAAGAGATACCCAGGAGTGAGTTACAGACTGGGATCTAATCGAGGGGTTCCGGGTGGTTTACATACAGAACAACAGATAACAAGGAATGAGTCACAAAATCACGGAGTCATACAGTCATAGAGATGTACAGCATGGAAACAGGCCCTTTGGTCCAACCCGACCATGCCGACCAGATATCCTAACCTACTCTAGTCTCTTTTTCAAGCACTTGGCCCATCTCCCTCCAAACCTTCCCATTCATATACCCATCGAACTGCATTTTAAATGTTGCAATTATACCAGCCCCCACCACTTCCTCTGACAGTTCATTCCATTCATGTACCACCCTCTGAGTGAACAAGTTGCCCCTTAGGACTCTTTCATATTACCTCTCACACTAAACCCTTTTGTTCTTTACTCCCCACCCCAAGGAAAAGACTTTGTCTATTTCTCCTATCCATGCCCGTCATGATTTTATAAACCTTGATAAGATCACCCCTCAGCCTCCAACACTCCAGGGAAAACAGCCCCAGCCTATACAGCCTCTCCCTGTGGCTCAAATCCTCTAACCCTGGCATCCTCCTTGTAAATCTTTTATGAACTCTTCCAAGTTTCACAACATCCTTCCGATAGGAAGGAGACCTGAATTGCATGCCATATTCCAACAGTGGCCTAACCCATGTCCAGTCCAGCCACAACATGACCTCTCAATGTCTATACTCAAAACACTGACCAATAAAGGAAAGCATACCAAACGCTGCCTTCATTATCTTATCCACCTGCCACTCTACTCTCACGGAGCTACGAACCTGCACTTCAAAGTCTCTTGGTTCAGCAACTCTCCCTCGGACTTGACCATTAAGATATAAGTCCTGCTCAAATTTGCTTTCTCAAAATGCAGCGCCTTGTGTTTATCGAAGTGGAATAGAATTGAAGGTTTTGGGGTGTTTTTGAAACATGCCAGTCACATGTACATGAAAGTGAGTTACACGTTGGAATCTAATAGAGAGGGTTCCGGGTGATTCATATAATCCCGACAGTGGGGAAACAAGCCCTTCAGCCCAACAAGACCACACTGATCCACAGAAGAATAACCCATCCAGATCCACTTCCCCACATTTACCCCTGACTAATGCACCTCAGCTACACATCCCTGAACACTGTGGACAAATTTGGCAGGGTTTGGATTGGATGGTTAATATACAGAATAACAGATACTCAGGAGTATGATACAGACTGGAATCTAATCAAACGATTGAAGTGGCTAATGTACAGAGTCCCTTAAAATTGGAAGTCAGTTACAGATTGGAATTTTATGAAGGGATTCAGGACGATTATGTGTACAATAACAGATACCCCAGAGTGAATTACAAACTGGAATCTAATCGAGGGTTTCAGGGTGGTTTATATGCAGAATAACAGGTCGCCCGGAGTGAGTTATAGAGTCATAGAATCATCGAGATGTACAGCATGGAAACAAACCCTTAGGTCCAACCTGTCAATGCCGACCAGATATCCCAACCCAATCTAGTCCCACCTGGCAGCACCTGGCCCATGTCCCTCCAAACCCTTCTTATTCATATACTCATCCAAATTCGTCTTAAATGTTGCAATTGTACCAGCCTCCACCACTTCCTCTAGCAGCTCACTCCATACACGTACCACCTTCTGCGTGAAAACGTTGTCCCTTAGGACTCTTTCATATCTTTCCCCTCTCAAACTAAACTTATGCCCTGTGGTTCTGGACTCCCTTACCCCAGGGTAAACCTCGATAAGTTCACCCCTCAGCCTCCGACACTCCAGGGAAAACAGCCCCAGACTGTTCAGCCTGTCCCTGTAGCTCCAATCCTCCAACGCTGGCAACATCCTTGTAAATCATTTCTGAACCCTTTCAAGTTTCACAACATCTTTCCGACAGGAAGGAGACCAGAATTGCACGCAATACTCCAAGAGTGACCTAACCAATGTCCTGTACAGCCGCAACATGACCTCCTAACTCCTGTAATCGGTACTCTGACCAATAAAGGAAAGCATACAAAACGCCTTCTTCACTATCCTATCTACCTGCGACTCCACTTTCAAGGAGCTATGAACCTGCACTCCAAGGTCTCTCTGTTCAGCAACACACCCTAGGACCTTACCATTAAATGTAGAAGTCCTGGTAAGATTTGCTTTCCCAAAATGCAGCACCTCGCATTTATCTGAATTAAACTCCATCTGTCACTTCTCAGCCCATTGGCCCATCTGGTCGAGATCCTGTTGTAATCTGAGGAAACCCTCTTCGATGTCCACTACACCTGCAATTTTGGTGTCATCTGTAAACTTACTAACTGTACCTCTTATGCTCACATCCAAATCATTTATGTAAATGACAAAAAGTAGAGGGCCCAACACTGATCCTTGTGGCACTTCACTGGTCATAGGCCTCCAGTCTGAAAAACAACCCTCCACCACCACCCTCTGTCTTCTACCTTTGAGCCAGTTCTGTATCTAAATGGCGACTTCGCCCTGTATTCCAAGACATCTAACCTTGCTAATCAGTCTGCCATGGGGAACCTTGTCGAATGCCTTACTGAAGTTCATATGGATCACATCTACTGCTTTGCCCTCATCAATCTTCTTTTTTACTTCTTCAAAAAACTCAATCAAGTTTGTGAGACATGATTTCCCACGCACAAAGCCATGTTAACTATCCCGCATCAGTCCTTGCCTTTCCAAATTCATGTACATCCTGTCCCTCAGGATTCCCTCCAACAACTTTCCCACTGCCGAGGTCAGGCTCACTGGTTTATAGTTCCCTGGCTTGTCTTTACCGCCCTTCTTAATCATTGGCACCACGTTTGCCAACCTCCAGTCTTCCAGCATCTCACCTGTGACAATCGATGATACAAATATCTCAGCAAGAGGCCCAGCAATCACTTCTCTAGCTTCCCACAGAGTTCTCAGGTACACCTGATCAGGTCCTGGGGATTTATCCACCTTTTACCATTTCAAGAAATTCAGCACTTTCTCCTCTGTATATCTGCAACATTTTGCAAGATGTCACCATCGATTTCCCTGCAGTCTATATCTTCCATATCCTTTTCCACAGTAAATACTGATGCAAAATATTCATTTAATATCTCTCCCGTTTATTGTGGCTCCACACAAAGGCCGCCTTACTGATCTTAGAGGGGCCCTATTCTCTCCCTCGTTACACTTTGGTCTTAATATATTTGTAAAAACACTTTGGAATCTCCTTAATTCTATTTTCCAAAGCTATCTCATGTCCGCGTTTTGCCCTCCTGATTTCCCTCTTAAGTATACTCCTACTTCCTTTCTACTCTTCCAAGGATTCACTCGATCGATCCTGTCTATACCTGACATATGCTTCCTTCTTTTTCTGAACGAAACCCTCAATTTCTTTAGTCAGCCAGCATTCCCAATAACTACCAGCCTTCCCTTTCAACCCTGACAGGAAGTTACAGCCTGGAATCTAATTGAGGGGTTCAGGGTGGTTTATATCCAGAATAACAGATATTCTGGGGTGTGTTACAACCTGGAATGTAATTGAGGGGTTCAAGGAGGTTAGTATACAGAATAACAGATAGCGCGGAGTGAGTTACTGTCTGGAAGCTAATCAATGTCTGTTCACTTTAAGATAGGACGGGTTTTGCTGAATCGAAAGTACAGCCACAGATGCCAGCTAAAGGTCAGACTGTTCCAAATGTAACAATTAGATGGGAAATGGAAGCCTGACTTTTGGTTGTTTTTTGACAGCAATTGAAATGCAATCAAAGAGTTTAAATAATGCTCAGAATATCCGATGCCAATGGAATTTGAATATTATTGTTCGTACACCTGGAAATCAATCAAATTATGAGAATTATTGTATCATTGGAAGGAAATAAATCCAGCATTTGAACACTGGAGGGAGAGCCGCTGCCATCCAACAGCAGATTTACTGCTGTAGAGCAGGAGTGCTAACTGACCATCTCAAACACTCTCTATCAAAGACACATGTTCATGTAAAACATACTTGCAGTTAAAAAAAAAATGACCCAGGGAGATCAGCAGCTGAAAGAGTGCAGACAGCGGGGAAGATAGAGACTGTGTGGTCTTGAGATTGTAACGTTTAATATGTGGGTTGTTGGAACAGTATATTTTTTACAGAGTTGGAGTCAGATAGTAAGTAGCAAAGAAAAGAGGGGCTTGTATTTGCGAATAGTTTTTGTTTAGTGTTCACTATTAAAGTTAAGAAACTAACTTGCCATTTTTTGTTTAAATAGTGGAATGTAGGAGATCTGTATCACTCATATGTTAACAGATTCCGAGGTGAGGCCAGCTTTTCTGGGTGTTTGGTTTTAATTAACAAAGAGGTTCGACTCCACCTTGTAAATGTACATTCATACTAACCCCATTTCCCTGCAGTTGTCCCATATCCTTCTAATCCTTTCCTATCGACATATTTATCCAAATGCTTTTGAAACGTTGTTAATGCATCCCCCTCAGGCACATCTTCTGGCAGCTCATCCAAGTACCAGCCATTTATGTAAATAAATGGTCCCTCAGGTTCCCTTTTATTCCTTTCCCTTTAACCTGAAACTGATCCCCATTCCTCCTCGATTCTCTAAACTTTGGAAAAGACTGAGAGCATTCACCCTATCCATATCCCTCATGATCTTATACAGCTCTATAAGGACTCCCTCATTCTCCTACACTCTAAAGAAAAGGTCAAAGATTGTCCAACCTCTCCCTATAACTCGGACCATTGGGTCCTGGCAATGTCCTTGTAAATTTCTTCTGCACTCTTTCTAATTACATTATATCCCCCCTATAACAAGTTGACAAAACTGAACACAATCCTCCAAGTGCGGCCTTACCAAAGTCCTGCGTAACTGCAACATAAATTCCCAACTTCTATACTCAATGTCCTGCCTGACGAAGGCCAGTGTGTCAAAAGCCTTCTTCACTGCCCTGTCTACCTGTGACTGCACTCTCAGTGAACCGTGCACCTGAATTCCAAGGTCTCTCTGCCCACTACACCCCTTAAGGCCCGCCCATTCACTGTGAAACTCCTACCTTGATTTGAGATTCCAAACTGCAAGACCTCACACTTCTATATTAAATTCCATTTGCCATTTCTCAGCCCACTTCCCCACCTGATTAAGGTCCTGCTGCAATTTCTGATAAATGTCCTCACTGATCATGCTGCCATTTATTTTAGTGTCATCTGCAAACTTACTAATCATGCCTTGTATATTCTCATCCAAATCAGAGATAACAAAAAGCTATGGACCCAACCTCCAGTCTAACAAGCTTCCTACCATCAACCCAACTGTGTATCCAATTGGCCAGTTCCCCCAGTATTCTACGTGATTGAACCTTCCTGAGCAGCCTGCCATGTGGAAACTTATCATAGGCCATACTGAAATCCAAAGAGACTACATTTACCGCTCTGCCCTCATTAACCTTCTTGGTCACTTCACCAAAGGACTCTAAGAAATTTGGGATGCATGATCTGATCTCCCACTCACAAGTCTATGCTGACTGCTCCGAATCAAACCCTGTGTAAGTAATGGGTGCAGTCAATGGTACGCTGTCCTTCATTGTAAGATGATCAGAGTACATAAGTAAAGCCATCTTCCGGCTGTTGTAGAGCCTTGCTGAGAGAGCATTTGGGGCACTCTCTACAGATTTGATCTCCTTTTTAAGGAATGATCTCCTTACCACAGACACGGGTGATGGTAACAGGAGGATAGAGTGAATAAGCTGAATGTTTAATCTGTAGAGCTGTGAGAGACGAAGAAATGGTGATGCTGAAACACGAGGAGTGGCAGCGATCACTTATTTCCAAAAGAGACATTGACAGGGAGAGAAATTCCATACTTTACCCAGGATTGATTGGTTTGATTTATTGTCACGTGTACCTCAGTACAGGGAAACACTTTGTTTATGAGCAGTGGAGGAAGATCATAGTAAGCATGGCCAGACAGATCATAGGGTGGAAATAGACTTGGACAGAGTAAGGCATACAGGTTACACTGAACAGGACATGCACTAGACAAGGTCAACATGAACAAGATCAGCATTATTTGATCTTAGAGAGTCAATTCATCAGTCTAACGTGACCTTTCTAATAGTTTATATGCCTAAATTAACTCTCCCCACGTTATTGTGCAGTCGGCGTGTGAACCCTGTACTGAACGTCAGATTGCTCACAATCCCCAACAGCAGCCACAATACCTTCCATCTGAAACAGGTAGACATTCCCACCAGCTTCCACCCTACATAGAGAACACCAGACTGCCTTCTCAGAGATGAAAGATGCCTTCTTGAGACTTCGCACAAGACATATGGCTTCCCTGCTCACCTCTTGAAAACCACGTTAAAGTCCCACGTGTGTATCATAAGCAACAGAGCCAAGAGGAACATCGTGGAGCACTCTGTCTGTGCAGCCTCTGCTCCACTTGTTCATCATGTTAGAGCATCATTCAGGAAACACTTAAGACTGCCGATGCTGGAGATCAGAGAAGAGAGTCGATTGCTGGAAAAGCACAGCGGGTCAGACAGCATCCTTGAAGCAGGAGAATCGACGTATTGGGCATAAGACATTCATCAGGAATCAGAATCAATTTCCTCATTCTGCCCCCGTGTAAGTGTATTGAGGTGGGAATGGCCTCCTGCTGTTCCTGTATAAGTGACTCAAGGGACTGACTGGCTTCTTCCTTGTCCAATTGGGCAGGGCCAAAGGACTGACTGGGTTATCCCTGGTTCCTGTTTGACAGCTCGATGTACTGACAAGTGTGATGGTGCTGCAGCTTTAAGAGGTTATTTTGTCCGGGTTTCCTTTAAGAGAGATTGAACGATCGTTACGAAGCTGGTTAGTTAAGACCACTTGAGTAACAGCGAGGGAGGCCTTGGGTTTATTTTAATGCAGCCTGAATGGGTGTGGCCAGCTGTCACAGATTAGGATCACTGGGTTTTGGTTTCTCAGTACCATCAGAAACTATTGGGGTCTCCATAGAGTTGGAAGCTTCAGTAAATGTCTCCTGGCTGCTACTCTCTCTGAATTTTCTCTTGATGCTGTTTTTAATTCCTGGATTGGATAAATATTTGTGACATTCTGTGTCTGAATATTTCTTTTTGCCAAGGGCTGTGTTTATGGGATTTCCCTATATTGGAACAGTTCATTAGTAATAGTTCCTAGATCTATTATTCTGTTAAGCTGTCCAATAGAATTACGTTATTCTAAATTCCTCTTTCTGTGGTGTTATTTCTTCTTTCATGTTGAAATAGATGGTATTTTGCTTCACACCGAGGGGTTTGACCAGTCACATTGCATCTGGAACAGATACTTTTCATTTCCTTTAAATTAAGAAAACATAAAGGTCTAGGATGTTGCCTTCAAATATTTTCGAGGGGCTCTAGTCCATCACACTAGACTCCTTCTCTTCCTGAGTAATAAGCTGGAGGCACTGAATGGGCTATCCCTGTTCTTCTCCAATAATGTCAATGGGCTGAATGGCTTCCTCATATTCCCGTCAAACCAGTGTGAGGTGCTGAATGAACTCTTTTTTTACTGTGGCAATGTACAGTGTCAGGCAGTGCTGTTACATGATTGTTACTGATACTTTAATAGCACACGCCTGAATGGAGTCTGGGTCTTGTTGCACATGGACACAGACCAGTTCAGGAGCTGATGGGGGACAAAATGTTCTGAACATTGTTGAATCTTTAGCGACCATCCCCACTTCTGATCTTATGGTGGGGAAGGTGGGGGCGGGGAGACATTGATGAAGCAGCTGAAGATGTTTGTGAAGAGGAAGCTACCCTGAGGATCTCGCACAGAGGTGACCCAGGACTGAGATGGTGAACATCTTCCTTTGTGCCAGGTTTGACCCCAAACACTGGAGAGGTTACTCTGATTCCCATTAAGTTCAGCTCCTTGATGTCAACAGAAGTCAACCATTGTCTTGATATCAGGGCCAGTCATTTTTACTGGCAACCTTGTCTCAACCTCTTTTGTTCATATCAATAAACCATGATATAGGAGCAGCAAGTGTTTTCTTCAAACAGGTGGGATTGAATGTCAGGATTTCTCTTCTCAAGAGTGTTCGGGGAGCGAGATGACTGAAAGTATTTGAAGAGGAGGTAGATGGATATTGACCTGTCAGAGAGGTGAGGGCTATGAAGAATTGGGTATGAAAGAGGATTTGAGGCCAGAAGCAGATCAGCCATGATCTTCGTGAAGGGCAAGGCACGTTTGGGGAGTGAACGACATGCCGCTGTTTCTGATGCTCTCACATTCTGTTATTGGAATGTTAGTGAGTGTTATTTTTATGAATGTTCTGGTATTGCATATTGCAGTCAGGGAGACCAGGTGATTTTGTGAGCCATCTCTGGGTGAGGTATGTGGGCTGTTTTCACAGTGAATCTGGGTCTACAACATGATCAACAAATGGAGCTCAAGCTGCAGATAGGGGAAGCTTTCTAAAGAAAGATGAGGGGCCTCTTTCATACCCAGCCTGGATTTTCCAATTACATTTCCCAAATCACCTCAAAGCATGTGGGACAGTCTTGAGGGACTGAATGGTCTCCTCTGTTTCTGTGCAACAGGTTATAGGAGCAAGTGGCCTCCAACTGTTCCTGTCTAGCAGGTTTGAGGGGCTGAATGGAACACAGGAACATTGGACTGAGGAGCAGGAGTGGGTCATTAGATACTTTGAGCCTTCTCCACCAGGCAGTAAGATTGTGGCTGATCAGGTTGTGGTCTCAGCCCCACTTTCCTGTCTGTGTCCCATTATCCGTGACTCACTTCTTTGTCAAATATTTCACTAATGCAGCTTTCAATCAATGTAAACATAGAGGCACGATAACCTTCCAGAGAAGAGAAGTACGACTTGAAAGGACCTTACAGAATTTTTCATCATCCCTCTTATAGAATCAGAGAGTCATGCAGAATGGAAACAGACCCGTTAGTCCAATCTGTTCACTCCGATCAGATATCAAATCTGATCCAGTCCCATTTGCCAGCATTTGGTAAATATCCCTCTTCTTTCAGATACTTTTTAAATGTGCGATTGTAACCACCTTCACTACTTCACTACAGCACTTTCTGTACACACACCACTCTCTGTGTGAAACATTTACCTTCAGGTCCCTTCTAAATTATTCGCCCTCTCACCTTCAACCTCTGCCCTCTTGTTCTGGACTCCCCAATCCTGGAGAGCAGAACGTGGCTGTTCAGAATATCCATGCACCTGATGGTTTTATAAACCTCTATAATGTCACCCCTAAGCCTCTGACACTCCAGGGGGAAACACCTCAACCTAACCAGCATCTCCCTTTAGCTCAAGCCTCCAGTCCTGAAACATCCGTGTCAGTCATTTCTGCAGAAAACCGAGTTGTATGCAGTATTCTTAAAGTGACCTCACCAACATCCTGTACAGATGCAACATACCACCACAACTCCTATACTCAATGCTCTGACTGATTAAGGCAAATGTGCCAAATGTGTTCTGCACCACTCTGTCTACCTGCAACTCCACGTTCAAGGAACAATGAACCTGCAGCCCTATGCCCCTTTGTTTCACAACATGCCCCAGGACCTGACCATGAAGTATATAATATCTGCCCTGATTTGCCTTCCCAAAATGCAAAGCTTCATATTTATCTAAATTAAACTTCATCTGTTACTCCTTGACCCTTTGTCTCATCTAATTGTGGTCTTGTTGTACTCTGAGATAATCGACTACACCACCTTTCTGATGTCATCTGTAAACGTACTAACTATTGCCCCAATATTCACATCTAAATCCTTTACATAAATGATGAAATGCAGTGAACTCAGTACTGATACTTGCAGCACACTGCTGGTCACAAGCCTCCAGGCTGAAAAATATCCCTCTTCCTTCACGCCATTTGTGACTATCTTATGTGACTGAAACTTACTAATCTGTCTACCAATCAGGATGAAATACTAGCTGTGAAGGAAGGCTGAGTAGGTTAGGTTTATTTTCACTAGATAAAAGGAGATTGGGGGGGACCTGATTGAGGTTTCCAAAATCATGAAGGGTATAGACAGGGTGGATAGAGACAAGCTTTTTCCCAGGGTGAAGGATTCAATAACGAGAGGTTGTGCTTTCAAAGTGAGAGGTGGAAAGTTTAAGGGGGATACACGCGGTAAGTACCTCACACAGAGGGTGGTGGGCATTTGGAACACGTTGCTCGCAGAGGTGGTGGAGGCAGGCACGGTAGATTCATTTAAGATGCGTCTGGACAGATGCATGAGTGGATGGGGAGCAGAGGAAGGCAGATGCTTAGGAATTGACCGACAGATTTAGACAGTACACTTGGATCGGTTCAGGCTTGGAGGGAGAAGGGCCTGTTCCTGGGTTGTAAATTTTCTTTGGTCTTTGTTCTTTAAATGAACACCTTGCTGAAGTCCATATAGACGATGTCTACCAAATTGCCTTCATTAATCTTCTTTGTCACCTCTTCAAAAAACTCAACCAAATTAATGAGACATGATTTCCCATGCAGAAAGCCACGTTGTCTACCCAGATCAGCCCTTGCCTTCCCAAATGTATGTAAATCGTGTCCGTCAGAATCCCCTCCAACAACTTACCCACCACGGACATTAGGCTCACCGGTCTATAGATTCCCGACTTTTTGGGGTCACTGTTTCCATATCTAGTCCCACTCGTCCACTGCTCATAACAAATGTTAAATGCAACCAGGTCGGTGATATGGCCCATAATATCGGTCTCAGACTGAGTCAGGGTCAGTTTTAGGAACAAGTCAGGCTAGGCTTTTTAATGTGCTAAAACAACACGTTTATGATCCAGAGCAATGTTACTCAAACTATGATGGAAAGATGAATGGCAAACTGTTTGGGTATTGCAATTATATAATCAATATTTCCCTTTCTAAAAATGCTGACACACACACACACACACACACACACACACACACACACACACACACAAAATCTCTACAATTTTAACTTGAAATAACTTGGTCCAAATATTATTGAAACTCATGACAAAGGAAGAATTGTGAGATTGTCCAAAATGTTATTCTGCTTCTGAAGATATTGTACTCACACAAGCTGCTAGCAATGGGATTTCATCCTGGGAGAGTTTGGATTTGGCTGAACGCCCTTTGCTTTAGGCAGTGAGTAGATTCCAGTGAATTCTGGTTCGAGATCATCCAAAGGGTAGCACGGTGGTGAGCACTGCTGCCTTACAACACCAGGGACATGGGGTCGATTTCAGCCTTGGGTGACTGTCTGTGTGGAGTTTGCACATTCTCCCCTTGTCTGTGTGATCTTCTAATGGGTGATCCAGTTTCCTACCACAAACTATGTAGGATCGGTGGGTTGTTCATGCTAAATTGTCTGTAATGTTCAGGGATTTCTAGGTTATGTGCAATAGTCAGAGGTAAATATAGGGAAATGGGTTGGGAAAGTTGGTATGGACTTGTTGGGCCGAAGGGCCTGTTTCCACACTGCAGGGATTCCATAAAAATAAGAATGGTAACAATGACTTGTAGAGGTTTTTTTTGTAGCTCGCACACATTGCTGTGATGAGGAACAATGAAGGAGAGAGAGTGCAATAGGCCACTCCTTCTCGGGCACATTACATTTTCTCCCTCTCTGAGCTGAATCACACAGTAATGTCATCCTCTCCCAAACTGGACCATGTGAGGTCTCCTTGTACATTGTCCAAACTATGTCTCCATCACATTCCCTGCTCCATGTAGGTGCATCATTGCTGCTGTCAGACACAGAGCAATACCCTGAGCAGAAAATGGTCTCGGTCAATTTGAAGATACGTTTATATGTCCCTGCGTCATTAAAAAATAAAAATGTTTAATTTATTCAGAATACCTGTGTTAAACTGAATGCATTTTTAAAAGAAATACAGAAATTGCTGGGAAAGCTCGCCAGGTCTCTCAGTACCCAGACGCTGTATAGTTGTACCATCCTCCACCGCTTCCTCTGGCAGCTCATTCCATATGCATACCACCCTCTGTGTGAAATGGTGCCCTTTAGGTCTCCTCAAAACCTTTCCCCTCTCACTTTCCACCAATGCCCTCTAGTTTTGGACGCCCCAAACCTGGGGAAAAACCCCTGACTACTCACCCTATCCATGGCCATTTTGATTTTATAAACCTTTACGGCTGCGAAATGTGACCCTAATCAACACGAATGGCTGTACTTTCAGTCATCCTGGGCCTAAATTCTGAAATACAATTTTGATACCTCTTCCTTCTCCATCAAGTCACAATTCTAAATCCATTTTAATCAGTTTGTTCAGATGTATCCTGAGACACTTCTGTGGGCTTTACACCTCGACCTTTGTGCTTGGAGGTAGGGACTAGCATCACTCAGCAATACCCATAAAGCTGTAACAGTATTCTCCTGTGTGTTTGTTCATCAGCCTGTTCTGACATGATGTGACATACCTCTGCAACAGGCAGGACTTGAATCCTGGCCTTCTAGTCCAGAGCTAGGAACACACAAGTTCAGGAATTGGAATCAAATCCAGAGTTCTGGCTCAGAGACAGGGACACTACCCACCACACTATCATACCCAGATTTTGAGTCATATTTTAGTGCCCACTTTCAGCTCGGTGTGGATTTATTATAATCAGGTTCCCATTACTGAATTACAAACAACACTTTGTATTGTTAAACAAATGCAAGGATATTGAGTGTACGTGCTGTGCCATCGAATTTAACTGTAAACATCTTTAATCGCTATTATCTGTAGTCTGCAATATTAAGGAAAGAAATCCTGCAGACACACTCTGCCCAATGAAGGGTTTCAAATAGATATTTATTACTGAACACTAGAGACGAAGGAAGAGCTTATGTTCTGACCCCAAAACACCGATCACTCTTGCCCACCTCTCACGTGCAACTCCCCTTTTCCTAAAGCCATGAAATGACACCAGGCCGCTGATTACTCTCCAGCCTCTCCTCCCCACTGACTGTGTCTGCAATCTGTCCCTCCTCCCCCTAACCACACAAGGCAAACCAAGCTCAGGGTCTTTGTGATAATCAAGGCCTGAGTGTGCAGGCCTCCTGGAGACGGATGGGCATTTTAAAATTGAAGGGGGAGGGTGAGGTGACATTAATATCACTCACTGGGCTGAGGGGTGGCGGATGGAGTTTAGTTTGGATTAATGCGAGGCATTGGGTTTGGTAAATCAAACAACAGCAGGAACTATACAATTAAAAGTAGAGCCTTTGGCAGTGCTGTAGTACAGAAACCTAGGCCGTCAGGTTTAATTCTTTAAAATTTGCATCTCATATAGATTTTGTGGTTATTAAGGTGTTTAACACACATGTCTTCATAGGACAGACCCTCGAGTATCGAAATTAGGATGTCATGCTGTGGTTGTACAGGACATTGGTGAGACCTCTTCTGGAATACTGTGTCCAGTCTGGTCATCCTGTCCGCTCACTCCATAGGCACACCACCCTCTGGGTGAAACAGCTGCCCCTTAGGTCACTTTTAAATGTTTCCCCTCTCACCTTAAGCCTATGTCCTCTAGTTTTGGACTCCCCGTACCCTTAGAAAATACCTTGACTATTCACTTTGATATTTTTGACATTGATATTATTAAGCTGGAGAGGGTTGAGAAGCGATTAACCTGGATGTTGCTAGGAAAGGAGGGAGTGAGCTATAAGGAGAGGCTGGATCGGTTGGGACTTTTTTCACTGAAGAATATGAGATTAAGCAGTAACTTTACACAGGTTTATAAAATAATGAGGGTTACAGAGAAGCTGAAGGGCTGATGTCTTTTCTCTAGAGTTGAGGATTCAAAACTGAGGGATTTTTAAGGTGTGAGGAAAAAAGATTTACAAAAGTCATGAGAGGTAATTATGTTAGAAAGAGTCTGGCTTGTGTGTGGAATGAACTTCCAGAGGAAGTGGTGAAAGCAGGGACAGTTACAACGTTTAAAGGACGTTTAGATCAGTCCATGGATAAGACATCAGTTTGGATGGTGTGTGAGCAGCTGCCCTCTCCCTCCCCATCTCTGAATGAATCCATGTTGGTTTTCACCCTCTGCCAATGCCTGTGCAGTGGCGTGTGGAGGCCAGCAGAGGGTGGCATTGCATCACTTTAATCACCACAGAGACTGCCAGACCTGCCCCACACAGAGACACACAGATACACACACGGGGATGGTTAGGACACGGCGTGAAGCTCATCTGGTAACTTAAACTAAATATAAAGAAATGCTCAGTTCACCTCCTAAACTGTTAAAATATGAGGGACAGAGAACTCCCAAATTCCACTGTTTAAATAAAATCATCAATTTATTTTTTCACTCTGGAAGTGAACATTTTACATCAACTATTCACAACTCTGGGACCCTCTTTCTCTTAACTGCTTATTACCCGACTCCAGCTCTATAGCAATATACTGTTTCTGGGTCTGCCATCGTCTCATATCACAGGTGCTTGGCAGCTCTCAGTTCAGAACAGCATTCCCTCTCTCATGAAGGTACAGTACACAATTTCAACTCCATCACATTATACCCTGATGAATATCGATAAGTGGGACCTATCCGGATTCCTCTTGCTCTGTGGTTTGTCAATGTTTCATTCGCTCCGTCTGGTGTGTGTCAGGACTTTTGTTGCTCCATTGACAGCATGTCATTATTCGACTTTGTCCATCGGAATATATCAGTATTTCACTTGCTCACACTCGTGTGTGTGGGGCAGGATTTCAGTTGTTTCATGGGGACTGTGACGCTATAACAATTCAATGTTTGTAGATGGCACCGAACCTGGAAGAACTCTGAAGTCTATGGAGGAGAGTGTGGAACTCTAACAGGACAATCACACATTGGTGTAGTGTTCAGGTTTATGGCAGATGGGGATCAATGCAGAGCAGTGTGAGGTGATGTACTGTGGTAGGAATAACATTGAAAGGCAGCTTAATACAGGCCGTACCGTTATAAAGGGGCTGCAGGAGCAGAGGGCGCTGGGTGTATATGAGCACAGATTGTTGATGATATCAGGATGAGTGAGGAGAGCAGTAACTATCACAGATTAGTTTCAGTATGTGAGCTGTTTACAGGAGGAGGTGGAGGAGGGAGTCTCCGTGCTCCCTTCCGAGGAGGTGGTGGTGACGATGTGTTGTGAGCCCACCCTCCTGCCCACCGAGACCGTGGGGATTCTATTTGTACCAGCTCGACACAAAAGTGAGATGGCATCAGGGCCACAGCTTCTAAGTTGTGCCGGGGGGAAACGGAGCTGCCAGTGGGTTTAAAGTGAGAATTGCCCTTCACTGAACATTGCTCCTTACTCGGTCGGTGGGACGTGGATGTTTCAGAATCTCCACACGAGGCATCCCGGTCCTCTCCAGCTCGTACCAGGGTCCTCCCCACATGGGGGGGGGAGGGGGGTGAGGGAACGGATATCGGGCACTCCACCACCCGGATAGGCCCTTTCTGTCCTATTCCAGGCTGTTTCTCCTGGAATGGGAGAAAGGGAGGGAGAGAGTGAGGGTGGGAGTGGGTGTGGTCCTACTGTTAGTGTGAGTATCGGTGTGGAGGGGGTCATAGTGAGGTGTCTGGAGGGAGTCAGTCCACAGTGTTGATTCCATGCAGTGTTATTAGTGTTGGGATGAAGTGGAGGGAAGGGGGGAGAGAGAGGGAGAGAGAGAGAGAGACAGAGAGACAGAGACAGAGACAGAGACAGAGAGAGAAGGTGCAGCATACCACAGTGAGAGTGGTGGACCATGAGCCTTGTTCGGGGGTCGGTGCTATAACAGATATACCGTGAGTGTGAGGGAGCAGAGAGAATACAGTGACCCTTATCCTGAAAGAGTGGGGAAGGTTATTGATGCTTGTCCTGTATTGCTGAACATTTCTTCAGACCACAGATACTGTACTGAGCTGGGTGGGGAGCTCAGACCATGCTCGGTGGGTCTGGTGGTGTCGCTCCCCTCTGGAAACAGAATGGTCCCCCTCTGTACTAGCCCATCCACCAGGACCTCCGTACCCCTGTTGACAAACCGTGGTGTAATTGTCCCTTATCTGCCATGCTCAGGGTAAATTGTGCAGGGCAGCTCCAAACTGAGAAAGATCAATCGTGTGCCCAATGGGCTTTTAAAGATGGCCCCAGTGTCAGGGATCACGGAATATCCAGGGGCATCTGGGTGATGGAGTGTACCTCCAGCCATGAAGGACTCCATTTACAAAGCTGTAGAACAAATGTTCATCCAAAAATCTCCATCATCTGACGTCACACCAATATCCCTTTTTTCCATTTTCCTGGGAAGACATGCTCTTGTTACAGGATGTTATCGAAGTGTCTATATTTCAGCAATCTGAAACCTGGGAACACATCCTTCCATGACACTGTCTCTCAGTCTCCCCCTCTCTGTCTACTTCCCAAACCCCTCCCCATGTGGTGATATTAAACTGATTCCCCCGCCATCTCTCTCTGGCAGTGATGTTCACACCCACTTGTTAGGGCACAATGCAGATATGGAGCTGCACATCCTGTCACTTCCAGCGCGGGCTGCAAGTTTCCTCACACTGGGCAGGGATCTAACACAGTGTTACTGAGCATTGCACTGGGGTGGGGTACACAGCTCTACATTCTGGGAGGGTAACTGCTCCTGGTTTACAGATCAATGCAGCAGGGTGGGGTACACAGTCGGACTCACTTAGATGGTAACTGCTCCAGGTTTGCAAATTAATTCACGGGTGATCACTGCACAGTTCGCTGTGCTGGTCAGACTGTCTGGTTGAGGTTTATAGATACTGCACTGCTGTGGTCTGCACAGCTCCCCATGCTGGACACATATCTAGTCTGGGTTTATAGATCAATGAACTGCTGTGGTCTGCACAGCTCTCGGTGCTGGACAGATATCTAGTCTGGGTTTATATATTAATGCACTGTTGTGGTCTACACAGCTCCGGTGCTGGACAGATATATGGTCTGGGTTTATAGATCAATGCACTGCTGTGGTCTGCACAGCTCCCCGTCCTGGACAGATATCTAGTCCGGGTTTATAGATCAATGCACTGCTGTGGTCTGCACAGCTCCCCGTCCTGGACAGATATCTAGTCCGGGTTTATAGATCAATGCACTGCTGTGGTCTGCACAGCTCCCCGTGCTGGACAGATATCTAGTCCGGGTTTATAGATCAATGCACTGCTGTGGTCTGCACAGCTCCCCGTCCTGGACAGATATCTAGTCCGGGTTTATATATCAATGCACTGCTGTGGTCTGCACAGCTCCCCGTCCGGGACAGATATCTAGTCTGGGTTTATAGATCAATGCACTGCTATGGTCTACACAGCTCCCCGTCCGGGACAGATATCTAGTCTGGGTTTATAGATCAATGCACTGCTGTGGTCTGCACAGCTCCCCGTCCTGGACAGATATCTAGTCTGGGTTTATAGATCAATGCACTGCTGTGGTCTGCACAGCTCCCCGTCCTGGACAGATATCTAGTCCGGGTTTATAGATCAATGCACTGCTGTGGTCTGCACAGCTCCCCGTCCGGGACAGATATCTAGTCTGGGTTTATAGATCAATGCACTGCTGTGGTCTGCACAGCTCCCCGTCCTGGACAGATATCTAGTCCGGGTTTATAGATCAATGCACTGCTGTGGTCTGCACAGCTCCCCGTCCTGGACAGATATCTAGTCTGGGTTTATAGATCAATGCACTGCTGTGGTCTGCACAGCTCCCCGTCCTGGACAGATATCTAGTCCGGGTTTATAGATCAATGCACTGCTGTGGTCTGCACAGCTCCCCGTCCTGGATAGATATCTAGTCTGGGTTTATAGATCAATGCACTGCTGTGGTCTGCACAGCTCCCCGTCCGGGACAGATATCTAGTCTGGGTTTATAGATCAATGCACTGCTGTGGTCTGCACAGCTCCCCGTCCTGGACAGATATCTAGTCCGGGTTTATAGATCAATGCACTGATCTGATCTGCGCAGTGTTCCACTCTGGACAGATTGCTGGATTGTATTGACCAGTGTAATGGATGAATCTGGACAGATTGTTGGGTTGTACTGAGCAGTACACTGGCCTGGTCTGTACAGTGTTCCCCGGTGAACAGATATCTCCTCTGGGTATATGGTGTCTGGGCTGGTTCTGGGAGGTGGATTGAGAATGTGGTATATCTCACCATTTCAGCTGATCTGGCAATGCCTTTAGTTCCCATTCCTGTGATTGGACCCTCCGTCTCTCACCCCATTAATGTTACAGTGTGTCCCGGCACAGGACATCATGTTGGTGGGGGCGGGGGGGTGGGGGGGGGGGAAAGGTCATGGACAGGTCAAGGAGTTCCCCGGAACGTTCTTTCCCCAACATTCTATAACTGACATTACCCGGAACGTTCTTTCCCCGACATTCTATAACTGACATTCCCCGGAACGTTCTTTCCCCAACATTCTATAACTGACATTCCCCGGAACGTTCTTTCCCCAACATTCTATAACTGACATTACCCGGAACGTTCTGTCCCCAACATTCTATAACCGACATTCCCAGGAACGTTCTTTCCCCAACATTCTATAACTGACATTACCCGGAACGTTCTGTCCCCAACATTCTATAACCGACATTCCCCGGAACGTTCTTTCCCCAACATTCTATAACTGACATTACCCGGAACGTTCTTTCCCCGACATTCTATAACTGACATTCCCCGGAACGTTCTTTCCCCAACATTCTATAACTGACATTCCCCGGAACGTTCTTTCCCCAACATTCTATAACTGACATTACCCGGAACGTTCTGTCCCCAACATTCTATAACCGACATTCCCCGGAACGTTCTGGCCCCGACATTCTATAACTGACATTCCCCGGAACGTTCTGGCCCCGACATTCTATAACTGACATTCCCCGGAACGTTCTGTCCCTGACATTCTATAACTGACATTCCCCGGAACGTTCTGTCCCCAACATTCTATAACTGACATTCCCCGGAACGTTCTGTCCCTGACATTCTATAACTGACATTCCCCGGAACGTTCTGTCCCTGACATTCTATAACTGTCATTTCCCGGAACGTTCTGTCCCTGACATTGTTTGTGAACGGCCGGACGTCAGTGAATTGAACAAACGATAAGATCCCGAGGGAAGAGATCCCGTTCCAGGGAGAAGGAGACTCTGTTCCGAAGGCCCCTCAGGCAGTAAAAGGGGTGAATACGTTTTCCCTGCGTTTCCATTTCTCCACGACACAGGATCGACCACAATTTAGACCAAAAGACAGAAATTCCCAAACTCCGTTTGTATTCAGGGAACTGGGAGAGAATCCTTCAGGACAGCAACGTTTCCACCCTCCGCATTAGGAACTGGGAAGGAGTGACCTGTGTCTGCTCTCGAGTGATCGAGTGTGTGGGAATGTTCTAGAAACCATCTGTCCTGATGGATGTGTCTCTGTGTGTTTGGGGAGGGAGGGTTTCTTGTGGTTGATGTCACATTTTTGTCAGTAATTCCGACCTTCCCATTTGTTATTCCAGCTCCAATTATTTTAATAAATCCCTGAATACAGGGACACATTTGAAAATCTCACTGGGTCCCCGATCAAACGGGTCCCTTTGCCTCCAGGCTGATGGATAATGGGTTTGTTTTCCTTCCTCACAGTTAACGTAGTGACCATCTACGTCCTGCTTTATAAAGATTGTGGATTGTCTCCATGTGTCAGACGTTACCTGGGGGCCATGGCAGCGGCGGATCTCCTGGTCATTATCCTCGACCTGATCCTGAGACACATTCCCATTGTTTATCGGGAACAGTTTTATTTCCTGAGAGACTCCGTCCCCGTGTGTAATATCCACGCCGTCCTGCTTTATGCAGCCACTGACTGCTCTGTCTGGTTCACCGTCACTTTCACCTTTGATCGGTTTGTGGCCATTTGTTGCCAGAAGCTGAAAAGTAAATATTGCAGAGAGAAAACGGCGGCTGTGGTTCTGGGAGCAGTGACTGTGCTGAGCTGTTTAAAGAACATTTCCTGGTATTTTATGCTCGAGGCTCGGTATTGGCTGATGAACGTCCCCTGGTTTTGTGATGTAACAGTCGCTGTTCGAGTCTCCATTGTCTGGGTCACAATCGAGTTCCTCCACCACATTCTAACCCCGTGTGTCCCATTTCTCCTGATTCTGCTGCTCAATGTTCTCACCGTCAGACACATTTTAGTGACCAGCAGAGCCCGCAGGAGACTCCGCGCTCACACCAATGGGGACGCTCAGTCTGACACTGAAATGAGAAACCGAAAAAAATCCATCATTTTACTGTTTGTGATCTCGGCCAATTTCATCCTGTTATGGTCAGTGTTAATGCTGTATTCGATATGGAACCGGATGTGGTTGATTTGGTCTAAGTCTATGTATCTCCATCCCTTTGTGCGGGAATTGGGCTTCATGCTGCAGCTCCTCAGTTGCTGCACAAACACCGCGATTTATGCCGTGACCCAGACTAAGTTCAGGCAGCAGCTGAAGAATGTGCTGAAATATCCCTTCACACAAATCCATCCATCCATCAAATTCCCTCATTAATCACACCATCCGGGATTTTCTCATTTCAGTTCAGGGTTTCAGCGATGGAGCAGCCTGTCGCTATGGTAACAGACTGAGGGTAGCGCTGGTTTGTCCATCCTTATCCCACAGGGGGGTTACAGGGAAACATTTCAATGTTTCTCACAACTCAGGGGACAGTGAGAAAAGGCACCATCCCACTGACTGTATCCATCACTTCCATTTGTAACCAATAACAATGTTGATTAAATCGTGCCGAGCAGCAGAGTGACCGATGTTGTTGTGTGTCTTTGTGTTGGAGAAGCTGAACTGGAGAGAGACAGACTCAGCCCCAAGTCCTGGTCCTCAGGGAAGGGGAGGGCACCGCGCCCTGAGCTCAGGAGCTGGGTTTAACTCCCTCTGACCCCCCCATTCCAATCTGGCCTCCCCAATTCCTCACCTCCACTTTTGCTCCTCAATTCTCTCCCTCTCTCCCTTCCTGCACAATCTCTCTTTCTCACCACCTCTCCCTTTCACTCTCTCTGGTCCCCACTCAGACAGCCCCCAACCCCAGTTTCTCCACCTGCCTCCACTATTCTTTCTGCCTCACTCTCCCCCTCTCTCTCTCTCACACCCCCAACATGAGTTTATCCACCTGCCTCCATTCTTCTCTCTCCCCCTCACCCTCTCTCTCTCTCTCTCTCTCTCTCCTGCCGTCTCTATCTCCTTCTCACAATTCTGGCTCTACCCCATTTTCCCCACCTCCCACTTCCCACATCTCTCGATCATCTCACACCCAGACGTCCACCACCCCCCTGCTGGAGAGAGCGCGAAGGAGCAGGGAAAGACTGAGAGGGAGACAGCGGACGGGGGGAGGACAGCGGACGGGGGGGGGACAGCGGACGGTGGGGGGACAGGGGACGGGGGGGGGGACAGGGGACGGGGGGGACAGGGGACGGGGGGGGACAGGGGACGGGGGGGGACAGGGGACGGGGGGGGGGACAGGGGACGGGGGGGGGCAGGGGACGGGGGGGGACAGAGAGGGGGTTACTGACGGCGGGGGACAAGAGGCGGGGGACAGAGAGGGGGTTACTGACGGCGGGGGACAAGAGGCGGGGGACAAGAGGCGGGGGACAAGAGGTGGGGGACAAGAGGCGGGGGACAAGAGGCGGGGGACAAGAGGCGGGGGACAAGAAGCGGGGGACAAGAAGCGGGGGACAAGAAGCGGGGGACAAGAAGCGGGGGACAAGAAGCGGGGGAGGTAGAGGGCGTCAGAGAGAGGGGGACAGAGAGAGGGGCACAGAGAGTAGGGGAGATAGAGGGGGATAGAGAGAGAGTGGGGCAGAGGGGGGGTGACAGAGAGAGAGGCGGTGGGAGAGAGAGGGCGACAGAGATAGTGAGAACAGAGAGAGCCGGGCACAGAGAGCCGGGCACAGAGAGGGGGTCACAGAGAGGGGGTCACAGAGAGGGGGTCACAGAGAGGGGGGTACTAAGAGTAAGGGAGATTCGGGGCGGCAGAGAGAGAGGGGGCGGCAGAGAGAGAGGGGGCGGCAGAGAGAGAGGGGGCGGCAGAGAGAGAGGGGGCGGCAGAGAGAGAGGGGGCGGCAGAGAGAGGGGGCGGCAGAGAGAGAGGGGGGCAGAGAGAGAGGGGGCGGCAGAGAGAGAGGGGGGCAGAGAGAGAGGGGGGCAGAGAGAGAGGGGACAGAGAGGGGTTGGCCAGTGAGAAAAGGCACCATCCCACTGACTGTATCCATCACTTCCATTTGTAACCAATAAAAATGTTGATTAAATCGTGCCGAGCAGCAGAGTGACCGATGTTGTTGTGTGTCTTTGTGTTGGAGAAGCTGAGCTGGTGAGAGACAGACTCAGCCCCAAGTCCTGGTCCTCAGGGAAGGGGAGGGCACCGCGCCCTGAGCTCAGGAGCTGGGTTTAACTCCCTCTGACCCCCCCCACTCCAACCTGGACTCCGCACTACATCCCCCCCACTCTTCCTCCTCACTTTTCTCCCTCTCTCTCGTTCTGCACACTTCTCTCTTTCTCACTACCTCTCCCTTTTACTCTCCCTCATCTCCCTCTCTCTCACACCCCCCCAACCCCAGTCTTTCCACCTGGCTTCACTCCTCCCTGTCCCCCTCACCACCCCCCACCCCCCGCCGTGTCTGTCTCCCTCCCACAATTCCGTCTCTACCCAATTTTCCATCCTCCCACCTCTCACATCCCACCCCCCACCCCCCACACGCAGCCTCACCACCACAAACCCCCCAGACACTGGGTCAGAGGGAGAGGGAAGAACCAGGGAGACAGAGTGTGTCAGAGAGAGAGGGAGGGAAGGAGAGAGATTCAGTCAAAGAGAAACGATGGGAGGTGGGGAGAGAGAGAGAGATACCGAGGGAGTGGGATCGAGAGTGAGAGAAGGTGGAGAGAGAGTGAAGGAGCAGGGAGAGAGAGAGGGGCAAGAGAGAGAGAGTGTGAGAGTGACAGAGAGAGAGAGAGAGACAGGGGAGGAGATAATGAGAGGGTCAAGAGTAAGGGGCGAGAGAGGGAGGGTGAGACAGGGGGGAAGAGAGGGGGAGAGAGTGTGGGCAAGAGAGAGAGAGTGGGGGGAGAGAAAGTTCGGGGAGAGAAAGAGGGGAGAGAGCGCAGAGAGAGAGGGAAGAGAGAGCGAGAGAGAGAGAGAGAGAGAGCAAGAGAGAGAGGAGGAGAGAGGAGGGTCAGAGATGAAGGAAGAGAGAGGAGGGAGGAGAGAGAGGAGGGGGAGAGGAGGGCGTGAGACAGGTGAGGGGGAGGGGGTAGAGAGAAGAGGGGAGAGGGCGAGGGAGAGAGAGGGGAGGGCGAGGGAGAGAGAGGGGAGGGCGAGGGAGAGAGAGGGGAGGGCGAGGGAGAGAGAGGGGAGGGCGAGGGAGAGAGAGGGGAGGGCGAGGGAGAGAGAGGGGAGGGCGAGGGAGAGAGAGGGGAGGGCGAGGGAGAGAGAGGGGAGGGCGAGGGAGAGAGATGGGAGGGCGAGGGAGAGAGAGAGGGGAGGGCGAGGGAGAGAGAGGGGAGGGCGAGGGAGAGAGAGGGGAGGGCGAGGGAGAGAGAGGGGAGGGCGAGGGAGAGAGAGGGGAGGGCGAGGGAGAGAGAGGGGAGGGCGAGGGGGAGGGCGAGGGAGAGAGAGGGGAGGGCGAGGGAGAGAGAGGGGAGGGCGAGGGAGAGAGAGGGGAGGGCGAGGGAGAGAGAGGGGAGGGCGAGGGAGAGAGAGGGGAGGGCCAGGGAGAGGGGAGCGAGAGAGGGGAGAGAGCGGGAGGGGGATAGAGATGGGTGAGACAGAGGGGGTGAGGGAGTGGGGGTGAGAGAGAGGGGGTGTGTGAGAGAGAGTGTGTGTGAGAGAGTGAGATGGGATGGAGAGAGAGTGGGTGTGAGAGAGTGAGATGGGATGGAGAGAGAGGGGGTGTGAGAGACAGAGGGAGATGGAGAGGGAGAGAGATGGGGGCAGAGAGGGGGAGAGAGAGGGGGTTGGGGGTAAGAAGGGGTTGAGAGAGAAGGGGTCATTGAGAGAGAAAGTGGAGGGTAGTAGAGAGAGTAGCGTGAGTAGGAGAGGGTGTGAGAGAGAGATTGGGTGAGAGAGAAGGGTGAGAGAGAGGGGGAGGGGTTAGAGAGAGCGAGCGGTAAGAGTGAACGGGTGTGAGAGAGGGAAGGGGGAGAGGTGGTGAGGGGGGTGCGAGGGGGTGAGAGAGAGAGATGGGGTGAGAGACAATGGGTGATTGAGAGAGAGAAAGTGGGGAGGGAGTAAGAGAGAGAGTGGAGTGAGAAGGAGAGGGTGTGATTGAGAGAGTGTGAGAGAGAGGGGGTGAAAGAGAGGGGTGGGGGCGAGGGGTTAGAGAGAGAGCGTGGGTAAGAGCGAAAGGGTGTCAGAGGGCGTGAGAGAGAGAGGGTTTGAGAAAGAGCGAGGGGGTGAGCGAGCGAGGGGGTGAGCGAGCGAGGGGGTGAGAGAGCGATGGGGTGGGAGAGCGAGGGGGTGGGGAGAGCGAGGGGGTGGGAGAGCGAGGGGGTGGAAGAGCGAGGGGGTGGGAGAGCGAGGGGGTGGGAGAGCGAGGGGGTGGGAGAGCGAGGGGGTGAGCGAGCGAGGGGGTGAGCGAGCGAGGGGGTGTAGCGAGCGAGGGGGTGAGCGAGAGAGGGGGTGAGCGAGCGAGGGGGTGAGCGAGAGAGGGGGTGAGCGAGAGAGGGGGTGAGCGAGAGAGGGGGTGAGCGAGCGAGGGGGTGAGCGAGCAAGGGGATGGGAGAGCGAGGGGATGGGAGAGCGAGGGGATGGGAGAGCGAGGGGATGGGAGAGCGAGGGGATGGGAGAGCGAGGGGGTGAGCGAGTGAGGGGGTGAGCGAGTGAGGGGGTGAGCGAGCGAGGGGGTGAGCGATCGAGGGGATGGGAGAGTGAGGGGTTGATAGTGTGAGGGGATGAGAGAGTGAGGGGATGAGAGAGTGAGGGGATGAGAGAATGAGGGGATGAGAGAATGAGGGGGTTAGAGAGAGGGGGTTAGAGAGAGGGGGTTAGAGAGAGGGGGTGGTGAGAGAGAGAGGGAGTGAGAGAGAGAGGGAGTGAGAGAGAGGGAGTGTAGCAGAGAGGGTTGTGAGAGAGAGGGGTGAGAGAGGGGGTTGAGACAGAGTAGGGGGTGAGAGAGACAGAGGGTTGAGAGAGAGGGAGGTGGGAGAGAGAGGGGTGAGAGAGAGGGGTGAGAGAGTGAGAGGATGGAAGAGAGGGGGTGGTAGAGAGAGGGGGTGAGAGAGAAAGAGGAGGTGAGAGAGAGGGAGAGAGATGGTGGGAGAGAGGGAGGGCTGAGAGAGCGAGGGTGTGTGAGAGTGTGTGCGATAGAGGGGGATGTGAAAGAGATTGGGGTGGGAGAGAGAGGGATGATGGAGAGAGAGGGGAGAGAGAGAGGGGAGTGAGAGAGTGATGGATGTGTGAGAGAGAGAGGGGTTGAGAGAGAGTGGGGTGAGAGACTGAGGGGGTAGGAGAGTGAGGGGATGGGAGATTGAGGTGTGTTGAGAGAGGGGGTGGTGAGAGGGGGCGGTGAGAGAGAGATGGAGTGAGAGAGAGATGGAGTGAGAGAGAGAGGTTGACAGGTAAAGAGAGGTCTGAGAGAGACAGGGGTGAGAGAGAGTGTGGCGAGAGAGACAGGGTTTGAGAGAGGAAGAGAGGGGTGAGAGAGAGACGGGAAGAGAGGGGGGGTGAGCGAGAGGGGTGAGAGGGGGAGGGGTTAGAGAGAGAGAGCACGGGGTAAGAAAGAAAGGGAGCGGGGTGAGGGGTAAGAGAGGGAGGAAGGTTGAGAGGGGGTGACAGAGAAAGGGGTTGCGAGAGGGCATGGTGAGAGACACAGGGAGTGAGTGACAGAGAAGGGGTGGGAGAGAGAGAGGCGGAGTGAGAAGGAGAGAAAGGGTATGAGAGAGAGAGGCGGAGTGAGAAAGAGGGTGAGGGGGGTAGAGAGGGTGAGGGGGGTAGAGAGGGTGAGGGGGGTAGAGAGGGTGAGGGGGGTAGAGAGGGTGAGGGGGGTGTGAGGGTGAGGGGGGTAGAGAGGGTGAGTGGGGTGTGCGGGTGAGGGGGGTGTGAGGGTGAGGGGGGTGTGAGGGTGAGGGGGGTGTGAGGGTGAGGGGGGTGTGAGGGTGAGGGGGGTGTGAGGGTGAGGGGGGTGTGAGGGTGAGGGGGGTGTGAGGGAGCGGGGGTGTGAGGGAGCGGGGGTGTGAGGGAGCGGGGGTGTGAGGGAGCGGGGGTGTGAGGGAGCGGGGGTGTGAGGGAGTGGGGGTGTGAGGGAGTGGGGGTGTGAGGGAGTGGGGGTGTGAGAGAGTGAGAGCTGTGTTGAGAGAGGGAGGGGTTGGAGGGAGAGAGAGAGAGGGGGGTGAGAGAGAGAGAGAGGGGGGTGAGAGGGCGGTGAGAGGGAGAGGTGGGAGTGAGTGACAGAGAAGGGGTGAGAGAGAGCGAGGGTGAGAGACGGAGGGGCGTGAGAGAGTGAGGGGATGGGAGATTGAGGGGTGTCGAGAGAAGGGGTGGTGAGGGGGGCTGAGAGAGAGGGAGTGAGAGTGAGGGGTGAGAGAGTGACAGACAGAGAGAACGATAGAGCAAGAGTGAGAGCGAAGAGGTGAGAGAGATAGGGTGGACTGAGAGAGAGGGAGAGAGAGAGTGAGAGTGACAGACAGAGAGAGCATGAGCAACAGAGAGAGAGCACGAGTGAGAGAGAGCGAACGAGAGAGACCGTGAGATAAGAGAGAGCGGGAGGCAAGAGAGTGGGATAGAGGCAGTGAGAGAGAGAGAGCGTGAGAAGAGGGTGAGAGAGTGAGGGAGAGACCGCAAGAGGAAGAGAGCGAGTGGACGAGTGAGACAGAGAGAGAGAATGTGAGAGAGAGGGGGGTGAGAGAGGGGTGCGAGAGAGAGGGGTGAGAGAGAGGAGGTGAGATAGAGGGGGAGAGAGAGCTGGGTGAGAGGGCGGTGAGAGGGAGAGGTGGGAGTGAGTGACAGATAGGAGGTGGGAGAGAGAGAGTAGGTGAGAGAGAGGGAGCGAGAAGGAGAGAGAGGGGATGAGAAAGAGGCAGAGAGATGGTGGGAGAGAGGGAGGGAGTGAGAGAGCGAGGGTGTGTGAGAGAGAGGGGGGATGTGAAAGAGAGAGGGGCGAGAGAGGGCGGGGGGGCGAGAGAGGGCGGGGGGGCGGGAGAGGGCGGGGGGGCGGGAGAGGGCGGGGGGGCGGGCGAGAGCGGGGGGGGGCGAGAGCGGGGGGGGGCGAGAGCGGGTGGGGGGCGAGAGCGGGTGGGGGGCGAGAGCGAGTGGGGGGCGAGAGCGAGTGGGGGGCGAGAGCGAGTGGGGGGCGAGAGCGAGTGGGGGGCGAGAGAGAGTGGGGGGCGAGAGAGAGTGGGGGGCGAGAGAGAGTGGGGGGCGAGAGAGAGTGGGAGGAGAGAGAGAAATACAGGGGTGAGAGAGAGGAAGAGAGAGAGGCGTCAGTGAGGGGGTGAGAGAGTGAGGGGGGTGAGAGAGTGAGGGGGTGTTGAGGGGGTGAGAGAGAGAGTGGGTGAGAGAGAGAAGGGAGTGAGAGAACGAAGGGGGGTGAGAGAGAGGGGTTGAGGGGGGGAGAGAGAGTTAGTAGGGTGTGAGAGAGAGCGTGTAACAGAAAGGTGGAGAGAGAGTGGGCAGAGAGACGGGGGTGCAAGAGAGGGTGGGTGAGAGTGGGAGGGGATGAGAGAGAGAAAGGCTGAGAGAGAGGGGATGAGATAGGGAGAGTGTGAGAGATGAGGGATGAGAGTGGGGGGGAAATGAGGGATGGGATGAGAGAGGGATGGGATGAGAGAGGGATGGGATGAGAGAGGGATGGGATGAGAGAGGGAGGGGGGTGAGAGGGAGGGGGGTGAGAGGGAGGGGGGTGAGAGGGAGGGGGGTGAGAGGGAGGGGGCTGAGAGGGAGGGGGGTGAGAGAGAGGGGGGGTGAGGGAGAGGGGGGTGAGGGAGAGGGGGGTGAGGGAGAGGGGGTGAGGGAGAGGGGGTGAGGGAGAGGGGTGAGGGAGAGGGGGTGAGAGAGAGGGGGTGAGAGAGAGGGGGTGAGAGAGAGGGGGTGAGAGAGAGGGGGTGAGAGAGAGGGGGTGAGAGAGAGGAGTGAGAGTGGGGGAGTGGGGTGAGAGAGGGGAAGAGGGAGAGAGAGGAGGGAGAGAGGGAGGGTGTGAGAGTGGGAGGGTTTGAGAGAGGGACGGGATGAGAGAGGGGGGGCGTGAGAGAGAGGGAGGTGAGAGAGAGGATGAGAGAGAGAAGTGAGAGAGGGGGAGAGAAGGTAAGAGAGTTAGAGTGGTGAGAGAAAGATACGGGTGACAGAGAGAGGGGTTTGAGAGAGAGGGGTGTGTGAGAGGGGGGTGAGGGGGGTGAGAGGGCTAGGTGGGTGAGGGGGTGTGTGGGGATAGGGGTGGGGGAAGGGGTGGGAGGGGGGTGCGGGAGGTGGGTGGGAGATAGAGGGGGTGTGGGGGTGTGGGTGAGAGAGAGGTGTGTGAGAGAGAGCTGGGTGAGAGGGGGTGTGGGGGGCTGAGAGAGAGAGGTGGGTGAGAGAGACAGAGTGAAGGTGAGAGAGAGGTTGGTGAGAGATGGGGAATGAGAGAGGGGAGGGTGAGAGAGAGGGAGGTTGAGAGAGAGAGCGACGGGAGTGAGAGAGAGGGTGGGAGAGAGGGGAAGAGAGAGAGAAAAAGGGTGAGAATGAGAGGGGTGAGAGAGCAATTGAGAGAAGGGAGTTGAGAGGGGGGAGAAAGAGAGGTTGAGAGAGATGGGGTGAGAGAGGTTTTGAGAGAGAGAAGTTAAGAGAGAGATTGGGGAAAGAGGGGGGGAGAGAGAGATAGGGTTAGAGAGAGACGGGAGAGAGAGGGGTTGAGAAAGATGGGTTGCAAGAGAAAGGAGGTGAGGGGGAGGACTGAGAGTGAGGGATAGAGCAAGAGTGAGAGTGACAGACAGAGAGAGCATGAGCGACAGAGAGAGAGAGCACGAGCGAGAGAGCGAACGAGAGAGACCGTGAGATAAGAGAGAGCGGGAGGCAAGAGAGATGGAGAGAGGCAGGGAGAGAGAGAGCGTGAGAAGAGGGTGAGAGAATGAGAGAGAGGCCGCAAGAGGAAGAGAGCGAGCGGAGGAGTGAGACAGAGAGAGAGAATGTGAGAGAGAGAGAGGGGGTCAGAGAGGGGTGCGAGACAGAGGGGAGAGAGGACGAGAGAGAGGGGGCGAGGGATGAGGAGGGAGGGGGAGAGGGAGAGGGGGTGGGATTGGGGGCAGAGAGACGGGGTAGAGAGATGGCGGAGAGAGGGGGAGAGATGGGTGAGGGGGGGGGAATAGAGGGGGGGGAATAGAGGGGGGGGAATAGAGGGGGGGGGAATAGAGGGGGGTGGAATAGAGGGGGGGAATAGAGGGGGGCGGAATAGAGGGGGGGGGGAATAGAGGGGGGAATAGAGGGGGGGGGAATAGAGGGGGGGGAATAGAGGGGGGGAATAGAGGGGGGGAAATAGAGGGGGGGGGAATAGAGGGGGGGGAATAGAGGGGGGGGAATAGAGGGGGGGAAATAGAGGGGGGGGAAATAGAGGGGGGGGAATAGGGGGGGGGGAATAGAGGGGGGGGAATAGAGGGGGGGGAATAGAGGGGGGGGAATAGAGGGGGGGGAATAGAGGGGGGGATAGAGGTGGGGGGGGATAGAGGGGGGGGAATAGAGTGGGGGGGAATAGAGGGGGGGGGAATAGAGGGGGGGAATAGAGGGGGGGAATAGAGGGGGGGGAATAGAGGGGGGGGAATAGAGGGGGGGAATAGAGGGGGGGGAATAGAGGGGGGGAATAGAGGGGGGGGATAGAGGTGGGGGGGGGATAGAGGGGGGGGATAGAGGGGGGGATAGAGGGGGGGGATAGGGGGGGGATAGAGGGGGGGGATAGAGGGGGGGGATAGAGGGGGGGATGGGGGGGGATAGAGGGGGGATAGAGGGGGGGATAGAGGGGGGATAGAGGGGGGGATAGAGGGGGGGATAGAGGGGGGGGATAGAGGGGGGGATAGAGGGGGGATAGAGGGGGGGATAGAGGGGGGGATAGAGGGGGGATAGAGGGGGGATGAGGGGCGTGAGAGAGAGAGGGTGAGAGAGAGGGGTTGAGAGAGAGGGGGTAAGAGAGAAAGGGGTGAGGGAGAGAGGGGTGAGAAAGGGAGAGAGGTCTGAGAAAAGGAGAGAGGGGGAGAAAGAGAGAGGGGGAAGAGAGAGAGACAGAGAAGGTCAGAGAAAGAGTGAATGTGAGGGGGTGAGAGAGAGGAGGTGGGAGAGAGAGGGGGTGAGAGAGAGGGATTGAGAGAAAGGAGGAGAGATAGAGAAAGGGTGAGAGAGAAACGGGGACAGCGAGATAAAGAGGGATGAGAGAGACGGGACGCGAGAGAGAGAGAGTTAAAGAGGTGAGAGAGAGGGTGAGATAGACAGTGAATGATGGGTTGAGAGAGAGAGAGACAGAGAGAGAGCGAGTGAACAGATGAGACAGTTAGAGGGGTGTGAGGGAGATGGGATGAGAGAGTGGGCGCAAGAGAGAGACAAGGCGAGAGCAAGGAGGAGGGAGAAAGGGGTCAAAAGAGATAGAGAAATGGGGTGAACGAGAGAAAGAGGGTGCGAGAGAGGGGGTATACAGAGAGAAAGAGAGCGGGAGTGTGAGACAGAGCGCGAGAGGGAAGGGGAAAGAGAGAGAGAAAAAGGGAGAGAGAGACAGAAGGGGATGAGAGAGAGGGCGGGGGAGAGAGAGGGTGTAAAGTGGAGAGAGGGTGAGGGATGACAGAGGGAGGGGTGAGAGTGAGAGAGCAGGGTGGAGAGAGAGGAGGTGAGAGAGAGTGAGGGAGAGAGAGATAACAAGATGAGAGAGAAAGGGGGTGTGAGAGAGAGAGGCAGTGAGAGAGAAGGGGGTGAGAGAGATAGGGGGTGCAAGAGAGCGTGGGTGAGAGCAGGAGGGGCTGAGAGAGAGGGGTAAGATAGGGAGAGTGTGAGAGAGGAGGGATGAGAGTGGGAGGGGGAAGAGGGATGGGATGAGAGAGGGAGGGTGAGAGAGGGGTGTGTGAGAGAGAGGTATGTGAGAGAGAGGGGTGAGAGAGAAGGGTGAGAGAGGGAGTCTTTAGAGAGGGTCACAGCATTTGGGTTTTAATTCCACCCTAAGAGAGTTCTACCTCGCAGATCCTGGAGATTGACAAACTTTAACCCCAGGCTTCAAACCAGTTTTAAAAATGACAGGGCCACAATCTGACAGGAGCCAGTTACCCAGAGGCCCCTAAAACCCAGGGTCCCCCAGAGGAGATTAAACCTCGGGGTAAATAAACACACAACTCACTGTGGGTCCCCACGGGGTGCAGCCTGTCGAGCAGGCCTCAGGCCTCAGGCCAGTGCTCCCCCTCTGGAGGTTGTTCTTTCCTGGACTCGAACATTTTGGATCTTCACGTTGCAGCTTTCAAAACATAGGTTCCTCGGGATAAAAGAGGGAAAAGATTAGTTGAAAGGGGGAGCAAGAGTATTTTGGAGGCAAGTTACACAGCAAGACCCCAGGGTTAAAAGCAGCTCTGCCCAGCTCCAATGTATTAATGTATGTAACACAGTCAGCAGTTGGGATGGAACATGGTGTGGGAGCAGATCTTCCCAGGGATTGGAGGGGGATAGTGAGGGAAAGGCATCAGATTCTTACACTCTGCAGTGACCTGGGATCAATTGCCTTTTACTGAAAACAGTTCCCAACTTGTATGTGCCTGTAGCTCCCTCCAGTCTGAAACCCTCATGACCCTCTCTCCTGTCTACTCTCTCTGAGCCAATGGTGTCTTCATTCTGTTACTGACCCTTCAGTCCCACTGGGATCATTTTTTCTCACCTTCTCTCATCCACGTGAAGGAATTGGACCCTGACAATTCCATTTACACTGTCTCCCATCAATCTTCATAGGATCTATATCACAGAGGTTAGACAGTGTTCCCAGCAAACACTCCCAGGGCAGAGGGAGCACAGGGTTCCAGACAAAATAAAGGTCCCATTAAACTGTCCCCATTTAAATCCCCAGGGCAGGTAGAGAATGGGGTCAGATACACAGTAAATCTCCCTCGACACTGCAGCATTTCAAATTCCCAGGCCATTTTGAGCTCGGTGTTAGGTACTGATTAAATCTCCCACTTCCCCCATCCTGTTCACATCAAACTCAATCAGGAGAGCTCCATCACTGGGTTAGATACAGAGGATGTGTATGTTTGGATTTCAGCCCCAATCCAGTTGGTGATGATCACGGCCTTGTTAAGTGTGTTTGGGAATGGGGAGGGAGCTGCTAGCAGGGTGATGGTGGGATAGTGGGCAGCATAGCTGCCTTCCAAGTAATTGACCCGGGTTCGACTCCCGGCCATCGCAGTGTTGCGGCTTTTAAATCAGTTTCTAAAGGAAAGCCACCGGGATATAACCGGATCTTTCAGATTGCTCCTTCCTTCTCCTGGTGATGGTTCCTGTGAATTGCAGTGTGGAACCAGGCAGCATTGCTCGGCATCTCGGAAGCTTTCCCCTCTGCTGCTTCCCATTTCTTATTGAAATATTGGGTACAGCACAAGGATGGGTTTGTTTTGTTCGAAAAGTGAGAGACTGCTCCCGTCAGGAACCTGAAATAATTACAGAAGCCGCTGGAAACACTGAACAGTTCCAACAGCTTCTGTAGTGGTGGGGAGGGAGGGTTAATGTGTCAAATCTACACAAGGATAAAATAAACTCCAGCCTCAAAACAATCAGAGTTCCTAAGTTTTACAAACATCCGTATAACATTTTTCTGAACCATCAATTCCCCTTAAACCCTTCCAATGTGGAATACCATCTTTCTGACTCTCACTTTGAGAGATGTCCCTCAGTGAGCTCCTCCACCAATTTTTCCATTTCACTGGGGACCCACTATCCACAGTCTCCAATCAAATGACCTGAACTCAGACACACAGAGATCTTAAAGAGTGACACAATGCAGATAGGAAGTTGGTTTCATTTCTGTTTCTGAGTCCAATCTTCACTCAGTGAGACAGAGTCAGGTATTCAAGGTTCAAACAAGAGCTGGATTCTGCTTCTGGTGATTGTCTTCATTCAGTGAGAAGGAGGGCCGTGGGCCAGAAGGAGCTCATCATTGTGCTTCGGGTTGTCTGCTCAGTCTGCAGCATTGCAGGCCGTGGGAGCAGGGCAGTGGGAAAGGTACCTCGTGTGGACTGTAATAGGACTTTCAACACATTGTTCCAGGGCACTTACAGAGCTTCAGGAATTCTGAATGAGGATCGGAATAATGGATTGATTGAAGGAGGAGGATTAAGGAAACAGGATAAAGCTGATGGGATCAGCAGGATTTCTCGGTCTAACTCTGTACCATACTTTATTTACTGCTTCATAAATCTACAATCAGGAGCTCAACCCATTCAGAGCAATATAAACTCGGAAACAAATCATTCAGTCCAACACATCCATGCTGAACTGATATCCGATGTCAATCTCATCCTATTGGTCAGAATTTGGCCCATGTTCCTCTGAACCCTTTTTAATTCCTACACCCACCCAGATACCTTTTAAATGTTGTAATTGTACCAGACTCCACTACTTCCTCTGGCAGCTCATGCACACAGTGCCCTCTGTGTGAAAAATGTTCCCCTTAGGTCCCTTTTATGTTTCCCCTCTCAACGTTAACATGTACCATCTGCTTCTGGACTCCCACACCACAGGGAAATCACCTTGACTTTTTACCCTATTGAGGGTCATTCATGATTTTGTGAACCTCTATAAGGTTACCCCTCAGCCACTGACACTCCAGGGATAATAGCCCCAACCTATACAGTCTTACCCTCCAGCACACACCCTCCAACCTTGGCAACATCCTTGTAAAACTTTTCTCAACACTTTAAAGTTTCACAACATCCCTCTTACAGGATGGAGTCCAGAATTGCACATTATATACCAAAGGTGGTCGAACCAATACCACAACATGACCTCCCAACCCCTTTACACAATTAACTGAGCAATAAAGACAAAAATGCCAAACGCCTTCTTCACCATCCTATCGAAATGTTAGTCCACCTTCAACAATCTATGAAAAAGCACTCCAGGTCTATTTGTTTCACAACATCCCTCATACCTTGTCATTCAGTGTGTAAGTCCTGCTCTCTTTTGCTTCTCCAAAATGCAGCACTTCAGACTTATCTAAATTAATCTTCATCTGCCACTCCTCAGCCCAGTGGCCCATCTGATCGAGATCCTGTTGTAATCTGAGATAATCATCTTCACTGTCCTCGACACCTCCAATTTTACTGTCATCTGCAAACTTACTAACCATTCGTCCTATGGTCACATCCAAATCATTTATATAAATGACAAAACAACAGTGGACCCAGCACCGATCCTTGTGACACACCACTGGTCACAGGCCTCCAGTCTGAAAAGCAACCCTCCCCCACCACCTTCTGTCTTCAACCTTCATTACAAAGAAGTGTTGCAAGTATCAGTTAACTGGAGATTCAGATCAGTGCGTCACGAAATGAAAAAAAAATGCAGGGCATCATTAATTGGAGAATTCATGCAGGTGCCATTTAAATTCGAAGTGGGAGAATTGGTGCAGTTCCTGGATGTGTGCAGGATACGGAAATGGGGGAAATAGCCATAAATAGAGTCATACAATCATAGAGATTTACAACACAGAAACAGATCCTTCGGTCCAACTTGTCCATGCCACAATTAAAGAATTCTGGCAGCGCTCCACTAAATTGGAGAATCATTGCAAGGAACTACTTACTGGGAGAATTGGGGAAGGGCTTATCGAAATGTGAGAAATGTAACAGGGCATCAGTTAATGGGAGAATTGGTGCAGTGTAACACTAAATGGGAGAATTCGGGCAGGACAATACTTGATGGGAGGTTTAGAGTTGGACACCCTAAATTGTTCGAGGACATCAGTCAGTATGAGGTTTGGTGTAAGGCAACACTGAGTGGAGAACTTGTTCCAGACTTCAGTAATTTAGGAAAGTGGTGCTCAGCAACACTGAATTGGAGAATTGGTGTGGGGCATCAGTAAAAGAGAGACCTGCACAGGGTGCTGATAACTTCGAGAATTGGAGCAAATGGGAGAACACGGGCAGTGAATCAGGAAATAGGACCAATGTTGCAAAGGATTAGTGGTCCAGATGCAATACAGTGTACCACAAAATGGGGGAGTTGGTGCAGTTCACCACTAAAGGGAAGATATGTGTAGGATCGGTAATTTGGAGATTTCATGCAAGAATCGCAAGATTAGAGAATTCTGGCAGCAGACTACTAAATGGGAGAATTGTTGCAGGGAAATACTGAATGGAAGACCTGGTGCACAGTGGAGCTCAATTAGAGAATGGGTGTATGGCAACAGGAAATGGGAGAATTAGAGTAGCGCACCCTTAAGTGGTAGAATCAGCTCGGGCATCAGAAAATGGAAGGATTAGTACAGGGGTATGAGTAAATGGGAGATTTGGTAGGAATCAATAAATGGGATATTCCGTGCACAGTGCCATTACATTAGAAAATTGGTGGGAGTGTCAATATATTAGAAAAGTGGAGCACAGTTTGTCTAAATTGGGGAATAGGGGCCAGAGAATCAATAAAAAGAAGAAATGGTGCAAGCATCGGGAAATTGGAGATTCAGTTCAGTGCATTACTGAATGAAAACAATTCAGCAGGGCACCCGTATGTGGAAGAAGTGTTTCAGGGAACAATTAAATGTAAGGAATTGATACAGGATAACAATAATTGGAGAATTCATGCAGATGCTATTAAATTCTAAATGGGAGGACTGGGACAGGATAACCTCAATGGGTGAGTTGGTGAAATTCCCGAATTAGTGCAGGATTGGTAAATGGGAGAATTGGTGCAGGGAAGTAGAGCACTAAATACAGCCTTAGAGATGTACAGCACGGAAACAGATTCCTCAGTCCAACTTGTCCACGCCTAAATTTAAGAATTCTGGCAGGTCTCCATGAAATTGGAGAATCATTGCAAGAAACTACTAAATGAAAAAAAACTGGGAAAGTGATTATGGAAATGTGAGAATTTGCAACTGGGCTTCAGATAATGGTTAATTAGTGCAGTTCAGCACTGAATGGGTGAGTCGTGCTGTGTTGCACTAAATGGGAGAATTGGGGCAGGACATTACCTCTTGGGAGATTTAGAGTAGCGCACCCCTAAATTGGGCGAGGGCATCAGTCAGTATGAGGATTGGTGTAAGGCAACACTGAATAGAGAACTTGTTCAGGATGTCAGTAATTGGGGGAAATGGTGCTCAGCAACACTGAATTGGAGAATTGGTGCGAGCCATCAGTAAATGAGAGACCTGGTGCACAGTGGAGCTAAATTAGAGAATTGGTGCATGGCGACAGTAAATGGGAGAATTAGAGTAGTGCACCCTTAAATGGTAGAATCGGGCTCGGGCATCAGTAAATGGAAGGATTAGTACAGGGATATGAGTAAATGGGAGATTTGGTGGGAAACAATAAATGGGAGATTGGTGCACAGTGCTGTTACATTAGAAAATTGGTGGGAGTGCCAATATATTGGAAAATTGGAGTAGAGCCTGTCGAAATTGGGGAATAGGGGACAGGGATTCAATAAAAAGAAGAAATGTTGCAAGCATTGGGAAATGAAAAAAAATCAGCAGGGCATCCGTACGTGGAAGATGTGTATCAGGGAATAACTAAATGGAAGGAATTGATGCAGGGCAACAATAATTGGAGAATTCATGCAGGTGCCATTAAATTCTAAGTGGGAGACCTGGGCCTTGTGACGACACCTCACAAGGACTTCAGTTGCTATGAAGCACATTCAGAAATCCTGAATGTGTGAAAATACATTTATAAATACAAATCAAGCCTTAGTAATGAATAAAGGACCCAAGAACAGGGAAGGAAATGGATATCTATCGGTCTCATCTCACGGGAGAGAAATCAGTGGGTAAAAACTGTGTTTTTGATGTGATTGCTACCTGAATAATTAAACACCAGTTCAATTAAAAAGACAATTAACGTCCAATGAAGTAAACCACTGCTGACAGAATGAACACAGTCCAATTCTGGATACAATAACAGCAGAATACGATCAGATGTTACCCCACTGGAATGTGTGTGTGTCACCATAGTCTTCCCAGACCATAGGGGCTGATCTCTTCATTACAGAGAGAAGCAACTCATGGTGATTTGACCAGAGGGCCCTCAGACCTCAGGCAAGGGAAGAATTTGAGAACGAGAGTCCTTCATGGTAATCTTAAACTGGCAATGGGAACCGAACCCACGCTGTTCACATCACACTGCTCTGTAAACCAACAATACAACCAACTCAGCTAAACTGGAGTGTCACGTGTGGGGATGAATAATTGAATCCCTCGCTACACACAGTGCAGGTGAACGGGCTCTTCCCACAATGTGTTTGTTGGTGTTTCATCAAATCATTGCTCCTCATAAAGCTCTTCTCACAGTCAGAGCATTGACATGTTCTCTCATTGATGTGAACAAAGCCATAGCTGCTGAGATTGGAGAACCAAGAGAACCCCTTCCCACACAAGGAGCAGGTAAAAGGTGGGAATGTGTTGGTGCTCACTGAGTCCAGATGACTAAGTGAGTCCCTTCCTACACTCAGTGCAGGCGGACAGTCTCTCTCTCTCTCTCTCTCTCTCTCTCTCTCTCTCTCTCTAGTATGGCCACACTCGTGTATTTGAGGCTTTGCTGATTTAATAAACCCCTTCTCACACACAGAGCAGATGATTGCTCTCTCTCCAGTGTCAATCAACGGTTGACATTAGGTTGAACTGGGAAGTTTATTCATTCCCAAACAGAGCAGACAATGCTTCTCTCCCGATGATGAAGACGTTTGTCTGACATTAGGCTGGATCCCCAAGTGAATACCTTCCCACACGTGGAACAGCTGAATACCTTCTCCCCCATGGGAACGGGTTGATGTTAAATTATGACCATTCAATTTAAGACCTTTACACATCTTAAAGTTTCTTTTTTTCCCACAATCAGGGGAACGTCTCTTGTCAGTGTGAACCCACTGGTGTTACATGAAGCTGGATGACAGAGTAAATCCCTCCCCACACATAGAGCAGGTGAACAGTCTCTCCCCAGAATGTCTGTGTCGATGAGTCTCCAGCTGGTCTGGGATTTGCAATCCTTCTCACAATCCAGACATTTCCATGGTGCTGATCTCCTCAGATATCTCCAAGTTGGATGATCTGTTGAATCCTTTCCCATAAACACAACATATTTATGGCTTCTCTGTCTGTGGATTTTTAAAGAATGTTAACTCGATAATGTTAAATAATTTCTGCAGTCAGTTCAGTGGAACACTCACACTCTTGTGTGTGTCTCTTTACCACTCACAATGTTTTTGTGAAATCTTTGCTGACAGACATACCAGATAAACACATTCCTTTTATGTCCAAATGAATTAAGTGACTCTGTTGGATCTTTATTTCATGTTTGATTTGACTCACTCATCTTCAATTCTTTCAGTCTTTTTCTCTGTGAAATTATCTTCAAACATTATCACAGTCCATACAGGGTAAAATCTCAGAACAAACAAATCCAATTTCAAAAAGACATTGTTCCTCTATTCTATACCGCACCCAAACAAATGATCCAGTCACATCAAAAGATGCAAAAATCCCCATCAAAAGCAAAAAGGAACCTTCCTGAATAAATCAGGTTGTTGTTACAGCATACATGAGACAATGTGTGTCCTGAGGTGCAAACATGTTGTGGGATGTACCTCGCCAACTGATGGACAGCACAGCCCCCTATCCAGAAGAATATTACACAAGAGATTTGCTGCGACTGTATATCAATGGGGAAGAAAGGGAATGGGGAAGGTTGTTGGCAATCAAGAGTGCTGTTTTGTCCCACCTGTTGATGAGCTTCTTGTGTTGTTGAAGCAGCATTCAACCAGGCAAGTGGAGAGGATTCTGTATCACACCTGACTTATGTCTTGTAAGGTGGGCAGGCAGGAGGTGAGTTGAGCGCTGTAAGATTGTTTTGCCTCTGCCCTGATCTTGTATCAATTGCATGGCTACTCCTGTTCAGTTTCTCATCAATATTACACCCCCGGAATGCTGTTCATGAAGGATTCAACAATGATATTGCTGTGGAATGTCAACAAGGGATACTTGGATATTCTCTTGTTGAAGATGGGCTTTGCCAGGCACGGATGTGATACGGCTGTTACTTACCATTTGTGCAGATTCTAGATGCTGACCAGGTCTTGCTACATATGGATGTGTGGTGTTTGAGAAAATGTTTAGCTCAGGTTGAGGTTCAGGTTGTAAGATTGTTCTCAATGAGAACAAACCTACCAGCTCAGCGAGCAAACTTACAACCTGAACATATGGATATGTGCTACATCAGTATCGGAGCAGTTGAAAATGATGTTGAATATTGTCCAATCGTTAACCAACATCCCCACTTCTGAAGGGAAAGTGATTGACGAAGCAGCTGAAGATGGTTGACCCTGAGACTCCACCCTGAGGGACTCCCCTCGAACTAACAAGGCCTGGATTCTCAAGGCCCACCTCTTTCACAAGTGGGACATGACACGTCTGAACAGGTTGGTTAAAAATGTCACCTGCAGAAAACTCCAGGGATTCAAGTAGACTGCTGTTTGTTTCAGAGATCACCTGAGGATGAAGCTGTTATAAAGCTATCGCCCAGGACACTGCACCACCCGGGCAATGGGTTCTGAAGAAGATGCACACAGGACTGGAATGGTTTGCTCTGTTTCTCTGTCCACATCTCCTGCCAGACCCACTGACTTCCTCCAGCACTTTCTGATTTGATTTGGATGTGAGGCACAGTTAGTAAGTTTGCAGATGACACCAAAATTAGAGGTGTAGAGGACAGAGAAGAAGGTTACCTCAGATTACAACAGGATCTTGACCAGATGGGCCAATGGGCTGAGAAATGGCAGATGGAGTTTAATTCGGATAAATGCAAGGTTCTGGATTTTGGGAAAGCAAATCTTAGCAGGACTTGTATACTTAATGGTAAGGTCCAAGGGAGTGTTGATGAACAAAGAGACCTTGGAGTGCAGGTTCATAGCTCCTTGAAAGTGGAGTCGCAGATTAATAGGATAGTGAAGAAGGCGTTTGGTATGTTTTCCTTTATTGGTCAGAGTATTGAGTACAGGAGTTGGGAGGTTATGTTGTGGCTGTATATGACATCAGTTAGGCCACTGTTGGAATATTCCGTGCAATTCTGGTCTCCTTCCTATTGGAAAGATGTTATGAAACTTGAAAGTGTTCACAAAAGATTTACAAGGCTGTTGCCAGGATTGGAGGATTTGAGCAAGAGGGAGAAGCTGAACAGGCTGGGGCTGTTTTCCCTGGAGTGGCGGAGGTTGAGGGATGACCTGACAGAGGTTTACAAAATCATTAGGGGCATGGATAGGATAAACAGACAAAGATTTTTCCCTGGGGTGGGGGTATCCAGAACTAGAGGGGCATAGGTTTAGGGTGAGAGGGGAAAGATATAAAAGAGACCTAGGGGGCAATATTTTCACACAGAGGGTGGTACGTGTATGGAATAAGCTGCCAGAGGAAGTGGTGGAGGCTGGTACAATTGCAACATTTAAAAGACATTTGGATGGGTATATGAATAAGAAGGTTTGGAGGGATATGGGCCGGGTGCTGGTAGGTGGGACTAGATTGGGTTGGGATATCTGGTCGGTATGGACGGGTTGGACCGAAGGGTCTGTTTCCATGTTGGACATTTCTGTGACTCCAGTCTCAGATTTTCAGCATCTGCATGAATCACCCTCAGGCCCCGCCCCGTGACGTCACGTGCGCATGCGTCCACGTTCCCGGCCAAGATGGCGGATTTTCACCATCGAAATTGCAAAACATTTATCCACACGTTATTTTTCAAGGTGCTTGCTTCTCTCTGGAAGGGTTTATTCTCGGTCTGAATCCCTGTGTCCAGCTCCTGCAGCCTTGCCGTCTGGAAAAGCGCGTCTCTTCCCGTTTCCCACGGAGACAGACCCGGCACTGCGGCAGCACCGCCCTCGCCTGTAGTGAGTATAGAGGGTATTCACCATCGCGGGGAATGCTGGGTAGGTACTCCGCCATTGAGGAGATTAACACAGAAGATTAATTGTGTTCATTAATAAGTTTCTCTTTCCTGTATGCCAATCTTCTGCTATCCAAATAATCTTTGGAAGAACACAATTAGCGGTTAGATAAATATCTTAAAATTTGAAGCATCTATCAAATCTCCCAAGTCATCTCTACAACATAACCTTGTCATTAAAATACTAATTCTCTCAAATCATTTGATCAATTCCCGTCCTCAACTGATGGTGGTAGATTTTGGAAACTCCTTCAATAGGTGGATATTTAACACTCAAGCCAAGGGCTGGTTTATTCTGAATGTCTCTCAACATGTTTCTTTTGTCATCTCATTTTACAGAGAAGTGGAATTCATGAAAACGAAGTGTTTGATGCCAGTCCTGTGCTAACTTCTCAGCTACAAGCTTCAGCCAGAGAGTTTACATTGAAGTACAATCACATTGATTCAGAGGTGAATGTTTTTGAACATTCATCTATAATTCAATAGTTAACTTGTTTTGCTGTGGTTGATTGGATAGGCCCTGGTATGATCCCCTTACTGTGGATCTGAATGCATACCCATGCATTATTCTATTTCATCCCTGTCCTTCATGACAATCTCTTTGCCATTGTCCAACCTGCACTACCTTTAATAATGAGTGTTTTGACTTTCTGTGACAGTTTACTGTTATTCTTCCAGTCATGTTCAAATGAGGGTTTCATCACTGCAGGTCCCTGAGGTATGTGCTGTTAATTTATTCCACTCGTATGTGTGGCCTCCCTCACAAACATCACTCAGACTCACTTTATGCTCCCTCTGACACACACTATTCCCTTCCCTGCTCATACCACCCAGCCTCCTCCAGAGGCTTTCATATTCTACTGTCTGAACAGCCCTCCCTATGTATTTCACCTTGGGGGAACATCACAGCCGTCCCGATCTGTTTAAACTCCTCCAGCCACTGCAACCTTCCCTATTACTGTCACCTCCACCAAACACTCCATCCCTCCCTATCACTGTCACCTCCGACAAACACTCCAACCCTCCCAAGCACTGTCACCTCCTCCAAACACTCCAACCATCCCGAGCACTGTCACCTCCTCCACACACTCCATCCCTCCCTATCACTGTCACCTCCCCCAGACACTCCAACCCTCCCTATCACTGTCACCTCCTCCAAACACTCCAACCATCCCGAGCACTGTCACCTCCTCCAAACACTCCATCCCTCCCTATCACTGTCACCTCCTCCAAACACTCCAACCCTCCCTACCACTGTCACCTCCTCCACACACTCCATCCCTCCCTATCACTGTCACCTCCCCCAGACACTCCAACCCTCCCTATCACTGTCACCTCCTCCAAACACTCCAACCCTCCCTATCACTGTCACCTCCTCCAAACACTCCAACCATCCCGAGCACTGTCACCTCCTCCACACACTCCAACCCTCCCTATCACTGTCACCTCCTCCAAACACTCCAACCCTCCCAAGCACTGTCACCTCCTCCAAACACTCCAACCCTCCCTATCACTGTCACCTCCTCCACACACTCCATCCTTCCCTATCACTGTCACCTCCTCCAAACACTCCAACCCTCCCTATCACTGTCACCTCCTCCAACCACTCCAACCCTCCCTATCACTGTCACCTCCTCCAAACACTCCAACCCTCCCTATCACTGTCACCTCCTCCAAACACTCCAACCCTCCCTATCACTGTCACCTCCTCCAAACACACCATCCCAATCACTGTCACCTCCTCTAAACACTCCAACCATCCCTATCACTGACACCTCCTCCATATACTCCATCCCTATCACTGTCACCTCCTCCAGACATTCCAACCCACCCTATGACTGTCACCTCCTCCAGACACACCAACCTTCCCTATCACTGTCACCTCCGCCAACCGCACCAAACCTCCCTATCCCTGTCACCTCCGCCAAAAAATCCAACCCTCCCTATCACTGTCACCTCCTCCAACCACTCCAACCCTCCCTATCACTGACCACTCCTCCAGTAACATCAACCCTCCCTCTCACTGTAACCTCCTCAATATACTCCAACCCTCAATATCGCTGTCACCTTCTCGAATCACTCCATCCCTCCCTCTCACTGTCACCTCCTCCAGATAATCCATCCCTCCCTATCACTGTCACCTCCTCCACACACTCCAACCCTCCCTATCACTGTCACCTCCTCCACACACGCCAACCCTCCCTATCACTGTCACCTCCTCCACACACTCCATCCCTCCCTATCACTGTCACCTCCTCCAAACACTCCATCCCTCCCTATCACTGTCACCTCCTCCAAACACTCCAACCCTCCCTACCACTGTCACCTCCCCCACACACTCCAACCCTCCCTATCACTGTCACCTCCTCCAAACACTCCAACCCTCCCTATCACTGTCACCTCCTCCAAACACTCCAACCCTCCCTATCACTGTCACCACCTCCTAACACTCCAAACCTCCCTATCGCTGTCACCTCCTCCAAACACTCCATCCCTCCCTATCACTGTCACCTCCTCCAAACACTCCAACCCTCCCTACCACTGTCACCTCCTCCACACACTCCAACCCTCCCTATCACTGTCACCTCCTCCATATACTCCAACCCTCCCTATCGCTGTCACCTCCTCCAAACACTCCAACCCTTTCAATCACTGTCACCTCCTCCAAATACGCCAACCCTCCTGATCACTGTCACCTCCTCCAAACACTCCATCCCTCCATATCACTGTCACCTCCTCCAGATACATCAACCCTGCCTCTCACTGTAACTTCCTCAATATACTCCAACCCTCCGTATCACTGTCACCTCCTCGAATCACTCCATCCCTCCGTATCTCTGTCACCTCCTCGAATCACTCCATCCCTCCCTATCACTGTCACCTCCTCCAAACACTCCCTCCCTATCACTGTCACCTCCTCCAAGTACTCCAACCTTCCCTATTACTGTCACCTCCTCCAAATACGCCAACCCTCCCTATCACTGTCACCTCCTCCACACACTCCAACCCTCCCTATCACTGTCACCTCCTCCACACACTCCACCCCTCCCTATCACTGTAACCTCCTCCACACACTCCAACCCTCCCTATCACTGTCCCCTCCTCCACACACTCCAACCCTCCCTACCACTGTCACCTCCTCCATATACTCCATCCCTCCCTATCACTGTCCCCTCCTCCACTCACTCCAACCCTCCCTATCACTGTCACCTCCTCCAAACACTCCAACCCTCCCTATCACTGTCACCTCCTCCAAACACTCCAACCCTCCCTATCACTGTCACCTCCTCCAAACACTCCAACCCTCCCTATCACTGTCACCTCCTCCAAACACTCCAACCCTCCCTATCACTGTCACCTCCTCCAAACACTCCATCCCTCCCTATCACTGTCACCTCCTCCACACACTCCAACCCTCCCTATCACTGTCACCTCCTCCAAACACTCCAACCCTCCCAATCACTGTCACCTCCTCCAAACACTCCAACCCTCCCTACCACTGTCACCTCCTCCAAACACTTCAACCCTCCCTACAACTGTCATCTCCCCCAAACACTCCAGACCTCCCTATCACTGTCACCTCCTCCACACATTCCAACCCTCCCTATCACTGTCACCTCCCCCAAACACTCCAGACCTCCCTATCACTGTCACCTCCTCCACACATTCCAACCCTCCCTATCACTGTCACCTCCTCCAAACACTCCATCCCTCCCTATCACTGTCACTTCCTCCAAACACTCCAACACTCCCTATTACTGTCAACTCCTCCAGTAACATCAACCCTCCCTCTCAGTGTAACCTCCTCAATATACTCCCTCCCTCCGTATCACTGTCACCTCCTCGAATCACTCTATCCATCTCTATCACTGTCACCTCCTCCAACCACTCCAACCCTCCCTATCACTGTCTCCTCCTCCATATACTCCAACCCTCCCTATCACTGTCACCTCCTCCAAACACTCCAAACCTCTCTATCACTGTCACCTCCTCCACTCACTTTAAACCTTCCCTCCCAAACCTGCCTCTTACTGTACTTTGTTCAGTCATTCCAAACCGCCCTCTTCCGCCCTAATCTCTCCCCCCACCGTCTCCTTCCCCACCGTCTCCTTCCCCACCGTCTCCTTCCCCACCGTCTCCTTCCCCACCGTCTCCTTCCCCACCGTCTCCTTCCCCACCGTCTCCTTCCCCACCGTCTCCTTCCCCCCCGTCTCCTTCCCCCCGTCTCCTTCCCCCCCGTCTCCTTCCCTCCCCGTCTCCTTCCCCCCCGTCTCCTTCCCCCCCCCGTCTCCTTCCCCCCGCGTCTCCTTCCCCCCCCCGTCTCCTTCCCCCCCCCGTCTCCTTCCCCCCCCGTCTCCTCCCCCCCCGTCTCCTTCCCCCCCCCGTCTCCTTCCCCCCCCCCGTCTCCTTCCCCCCCCCGTCTCCTTCCCCCCCCCGTCTCCTTCCCCCCCCCGTCTCCTTCCCCCCCCCGTCTCCTTCCCCCCCCCCGTCTCCTTCCCCCCCCCGTCTCCTTCCCCCCCCCGTCTCCTTCCCCCCCCCCGTCTCCTTCCCCCCCCCGTCTCCTTCCCCCCCCCGTCTCCTTCTCCCCCCCGTCTCCTTCTCCCCCCCGTCTCCTTCTCCCCCCCGTCTCCTTCTCCCCCCCGTCTCCTTCTCCCCCCCGTCTCCTTCTCCCCCCCGTCTCCTTCTCCCCCCCGGCTCCTTCTCCCCCCCGTCTCCTTCTCCCCCCTGTCTCCTCCCCCCCCCGTCTCCTTCCCCCCCCCGTCTCCTTCCCCCCCCCGTCTCCTTCCCCCCCCCGTCTCCTTCCCCCCCCCGTCTCCTTCCCCCCCCCGTCTCCTTCCCCCCCCGTCTCCTTCCCCCCCCCCCGTCTCCTTCCCCCCCCGTCTCCTTCCCCCCCCGTCTCCTTCCCCCCCCCGTCTCCTTCCCCCCCCCGTCTCCTTCCCCCCCCCGTCTCCTTCCCCCCCCCGTCTCCTTCCCCCCCCCGTCTCCTTCCCCCCCCCGTCTCCTTCTCCCCCCCGTCTCCTTCTCCCCCCCGTCTCCTTCTCCCCCCCGTCTCCTTCTCCCCCCTGTCTCCTCCCCCCCCCCGTCTCCTTCCCCCCCCCCGTCTCCTTCCCCCCCCCCGTCTCCTTCCCCCCCCCCGTCTCCTTCCCCCCCCCGTCTCCTTCCCCCCCCGTCTCCTTCCCCCCCCCCCGTCTCCTTCCCCCCCCGTCTCCTCCCCCCCCCCGTCTCCTTCCCCCACCCCCGTCGCCTTCCCCCCATCGCCTTCCACCCCCCGTCGCCCCCCCCCATTATCCCCCCCCATTATCCCCCCCCATTATCCCCCCCCCATTATCTCCCCCTCCCAATCATCCCTCGGCCCCCATTGTTCCCCCTCCCCTAATTGTCCCCCCCATCATCACCCCTCCTCCCACCGTCTCCCCCGTCCCCATCGAACCCCCCCCCACCCCTCACCTGCCCCCTTCTGTCCCCATCATTCCCCAGCAGACCTCATCTGTTTAATTCAGTCCCCACCCACTCCCGTTCGTCCCTTGTCCAGTCCCCATCTTTCCCCACCGTTTCCCCCAGTCCCCACCTGTTCCGCTCTGTTCCCCTCTGTCCTGTGTCCCCACCAATCCGCATCTGACCCCATCAGAATCATCAGACCCCACCAGCCTCCGTGTCCCCACAGGTCCCACCAGTCCCAATGTGTCCCCACCAATCCCCCACCAGTCTCCATTTTTCCCCACCAGTCCCCGATCAGTCCCATCAGTCCCCCCATTCCCCATGTGCCCCTACCAGTCCCTATCAGAACAATTTGTCCCCCTCCTGTCTCCTTCTCTCCCCATCAGTTGCCACAAGAACCATCTGTCTCCCTCTGTCCCCTTCTCTCCCCACCTCGCCCCGCCAGTCCCTGCAGTCTCCCTCTGTCCCCACCAGTCCCCATTATTCCCATTCTATCCTCATCAGTCCCTCTCTGTCCCTGTCAGTCGCCACCAATCCCTCTCTTTTCCCCCTCTCACTCTTTCCCCCCCCCTCACTCTCTCCACCCCCCCACTCTCCCCATCTGTTGCAACCAGTCCCAATCTCTCCCCATCTGTCGCCACCAGTCATCATCTGTCGCCATTATTCCCATTCAGTCCCCCTTTGCTCCCATCTGTTCCCACCAGTCTCCTCTGTCGCCATTAGTCATCATCTCACCACCAGTCGCCAACTGAATCATCTGTCCCCATCTGTCCCTATCAGTTCCTGTCAGTCCCCATCTGTCATCACCAGTCCCACTCCTTCCCCCTCCATTCCCACCAGTCCACATCTGTCCCCATCAGAATCACCTGACCCCACCTGTCCCCCTCTGTCCCCACCCGTCCTGACCCGTTCCCATCAAATCCTGAGGGTTCTCCCTGAATATAACTGGAATAACCCGAACACTGAGATAACAACCAGAACCAGGTGAATGGGGAGGATTCTGCAGTGAGCATCTCCCTAGCCCCTGTCCCAATGTCAAAACACACCCCCCTGCCCTGGTCAGTGTTATAATCCAGGACCAGAGCTCGGAATCAATGGGACCTTTGTTTTGGGATCAGGAATTTGCTTTCCCACCAAGACCCTCTTCCCTTCCCCCACCCCTCTCTGCCTTCCACAAGGACCGTTCCCTTTGACACTCCTTGGGTTTGTATCACTCTCACCCCCCAAACCCCCAGGTACCTTCCCCTGTCACTGGAAAAGATACAAACCCTGCTGTTACACCCCCAGCCCCCTCAGCTCCATCCCGGGCCCCCAACCCCTTCTTCCAGGGGAGACAGAGGTTCACCTGCCTCTCCTCCAACCGTGTTTCCAGCATCAGGTGCTCCCGGTGTGGGCTTCTCTCCATCAGGAAGACCCAATGGAAACTTAGGGAACGGTTCACTGAGCATCACAGCCGGGCCCAGAGGGGCTGACCAGACCCCCCAGTCACCGCCCAGTTCACTTCCCCCCCAACATGACCATCCTCGACCTCCTGCATTACCACAACAAACCACACCACAAATTGGAGGAACAACATCTCATCCCCCTCCTGGGAAACCTCCAGCCCAGAGGATTCAACACGGAGTTCTCCAATTTCAAATAACCTCCCTCCCCCTCCCTTCCCCTGCTCTCTCCCACCAACTGGATTCATTCCTCCCATTGTCCAACCAGGTGGGACCCTCTACCTGTCCTCACCCCCTTCGCCCTCATTTCCCCCACCCTGACCTGTTCCACCCCTTCGTCCTCCCTCCCCCTCACCCTCCCACCCTATCCTCCTTCCCCCTCACCCTCAATCCCCCTCCCACCCCATCCTCCCTCCCCCTCCCCCTCTCCCTCCTCCCCCTCCCACCCCATCCTCTCTCCCACTTCCACCCCATCATCCCTCCCCCTCCCACCCCATCATCCCTCCCCCTCCCCCCATCCTTCCTCCCCCTCCCTCCCCCCTTCGTCCTCCCTCCCCCTCCCTCCCCTCTTCGTCCTCCCTCCCCCTCCCTCCCCTCTTCGTCCTCCCTCACCCTTCGTCCTCCGTCCCCCTCGTCCTCTCTCCCCCCTTGGTCTTCCCTCACCCTCCCACTCCCTCCCCATCCTCCCATTCCCTCAGCTTCCCTCCCCATTCCCTCTACCTCCCTCCCCACTCCCTCCCTCCCCCTTCCTCCCTCTCCTGTCGGTCCCTCTCTCCGTTGTTCCACTCCCTTTCCATTCTGTTTTATCATCCATCCGTCTTTCTCTGGCCCCCTCCCTCCTTGTTCCTGCCCTCTGAACGTCCCCCTACGTATATAAAAGCCCCTCTGTGTCCGATATACCCTCCTCATGGACCTCCCCCAATACCCGTCCAGGGGGTACAGGAGCCTGTGGGGACTGGCTGAGACCAGAATCCCTGACACCTCACAGTCCAGGAGGAGGATATTCAGCCCATCGTGTCTATCCCCCCTTCTATTAACGGCCCAGTGTCCTGCCCCCCTGGGATTTGCCCCTGAATGGCCCGTGACTGAGTCCCCGTTCTGGCAGAGACCGCTCCTCACTGATAGCCCACCGCCTCCCCACACAGTGAGCATGTGCAGACACTCACTGGTCTTTTGACTGACCGTGGATGGGCAGAGGAAGATCCCACTCTCCAGCAATTTCGTCACTTCTTCCTCCCCCCCCCCCCACCCCATGCCCCAATCTCACTCAAAGGGGTTTTACCTGACATCCCCTGCTCCCTAGTTTTCCATAAGGATTCCCCCTAATTATTTGCCCTCCCAAAGTTTTGTCCCCACCCCTGGATGTTATGTCTGTTCCTAATTTGGCAGCACCCCCTCCCCCACCCACCCCTTTATGTTGGGGGGACACAGTGAGTACGTGCAGACATTCAGTGACCTTTTGAGGGACTGCTTCACTGCCCCTCACTCCCTGAGACAGGGACTTTACATAAACCTCCCCCCCATCACATTTTCACTCTATTGTGCCGCCCCCCCCCCCCCCGCCAATTATATTCCTGACCACAATTCCCAATACCCCCATGTTCAGTCTCTCTCCCACTTCGGGGGGGTTTCCAGCCCATCCCCATTTATTTCCCTTTCCAATCCACACCCCCACCAAATATTGCCCCCCAATATTCTGTTTCCCCTACATTTACCACCCCCTTCCTCTGTAACCCCACAGACCCCAACTTCGGCTAATTTGTGACCACACCCACAATTTTTCACCCCCCTGGAATTTTCCAGCCCCCCCTATTTTCCCCTCCTTCCCCAATCTAATTGCCCCTCTCCCCCTGTGTACCTTCATTTACTCCCTACCCACCCCACTGTCCCCTCTGCCCATACTCCCCTATCTCTGTATAAAAGCCCCCTCTGTGTCTCCATTGTGTACAATTCCCCCACCCTCCCTCACCACCCCCACCCCTCACTGTGTCCCAGGCCCTGGGCTGGGGGCGGGGGGCACAGGGAGTATGTGCAGAGACTTACCGGCCATTCGACTGTGTGTGTCTTCATGCACAGCAAGATCCCAGTCCCCAGGCTTCCCCCCTGCCCCACTCCACCCTGAGAAAGGGGCGTTATTTCCCCCCACCCACACCCACACCCACAGTTTGGACAACAACAGGAGTCCCAGGGAACAGCAAGATCCCACTGTGTTAATGATATGTGCAATACCACACGATACGGAGTCCAAATCTCCCTTCGGGACAGGAGGACAGGGAGGGAGGGCTGGGGGCATACAGACAGATAGAGAGAGGGACAGAGACCGAGGTGGGGAGAGAACACAAACAAGATTAGGGACAGAGAAATGGAGACAGACACAGAAAGAGAGAAACTCCCAGGGTTGGCAGTGTGAGGGAGGGAGAGAGGGAGATGGAAGTTGATTAAATCAGAGCCAAGATCTTTTGAATCAAAAAACAAGAAAAACAAACAAAATCCCATCACTGAGTGACTTCCCAAAGCTCCCGATTTTATCAGCACTTCCCCCTGGTTTTAAACCCAGAGAATGGGAACAGATTTCACTGGGACCCAGGGGGTCAATGCTTTCTGACTGAGACCCCCAACCCCACCCCAAGGGTTTATATTCTGAGACTCGATGGAAGGGAGTTGGTCTCAGAGCCTGGATCTTGTCCCTCCCTCCGTGTTTAACCTGCCCCCTCCAGCTGCTTCTCTCCCTCTCTCCCACCTTCCCTCACACTGTCTCTCTTTCTCCTTCACTCCTTCCCATCTGTTTCCCTCTCTCATTCTCTCTCTTCTCCCCCACCTCTCTCTCCCTGTCCCTATCCCCCTCTCCATCTCTGCTTAGATTCCTCTTGTTCTCGAGAATGGATTTGTTTCTCTGTGTCTCTCTCCATTCCCCCTCCGTTCTGATTGAAATGCCCTCCCCTCCCTCCCTCCCTCCCATTTAAAGTGTGTTCCCATCTCCCCGCCCTGTCCTGTAGACATTAGCCCCCTCACTATCACATTGTGGAGGGAGGGGGAGGAGAGGTGGTGGGGGGTCTGGGCTGGGGAAAGGAGGGATGATACAACCCACCCACTATCAGACCATCAGCAAACGGAGCCTGGGCCCTTTGGACAGACTCCTGTGATGTGTAAGGGGCAACCTGCAGGCTGAGGGGTGCACAGCAAGATCCAACAGGAAGCTGGGTGTGGCATACCTGGGTATTTCCTCATCTTTACCCCCTGCGAGAACTAGTGCCATCCCCCAGCAACAACCCCTCCCCATATCAACCCCTCCACAAGCAAAATGCCCCCCCATGTAATTTTCACACAACAAGATCCCAATAATACCAGCACTTTCCAAATCCAGTTTCTGATCATGAGTCTCTCTCTCTGTCTGTCTCTCCCTGCCTGGAATCCCACATCCTGTCCTCCACACCCCTCCCCATTAAAATGACGACAAGTCACAGGGTGGGCTATTGATGCACAGTGCGATCCCACAGGGTAGTCCCCTTTGTGCTCCAGAATGTGCTCAAATCCCACTTTACATCCAACAGGAGGCTGTGGATTTCTGTGTGTGGGACGGTTTTATTTGTTTGAAAAATCAACCAAAGAAAGACCGAGAGAGAGAGAGAGAGATCCCCTCCCAGATACCTGGGGAATTGGCGAACCTGTGTCTTTTCTGTGCGATTATCACATTTGGTCACCCTGGTTGCAACGTAGGCCACCCTGCAGGTAGTTTGAGACACAGCAAGATCCCACATGTAGCATTATTCTGATATTAGAAGAAGTCTTTGGAGAAAGTTTCTCATTTAAGGTTTTACTTCCCTCCTTGGGGAGTCCTGTCTGTCAGACACTCACTGGGGATTGATGTGTTTGTGTCAAATCCCAGGGCCCCAGTTACTTTAACTCCAGGCTTCAAATCTGTTTAAAAACGACAGGGCTGCAATCTGACAGGAGCCAGTTACCCAGAGGCCCCTAAAACCCAGGGTCCCCCAGAGGAGATTAAACCTCGGGGTAAATTAACACACAACTCACGTGGGCCCCCACGGGGTGCAGCCTGTCGACTAGGCCTCAGGCCTCAGGCCCGTGTCCCCTCTGGAGAAAGCTCTTGTTCAAAGGTCTCCTGATCCCAAAGTTTCTCTCTTTGAATCTTCAAGTGGCCAGCAAGATCCCTTGGGAGGAAAGAGACAGCATTCATTGAAAAGCAAAGGAGGAAAATTATTACAGAGAGATAGCACAGCAAGATCCCAGGTTTCCCCCTCTCTCTGTGACATAGACAATTTCCCAGCGACATCCAAACACAAACATATCGGGTGATGAGCTGAGTTTTCATTCCAAAGCTTTGGAGAAACTTTGAGATACCAGGTTACCTGATTAAAACACTCACTGCTTGCAATGACGGCATTGGGGCAGCTGGTGCACAGCAAGATCCCACATGCAACAATGCAGCAGCAGCTAATGACTCTGATCATTTCTCCCCTCTGTGATGCTGCTTCAGTTTAATTATTTCCTGTCACCCCAGAATCAAACATTGCAGAATTTCACAATCTCAACACACCTCTCCCTCTCTCTCCCCTTCTGTTTCCCCTGCTCTCTCAATTTTTCAAATCTCTCTCTCACTCTCTTTCTCTCACTGTTGTATTTTCTCACCCTACCCTCTCTGTAACCAATATTACTCTGACATTATGACAAGTCTTTAGAGAGTGTCACATCATTTGGGTTTTAATTCCCCCTCTCAGATCCTGGGGATGGACATAGAGTCAAAGAGATGTACAGAACGGAAACAGACCCTTCGGTCCAACCCGTCCATACCGACCAGATATCCCAACCCAATCTAGTCCCACCTGCCATCACCCGGCCCATATCCCTCCAAACCCTTCCTATTCATTTAGCCATCCAAATGCCTTTTCAATGTTGCAATTGTACCAGCCTCCACCACATCCTCTGGCAGCTCATTCCATACACGTACCACCCTCTGCGTGAAAATGTTGCCCCTTAGGTCTCTTTTATATCTTTCCCCTCTCACCCTAAACCTATGCCCTCTAGTTTTGGACTCCCCGACCCCAGGGAAAATACTATGTCTATTTATCCTATCCATGCTCCTCATAATTTTGTAAACCTCTATAAGGTCATCCCTCAGCCTCCGATGCTCCAGGGAAAACAGCCCCAGCCTGTTCAGCCTCTCCCTGTAGCTCAAATCCTCCAACCCTGGCAACATCCTTGTAAATCTTTCAACCCTTTCAAGTTTCACAACATCTTTCCGATTGGAAGGAGACCAGAACTGCACGCAATATTCCAACAGTGGCCTAACCAATGTCCTGTACAGCTGCAACATGACCTCCCAACTCCTGTACTCAATACTCTGACCAATAAAGGAAAGCATACCAAACACCTTCTTCACTATTCTACCTACCTGCGACTTCACTTTCAAGGAGGTATGCACCTGGACTCCAAGGTCTCTTTGTTCAGCAACACTCCCTAGGACCTTACCATTAAGTGTATAAGTCCTGCTAAGATTTGCTTTCCCAAAATGTAGCGCCTCACATTTATCTGAATTAATCTCCATCTGCCACTTCTCAGCCCATTGGCCCATCTGGTCCAGATCCTGTTTGTAATCTGAGGTAACCCTGTTCACTGTTCACTACACTCCAATTTTGGTGTCATCTGCAAACCTACTAACTGTACCTCTTATGCTCGCATCCAAATCATTATGAAATGACATACTTTAACACCAGGCTTCAAAACCTGCTTAAAAATGACAGGGCCGCAATCTGACAGTAGCCAGTTAACCAGATGCCCCCTAAAACCCGGGAACCCCAGAGGAGATTAAACCTCGGGGTAAAATAAACACACAATCCATGTCGGCCCCCACGGGGTGCAGCCTGTCGATCAGGCCTCAGAACCACGTCTCCCTCTGGAGCTTGGCCAAGGCTTCCCTCGGCCTGAACATTTTGGATCTTCACGTTGCAGCTTTCCCAACAAAAGTTCATCGGGATAAAAGAAGGAAAAGATTACTTGTAAGGGAATGTGAGAGCATTTTGAAGGCAAGTTACACAGCAAGATCCCAGTTTAAAATCACCCCCGTCCATCCCCAATGTATCAATGTATCTAACACAGTTAGCAGTTAGGATGGAACATGGTGTGGGAGCAGATCTTCCCAGGGATTGGAGGGGGATAGTGAGGGAACACCATCAGATTCTTACACTCTGCAGTGACCTAGGATCAATTACCTTTTACTGAAAACAGTTCCCAACTTGTATGTGCTGGAGCTCCCTCCAGTCTGAAAGTCTCATTCATCTCTATCATGTCTCCTGTCTCTGAGCCAATGGTATATTCATTCCCAGGATAGGGACAACATGGGCTAGATACAGAGTAAATCTCCCTCCACACTGTCTGCATCGAATACTCCCAGCACATGTGCAGCATGGGGTTAGATACAGAGTATAGATCCCTCTGCACTGTTCCTATCAAACACACACAGGATCGGGACAGCATGGGGTGAGATACAAAGTTAGGCAGCATTGTAGACAGTGCAGATGGTACCTTAACATTACAAAGGGATATCGATAGATTGGGTGAATGGGCAAAGCTGTGTTAGATGGAGTTCAGTGTCAGCAAGTGTGTGGGTATCAGGTTGGAGTACAGAGAGGGAGCACAAAGGAGGTTTACAAGAATGATCCTGGAGCTCAGGGATTACATTCTGAGGGGAGACTGGACAAATGAGGCAGTTTTCCTCCAGAATTGAGAAAGCTAAGGGGTGATCTGATCAAAGCCTTCAAGGAATAAACAGAATGAGACAGGATCAATCAAGATCAACGATTCCCACAGGTTGGAGATTCTAGACCAAGAGGGAGCAGAGTCTGAGAATGAGGGCCCAGAGTGTTCAGGAGAGATGGTAGGAAGCACTTTGACACACACAGGGTGGGAGAGGTTTGGGACTCTCTTCCACAAACAGCAGTGGATGCTGGATCAGTCGTTGAGGTTAAATCAGAGAGAGATACATGTTTATTCAGTGAAGATATTGAGGGATATGGGCCAAAGGAAGGAATGTGGAGTTAGGCCACAGATTAGTCATGATCCCATTGAATGATGGAACAGGCTCGAGGGGCTGAATGGCCTCCTC